>NC_137160.1:4632351-5232351 GCF_951394435.1 Stenella coeruleoalba | reverse complement strand
CTGACCCCAAGAAGCCCCGGCTCAGCTCGAAGAAGGAGAGCATTAAAGGAGGCTTGGATCTCAAGAGCGTGAAGTTCAGGAGCTAGCAAAGGGGAGCTCATGCGTGCAGACGTATGCCTGCACACATGTGTACGCATGTGCAGCATGTGCTATTTAGGACAGAGGAGCTCATGCGTGCAGACACATGCCTGCACACACGGACACGCACATGCCATGTGTGTTATTCAGAACAGAACTGAAAGGAGTTGCTGATGTTCCTAATGAAAATGAGGATTAATGTCCTGACCAGGGCAGCGCCTCTTAGTTTCTTAGTCTGTCTGTCTGTCTGTCTGCCTGTCTCCCCAGCCTCCTCTTCAGTGATACGTGTTCTCAGTATGCCTCCCCTGCAGACCTCCCCTCTCTCCCCCGCTGCCCTGGTGTCCACTACCCGTTTGTGCTTTCTTGGCTGGTCCTATCTCCTGGTAACTTTTCAGTACAAATTCCTACCACGGGACAACTCTCTTCCCTCTCTCTTATTTGAACTTTTTCAAGAAGATCATTTGTTTAGTCACTGAGCAGCCTGGTCAAATAAGCTGTGGCCTGGCTGGGACTCAGGTTACGTCACAAAGAGAAATGCCGTCCAGAAGCTGAGGACAACCCTACAAAGGCTGGGGAAGAGGGAGGTAATTAAACTGCTCAAGGACATCCTGGCAAAGGTGTGCTGGGGACTGAAATTATTTCTGTGTTCCACAATATTGACAGTTAGGGACCAGGCGACGGGGCTGGGATGAGCCTTCCCTCATCAGGCAGAGACACAGCACCTAGAGGACGAGCTTGGAGAGAACTTCCAACAGCCCAGATGACATTCACGAGATAAGACAATAGAAAGAGACCCTCGGACACACAGGCTGAGAAAATACTTCCCACCAACGATTCTTGAGGCTCTTGGAAACAGACCATAACAAGAGCAGGGGCATGAAAGTTAGACATCAGGAAGATGTCGCTGAAGCAATGCTGTTTGTGCTGACACACAGAGGATGAGGACACGCGTGAGCTGTCCAGAATGTAAGGAAAAGCATATACGAGCGTTGGCAAAAGCTTGGCATGTCTAAGGAACTAAACCACGGCACTTAGGGGACAGCCAGAGATGCAGTGACTTGAGGACACCATAAGGACTTTAAGAAAACTTGCTACCCTGTGGGAAAGAAATTTTAGGGGGCCAAGGGGGGAGACTGCTTAGTGAGACCACTTAGAGGGTTGTCATCATCCAGATGAAAGTTTATGGTCACCTAGACCAAGGGTGTGCCAGTGGGAATCGACAGAAATGAGTAGATTTAATAAGTACAAGATATAATCATCTGAGATAGAATTATGACCACTTGCTAATAGTTTGGATGTGGAGGGTGAGGAAGAGAGAGAAATCAAGTACCGTATTTCATTCATACGAAGACACCTGAAGTTGGGATGCACCTGAAACCACGGCTGACAGCACAGAGACCGTCGTTAAGTGGTTGCCATTGCCCGTGAGTGCGAAGCACCGCTCGCGGAATGATTTCAGCAGCTGTGACCCTGAGGTCACAGAGGGGCATCACTGGCCTGCCCAGCTGATGATGGTGTCATGGGCACAGATGATGAGGGGTCTGGACGACCCAGAGGAGCGGAACTCCGAAAGTGAAAAAACTGCAGGAACACCCTACGTGTATTTTACTTATGCTCTTATTTTTATCTATACAAAGCTAATATACGATGTTAAAAGCTGTAAGGGACTCTACATAGATTTTAATAAGTTATAAAAGAAAAATTACAAGTGGCAAAACTTCTTTTAGTCACAAGCAGCATTTTCTCCTTTCTTACTGGTACATAAACTAATGGTATAGTTTAAGAGTAATGCTATCTTAGATTCAATGAACTAGGTAACTCTTAAGTTGCCTGAATAACTGGATAAAAGATTGTGTCATTTACTGAAGTGTAGGAGAGAGAGAGAGATTGGTTTCAGAGCACCGAAAGAGATAAAAAGGCTCTCCACTCATCTTATAAAGCCTACGTTACTCTAACATGAGAACCTACAATTGATAAGAGAATTTGACTGCAGTTCCCTTTTACTTATATAATAGAAGCAAAACACTCAAAATAAAATACTTCCGGGCTTCCCTGGTGGCACAGTGGTTGAGAGTCCGCCTGCTGATGCAGGGGACGCGGGTTCGTGCCCTGGTCCGGGAGGATCCCACATGCCGCGGAGCGGCTGGGCCCGTGAGCCATGGCCGCTGAGCCTCCGCGTCCGGAGCCTGTGCTCCGCAACGGGAGAGGCCACAGCAGTGAGAGGACTGCGTACCGCAAAAAAAATAAATAAATAAAATAAATAAAATAAAATAAAATACTTCCAACCTAAATCAATAGAAAATATTAAAAATTTACCCTGTGACCAAGTAGAAATTGAAGGACAATAGAATATTAGGAAATACATAAATGTAATGAATCATATGAAAAGATTCAATAAGAGACTTAGAAAAATATGAGAAAGTTAAAAATATGAGAAAGTTAAAAATCTCTTGGGAAACTGGGAATTATAAGATGTTTTCTTAAACTATTATTAACAGCTATTAATAGTTAATTAATAATTAATCAATTAATTATTAGCTTTATTAGTTAATTGATTAGCTGGTAATAAATTGGTAGTCGGTTAATTAATACTCATTTTTGGAGTTCTAACTAATATAACAACCCGTGAAACAAAATAAGAACTATAACTACTGGAAAGCAGAGAACAAAAGGGCCTTTATACATATGGAAATTGATTATGTGCCACAGTAAGCATGAAGAGAAAGAGGACAGAGAGGAAGAAAAATAAGTATTTACTGAGAGCTTACAATCTGTAAAATACACTGTGCATGTCATTCAATCCTCCCAACAATGCTGTAGAATCTATTAAAAAAAGAAACCCTTAGAATACATTTTTTGAAAGTTCACTTATGCAGCTGAAACAAAATAGACCAAAATCCTTTTTAATATATCAGCAGTCAACAATTAGAAAATATAACAGTAGGGGCTTCCCTGGTGGCGCAGTGGTTAAGAATCCGCCTGCCAATGCAGGGGACACGGGTTCGAGCCCCGGTCCGGGAAGATCCCACATGCCGCGGAGCAACTAAGCCTGTACGCCACAACTACTGAGCCCACGTGCCACAACTACTGAAGCTCGCGTGCCTAGAACCCGTGCTCTGCAACAAGGGAAGCCACCCCAATGAGAAGCCCACGCACCGCAACAAAGAGTAGCCCCCGCTCGCCACAACTAGAGAAAGCCCACGCGCAGCAACGAAGACCCAATGCACCCAAAAATAAATAAAATAATTTATAAATAAGAAAAAAAGAAAATATAACAGTAGAAGAATCAATTTATAATAGCAACCTATAAAATAAAATACCTGCAGACAAGCTAACAAAAAATAAATTAGGAACTAGGAAGCTTTACTTAAAAATATAAAACTTTTCTGAGAGGTTAAAAGAATATTTAAACAGAAGGAGAACCATACTGTGACACTTAATGAGAAGGCAGCATAGTGGAAGGATAAAGATTCTTCCAAAAATTAATTTATACATTAACTTTAATACCAATCAAAATCTCAATATGAGTTTTGGAGAATGTAACAGAATGATTATCAAGCTGATAAGAAAAAAGCACACCTGTTAAGAATAGCAAAGAAAACTTTAAAAATTAGAAATGAGGGGTGTTCTAAATGTTATATATGTTAAGTGTTAAATAATGTTATTTTTAACGTTACAATAATTAAGCACAAAATTGCAGACAGATAAATATCATAAAATCAGTAGCTCAGAAAGAAAATTAATAAATACATTGACTTTTAAAAATTAACGTAGACATTGTGCACAGCTATGGACCCAGTGCTGTGCTGGCCCTGGGGGTGCATCAGAAAACGAAGGAGATACAGTTCCTAGCCTCACAAATCTCTCAGTCTAGTGGTGAAAATAGATGGGAAACAAGAAAATAATAATATCTAATTTTAAATTTTCAATGCATGCCGTGAAGAAAAAAGCAGGACAGAGAAAGCCCAAGTAAAGGGTTGAAGAAAGGGCATACTCCAGGTAACGCGGCGAAACAGAGACTGGAAAATGGAGAAAGGGGCTGATGCGTGCAAGAAGCAGCTGAGCACAGGCTTTCCAGTGGGAACCGCGAGGTACATTCGGGGAGGGAAAGCAAGCCCCTCCTTGAGGACACGCTGAGTGAGTGTGTCACGAGGGAGCAACTGTGGCAGTCACCACAGACGCAGTGGCTTAAGACAGCCCACATTGATCTCACAGTTCTGTTAAGAATCTAAATCAGGTCTCACTGGGCTACATTGAGGTGTTGGCGGGCAGCATTCCCTCCTGGAGGGAAAGGGGAAGCGTTGGTTTCCCTTTCCTGAACGTTTCCAGTGTCAGAGGCCACCGGCATTTCTTGGTTTGTGGTCCCTCCTCCACATTGAGGACCAGCAGTGGAGGGGTGAGTCTAGCGTCTCATCCCTCTGACTCTTCTGCCCCTCTTCCGCTGTGAAGGATTGCCTTCATTACACTGGGGCCACCCGGAGAGTGCAGGATAATCTTCCTAGTTTAGGGTTAACTGATAAGCAATTTTAATTCCATCTGCAACTTTAATTCCCCTTTGCTATGTAAAGTAACACATTCACAGGTTCCAGGGATCAGGATGTGGTCATCTTTGGGGCCGTTATTTTGCCAACTACAGCCCTACATGTCATTATATCAATTTGAGAGGGATTTGGTATCCTTTTTTCCTCTTTTTCATCCAGAGGGTTGAGGTGTTATCTTGTTTTCTCTTCCTTTTTCCTTTTAAATATTATTATACACGTCCTGCATTGTAGAGGAATGTGAATTACCAGATAAAGGCAGCAATCTGTTTGCAAGGAAGAATGCGGAATGAATTTGGGGTAAGCAAATGTCAGCTACGTGCCCTCCTTAAAAAATCTGTTTAGAATACTCTCTTCTGGTTATCAGTAGCTTTTTTTTTTTAACAGGACACCACACACACACACACACACCCCAACCAACTTCCTCTTTCTGAAGTGGCTTCAACGTCAGACATTTATCTCTAAACAAGCAAACAAACAAAAATGAATAAACGAAATACCTGGCAGAAAGAATTCTGCATCCCTCCAGTGTTTTACACAACTGGCAACAGTTTGGAGCTGGAACGCAGCCAGGAAACTAGAGGTTAACTAAGAAGGCTACTTGATTGCTACTAACTGATGCCTCTAAACATCTGCACAGACGGCATCAGAGCCACGACAGAACTTCCACTCCTCCCAGCCCCGGCTAAGATATGACTGATAAGCGAGCCAAAAATGGAATGAAGTCAATAACGCTTACCCCAGACTAATCAACATCTGGCAGTGCAATGCCCTGCACAGGGCCAGGCTGCCCAGGCAGAAACTTTTGATCGCAATGCTAGCTTCAGTTTTCTCAAACTTCTGTACAAACACCCTCTCTGATTTCTCTGTTCCAACTCCTAGACTTCATTCCTGGACTGAAGAGGCAGGATTCAATGAGGGCTCTTTTCAATTTCAAATCGCCTATTATAATAACCTAGGAACTGACCTATTAGGGTGTCTGTTTTCCCTCTTCTGTGCACCTTGGCTCGTCTGTTTGTCTCTCCCTTTCTGGATGTACTAGCCAGAGGGAGGTCTTAGAAGCAATAAGCACTAAAACCTATCAGAGATGGAGCCACAACTGCGTGCCTGCCTTTTATATGCAATACATTTAATTCTCCCAATAATCCCTCAAATTAAGTTAAGCCCAAACCAGGTCAGTGGTGTCAGAGATAGAGCAGAGGCAGTGTTTCTCAGAAATATTTAGGCTTCCTGTCCCACCACCCCGTCATGCACCTGTGTTTATTTGCAACGTGAATGGGAAGGGTTCCCTTCTGATTAAACACAGACTTATTTTGGAACTAAACTTCACACTGACCCTCTTTTGCATTCTCATCATCTCCTTTGTGTGGGAGTATCCTGTCCACCGGAACAGAGAACAGAGAATTATTACACGGACCAACTCTGGTAGAACTACACAAGGGAAAATGGCAAAATATATTTTTAGTTTAATAAAATTTATTCTGATAAAGCACACCTATTATTTATTTTATACATGTTTTAAAATACAGCTTCTATCTATCAAGTGGATGTATTTTTGAGAGTTTAACAACGGGCTCATTCAACTGGACTATATGAATTACAATGGAAAAGCACTTATGAATACAGTCATTGCAAGCAAAATCCATATGTGTTCCATTTCATAACTATCTCAAAACTGACACACCATCAAGGTGTCTGACTTGGTTGGTGAATGACCAGAAATGATTTTATGAAAAAGAATAAGTTAAACCAAACTGTGTCTACTGTTTATCCGCATTTGTCTCTTGAAGCTGTACTGTGCTATGTTCAGGCTTTGTTGGTGAATGACCAGAAATGATTTTATGAAAAAGAATAAGTTAAACCAAACTGTGTCTACTGTTTATCCGCATTTGTCTCTTGAAGCTATACTGTGCTTAAATGTGGCTAAGTTCAGGTTCAGTCATTCCAGCATCGATATGTACCTAAACCATATCTGTGGGCACCAAAGTCATAGTGCTGTATCTGACCCTCTGTGAGATAAACAGTAGAGATCATTGTCACCCTCATATCACAGACTAGAATTTTATTTTCAAAGAGGTAATAAGACTAGCCTGAGGTCTCAGAGAATTTCGCCAAATGTTAATAAACAGAGAGCGACTGTCTGCAAATTCATTCATAGCTAACGCTTACCATCACTGAGCACTTGCTGTGAGCCAGACACTGTTCTAATAAGAAATCAGAACATGCATGTGTGAACTCATGCAATTCTCACAACCGCCCCAAGGTTAGGTACTGTTGTCTTCATTGTACCAATGGGGGAATCGCTGCTGGAAGACAGGGGAGGGTCTGGGTAGAGAGAAGTTACCTGTCCATTAAAATCCGGTGTGAAAAGTGCCACCAAGGGACCCCAACCCTTTGGTAACTCTCAGAAAATCGCAGAGGACAGAAGAGCTGACAGACCCTGGAGACGGCAGATGGATGATTCCAGACGGGGAGAAACCATGCCACCCAGAGACTACAGGACAGGAAGATGGATCCCGACACCTGGCCAAGTTTTACAAGTTCTTTTTGATTGATTGTTATAAAGGTAAAAAGATGCTTACTAACCACTTTTAAATGGCTTACTACACTCGAAGATAGGGAAAATAGCAAAGAAATCATAGGAATTGATTTCATCAAGACATTTTTGCCACGTTCTTTGTGATATTATTTTGAATCCTACAAGATGTGGTTTGGAAAGTACTTCCGTGGATTTCTCTCTGGCTGAATAAATAAAGGTAAAAAATAGCATTCTTATCAACCAGGAGAGGAAACTCCAGAGAGAAGTTGCTAGTTGGATGAAGATACAGGAATTATCCTTCTTAAATTTGCAGCTGACACAGGCTAAGATAGACGGCCAGTGCCTCCAATGACATAAGCAAGATTCAGAACAATCCTGATAGACATGAATGATGGACGGAAACCATTAACAAGACGTTTGACAGGGATATGTAAACTCTTACTTACACAAGATGGGTGAGACTTGACTCAACATCAATTTTAGTTAGGGGAAAAAAATGTCTAATTTGCTTTAGTTTACCATAAGCTCAAAATGAATAAACAATGTGCCACAGCAATTTTAATCTGCTCCAATAAGAGAGTAATATCCAAGAAAACAAGAGTGGCAGAATCGTACTATGCTATATGCTGTTTAGATATCCCATCTGGACCATTCTATTCTGCTTCAGATCCCTTATTTTAAGAGGAACGTTAAAAAAATAGATTTGCTCGGAAGAAGGTTATCTCGTCAAAAATTCTGGAAACCTCCCCACTTGAAGAACGAAGGAAATGGGAATAGAGCACGTTAGCTGTCTTCAAACATTAGAAGGACTGCATAGAGAGGATGAAAGGAAGCTTGTAAAATTCAATTCTAATCGTGTCACTCTCCTGCTTAAAATCCTTCAAGCTACCCACCTCTCTTAGAGTAACTGTACATTTCTTTCCTCATCTTACAAAAGCCCTTCAGGTGTAGCCTCACCAGCCTCTATGTTCTGTTTTCTTACCATTTCCTCCATTCCCCAGCCCCTGTCCCCAGACTGCTCGGCCACCAAACCCAATGTATTCTAGGCTCCAGCCATACTGAAGTTCATTGTTTCTCAAAAAACCATTCTCTTCCAGGCTTCTGGGCTTGCTGTTCCCTCTGCTTGGGACACTCTTCCTCACTTTTCTTTTTTACTGAGCTATAAAGTATGTACCTGCTTGATAACTTCCTCTAAGAAGGTGAACTTGGTCCCAAGTCCTCCTACACAAAGACCAGGCTAGGTTGGGGGCCTCTCCCCTGTATTCTCACAACATGAGGCTCCTCCCCCAGGACAGAGATTTTATACTGATTCCCAATTGTCTGAAACCCCCTCACCCATGCCCATAAGCTCCATAAAAGCAGAGGTCCAAGGCTCTGTCTTCCATCATTCTAGCCCTAGTACCTGTGCAGTGAGAGAATTAAATAATAGATGATCTATTTTTCAACAGAGGGAAAATTGAAGAACAATGTGGGAAAGTGGCACAAAAAGATTTTTGCTCAAATTCAGAAAGCACTTCCTCTGTTCTCTGCTTTGACCTCCTGGACTGAGACGCCTGCACCCTTGGGACTTGGCTCTCTCAGGGCACCCCACCAGCCCACATCAGCAAGGAAAATTTGTTTGACGCCCTGGACCCAGCCCCAGAGAGACTTCTGCTCTCCTCTTGCTTTCTGCACTGCAAATAATTTATGAAATAATAAAAGAATTTTTCTTTTACTCTTGAGGCGATTCCATAGAGAAATATGTGTTCTTTCTGAGTGATTGGCGCTTCACATTCTGAATCTAAATGCTTCTCCAGGTACTGAAGTTTAAAAGGATTAGTAAACCCATTTGCAATATGCTATATTTAGCATAGCAAAAATAAAAGAATTGTATTTGTTAAGAACTAAATGTTTCTTCAAAAACATACACTTCCACTTTGTAAGAACCTTGAGGAGTAACAAAGTATACTAATTAAGTGTGTGGGTATGAGAATCTTTTATTCAGACCTTTGTTTTTACCCTGTGAAGTAAGAAATCAACAGAAATTATTTACATGAATCAATAGTTTATTGGTAATCTCTTAGTCTATATAACATAATAATAATATATCATGCATTAACGTAATAGCGATCATGCATTTTATTTATACTTTATGCTCCCCAAGGTATGCGAGGTAGAACATGACAAGTTCCCCTGTGTGGGTGTTCTCTTACAAAACTCACTTGTAAAGAGATGTGTATGCATGTATGTGTATAGTTTGCTTATAGTAACATCAATTAAAAATTCCCATTTCATTAAAAAAAATCAGTAGAATTAATTTTGTCTTTTGTCTATCTGCTTGAAGCACAAAATACTGATTTCGAATCGGATCCCAAAGGCAACTGGGGGAAACGGATTTAAGAGATTCCATTTTGGGTAAGTCTGTAGGACACACACGTCTCTTGGTGCTGTAATTTCTGTGCTCTGACTTTAATGCCCACTCAGTGGCAGCCAGCCAGCCAACCTCCCTACAAAGGTCACTCTGGGGCAGTGGGGCTTAAGAGGAGGAGAAGATAATTACCAAATATCCAGTGCATTTTATAAAAACCTAGTGAAGTCTAATAATAAGATGTCCAGATTATAAATGTGGGATTATCTTTTATAGCAAACTGTACTCCAAACAACACAGGGAAAGTGAATTGCTTTATCTGCATCTAATCACTACACAATATAAACTTTTCAATTCTCCTGAAAGTGCACAACTTAATTTTTTTTCTGAAAAGAGCATTTTCTAAACAAATTCTGTGAATAAATTTCTGTGCTATGTTTAGTCTTCAAAATTAGGACATTTATTTTCTGAGTCTTCACCTGTTAATTCTGGAGACCCTTGTGGGTATCCCTATATTAACTGTAATGTCCTTAGAACGAAAGGTCACTTGATAATGATCTGCCTTTGATTTGAGTTCAAACTGTGTGGGAGTCCCTGAAGGGCTCCTGTTGGATTTATTAAAAACAATCACATATCTAAAGGAATTTTAGAAGTAATTTTTAATATCTTTTCTCAACGTGAGAGATTTTATTTCTTGCATGCTCAAAAGACGCTCTGAAGGTTAGAGAAGAAATTCTCTGCTAAAAGGGTGAGATCTTGTTGCTGTCCTAGGTACTGACAAACGGGCTATGTAGGGTTCAGCTGAAATTGTGACCATCATGAAATAAACCACACACAGGACCACACCTGCAAAAGTGCATTTCAGATGACTCACACATAAGGCCCTTCTTAACTCTGCAGATCTTGCTTCAGTCTCCCAGTGCAGAGTAGAATGCACAGTATAAGACCATGTGAAACACTTTTTCTTCTTGAGAATGCTCATTGTGGATGCTATAGTCATTCAAATATAAAAATTCATTTACGATGTAAAAATTCATTTAGAAAAATTCCTTTATGGAACAGGATACAAATCACATAATAAAAATATCAATTTCATTACTTTTACTTGCTCAGCTCTACTAATAATGTTTGTCTTGATTGTTTTTATTATTCAGTGGAGTTTGTTTTATTGTTATTTCTCTTGAGTCTTTCCAGACTTCAAATTCACTCTCTGATGATGAAAATTTACTGTCTTTATGAATACTGGAAAGAACGTGCTGGTGTTCTCAGGGTCATCCCAGAAGGTCACCTACGTGTCATGTTCTGAACTGAAACACCTCCAGAGGAAGATATAGGCTCCTAAGGTGATCACTTTTGAAAGAGCATTGCTTAATTTGAGGCGCAATTATAGGAGATAATTAAGGAAATCATTTGCCCAAATATATAAAGGTAAATAAGTTGTAATATTGAGTGAGATTAGACAGAACTTCTAGAATTATTTTTGCTACTCAACATAACTTATACCGTATCGCTTAAGGGGTCTGTATGGAGAGGAGATCCCGACCACATGGTAGTGCTTAATTATTTTGGACACCAATATCTAAGATATTATACAGCACCAAGCAGAGTATTACAGTTCAGGAATTTTCTCTGATACAATATTACATTGTTTCACTTCAAACAAGAGTGGTGAGTAAAGCAAATCCACAAAGATTAGACAGAACCCCATCAAAGCTTTCTTTTTTCATGGATTAATCAGATATGCAGAGTTGTGAAATTCCTCTTTCACTTTTTCAAGTCACCTTATCTAGAAAATTATTCTCTGCCCTTAAATTACTAATATCTTTTTTTTTCTCATCTGGAGTGATAAAAAGTTACATCGGAAGTGAAGGAGAAATTAGGTTTCAGAAAAGATGTTGGAAGATGCAAGTAGAGAGAAACATCGTTTTCCCCGTGGTGGAAAGAGGAAAGGAGCAACTGCTGTACTTGACATGACTGAGGTGTCTGTGGGCCATAAGTGTGATAAGGCAGTCTCACCTCTCAGTCCCTGGATGTCTGGCTCCGCATCCCGTGCCTTTTGATTCAGAGCCTTCAGGTTGCTCTGCTTGCCCCTGAAAACCAAGCCAACCCTGCAGTACTAAGTTAGGAAATGTTCCTATGCAGCAATTCATTCTGCTTCCAGTCCCAGCTGCTGCTGTGTTGGCTCCTATCACTAGCCTTGGCAGTCATATTCCAAAACTATTTTTACATGCCATGCCATTTCTCGTGAATTTGTTTTTGAGAAAAGTGCATACCTAGTGCTGAAGTTTGATGTGGTCGATAAATCATACAAATATATGTGGGAACTTGGCCAGGGGGCCCTTGAGGCACTAAAATTCCAGGAAACTAACACAATACGTATTTGGTCGGGATCCACATAACTCTCTAGGCACAAAATTAACCTTCTGATAATCTGGAGAAAAATGGGGTAAGAGTGACAACAAGAAGAAAAGGAAATACAGGAGGAACAGAAGGAGGAAGGGGAGGAAACGTCAGTGAAGGAGGAATAAAGCAAATGTGGTTATTTTCTACAGTTCCCAATGGTCTTATCTGCTGTGTGATGGCTCTGGGTATGAACATCATCTGCCCTTGGTGCTGAGGTCAAGGTCACAGTCCAAGTTTCAATTAAGGAAGTCACTTTTCTTGAGCAAATGCTGTCCTAAAAACCTGAGATCACATTCCAGTAAGTTACTACTACTACATACATATGTATGTCTTTGTGTGTGTCTGTGTATCATGCGTGTGAAAGAGATGTAAGAGATATTAGGAAATATATCACCCTACCATTCTATAACTAATGAAAATATGAAGGAAGAATAAAGGAGAAATAAACATATATTCAAGCAAATAAAAACTGGAAACTTCATCCCAGCAGACATCACAGACAAGCTGAAAATCAATGGGCTAAGGAGAATTATTTCATAAAGAACAGCAAAGTACGTTCAAAGAAAGTGGAAGAAGGAAAATAATAAAGATAAAAATATAACCTATAAACAAATATGCAAGAGAGATGAACAACAAAATCAAACTTGGCCTCTTTGAAAACTCCAATAAACTGATAAACTTTTAATATTAGGATCAAGAAAAAAAGAAGTTTCAAATAATATTGTAAATGAAAAGAGGAATGTTAATGAAAACTAAACACACTGAAAAGATTTTAAAAAGATGTTTGAATAAATGTGTGCCAATGAATATTCAAATTTAGATGAAATTGGCCAATTTCTAGTAAAATGCAATTTACCAAAGCTAATTCAAGAAGAATTGGAAAGCCAAACTAGTTCTAAAATATGCAACATCTCCACAAAGAAAAGTAAACACATTATGGAAAAAATTAAAGAACATATAAATGAATAAAGGGACAAAACTAAAAGACTCAATATTTTAATATAGCAACTTTCCCCAAGTTGTTCTATATATTTAATACTATCCCAATAAAAATTCTAACCAGGTATTGTACACGAGTATGTGTGTGTGTGTGTGTGTAAACTGACAAACTAGTTTTGAAATTTATCTGGAAATACAAAGTGGCATAATAGCCAAAACAGTATTTTAAAAGAAGTACAACATTTAAATGCATATTTCTAAGTGAAATAAGCCAATCCGAAAAGGTTACAATACTCTCCGATTCTGGCTAGAAATGACAAGTATGGAGACAGTAAAAAGATCAGTGGTTGCCTGGGGTTTGGGATGGAGTGGGATGAATTGGGGGGAGCAAAGGATTTTTAGGGTAGTGAAAATATTCTGAACGATACCATAAAAAGGGTATATGTCATTACACATTGTCCATACCTATAGAATGTATAGTACCAAGAGTGAAGCCTAATGTAAGCTGTGGAATTTGAGTAACTATGATGTGTCAAGGTAGGTTCATCAACTGTAACAAATGTATCACTAACGATAGATGCTGATAGCAGGGAGGTCATGCATGCATGGGAGCAGGAAGTATGTGGGAAATCTCTGTACCTTCTACTCAATTTTGCTATGCTTTAAAAATGAAAGTTTGTAAAAAAAAGAAGTATATGGTTAGAAAGGTTACTTTACTGGTTATCCAATTCTTAGAATGATAGAGTAATTAAGGCAGTGTAGTGGTAATGGAAGAGGAGGCTAAAGACCAATGGAATGTTAACAGAGTTTTTAAAAATCAACAGGAGAAGCTACTATACGGTGTTAGGATAAAGGTTGCCTTGGGGAGGACTGGGTAGTGATCAGGAGGAAAGCACAGGGTCCTCTGGGTACTGATAGTGACTGTACAAGTGTGTCCACCTGGTGATAATTCATCAAGCTTTACACAACACTTTACAAGTGCCCACTTTACAACTGCCTTGTGCCCTTTTTTGTATGTAGAGTCTATTTCTCCTAAAAAGTATTCATGGTATCAACATTATCAAATATTTAACAATAACAAGATATACGAACTCTCTCCAAAGAGAAAACTACACTCTTTCGTTGTAAGACCTTCAAAAAGAGCTATATAAATACAATTATACCATGCTCTTGACTTGGATTACTCAATATTCTAAAGATATCAGATCGCTCCAGAATGATCTGTTCATTTAGTACAACTTCAGTCAATATCCCAAACCACTGTGGGACATGTGTGTGTGTGTGTGTGTGTGTGTGTGTGTGTGTGTGTGTGTGTGCATGCCTGTTTATGGTTTTATGACGTAATTTTTTTTCATTGAATAAAAAGGAAACAAATACTCAAGACTGTTTTGGAAAAACGAAAGAACAAGAAGGGTAGCTGTGCTATATGGGATATCAAGATTTATTAACAGAGCATGATTTTGATACGTGGTGGGAAGTAGCCCTGGAAGGGAATTCAGAGCTCAGAATCAGTCCTAACCGCATCTGGCGATTTTTTTTCTTTTAACATCTTTATTGGAGTATAATTGCTTTACAATGGTGTGTTCGTTTCTGCTTTATAACAAAGTGAATCAGTTATACACATATATATGTTCCCATATCTCCTCCCTCTTGCGTCTCCCTCCCTCCCACCCTCCCTATCCCACCCCTCTAGGTGGTTACATCTGGTGATTTTTGATAGATGCTGAGGTTTTACTTCAGAACAGAGGGTTAAAAGACAGATCCAGACTAAACCGTCATCAGATCAATAAATGGTGCTGGAATAGTTGCAGGTGCGTACATAGAAATTAAATTGGATTGTTTCACAGCTTACATGGAAATTAACTGTGGATTGAGTATAGATCTTACATGAAAAATGAAACATTAAATAGTTTAGATGATAATATAGGAGGATCTCCTCATCATGACCTCTACCCAGGGAAAGACTTCTTAAATAAGACCTAAAACAAACATTAATATAAAGAAAAAACATAATGTGCTTTACTCCATAAAAATTAAGAAATTCTGTCTCTGGGAAAAAACCACAACAAACAAGCATAAAGATGAGCTGTTCACAGGTGGTGAGATTGGGTTCCAGTAAGTTAAATAAGTTGCCTAAGTTTGTATAAATATCGAGAGACAAAGCAGGCCCTTGGACATTCAGGCTGTTTCCCAAGCTTCTGAACTGTGATGGAGTTCCCTTTGGAAGTCCCAGGTTGCAACACTGGGTTTATTGTATTTTACTGTGTTTCTTTAGCATCCATTGAGTGCTAGGGGCCCAAGAAATGACCTCCTATTAAACTATGCATCATGTTCAGACAGCTGTTTCCCTAATTCCCCAGGAATTTGGCCCAATACAATTCCCATAAAAATCCTAGAATAGGATTGAGCCACTGGTTCACGATGACAAACATAACATGTTTCTAAGCCCTCACGGAAGTAATTTTCTTCATTTTCAGTCATGAAGCACTAAGACTGAAATTCATTTAAATTCCGTAAAGCAGACCAATTTTTATCACCCTAGACTCTATCTTACAGCATTCAAAATATGGCACCCTATTCCTGCATTAACCTTTGGCAAATGCTACTTTCAGATCCTGAGGAAGTCAAAGTCCAGAGCAAGAAATTATAGTCATTACAAATGCATTTACATGCTGAGGTTGATCTTTAAACGTCAGTAATTCTACATCCATGTTTAAATGGGAGAGTGGAAGAAAAAGAAGTTCTGAGTTAGCTTTTTAACAGAATAAGGATTTTATTCTTTGGGCACATTTAAAAATCATATAAAAATACAAAACATGTTAAACTGAGATCATCAGTTTTATTCGCAGAGATAACCCATGAATCAGTGACAATATATTTAGAGGAGCCAGTCTGAGAGTGCCTTGGGCATCAACCTCCAATCCTTAGGCCTGACTACCTGAATTTAGTAAAAATGTTGCAAGATTTTTTGAGTATATGCAAGAAACGAATATCTTGATTCTTAACCAATGCATGCCTACCCTGGGAATACTCCATATCAGATTTAACACAACAACAATACCAGAATAAGATGGAAGTCATGTTGAGGAACTGAGAAGGAGTTAAGCGAAAGGATTTTTTTTAAGCAACAGAAATGATGCCATTAGACTTTGGGGGGAAATTTTAGAAGACTGAATTTAGGAATAAATGGTTATGTTTTCTCTACAGCTTTGTAAACTATAAACTGTTATGCAATTGTTGATGTCTCAAGGTGATAATTTTATTACGTTCACAGTTGGCACCAGAATTAGTTTTGGAACTCCTGCTTCTTGACAGGTTGGGACCAGAATTACTCTCCTCCCTTTTCCGTGCAAGAAGTTAGACATCGTGCCTCCCTCTGCGATCTATTTGCCGGGGGGTCTGGATGTTTCCAGCGGCAGAGTGGAATATATATGCCCTCAGAATAGGTATCTTTCTGATTTGGAGCTAGACACCCAGGTTGTGGAATCTTGTCTATCACTGGGGTTTGGAGCTTAGACCAACAGAGGCGTGACTGTCAGATGTGAGAAGCTGGGAACAACGAAAGCCAGATGGCAGACATACAATAGGGTCCCTCAACACAGATTTCCTGTGAGTCAGAAAGACTTGACTATAAAGGGCAAACATTCATTCTGGGTACCATGACACCAAATTCGCCCCAACCTGTTCATTCTAGCAGAGTATGTGTAGGTTTGAAGGAGTGAGGTGACTTGTGGGGCTGAGAAATGTCACTCACCCTGTGTTCCTGCGAAGCTATGGTTCCCACAGCATCCCTGATGGCAGAAGTACCTGCACCACGCCGAACCATGAAGACCAGTCATCACAGCTTGACTGTAATACGGCTTTGTGGGTCGTGAGGAACTTGGACTTGGCTAGCCTAGATCGTGGTGCGTGAAACAGCTACAACATAAAATGCTCAATTCCGTGGGGCTCAAGCCAGACCCTCCTCTACCCATAAACGATCATAAGACAAGACAGAATTGTTCACTTCACAAGAGCAATGAACCTGCACGTGACAAGGGGGTGATTCCTCTGTGGAACTGAGCCTGAAGCTGAGGACAGGTTTCTCGTGGACACAGGTAAACACCTCAGGGGATGCCCAGAGCCATGTACACAACAGGACTTTTCACTGTCAGGCTTGGGGGAGAATGGGTCTCAGGACATCAAATTTTCACTATTTGTGTTCCTAGCTGCTGACACTGAGGACTTCAGGCTAAATAGCTTGCGGAAAGGGTACCATTTAAATTTAGTGAGTAGATTCTCCTTTGTCAGGAATGCCAACCCGCTCCCAGAGCAGAACAGAGATAGCAGGGCACCCTTCCGCCGTTCCTATCACGGAAACCACCACCAGTGTGTGTGTCCCAGATGCTGACCTGACCACCAGGCTCTCTGTCCTGACCTTCCAAAGACATCTGCAGACATCCGCATATACTACTTTCTCTCCCACCAGACCTAAACACCTAGACAAACTCTTACAGTCCTCCATAGCAGCGCTCTGTGCTAACAGAAAACTCTTGATTTCAATTACAAGTGTTTTCTAGAACTTCGACACTACCTAAAAATGAAAGTGCTTCTCCAGTATTAGAGAGAAAGAGAGAGAGAGAGAGAATAAACTCCCCCATCCTCAGTAAATCTCAAAACAGAAAAGCAAACTTACCCAAGTTTACCATCTGTTGCCTGGTGACCTGCACATAAACAGATGGCAGGATTGTTCTTGTGCCTGGTATGCAGTAGTTACTCACATCACAAGAGCCATCGGTGCTCCAGGTAGAGGGGATGAATATAGGCTATCAATCTCCTCGTGTTTAGAGCCTTTGCCTTCCAGAAATGCAGAACACTTGATGGCAAAGGTGAAAGACGGGCTTCCCTGGTGGCGCAGTGGTTAAGAATCCGCCTGCCAATGCAGGGGACACAGGTTCGATCCCTGGTCTGGGAAGATCCCATATGCTACGGAGCAACTGAGCCCGTGCACCACAACTACCGCGCCTGCGCTCTAGAGCCCATGAGCCACAACTACTGAAGCTCTGCGCACCTAGAGCCCATGCCCCGCAACAAGAAAAGCCACCGCAATGAGAAGCCTGCGCACTGCAATGCAGAGTAGCCCCACTCGCCGCAACTAGTGGAAGCCCATGCGCAGCAACGAAGACCCAATGCAGCCAAAAATAAAACAGATAAATAAATATAGCTGTCACAGAATATGTATCAAGATTCTATTAAGATTATTCTTTAATTAAAAAGTAGAATTTGCTTTAAACTATGTTCTCTTTCGTACATTTCAGTAATCATTTGAGATCGGAATCCAGGAGATTTTCCTTATTCTCACATCCATTTTGACCCTCATTTCTGCATTTTATTGATGCCCCTGAGGTGTCCGTGCTCATGTGGGTGCCTGGCTGACAGAGGAGGGGCTTGTGACCCTCTCCTCCAGCTGCATTCCTCCCTTTTCCCTCACAATAAAATTTATCTCCCCTTCAGACCCCCCTGGTGGCTAAAAGTAAACTGAAAAACAATTCACAATAAAGTACTCCTGCTGTGTGATGGTGATCTGAGGTCATCTTTAAGGACTTATTTGTTTGCATTTTTATTGATCATCACTGGTCAATTGTCGATGTGGTCCATTGCCAAAACGTCACCCAGACTGATTTCAGATGCCACAGTGGATGTAGCTTCAATGTACTGACCATTGTTCATGAGGCCAGTTCTGTTTGGGTATCTTGAGGTTTTAGAAATGCTGGGTTGATCTTTTAGCTTTACCTTTTAATTAAAATTTATTTTACTTGAAGTATTGTTCGCAAATAGTTTTAAACAGTCGATAGTTCTAAGACGCTTATAACAAGAACTAACACCACATTGTAAAGCAACTGTACACCAATGAAAAAAACAAAACAAAACAAAACCTCTTCACTACCCCCTCCAGGCCGGGACACACAGTTTTGAGGGCATTAGCCTGCTGTGGTCCCCTTTGCCTGGCAAAGGAATAAAGCTATTCTTTTCTACTTCACCCCCGCATCCCCCCCGCCCCCCGCAAAATAGAAAAAGAATATCCCTTGTCTCCTGATCTTCCACTTCCTTCTTTTCCTCAGAGGAAACATATGTGTGTGTGTGTATATATATATATACACACACATATGTTTTCCTTACGATTCAGTAAGGTTATGCAACATTAATCCAAAATTTCAGAATTGAGAATTTTAGCACACTTGCATGCTCTTTTTCTCCCTTTAACCTTTCAATATAATTTTATTTTATTTTGAATTAACCCCAAATTAGTATTTATACAGTTGTATACATGTAATTCTTTATTTCTAATCAATATGTATTGTAATTATATTTTCATTTTTATGCCATCTTTTGCTTTACCTGCAGTTGATATGTGTATCCTTTTGTCATTTTTTTTTCATTTTCTTTGAATAGTTACTATGTCTTTTTACACCCTCTGGCAGTGGTGCAGAACTCTCAACATCATTTTTCCATATGATCAAATGCATCAGAAAAGCCATCAGTTCCCTTTACTTTTCTCCCCATGTCTCTCTCTCTCCTCAGTCACTCTCTCGCCATGCCACATGGCTGTTGACCTGAGATTTGCTTTGCTATCATTGGCAAGCCCATCTCCCTCGCTCCTATGTTACATTTTCTGTTCCCTAAAGCGCAAGTCTTTTCTCTTTCTTAGTTCCCCCCGCCCTCCTTTTGTTGAAATATGCCTTCCTGTGGTTTCCTGATAAAAGTGGCCAAAGAAGAAAATTCTTGACACTATACATCTCAAGATTTCTTTATTCTCCCCTCACTCTTGAATAGCAATCTATCTAAATATTAAAGTTTAGGTTGAAAATAAGAATTTTGAAGGTGATTTTTCTTCCTCTACTAGATTCCAGGGTTGCTATTGATAAGCCTGTTGTCTCCCTTTTTTAGATTCTTTGACCCATCAAGTTTTTTTCAGAACTTTTCCTTATTGTTCTGAAATTTATGGTGACAGAACCTGGGATAGGTCTTTTATATTATTCATTGTGCTGGGCATTCATTGGGTTATTTCATTCTAGAGACTAATCTCTGGTTCTGGGAATATTTATTACATTATTCTTCTGATAATTTTTCTGTACAATTTTCTGTTTACTCTTTCTGGAGCTCTTACTATCAGATATTGGACCAGCTGGATTGATCCTCTAATTTTCTTTTTTTCTCTCCAATGTCTATTTCTATCTTTTTATTCTAAAGCCTCAAGACTTTCTTAAGCATTATATTTAGGCTTTTCTATCTACATCTATCTATATCCGTATCCTTATATTTAGACGAGCTCTTCTTTGTCATTCGAATATTTAAGGAACATCGTCCTCTTGCTTCATGAGTGGATCATCTTCTTTTATCTTCCAAGGATATTAAATACATTAAATATTTTTATGTTAATATTTTTCAGCTTCCCATTTTCTCTGCATGTCTTTTTCTGTTTATTTGCTTTTAATTTAGCCTTTTTTTTTTTCCAGCCCTCCTTGCATATCTGATGATCCTTGTATGTCCAAAACATTGATTGGAAGTTCCTAGGGCAGGCAGAGTTGTAGACTGGTGAACAAATGGGGAATAAGCTGGATTTATTTATATTTTCCTGTGATGTACAATATATCCTCATTGTTTATTTATTTTGTACAACTTCAGACTATATTACAAAACTACAGTAAGCAAAACAGCTTGGTACTGGCACATAAACAAACACACAGGTCAACAGAACAGAATAGAGAGCCCAGAAATAAACCTATACACTTATGGTCAATTAATCTACGACAAAGGAGGCAAGACTATACAATGGAGAAAAGACAGTCTTTTCAATAAGTGGTGCAGGGAAAACTGGGCAGCTATGTGTAAAAGAATGAAATTAGAACATTTCCTCACACCATATACAAAAATAGACTCAAAATGAACTAAAGACCTGAATGTAAGACCTGAAACCATAAAACTGTCAGAAGAGATCATAGACCAAACACACTTGGACATAAATTGTAGCAATATTTTTTTGGATCTGTCCCCTAAGGCAAAAGAAACCAAAGCAAAAATAAACAAGTGGGACCTAATTAAACTTCAAAGTTTCTGCACAGCAAAGAAAACCATGAACAAAACAAAAAGACAACCCACCAAATGGGAAAAAGAAGCTGGATTTATTTTTGTCGGGGATCCCTAATTGCCAATATCTGTAGATCTTTTCTTCGGGGTATTTCAGTTTCTCCAGAGGAAGATCCTCTATCTCTTATCTGGAGAAGCATCATCCTGACTATAATCTGTCACTGGGTGGAGGGGGAAGGAGAGATTCACTATCCAGAATGCAGACTGTACTTAACACCTGTGTGTCCTTCAGCTACTCTTGTCCACCCTCCTCTGTGTCTGAGGCCCACGTCTGGAACACTCTGTCACTATGAACCTACAGGCCGTAATGGCTGGTACATCGCACTCTCAAGTCTTCCCAAGGCTGTGCATGGCAAACCAGCTCTTTCGTCACTGCTCCCCACCCCACACTACCATCAGTTCCTTTCTGGTTTCTCTGATGGTGGACTTTGTGTTCTCTGTTTCCTTTTCCTCTTGTATCTTGGGGTGATTTTTGAGAAAAGCAGAGGAGAGAAATAGCTTTACCGTGCCATATCAAAACCTTGAGGCAATGGAATTTTTATGTAGTTTTGTCTTTTTAAGTCAGTATAAAACTTGCTATTAATCATACCCTAGTATTCTTTTTTTTCTTCTAAAGCAGCAAATAACATGGCATTCTTGGTGTAAATATGGCTCACGTCTAAGCGGGTGCAGTTTGGGGCTATGAATCATTTTGCTAATTGAAGTGACAGGAAACATTCTCTGACACTGGGTCTCTTAGGCAGGCTTGTTACCATCAGAACAGAAAAGGAGAATATAATATTTTTCTGGTGGATTTTTCCGTAACGAGCAGGAAAAGATAATTTCCATGTGACCACTAAAGCTGTGTGAATAATTTGGGATCTGAAGTTCCTGGAATGTCTACTTAAAATAACCCATTTCTGTAACAATCATTTTACTTTCCACTTCCATCACGTCAGATCCACTGATCTTTAAATCTTATGTTGTCTGAAAAGCGTGACTTCTGTTGAATGCAGGCAAGAGATCCCCAAATATGGCGTGGAATTACACTGCAACCAAGTGACTGACAATATCTAAACCTGACATGTCTGTGTTCTTTCTGTTCGGATTTTTAGAATAACAAGTGGTTTTTAATCATGGGTTTGATTTGAAAGTCTGAGATATAATCAGAGATTATACTTCAGATTACAATCCACATTTCTCAGACGGGATATATTTTTTAAATCTTAAATCTCCCATGTACCTTTCATTCATGTAACAACGATGTCGTGCTATCATTGGTCAGAAAAAAAAAAATCAAACACAGTTGGTGTTGAGAGGGAGAGACAAAAGGAAAGAGAGAAGAAGATTCACTGCAGCAAATGAAAGGAAGATTTTTGACCTTTGCTGCAGGAATCTTGCCATAATAATTCATATTTCAGCATTTCATAGGAAACATATAGTTTTCTAACTTCTCTCCTTTCAGCCAGAAATCTATGCAACTCCAAACACAGGGAAGGTTTGAATGGAGAATTATTTGCCACTTTTTTCTTGCTTTACTAGAAATTAAAATACTGTGATAGCGATGCAATTATTCTTGGGGTTTTCCTTTGTTGTCGGGAAAAATAGGCTTTAACTGAAATGATGTAAAGACAATAAACAGTACATTGCATGTGCAATTTCATTAGTATTATTGTTACCTTATCAATGTGTCTATCGATTTATTATAATGTGAAAAAGATACGTGCTGAGATACAGGAATGTATGTCAAGGAGGAATAAAATAGTCAAAAATATATCAAAATGAAAAGTTCAAATGTGTACTTTGATCTATACCCTAAAATTTTCCACCAATTACAGATATAGGTTTCATCATCTTCCCCCTTCCACTTTTAACTACTACCAGAGAACTTGAACAAGGAGTCAGGAAAACTGTCATTCTCCTCTAGACAGAGACGTGTTGATCGCACACATAGGCTGGGTCAGCCTTCCCCCAGGCAGACTAAGCGGCCCTAATACCACCCTCCTCCTGCCACCCCCGAGAACTCAATGCATTAGTCACCCTTCTGGGTTAAAAACCTGCAAAAAGGATACAGTGGACCATTGCCACCTTCAAACAACATATTTCCATGAGCAAATGCAATGCACACAGGTAAATGTGGGTTTGTGACAGTGGGGACTTCGGGTACAAAAATCCACATCTTTAACAAGCTCTGGAAGAGACTTTCGTGCAGACAGCCCAGGACCATTTTTTGAGGAACGCGGGTCAGAGCTTGGAAACGTGGGATGAAAGAAATGTGGGGTGAGAACAAGGGGTTTGAAGACACAGCAGATGGAGTGAGACGGACAGACACATGCGTAAGAAGGAGAAGCAGGGAGAGGATGAGCATTTGATGCAATGGTGAAAGACGATCATTGGAAATGGAGATGTCATAATAAAAATAAGCAAAAATTAAATAATTCATGAGGATTTCTGGCCCAGCCTATCTGCAGCTGTTCATTTATTATGCAATATTTTGACCTGAGAATTACATCATTGACCTCAAAGATATTAAACTGTATCTTACTAATAACACAAATGCCTGACTCACAATCAGTTCCTGAACCAATTTCCTCTTGTGTGATAATCTTCTCTCCTGAAGTATAAACTTCCTTTTTATTTTGTGGAATTAATGGCAAGTGAATGAAATGAACATCAAATTACAAAAATTTCTGACGTCCTGCAACGTACAGTAGTAAAAGAGAACTTGAACTTGATCTTAATAGTTGCTCTTTTTGTATTTAGTGTTAATACAGAGATCTCTAATTACTCCTTGGCTCTCAGAATGTCGGTGGTGAAGGTGCAGAATCCCGGCCTGGCTGCCCAGCTGGCCCACAGCAATGCTGAAAGCACAGTTGGAGCCACATGTCCTGGATGTCCCCTGACCCTCTCAGCACTCACCCCAGGCCAGCTGACTTGCCCAGATACCGCCTGCCAATCACACAGCAATTGTGACTTCCCAGTAAGGAAGAGTGTGATGGCTAATGCTATGTGTCAACTTGGAGAGGCCCCAGCACCAGGTATTTGGTCAAACGCCAGTTCAGATGCTGCTGGGAAGGTGTTCTCAGAGGAGTTGAGCATTTAACTCAGCTGACTTTGAGTAAAGCAGGTGGCCCTCCATCCTGTGGGTGGGCGTCATCCAATGAGTTGAGGCCTTACGAGAAAAGACGAATCTCTCCCACGGAAGAGGGAATTTCTGTCAGCAGGTGGCCTTTGGACTCAAGCTGCCATATCAGGTCTTCCCTGGGTCCCCAGCCTGCCTGCCTGTCCCGCAGATTCTGGACTTGCAGCCCCAAGCATGGGAGCCAATTCCTTAAAATAAATCTCTCTCTCTATATATGTGTATATACAGTGGGTGAGGGTCTGTGTTTCTGGAGATCCTTGACTAACACAGAGACGATGGTTTTCAGCTCTTAAAGACCGTCTGTGCCCTCGTCTGAGCTACTGTCTGTACAGTGCTGGGTTCCCTAATTAGCCATAAAACTCGTTCTCAACACTCAACATTGGTTCCAGACCCTTTATTTCTCTAAAACCGAGGAGAGCTTAGAAATTTTCTAATCCAATCCTGTCATTTTTATCTGAATGAACTACCACCCAGAGACCTGAATCTGCTCACCCAGGGCCAGACTAGTAGGACCCGACAGAGCAGAAATGAGACCCGGGTCTCCCGTCGCCCAGCCCTGGCCTCGTCCGACTGCCTTGTGGTACCCGTCCCTCCTGCCCCACATCGGCCTTGCTGTCATGTCACAGGGAGCTTTGATGCACTTCCGCGCTCTGGTTACGCAAAGGCAGCGGGTGAATTATGCAGATGTTTTAGCTATTTATTTACTACTCCTAATGCTTATACATGATATTTAGGGACATGGGGGGAAAATTAGGTAACGTCTCCACTGCAGACAGGACACATTTGGTTATACTGAAGTACGGATACTGTCTGAATTAAGTTGGTTTCCCCAAAATCAGAACCTGAGGTTTTGATTTACGTAAAAGTGATTTATGAGAACGTGTCCCCAGAAAGAGTCAGTTGGGAGTGGGGAAGGAGGAACCAGACCAGGAGGGAAGAGAGGCAGGCGGGGCGATGGTGAGACACCAGGCAGAGTCCCTCAGAGGCCAACGCTGGCTCTGGCCCACAGAGACCCTGCAGTTAGTGTGTATCACAGCCGAGGCGTGCCCGCATCAGAAGACACCTCCACACCCATTACGCACTGGTTAAAAAGGCGGTAATTAAAATCTCAGAGTCTCCTGGAGCTTTATATGCATGGCAGTCGTCCTTCAAAGAAACACAGGCGATGGCTGCTGGGAGTTCAAGTACAGCAGAAGCTGACGTTCACAAAAGTGGGAAAGGCATCCTGGTGTGAGGGTGTCCAAAGGGAGCCTTGAAGAGTCGGCTGCACCCTCTGATAACTGGATCAGAGCTCATACAGTGTCTGGAAAAGGACAAAGTCCCCTGACCGAGCCCTGACTCACCTAATTGGAGGTACTGACACATACACCAAGAAGACGTGCCCATCAGAGAGAATGATCACTGCAGAGTGATGGAAGGAGAGCCGGAAGGTCAAGACTGTCAGGGCTCCTTCGGGCTGGCCCTGAACCACTGACTCACTGACAAGTTCATGGCCGGGGTCCCGAGGTGAATGTGGAACCCTCTTCCTGATGACTCTTGCCTTTGGAACAAGCCAGTCAGATCTGCTGACTCTCACCTATTCTCCCCAAGCAGCCTCTGAATTCTAACACAGCCTTGAGGAAATCTGCGCAAAGCGAGAGAATGTGTAAATCCACCCAAACACACTTGCAGTTGTCTTTACAAGAATACTTTTCATCAAAAATAAGTAAAGCGGCATTCTCATCGCAGCCATTAATCTACACAAGTGTGGTTCGTCGGCCCCTGAAAAATGGGCCGTCACCTACACTGAGTGACACTCAACCCAACACCCAAGTTTCCTTTAAGCTACAACGGCAATGTGACCCCCCACCGTCAAGGGCGGTTCAGAGAACTCTTTTTCTACGGAGACTAATCAGATCATGCCAAATGTTCTTGTTGGAGCTTGAATTGTGATAACCTTTTCTGAAGTTCAGGCACAATTAAGAAATCAATACAGGAGTTGGGGAACAAGATGTCAGCCTTATTTGTGGCTGGATTGGAGAATGATGCTGAGCTCCCAAGAGTGGGCTACTGTCCTGGAGGTGCACCCGCCAGCTCAGGGGGACAGAGTCAGTGGGAAGAGGTCAGCCCTGGTGACAGGTACAGGTTGGAGAGAACAAGACCTACAACGTGCAGGTGGGCTGCCTGGAGAGAATAACAGGGAACCAAGCGAGGCAATTAAATCAGCCCTTGTCCCAGGGGGAAAAGGCAGGGAAGGGATGGAGACAAGCATTGAAGATTCCACCCCAGAGCTTCCCAGAGAAGCACAAAAGATTCCTCTGCACGGTCCAAGGCAGAATAGTGGAGAGAGAGGGGGGAAAAACCATACCCAGTACATTATCATTATCAGTCTAGCAAATTTCCCATATACACCTATTTCCAAAGAAAGTACACAATATCGTTTTTGCATGAGTGGGTTGTTTTTCCTTGAATGATTCAGAAGATAACTTAGAACCGAGATGTCTCTTAAGGGCCTCCTAATCATCTGTAGCAATATCTAAGCTCAGTAGTTCATTTTTATAGCTTTTACAGTTTTTAGAAATTTATAGTTCTAAATGTTTATCTAAATCTTCATAAGTTCTGTAAGTTCTAAATCTTTACCCCAAATCGGCAATCCTCTGGATGAAACTTAAGTCTGGGGAAGGTTCCTCACTCTGAAAATAAAAGGTCAGCTAAACAATCTTGCTCGGGTGTGCTTCTGGCTCTTTCCAGTTCAGATAGTAGAAGTCAAAAGGCTCACCTTTGTATTCCACCTGCAGAAAGTTATTCGGCTTAAGCATCTATGTAGCTTAAGGCACAAATTTTAGTCTGGAGATAAAGCTCAATGTGGTGTGTTGTTGTTCACACACACAGGGCTGTAGGAGAGGAAATCCAGATGCCCGTAAAGACCAGAGTAAGCGAGAGAAGCCGGAAAGGGAGCTTACGTTAAAGAGACGAGCCTGCTACTCTACCACACAGTTACTGCGATGGGTGGAGATAAAAATCAACGGTAGGGCTTCCCTGGTGGCGCAGTGGTTGAGAGTCCGCCTGCCGGTGCAGGGGACACGGGTTCGTGCCCCGGTCCGGGAAGATCCCACGTGCCGCGGAGCGGCTGGGCCCGTGAGCCATGGCCGTTGAGCCTGCGCGTCCGCAGCCTGTGCTCCGCAACGGGAGAGGCCACAACAGTGAGAAGCCCGCATACCGCAAAAAAAAAAAAAAAAATCAACGGTAAAAAAGAGCGACAGAAGGTCCAGCCTGACAATCTTCGGAAATGTTTCCCATAGGAACCAGTTCCTGTCTTTCTAGACTCGATAGATCAGAGAGGGGCTCAATGTAAGAGAACCCTTCTTTCCTTCCAAGAAAAAAAATCAAAATGTTATCAGGGTAATCCTTAGCTTCTTAACTGGTGCCTGTGAAGACAATTTCATTCATTCATTCATAACATCTTGTAAACTAAGTCTACAAAGAAAGGATAAACTACAGAGGAAAGCAAAACATTTATTTTCAAATCAGGGCTAATCCTAAGGGTCTTCGGCCCTGCCTCCCCTGCTTGGTCTTTCAAGATCGAGTTGCCCCACTGGCCACTGCCCTGGGCTTTCCACCTCTCCCTTATTAAAACGTGTTTTAGATGATCTGATGAATTCATTCACCTTAATGCCATGTCTATTAAGACTAGGTAAGGAGTAAAGCTACTTGTATCAACATCGTCAGGGCATCTGCGTTCTAAACAGGGAAAAAGCCTCAAGCAAAGGGAAGTGCTAATGGTGGCATTTCGAGAAGCACGTAGAACAGCTAAGATTTTCCAAGAGAGGGACTCTTGGAAACTGAAAACAGTTTATAGACATGTATTCGACCTTGATATACACAGAATATTTATTAATGAAGCCACTGTCTAACTGTAGAGCATGATGTGAGTTTCTCTAGTTAAAGGCTAAAGGTCAAAAAACCACTCTGGACCCATATTCCCCATCAGAACCCTTCTGGGGGAAAAAGCACAGCAAAACGGCTTTTCTCCTAGTAGCCTCTGTAATTTACTCCTGGCATGAGAAGAACACCTGCTATAGATTATGTGCTGACATTTTTGTGATGTTAATGTGGTCAGAAATAACCAAAACGCATATAAGCAGATGATGACATGTTATTTCCATTTCAAACGGGGATTTAATTCTAGAAGAACCACTAAACAACAACAAAAACAACAAAGGCTTGTGTTTATGTGGATCCATTATAGACTCATTTGTAAAAACTGGGAAATGAAGAAGAGGATCCAGCAGACGAGTTAGGTTCCATAATTATAAAATCTTTGGGGCAGAGGTAGGGGAGGCATTTGGTATCAACCTTAAAATAACTGTCTCCTCTTCCCCTTCAAAGCCTTAAACCCAATGACATAACAGCCTCTTGAAACTCTGCCTCTCCAGGTTTTGAGTAATGTCGCTTTTAACCTTCACAGGATTGATGGCTCAACACGATGATCTATGGGGATAAATGTTAGGAAGTCGTGAGAAATCGCTTCACCTTGCACCCAGTGGCAATCCCAGGAGATCTACCTGGGTACCGTGCAGTTAATCACAGCATCCTATCCCACTTGGCTGGATTTATAATGGCAGTTCTCATACTCTCCCAATACCACCTTTTTTTACTATTTGGGAGAATTGTATTAGAAGGACATCAAGTTTCACATTTTCAGATGATTTAAGAGTTTATGGAATACATCACTAAAAAGGAAAAGATCATTGAGGTTCGATGCAATATTTTTGATAAGCTGCTGCTGTAAAACCTCACCCCGACCCAAGCAATTCTAAGGCAATGGAAGAGGAAGATGAGGATTTAAAATTCAATCCACTTCAGACTCTTTGAGACACCAGGTTTCCCAGACTCTATTCCCGTCCTAGAATGACAAGAACCAACAGATGTAAAAATTGCCCTTACTACTAGAGAATGTTTAACTCAACCCATTAAATTATTTGTACTGATATTATCTGTTTGAATTATTAAACTATTCAGGATTGGATGAGAAAAGTCATATCTCTGTTCATATGCTATCCCCCTTTCCTTTCAATTCAATAAAGAAGAAGCTCAGTGTCTTAAAAATAAGGATAAACTTCATGTTTATATTGGATAAAGGCCATTCACTAATAAAGGTCATCATTCCAAGGCTCCCTCTGAGCAAAAGGCACAGGCACCCATGCGTAACATTCTATGCATAATAATTCACTTTCAACAATTTTTAAAATCAAATATCTATCGGTAAATTCTCTTCGTCTCCTACTTTTTGTTCTGCATCCATGACCCATCTTTCCCTAAATGGTCCTGTTTCTCACTGTGGGGTCCACCTCAGACATCCATCCTTGATTGCCTTTACGTTTGTTCTAATGCACTTGATTTACCTGACATGATAACATAGACTTCTTTACATGCATATGAGAGAGAGATTTTATAATGATAAAGGGGGTCAACCCATCAGTAAGAATTATAAACATATATTCACCTAATAACAGTGCCCCAAAATACGTGAAGCAAAAGCGAATAAAATTGAGAGTAGCAATAGACAATTCAACATAAATAGCTGGAGATTTCAGTACCCTACTTACAACAATAGATAGAATGACCAGGCAGATAATCAACAAGGACACAAAAGACTCGAACAATGTTACCCACAAACTAGAATAACAGACATCTATAAACATTCCACCCAACGAGAGAAGCATACACATTCTTCTGAAGAGCACACAGAATAATCTCCAGGATAGACCATAATCTAGTTCATAAAATAAACCTCAAAAAATTTAAAAGGATTAAAATTATACAAAGTACATTCTGTAATCGCAAGAGAGTGAAATTGGAGAATAATAACAGAAAGAAATCTTGGAAATTTACAAATATGTGGAAATTAAACAACACACTACTAAGTAACCAATGGATCGAGAAGAAGTCACAAGGGAAATTAAAATACTTTAACATGAGTGAAAATTAAGACACAGCACACTAAAACCTAGAGGATGCAGCTCAAGGCATGCGTAGAGGCCTGGACCCAAATATGCAAAAACTCTTAACATTGAACAATAAAAAAAAAAAAAACCAATTAAGAAGTAGGCAAAAGATCTGAACAGACACCTCATACTGGCAAGGATACAGAGCAACAGGGACACTCACTCATTGTTGGTGGAAATTCAAACTGGTGCAGCTACTTTGGAAAATAGTTTGGTAGTTTCTTACAAACCTAAACATAACCTTACCATATAATCATCAATCTTGCCCCTGGGCTTTTACCAACTGATCTGAAAACGTATGCCACACAAAACCTGCCTGTGAATGTTTATATAGCAGATTTATTTATGATAGCCCCAAACTGAAAACAATCCAAATGGCCAGCAATAGGTTAAGGGATAAACAGAACGCACTTATACATATAATGGAATACTACTCAGCAACAAAAAGGCATTAAGTATTGATATATATAACAGCATTTATCTTGAGCTCAAGAAGATAGATACTAAAAAAGTACATGATTCTCTTGATATGAAGTTCTAGAAGAAGCAAAACTAATCAAAAGTGTTATAAATCATATCACTGATGGCCTGCAGAGGGGGTTAGGGGATTGTCACAAAGGATCCCAGGCAGTTTTTTGGAGTGATAGCATTGTTCTGTATCTTGGTTGGGGTTGGAGTTACATGACTGAACACATTTTTTCAAAATCCATCCGACTGTACACTTAAAATGAAAACATTTTATTGTAGGTAAGTTATGCTTCAGTAAAGTTGAAGAGAAAATTCCATAACAAGTAACAGCTACATGTGAATGAAGAATCAAGTAATTCTCATTTTCGATTCTCTTCCAGTACTCTGAAAACCTTTGTTTTGGCTGTCAGCGTGACCATTTTCTGGCCATTTGTCCTGGGGGATATGATATCAACCCACATGTCCTTGGAATACTGAAAAATATATGAAAAATGTCCATCTTAACTAAAAATCCCAATAGGCCAGGCAGCTGACCCTCATTCACCTTTTCACAATTTAATCCTTATTGGTACTAGGAAGATCCTTTAGGTATCACTTCTTTGAAGTAATTTATACTTCTTTTCTTTTCTGACTGCAAAACTTCCCACTTGTAGAATTCTTACGATTCCTCTTATATTGGTCATGGCAATGATTCGCCCAGTATTAGCTCCATTGGACTAGCTAAGCAATAAAAACCCAAAATAATTCCCTAAAAACCTGCATGTTTCGTCAACTACATAATCCTCTTTTACTGGGTTTTATAACTCTAGATATCTAGAAGAATCCATATTTTTATGACTATTTCTTTACCATCCAAATTAAGTTATCATGTAAATCCAGCCATATGTATTACCTAGAATGGAGCAGATAACCTCCCGCTTTTTCTGCTGTCTCAGCCCCTATTAACAGATAGTGAACACTGGCTCTCTTTAAAAGCCATTCTTTTCAGGGTGGGTTTTGTTTTTTTTAAGTTCTTGCCACTATAAGGTTATCATTTAGAAACATTTTGTGACTTCCCTGAAGACATTTACTATTTAGTCTATAGCATTACTGCCCAATACACATGTAAGTCAAGCCGTACATGTAATATTAACTTCTCTAGCAGCTACACTATAAAAGTAAAAAAGAAGTAAAATTAATTTCAATAATGCATTTTACCTAATATAGCCAAAGTATTACCATTCAACATGCAACCAATGTAAAAATGATCAGTAAGATATTTTACATTCTTTTTCCACAGTAAATCCTGGAAATTCAATGTCTATTTTATGCCTAAAGCACATCTCAATTCGGGCTAGCTATATTGCAGGAGCTCCATAGCCACATGGGGCTAGTGGCCGCGATAAGGACACTGCAGCTCCGTAGAGGTGAGTTTCTTTAAATAGACTGCACACTTGGTTCCAGCAGCAGCTGACTTTGTATGGCCCAGAGTCAAATCAGGTAGAGTCTATGCATAGTGCAAAATCAGCACCTTTCCCTTTGTTTAGATCCAATTCTTTCATTTAAGGGGAGCTCGGAGGCTTTTGTACATACTCTTCTGAAATTAGGAAAGGTCTAGAATGTTTTCAAAACCAAAATTTCGATACACAAATCTGCTTATATCTCTAAGGCGGCGGTCTGGAAAATGGAAGAAAACATCTGACAAAAGTCAGGGTGAGAAGTGTGAAGATGGAACGATTGGGACGGTAGGAGGTGAAGACTGTGGGCGGTTATAGAAATCATGACATTTGCCGATCTTTTTCACAAGTTGTACACCTTCAAGTTCCACTCCCTCTCACGTTCCTGGCCTTGCAGGGGGTGAAAAATGATCTTACGGAAATATGATTGGCACGATGTGCTTCTTACAAAAAATGAGAATAATTTTTTAAGCACCTTAACTTTCCACGGCACACTCAATACCGGGCCAAATACCAGGGTTACCTAAGACATTGGTGAACTGTCCCTCCTGAGCTCCGTGTATGGACACTTATTCCAGGCTGATGGATTCTTAAACCCTTCTGCTGATCAGGGACCAGCTTCCGACTGCTTTTAGGACAGCTGTTAGGAGCTCTAGTCTTCACTGACAAGGAAGAAACCAAAAGGTCATCTCCAGGAGCCCCAGCTGATACAGAAAGCCACCTGGCATAAATGGTGAATGTCAGGACTGCTCATAAGATAGCTTAGGATGAAACAGAAGGCGGAGGGTGAGCACACAGGGCTCAGCGGCCTGAACTCAGATGCAGCCCGGCTCTGATAGAGCATTCTGGAAACTCTATTATCTTAAGGTCAATATTACCTTAAATGTTCCTTTTTCCCTTACTTTTTCAGTAGTTTATCAGTTTCTGCAGCATGATTTACTAGGACTATTATATAACCAGATCTTTTTGGTTAAATACTTTTGCCAAGTACAGTATAGTCTACAGTATTGACAAATATCTAAATTATATGTTCTATAACACAGCCATAGTCACAAAAACTTATCTCATTCAGGCAAATAAACAGAGTCCTCGCATATCCACAGGCTTGATCAACAGGACTCAGTTTCCCAGTTTTCCAGCTGCTATGATATTGGTGGACTTTCTTACACCTCACTTGGACCCACCTTCTCAACTCAGTTACTGAGTCTCCTGTATTAGCAATAAGCTAATTTCACCTATATTTGTCCTATACATTGAAATTTGTCCATTTTTCAATCAACAGCCTTAGCTGCCAATTCTTATCAACTGCTTCCTGGACTCAAAGATGACCTGTCCATCATTTAAAACACTATGTTCCAAAATTACACATACGTTTCCCACATCCAATAAAGTTCAACTCATTACATGCTTAGGCCACATTCTCTACTCCCTAATTATTTAAATGGAAGAATAGTGATGACAAAGGAACAAGGCAGTATCTTCCCCCCACTGACCGTGGTGGGGACCTGCCAGCCACAAGGGCAGCCCTGAGAATCTGGGACGTCACTTAAAAGAAATTGCCTCAAGGTCTTGGCTCCTAGGCAATGTAGAAGAAAAGAAAATGACCACTTTGCCAATTACTGCTTCTATATCTCCACCTGAAATGCTGATGACACGAGCTGAAACTGAAAAGATGCAGTAATCATCTAATTAAACAAGGAAAATGTACCTACCGTGAGCACCCTTATTGTGCTGAGTTCATAACATGAGACTCAGTCTTAAACCTTGCCAAGCGTTTCTCCTTCCCAAACACACTATTCAGGACAGGCACTAGGTAGAAAGAAGACTTAATTTTTCCTCCAGGAAATGCTACAGAATCCAGGAACTTCTTACCTCAGCCTACCCACTACCACAGGAGCATCTAATGGCCACATCCTCAGGTTTCAACACCCTCCCCCAACCATCACAACTAAACCAAGTGCATCCCACCTAAGATCCTTAAAGCTACTCTTTGTCAGTTTAGTGAAACTTCAGGCCACCAAAGAGATGACATTCCAAGGCCAATCTTATCTTCCTGGAGTGGAGCCAGGCTGCTCACATGACAGCTGCTCTCTTGAGCACTCTTAAGCAAGCCCAGCACCATCCTCCCCCTCAGGTGACCTTCGCAAGCTGTCAAACGTGACCTCGTCATTTCCATCGACAGAGCAAAATGCCTCAGAACCGTGTCCTCGGGCATTGCCTTCCATTCCAAGAAGAAATTAGATGCGCAGGAAAAATTCAATGGCCGTAGTAAAGAGTGAAAGAAACTCACCAGAGGAAAGGAGGTGAGGGCTGTTCATAGACTTCTATCAAGCCAGCCCCACGCTATCCAAAACCAGCAGGATCTGTGGATTCTAAGCTAAAAAAAACCCACATTACTAGAGTTGTAAAAAGAAAGTACCTCAGTTCTTGAAGTGACCAAAGAATTGGAAGGTATATGATTATGCCTTGCTTGTTTCTTAACCGTATAGTTGCTGTGACCCCTTTCTAGCACTCGTGGTCACCGATAATGAATACTTCCAGTGGATAAAGATAAGCAAGTGTACATCTGAAAAGTATAGTAACATGGCTAATATTTAAGGAGGGATTACTCTGCGCACTCCCTTCAATGAACACATTTCCTGACAACAACCAAGTTATTATTCCCATTTTACAGACTAGGGACTGGAGACACGGAGGGGTCAGCACACTCTCGAAAGCACCCACTTAAGCCGGGATTTGAACCCAAGCAGCCTGGCTCCAGACTGTAGATACATATGAAACGAGTTACTGATGTTCTGAATCTTCACCTGGGACCCAGTCATGGACAGAAAGTCTGAAACCAGAGAAAGAGCTATGGCTTGGAAGAGGATCTGGACAGTGTGGAAGGGGCTGAGCTGCAGCCACCAGGGTGAGGTATCCAGCCTTCCAGATGGCTTCTCCTGGCTATGGGACCTGTAGGAAGGGTGGGCTCCCTACCCCCCTAAACTGATAGTGAGACACCTCCTCTTCCATTTCCTCTCTCCACAAAGCAGTACAAACTCTGCTACACTGAAAGATTTATTAGAGGGATAACTTTTATTCCGAAACTGTTAGCACCAACACATTTCTAATTTCTCTCTCATTTGCATATATATATATAACAGTAGTGAAATTCACATAATTGTTCAACATTACCTTTTAACAATCTGAACCTGACTCTGCTATTCAGCCAATTTTCCTAACTAACTGAAAAATGGAGGCAATAAATACATCCTTGTTTATTTTTTAATATTCCAAGGTGTATTTATACTGAATTGTTTACCCAATACCCAGCGAACCATTATGCTTTGAGAGAGACGGAAGAAAATTCTGATCACTTAAAACCTGGTGTTACCAGTAAATTATTTATTTACACACTAGGTATTTTATGAGATTTTTTAGACCATCATTGTTTCCCACCAAATTTTGTCTGAAATTTAACACTTCTACCATGGGCAAACATTAACAGTACATTCAAATCAACCTCTCTCTCTCCACACACACACGCACACACAGACAGACACACACACTCCCACAGACACACACTCTCACACACAGACACACACACTCACACACAGAGACACAGACACACACTCACACACAGAGACACAGACACACACACACACACACACGGACACACACACAGTTTCAACTTACTCATCAGCTCTGCAGAACTAACATAATTCTACTTGTTTGTTGTACAAATAAAGGTAAAACACCCTCACCTCTCCTACAAATATTGACAATATGCTAATAGTATCAGAGGTGGAAGTTAAGCCCTTTCCCCAGAATCCCATTCCTTAGAGGAGGGCAAGGGCAAAGGGGTGTAGGGGAGATGAGAGCGTCTCTCTCCCCTTGATCCAACCCAAGGCAAATGGAGTGAGGACTGGCCCTCACCAGGCTGGTGGGTCAGGACCTATACACCCAATAAGATGCCAGGCCAGAGCCTGGTTCCCAGGCACAGGGCCCCTAGCCCAGTCTGCAGACTTAAACAGAGACCCGCAGTCGTGGGCAGGATCAGTCTCTGCTCTCAGTATTTATCCAGGGAGCAATATCCAGTGATCACTTGGCTACATTCTCAACTTCAGCTTATTTAAAATAGCGCTTTAGATACAATTTGTCTTAAAAATATTTAAGACATTTTAAAATATCAAGACATATTTGATACACTCTAAACTTATGCCATGTGTGGATTTAAAAATACACTCAAAGTTTTTGCAAACAGATGACTCACTAGTCTTTGGCATCTTTCATACATATTTGTTTAACCAGGACAAACAGGTGGGCTTTTAAAATTTATTTAATTTGAATATTGTTAGGCAAATTATTCATCCTCTAGTTTGTCACAGTCCTTACCACTCCCTATGGCCCAATAGTCGGTCCCTATGGCCAAGTATTTAGGTCCCAATTTATGTTCCAGTAATCAAGACAGTATAGTACTGGTACAAAAACAGAAACATAGATCAATGGAACAGGACAGAAAGCCCAGAGATAAACCCATGCACATATGGTCAGCTTGTCTTTGATAAAGGAGGCAAGAATATACAGTGGAGAAAATACAGCCTCTTCAATAAGTGGTGCTGGGAAAACTGGACAGCTACACGTAAAAGAATGAAATTAGAACACTCCCTAACACCATACACAAAAATAAACTCAAAATGGATTAAAGACCTAAATGTAAGGCCAGACACTATAAAACTCTTAGAGGAAAACATAGGCAGAATAGTCTATGACATAAATCACAGCAAGATCCTTTTTGACCCATGTCCTAGAGAAATGGAAATAAAAACAAAAATAAACAAATGGGACCTAATGAAACTTCAAAGCTTTTGCACAGCAAAGGAAACCATAAACAAGACAAAAAGACAACCCTCAGAATGGGAGAAAATATTTGCAAATGAAGCAACTGACAAAGAATTAATCTCCAAAATATATGAGTGGTTCATGCAGCTCAAAAACAAACAATCCAATCCAGGAATGGGCAGAAGACCTAAACAGACATTTCTCCAGGGAAGATATACAGATTGCCAACAACCACATGAAAGGATGCTTAACATCGCTAATCATTAGAGAAATGCAAATCAAAACACAATGAGTTATCACCTCACACTGGTCAGAATGGCCATCATCAAAAAATCTACAAACAGTAAATGCTGGAGAGGGTGTGGAGAAAAGGCAACCCTCTTGCACTGTTGGTGGGAATGTAAATTGATACATCCACTATGGAGAACAGTATGGAGGTTCCTCAAAAAACTAAAAATAGAACTACCATATGACCCAGCAATCCCACTACTGGGCATATACCCTGAGAAAACCATAATTCGAAAAGAGTCATGTACCACAATGTTCATTGCAGCACTATTTACAATAGCCAGGACATGGAAGCAACCTAAGTGTCCATCTACAGATGAATGGATAAAGAAGATGCGGCACATATATACAATGGAATATTACTCAGCCATAAAAAGAAACAAACTGAGTTATTTGTAGTGAGGTGGATGGACCTAGAGTCTGTCATACACAGTGAAGTAAGTCAGAAAGAGAAAAACAAATACCGTATGCTAACACATATATATGGAATAAAAAAAATGTTTCTGAAGAACCTAAAGGCGGGACAGGAATAAAGACACAGACGTGGAGAATGGACTTGAGGACATGGGGAGGGCGAAGGGTAAGCTGGGACGAAGTGAGAGAGTGGCATGGACATATATACACTACCAAATGTAAAATAGATAGCTAGTGGGAAGCAGCCGCATAGCACGGGGAGATCAGCTCAGTGCTTTGTGTCCACCTAGAGGGGTGGGATAGGGAGGGTGGGAGGGAGATGCAAGAGGGAGGGGATATGGGGATATATGTACCTGTCTAGCTGATTCACTTTGTTATAAAACAGGAACTAACACAACAATGTAAAGTAATTATACTCCAATAAAGATGTTAAAAAAAAATTCCAAGAAACTTTTTTCCCCTTTCATTTTCTCATAATAAGATTTGGTCTCCAACCTGTCCCCTCATGTTTTCATTTGAAAAGCAAATACTGGAACGTATTGAAGATGTGTTTGCACACTGTCTTTGGTTTTGACAACGCAGCACAACCAGCAAATTAGACTTCCTCGAGCTCATCATCTCACTCTTCCAGTCTTCAGGTGCAAAGCAGTTAAGGTGGCACATGAGAGGGTACCTGTGCCTTCATCTCCTAAATCATTACCTGAAGAATGCCCATGACACCTTCCCTGATTTTAACAACTTTATACGTCTTTGAAGATACGCTACTGCCGTGCTGTGTAAACTAAATGTTTTCCAACACGTGAACAACAAAATTCCTCTTGGTTGCAAGAGGACTCAGAAGGGACTTGATCTCACCTTCTTAAATTTTACCCAAATTTTTTAAAGGAACAGTATGTTCATTTATTTAACAAACATCTGCCGATTGCCTACTGTATGCCAAGCACTCTTCTAAGCAGTAATGATACAGCAGCGAACAAACACAGGTGAGACCTGCTGATCACGGTGCCTACATCCTGCCAGGAGGAAATGTAGTGTAAACAAGTAAGCCAGCAAGATAGGTGCCATGGAGCAGCACATGAAACAGAAAAAGGTAAGAGCGATGGGACGGGTAAATTCAGGGAGGATGTCAAGAATGCTTCTCTTTGGAGGCAGCATTGGAGCTGAGACCTGAATGCTAGAAGGAAACAACCACATGAAAATATGCAGAACAGTATCACAGACAGAGGAATCAGGAGGAAAGGTGATGAGGAGGGAAAACGTGTGGAGAAGTCAAGGAACAGGAGGAAGAAAGTGTGTCTCGAACCCGCTGAGTACTGGGAATTATACAATGAGATAAAGCTAGATACCAAACGTTGTAAAACCATGAAGGTTTTGGATTATTTTTGCTCTGGGTTATGAGGCCACTGGCGAATTTAAGAGAAAAGATTTCCATTTTATAATATCAAAGCTTATAGAGATGCTGTTCTAAGAACTTTAACATGGTTTTATTTTTCTTCAGAGTAATTATCACTCTTTGGCATTACGGGATATATTTATTTGTTTACTCTTTTGTTTCCTGCAACCGTGAACAAGCTCCATGAAGACACAGGTTTGTGTCTGTCTAGATCACCTGTATTAGCAGTGTCTAGATCACTGCTTGGCAGTTGTATAGTCAGTACTCAGTACATATTTCAGGAAAAAAAATTGAATAAAGGGATGAATGATAAAGACCTGAGAAGGAACAATTGACGAGATGAAAATCCAGCATCTGTTTTGGTTATGCAGAGCATGAGATATTTTCTCAAACACGTACGTGGAGATGTCAAGTAAACAGTCTGTAATACAAGTATGGAGCTCAGAGGAATCAGGACCAGAGAAATCAATTCTGGAATTCGGGTACTAATAACAATAATATCATCATTTATCTGGTGCTTGAGACACGTCAGACGCTCAGCTAGAAAGGCAATTCTTTTCCCTTAGCTTGTATGGAATCGCTTCTCATTTGGCTTTTTATTCCTTAAGTCACACCTTGCAAGTCATAAGGGATCATCCTTCTAAAAATAATTCTAATGGAAAACTTCCAAAATAATTAGCTTCACCCTAAAGGAAATGAAAGCTTTGACTCCTGGAGAGTATAGAAGGAACTGTAACTTTTAATGTCAAAATAAATATAATAACGGGGCTGAGTCTGCCTCTGGGAGCAGCAAAAATGGACATTAGCAGAATGTATTCGTAACTGTCCCATTCTGGGTCGGAGGCCAGAATGATGCATTAAATGAAAATTTCACTGCAAGAGGACTTTTAACACTCTGCCCACCTCAGTTCTCTTCCACCCCTATGTGAAGATCTGGCTAAAAATCTCCTGTGAGTTGTATATGTTTGGCTTTCCCTTCAAAGTACAAAACACTTTTACTGCTACTTCCCACACTTCTGACGAGGAAGAACCCAGGGACAATTTTGACCAACTTAGGGGGGGTACTTGATCGACGTCCAAGGTCATTCAGTGAATGAAGTGAATTATGGGGATTAAAAACTGGCTTTATATGGTCTTTGTAATTGTATTGCATCTTTTATAACAATCCAGGAAGCATATAAACTTTATATACCTTCTATGATTGCCCAAAACATTTTCAGAGACATCCAAACTCAAGTGAATCATCTAAAGAAAAAGAAATCCCCGGGAGGGAACTGGAAGTATCGCATCCGCATCCTGTTTATGTAACTGCTTCTCCCTCAGGTAGGTACCCAGTAGATCAGAGTATCCCTATGCCCATCCACGGTTCTGGAAGGTTCTGTCATCTAGGACTCATCTGGACTCAGTCCGGATATTGAACAGTGAAGTGGTATTTTGCTAAGCGTTTGCCTCTCTAGATTTTTTTCAAACCTAGAGAGACCCTCAGTTCACATGCACCATCCCAGGTTATAGCACTCGTCCCAGGATAATTCTTATTAGTGCCCTTTATGCTACAGAAACGACCCTGAGTGGGTAATAAACTACATGGCCATGCTCCTCGAGTGGGGTTCATTCGTGCTCACCCAGCTGGAGCACACTTTATCCCAACACTAAGCAAGTCTCCCCAGTCCCTGCCAGGGAATTCCCCTCCATCACAGACTTCAAGACCTTGAATCTCTGTGATGGGGTTTTCTTTTAGGGCTGGGAAAGATTTGAATCCTCTGATAATGTGACAAGTACATATTTCCCTTGATCCAACAGAACGTTTCATTTTAACTGCCTTTCTTGAAAGGTCACATTCATTCCCTACTATCCCCGTGGACCACCTCTGTGTTAGGACACCTCTCTGGTTTATGTAACCTGTGTGTATTTGTAGTTTATAGATGTGAGTCTGTGGCCCATCATCACTTCTCCCATGAATAAATATTACACACACTCAGTTCCAATAAGGTGGGGTTTGTTTTCCAAGCCAGTGGTTAGAGTCAACAGCCAAAGAATTAAAACAGATCTAGATGTTTAATCAGCCAATAAAAGATCAGGTTAAAACCAGAAGGCCAAGACAATTTCCAGCTGGCGTCCTGTTCGTCCTCGGAGGATGTGGTTTTTGCCAGTTAGCTGTGGTACAACTGTTTCAATGAGATTCTCTGTCTGTAAGAAATGGTCAGAAAGAAGGAAACTTCCTCCCTAGATATCATACACTCATTATGTACTTTCACTATTGGAAATGATTATAATGACAACATCGCTTTTATTTCTTAGGTGTTTAATTTTTTAAGTTATTCATCATCACCCCTCTTAGATATAGTAATAAAACAATAGTAATAGCAATGACTAACATTTATATAATGTTTACTATGTGCCAGGAACTGCTCTAAGTACTACAAACATACTAGCATTCATACTCCCTAGAGCTCTGGGCGGTGGGTACAATAATCATCAGCGATCTACAGACACAAGGGCAGAAGCTCAGAGATGTCATGCGACCTGACACACAGCGAACAGGTGGCGGAACTGGGACAAACCCGGGCTCCAAAGTGCGCGTCAGCCTCCCGCTTTAATCCCTTGCTTACCTTACCCTGATCTCCCTCCCCAAGTTTACTTTTATTTTACAAAATAACATTGAAAATGACAACAACAATGAGCAATGAAGATGAGTGCCTTAATTATGCCATTGTCCCTGACAGATGACGTGCAGGACTGCAGGCTGGAACTGCCCAGCGGGCCACCTAATCCCTCATCCATGCTCATCATGGGGGGGGTCCCTTTCTTTTAGCTCTAAACTGTGTCTCCAAAATGCACAAATAACATATGAGCGATATTTGGAAAGCTGCTTTTGGGAAGAGTGTGACCGCTCTAAAGTGTGCACCAAGACATCTAGAAAATAGCGTCACATTAGCTGTAAGAGCTTAAAACTCACATCCTTCTGCTATTGTTATCTGACTTTACAGGGAGAACCAATGAAATGAAAGGCAGGAAATAGAGCAGGTAAAATCCTCTTATGACATTTTCCACAGGACTCTGAAGAACAAATATTGTAAAGGGAGAGGAGAAATGATATTACTGGATACAGCAAATTCTGGGAGTGCTTCGGGTTAGGTCTTCAAGATCTATGGGGTAAAAATGGTTTAGATGAAATTGCTGATAGCTGACCTTGCTTTATAAAGTCCTAAAAGTTTATTAATTTCAAAATCCATCTATCTAATTATAGCATAGGTAGTATAATATATAGTATAAGTATATATACTATATAAGTATATAGTATATATTATACATGGCTTCATATTATATGTTATAGCATTATACTACATATGCATATGTATAACTACACTATACATACACATATATATCTATATCATGTATTATTGTGTACATATATATACACATATGTATAGTATAACTACGTTATACTTTATACTTATACTAAATAATACTTATATATACTTATATAAATGTATAAGTATATATATCAGCCTAAGTATTTAGTATAAGTATATACTTATAAGTAGTATTTGAGGCTTTTCTCAAGCTGAGACCTCTGTGTCTATAGAAATGTACACGTATATGAGTGTGTGGTTGGCTTGATGGGAAGAGTCTCACTTTACCCCTTTGCCGTCCTGTAAGAACAGCTGTCATCTTCCCTTCCTTTCACCACTGCTTGGTAGCACCTCGAGACTCCAATAAAACACATTGGTACACACAACACAGATCCATTCTCTGATTGAAATGAAGATGCCTTTTTCACTCTGACAATGAAATATAAAGCTCCACGGGAAACAAGTGAAAATTATCAGGGCTGGAAATGCACTTTCAGAGTGACTAATTCCTTACTTTCATCGTGATGGCTGATGTGTTATATAACAGCAGTGACTTGAAAATAGCTGTTTAGAAATGGCAAATTTATTAATGCCTAAATTCACATTCCTGGAACTACAAAAATCAATGTATATATATGTATATATATATATATATATATATATATATATATATATATATATATATAGTATCACAATAATGATGTTAAAGTTGCAATATCGAAGCTATATTGAAAATCCACAAAAAGAACGATAATTATAACACTGTAATTGTTATGGGTTGAACTGTGTTCCCCAAACAGACATACTGAAGTCCTAAGCCCCAGAACCTATGAATGTGACCTTATTTGAAAACAGGGCCTTTGCAGATGTGATCAAGTCGAGGTCATAATGGATCACGGTGGGCCCTACTTCAGTGATGTGTCCTTATAAGAAAAAAGAAATTTGGACACAGACACACAGAGAGAAGATGATTATGTGAAGATTGAGGCATAAATTGGAAGTATAATGCAGCAAGCCAAGGAACACCAAGGATTTCCAGAACCACCAGAGGCTAGATAGAGGCAAGGAAGGATCCTTCCCTGGAGACTTCAGAGACAGCACGGTTCTGCTGACATCTTGATTCTGGACTTCTAGCCTCCAGAACTCACTCTGAGACAATAAATTGCTGTTGTTTAGAAAGAAAAGAAAATCCATATTATAAGCCTTAGTGATTTAATTTACTCAACAGACAGATGTGTCTTTTTAAAGGACTAATGATGGAATTTTCTGTACATCAAAAGTATGAATATTATGGGCTTCCCTGGTGGCGCAGTGGTTGAGAGTCCGCCTGCCGATGCAGGGGACACGGGTTCGTGCCCCGGTCCGGGAAGATCCCACATGCCGCGGAGCGGCTTGGCCTGTGAGCCATGGCCACTGGGCCTGCTTGTCCGGAGCCTGTGCTCCGCAGCGGGAGAGGCCACAACAGTGAGAGGCCCGCGTACCGCAAAAAAAAAAAAAAAAAAAAAAAAAAAAAAATTAGCTGAAAACCAGATGCAGTTCACCCTCAAAGAGGCTGGGACCAGGTGGGGAGCAGAGTAGAACCAATAAGACTACTCCATCAGAACCCTCCTAAATCCAAGATGGCAGCCAGAGGTCAGCCACAGGGTACCAAATGCCCTAAGGAAACCCTTGGCATTTTCATGCATGAAACCAACCTGGGCAGGGTGTACTCACCAGTTATTTATAAATTGATCTCCCATAGACAAGCACTTTGGGAGCCTAATTTTTCAATCACACAAAATAGGGCTAAAAATATAGTGCTTTTCGTATCTGCTTCAGGGTTTTGGTGAGACTGAAATAGGATAATATAGATAAAGTGGTCTTTATAAAATTCCAAATGCTAACTATTTCTATTAGATTCAAACCAACTGGAAAAACAAACAAACAAACTCGCATCTTCTTTAATCTTCCCACTCCTTTAGTGAGTGTTTTTGATGACGTTGATTTTAGACCAGAATTCAATAATAAAATAACAGCAACAGGACTTCCCTGGTGGTGCAGTGGTTAAGAATCTGCCTGCCAATGCAGGGGACATGGGTTTGAGCCCTGGTCTGGGAAGATCCCACATGCTGCGGAGCAGCTAAGCCCGTACGCTGCAACTACTGAGCCTGCGCTCTAGAGCCCGCGAGCCACAACTACCAAAGCCTGTGCGCCTAGAGCCTGTGCTCTGCAACAAGAGAAGCCACCGCAATGAGAAGCTCACACACCGCAACGAAGAGTAGCCCCTGCTGGCCGCAACTAGAGAAAGCCCGCGCGCAACAACAAAGACCCAACTCAGCCAAAAATAAATAAAAATTAAGATAAAAAAAAAGCTTAAAAAAGTAACAGCAACAGTAATAAAAATATTAATGATGTAGCATTTACAAGTCCTTTCACACACATTGTTTTATTTTATACCCACAGTAACCCACAACTCATGGAGAAGTCCAGTGTTACCTTTATCAGCACTGTACAGTCGAGAGCACTGACATTCAATCCGTTTCTAGAAATTGCTTAAGAAGGCTAAAAACTGGAGGCAAATCTCCCTGTCTTTCATCTGCCCCACACAGCCCAAATCTGCTATGATCATTTTTAATTACATTTCATTGTTTCGGTTGGGAGGAAAGAAACCCTTTCTCAACAATATTTGGAAGAGTCTGAACACACCATCCTGATGGTCTGTGAGTCTCAGCCATGGAGGGGATTGGGGAAGGGTTGCCTGGTGCAGCTAGAACTTCCCGAGACCCCTCCGTGCATCGCTTCACCCTCTTGTACCTTGTTCCTTCTGAGTTCAGGCATGAATTATCTCCACTCAGAACTTAGTGGGTATCCAATAAATGTTTATTGAATAAATCTGGCATTTTGAGGGTATGGGTAATTGCAAACATTTTTATCTATGATTTTGTTATACTTGAGAAGAAAGAGAAATCACTTACAGGAAAACTGCTGTATGAGGCTCATTTGTGCCTTTGAGACTAATTTTTTCATCAGCAAAGTAGGGATAATAGCACTTGATGGAGGAGGCTTTGAACAGGGAGTGCAAAGGATTAGACGCACATTAGCACCATTGTTCTCCTCAGTCTTTTGTCTCATTATCTCAGAGTTGTTAGGTGAGTTTTTCCTTAGAATAAAAAGAGAATGAAGTCTAAAACTTGCCAAAACGGAATCCATTCCTTTAAGCCTTGTTATGCAGAATGCAATTTTGACTCGCATTATCCGGAGCAAAACAGCACAAACGGAAAAGGTTTTCTTTAATCATTCAATGCATCACAATGTTCCCTCAAAGGAGAAAAAGTCAGTAATAATGTTCAAATGCAGCAATTGCACAGAAGTAAAATGAGTTCCTTTGCTTTTTGTTCATTTAAGTAGAGCGTTCAGTTCCTGAAAAACGACCTCCTTTTCCAGGTTCTACTTTGACAAGCGTCCCCAAGATGGACGGAAGCAGTAACGGAAGCAGTAATCACACAAGACCCTGTTTTCAATCTCTTTGTGCCTTTATTTTGAAGCAGACAGGGAATTGGAAGACATGAAGTTTACATTCGTGCAAAGGTGTACGAGGGCAGATATTTTATTTAGAGACTCATGGAAAAGAGAGGGGTGTGATTTTTAACAGAACAGAGGAAAAGAGAACATTGGACAGAAGGTCCAGGTCAGTTCTCAGAGTGGTCAGATATACACTGTTACCATGAAAAAGTGCATGAAAATCCATCCTTAAAGGTGGGTGCTATGTCCTCTTTGAGATGAGAAGAAGCATTACTTTTCTCACTTTTATTGAGGTGTACGTGACAGATAGGAACTGTATATATTTAAGGTGTACAACGTGATGTTTTCATATACATATACATCGTGAAATGATCACCAAAATCAAGCTAATTATAACATATCCATTGCCACACAGTTACCATTTCCTCCCTCCCTCCCTCCCTCCCTTCCTTCCTTCCTTCCATCCTTCCTTCCTCCCTTCCATCCTTCCTTCCTCCCTTCCCTTCCTTTTTCTTTCTTTCTCTGTCTCTCTCTCTTTCTTTCTTTCTTTTTTATGGTGAGAATACTTAAGATCTACTCTCTTAACAAATTTCAAGACTATAATACAGTATTGTTAACTACAGTCACCATGCTGGATGTTAGATCCCCAGCACTTACTCATCCTGGTAACTGAATCTTTGTGCCCGTTGACCAGCATCTCCCCGTTCCCCACCCCAGCCTCTGGCAACCACCACTTTACTCCCTGCACCTATGAATTCAGTTTTTTTAGATTCCACGTATAACTGCGATCATGCAATATCTGTCCTTCTGTGTCTGACTTAATCCCACTTAGAATAATGTCCTTCAGGTCCATCCACATTGGTGCAAATGGCAGGTTGCTTTCATTTTTAAGGCTGAAATATACGTACATACATATTTACATATATATCACATTTTCCCTATCCATTCATCCACCGAAGTAGCACTACTTTTATTGACCTCTGCGCAGCTGTGACTCCATGCCTGCCCATGCTAGAGAGACTAAACTTTTTTTTTAACATCTTTATTGGAGTGTAATTGCTTTACAGTGTTGTGTTAGTTGCTGCTGTATAGCAATTTGAATCAGTTGTATGTATATACATACGTTCCCATATCCCCTCCCTCTTGCGCCTCCCTCCCACCCTCCCTACCCCACCCCTCTAGGTCATCACAAAGCATCCAGCTGAGCTGATCTCCCTGTGCTGTGCAGCAGTAAAGGGAAAGAAACGCTATTTGCAACATCAAGTCTGGGTCCCCATTCTACTTCTACCAATTACTAACTGCATGGACTTGACCGTAAGTGACGCCCCCATTGGAATGGGGTCAGCTAAGGAGGTTATTAAAATCATTAAGGAGAAATACAGATAAAGTGCTTAGAGCAGGACACCACAGATAGTGAGTTCTTGGCAGGGTGAGGCGTAGGGTGAGGCCAGTGACCATTCTTTATCTGACTGCTGAATTTTTGGGCATCCTCTCAAACTTTGTGCCTGAGGCAGTTGCCTTGCTATCTTCATCCTAGTGCCAGCCCTGGTGTTTAGCTGTCATTATGATGATGGCGATAATGATGATGAAGTTTCTCTCGCACCTCCCTGCATCCCAGCGTCTAAGACAGACCCCGCAGCAAGTGCTTAGTAGTTTAAGAAGGAAGAAGACGATGGTAGCACCCAGCTTTTTATTTTTTAAAAATATATAACATTTAAAAACCAATTTAGCTGGTTTTCCTAATTCTATCTAAGTGACCTTGAGAGAATAAGATTTTGTCATTCATTCATCAGTTCTATATTTTATAAACTTTAAGATGGGGGTGAGTTTTTTTAAATTCCAAATTATATAAAAACTAAATAAAAATCAGATTTAGAATTTCTTTGGTTTTGGGATATATGGAACACAGATCATTCTCAGAATACTATATACATTCTTAATTTGGTTAATTAATATAGCTTTGAAATGGCAGATAGTAAAAAGAAGATACACTCTATAAAAAAGTTTTATAAATACTATAATTTGTGTATGTTAATATTAAAGGTTCACATTTCTTGTTATTCCTTAATTGCATTATGAAGAGCAGAATATGAGCTAAAAAGAGGTGGGAAGTTTTCTGTTAGAAATATAAATTTCTCCAGAAAAAAACCCACATCATTTACTTTTGTAGCATCTGTTTTAACTTTTTGCAAAGAAAGCACTTTAGACATAGAAAGGGCGTAGAAAAGAACTTGCCTAGCAGATTGCAAGTTACTGCAGGCATAAAAAGTATATGGGAAGGGCTTCCCTGGTGGCGCAGTGGTTGAGAGTCCGCCTGCCGATGCAGGGGACACGGGTTCGTGCCGCAGTCCGGGAAGATCCCACGTGCCGCGGAGCGGCTGGGCCCGTGAGCCATGGCCGCTGAGCCTGTGCGTCCGGAGCCTGTGCTCCGCAAAGGGAGAGGCCACAACAGTGAGAGGCCCGCGTACCGCAAAAAAAAAAAAAAAAAAAAAAAGGTATACAGGAAACGGTGTGTTTTCTGTTCCTATTTTTGATCCCTATGCCATCTGAACTGACTTTCTTCAGCAAAGATTCTTGATGCATATTTGAATTTTAAATAAAATGAAGTTTCCTTTTGCTATTCTTTTCACTTCTCCCATGCCACTATCTCCTGATTGGAAGGATCTAATTTGTAATAAAACCTGTGAGAAAGGCTGTGCAGAGTAAAGACAGTGCAAAACAAAAATGAGCCTTCTTAAAAAGATAAGCTAAAGATTTAAACACATTTAAACAATTTCGTTAAACATGGGCCACAAAAATGCCATTAAACTTTGTCTATGACAAACTAGCATGTCTTCAGAAAATGAAGATGCAATTCTCATTACAAGTACAAACAAGACAAACACAGGCCAGCACTTCCTAGTAGAACACTAGATGGTTTTTATTGTTCATTATTTACTCACAGTAAGCAGGGGATGGGGAGGCAGCTGACCTCACCTTGGACCTCAGACAGCTTGAAATGTTAGGGAAGTGTTATGGTTTCATTAACAAGGGATAAAGAAGTACAGATTATTTCCACTCCTAATACACAGAAAGCAAAAGATCAAAAGTGTAGAAATGGGCTTCCCTGGTGGCGCAGTGGTTGAGAGTCCGCCTGCCGATGCAGGGGACGCGGGTTCGTGCCCCGGTCCGGGAAGATCCCACATGCCGCGGAGCGGCTGGGCCCGTGGGCCATGGCCGCTGGGCCTGTGTGTCCGGAGCCTGTGCTCCGCAGCGGGAGAGGCCACAGCAGTGCGAGGCCCGCGTACCGCAAAAAAAAAAAAAAAGAAAAAAAAGGTGTAGAAGTATAAAAGTAAAAGGAGTTAAAACTCTATAGCTTATTTTCATGATGCTTAAGCTCAAGCCATTTAAATAAAAAAAAAAAACCCTCCCCTTGATCCCCTTCCAATCTATTTCGTAGACGCTATTTCTCCATGTATCATCTGAGTGTGGTAGACTGGGTTCCTAGCGCTGGGCTTACTTAGGAGAAATGGCTCTGGGCCAAGAGCAGAGGAACTTCTTAAAATGAATAAATCCAAATTCCTTTACCAGTGCACCAATCATTCTAGCTCTTTCTCAGATCATCTTAGTAGAACTTTCATGGAACATTTGATTTCAGACGTGAGGGAATTTTAACCATCCATTTTTTTAAACATCATTTTTTTAAATAGAACATGATATTTAATAGAACTTTTTTAGATTTTAGATTTTACAAATTTACAGACAATTAAATTACTTTTCTTATTTTTAAAGCTATATTTTGTTAGGCTGATGCTTCATCAGAAATGCGTTCAAATTATACCACCTTACCTCTGGAGAGCAACGCAGTGTGAAGGATATTAAGTACAACCCTCACCTCTAACCCAGAGCTGAGGTGCACATAACAGAAAATACTAAGACCGGTGACAGGTACAGATATTTCCCGTGCATTCCTGCCCCAACACGGGCACAGCCTCACCCATCGTCCACAGACCCCACCAGAGTGGGCATTTCTTGCAACTGATGAACCTACATTGACACATCATTTGCCCAAAGTCCATTGTTTACATTACAGTTCACTCTTGGTGTTGGACATTCTATAGGTTTGGACAAAATATAATGGCATGTACTCACCATTATAGTGTCATACAGAGGAGTTTTATTGCCTTAAACATTCTCTGTGCTTCACCCATTCATCCTAGCAACCCTGGCATCCTCTGATCTTTTTACTGTCTCCAGAGTTTTGCCTTTTCCAGAATGTCATATATTTGGAATCACATGGCATGTAGCCTTCCCGGATTGGCTTTTTTCACCTAGTAATTTGCATTTAATGTTCCTCCATGTGTTTTCATGGCTGGATAGCTCATTTCTTTTCAGTGCTGAATAATATTCCTTTGCCTGGATGTACCACAGTTTATGTATCTATTCACCTACTGAAGGACATCTTTGTTGCTTCCAAGTTTTGGCAATTTTGAATATAGCTGCTATAAACATCCATGTGCAGGCTTTTTTTTTTTCTTTTTATATGTTGGGGGTAAGAGTTTATTAATTTATTTTTATTATTTATTTTTGCTGTGTTGGGTCTTCGTTTCTGTGCGAGGGCTTTCTCTAGTTGCGGCGAGCAGGGGCCACTCTTCATCGCAGTGCGCGGGCCTCTCACTATCGCGGCCTCTCTTGTTGCAGAGCACAGGCTCCAGACGTGCAGGCTCAGTAGTTGTGGCTCATGGGCCCAGTTGCTCCGCAGCATGTGGGATCTTCCCAGACCAGGGCTCAAACCCATGTCCCCCGCATTAGCAGGCGGATTCTCAACCACTGCGCCACCAGGGAAGCCCCCATGTGCAGGCTTTTATGAGACATAAGTTTTCAGCTCCTTTGCGTACATACCAAGGAGCATGATTGCTGGATCCTATGGTAAGAGTGTGTTTAGTTTTGTAGGAAACCATCAAAGTATCTTCCAAAGTAGCTGCACCGTTTTGCATGCCCACCAGCAATAAACGAGAGCTTCCCCTGCTCCATATCCTTGCTAGCGTTTAGTGCTCTGGACTGGCGACATTCTAATAGGCGTGTTGTGATACCTCATTGTTGTTTTTAGTTGAATTCCCCTAATGACATATGACGCGGAGCATCTTTTCATACGCTGTTTCATACGCTATTGCCATCTGTGTATCTTCTCTGGGGAGGTGTCTGCTAAGATCTGTGGCCCATTTTTCTAATCAGGTTGTTTTTTTTCTCATTGTTGCGTTTTACGAGTTCCTTGTATCTTTTGGATAACAGTCCTTTATCAGATATGCGATTGCTCCAATAAACTGCTTTCACTGCTGACCCAGTGGTCTCATGGATGAAACTTTGGCAGCCCAGTGTGTTGCCTTGCAGCAAGGGTAAAGCTTCAGACCCTGCACAGTTCTTGACAACAGCTACTTTGAGAAACTTTTTGGCAGTATCTCTAAAGCTAAGTATAACCCGCCAATTCTACTCTGGGGGATACAGTCAACTAAAACGAACCCTTCTGTCCACCCAAGGACATACACAAAAATGCTCGTGGTGACATCCCTCAAAATATTCCAAACCATAAGCAGTCAAAATGTCTACCAACATAGAATAAATATGCTGTGGCATGTTCATACCACAAAATACCACACAGCAAGGAAAAGAAGTAAACTGCTGACATGTCTAAGAATACAGATGTATTTCACAGACGGAATATGAGTAAAAGAAACAAAAGAGAAAATAATCTATGATTCCAATTAAATAAAATTTTAAATAATGTAAAACTAATATGTGAGGATAGTGTTTGGTTTTGGTGGTGGGCACCGACTGGGACAGCATTAGAGCCATCCAGACTACGGGAAACGCTCTGTGTTTTATCTGAGTGGAGGCTGCATGGATGCAGACGTATGTAAAATGTCATGTAACCATTGAGTTTAATACGTGTGCTTAATTGTAGTTATAACTCAATTTTTTAAAAAATCTAAAATGGAAAATAAAGGAATGGAAACACAAATCACACCCTTGATACCCTTTCTCACCTGTCAAAAGTTTACAAATTTGACCACCTGCTACTGACAAGCCTATGAGGAAAGAGATGTTCCCATACATCCCGAGAGAAGCGCAGAATGAGTCAGCAGCTGTGAAGGTGAACTGGCGATGTCCATCATAATTACAGATGCATGTGCATTTCCCTTTCACCCAGGTACCCCACTTCTGGGAATTTATCACACATGAAATGATGTGTGGATAAGGTCATTTATTGCTGCATTGTTAGTAATAACTAGAAAAAGCCTGGGGACGCCCCAAATGCCCATCTAAGAGGAAAATAGTTAAACACACCCTGATAGCTCAACAGAATGGAATACTATTCAACTGAAAAAGAGGGTGAAAAGCTCCCTGTGTAGTCCCTGCAGGAGAAATAGTCAAGTGAGAAAAGCAGCAAGGCTCCAAGGAGAATATATGAACATGTTACTTGTATTTAAGAAAGAGAAAATAAGAATATATTTTCCCATTGCTTTATTTGCAGAGAGAAACATAGAATCACATGTAAGAACTGACTGCATGCATGGAGAGAGGAGGGTAAAGGGGGCAGAGCTGAGAACAAGGCCACTCAGCATGCGTCTTATAACACTATCCTGATCTTCAAACCACGGGACTGTGTTACCTATTCAAATAACGATGGGACATTTCTAAATGGTGCTGGCTAGAGAGTGCCCTCTCTCATAGCAATACCCCCCCCCAAAATCAAACTTGTAGAAAGCCAACTTTAAACTCTGAAAGGAAATATAGGAGAACGTTTTTATAACATCAGAGCAAGGAAGGATTTCTTTAAAACATATAGAAACAAATCAAACATGAAGGAAAATACTGCATTAAATTTAAAACATATATAGGAAAAAGACAACATAAATAAATTGAAAAGAAAGCCACAGACTGCTGAGAGATGATATCTGCCACGTGAATACCGTAAACCACAAAGTGTTTTTATAGAGAGTTCATGAAAAACTCCGTCAAACCAATAAGACATAAACCAATAACCCGAGGGAAAAACATGCAACAGTATGAGCAAGCAATCCAGAAGGAAAGAAACTTGAATGACCAATGACCATAAGGAGAGAAAAGATAAGGGTGGAAATAACTCAGGAAATGCAAGCGAAAACAAAAATGAGACACATAAGACGCTTGTCGGATCGGTAAACGTTTACAATAGAAGTACAAATGTTGATTAGGACATAGGAAATGTAATCCTTATTCTTTGAAAAAATAATACCACAACAGTTTGGGGCAACTTGATATATCTGGCAAAGTTCAAGTTGCACGTAACTTCTGGCCCAGCAATTCCATGTCTAAGGGTCTAACTGGGAGGAATTGTCACACGTGTGCATAGAGAGACCCTTCCCTCCAAAAAGTAAAAACAACTTAACTACAGCTCAGTAGGAGAATGAATAAATAAACCACAGTTTATCCATTCAATGAAACGCTGCACAGTGGTTAAATCAATGTACTGTAACTACAAGTATCAACATGGATTCACCTTAAAGACATTTGGGATCAGAAAAGAAAATGCAAGTTGCAAAAGGTTACGTACAACAGGAAGCCATTTACGTGAAAATTCAAACACACAAGTTTACATGAAATGTATGTGGGCACATAAATACGTGACAAATTCCGCAAGTTCGAAGTAGGCTTGACACAAATGAACTTAAAAATAGTAGGTGCTCTTGAAGGAAAGCCATCTAATGCAGCAATCTGGTCGCCCATCGACAACTGTGTGTGAAGGACTCACTATGCGCCAGAGACACAGGTATGAGGGATGCCGTGCGAACAAGGCAAATTCACGAAGTCTACAGTCTGGGGCAGGGGATGTGAGTGAGACAGACGACAGCCCATAAGTATGCAATGATCTCTGTTGTACAGGAGTACGGGGGAGGGAACCACGGCCGAGCGCGGCCGTACCATCTGGTGTCCTGGCATCAGCAGGTGGGAGCTGCACGGAAAGTAGACCACGCTGACGGGCAGAGCTTCTACACGGTGTGGTCTCCAGAGCTGATGAGTGAAGCTTCAGTATCGAGCCTTCTCTCCCCGCACAAGCAGAAATCACACCCTCCGGCCCGTGCTCACGACCCCTGTAGACCCCTGACGGAAGCACTCGAAGCCCATCTGCAAAAGCACCTTTGTTTTACTTTCACGTCACGAAGGAGAGGGCTGCCTAACCAGCACAACGTCTCACATGTCGTACAGGCCCCGGTTTCTGGTTCAGCATCTTTGGACCAGGTACATCATCTCTGTGCACTGTCTTCTCCTCTAGGGAACAGGACCTGCTCACAGGGTTGCTGTCACGATGCCCGTGCCTAAAGCTCTCAGCACATCACACAAAAGCAGGGAAGAAAAAGGATGTTCCTATTCTGGAGTTCTGCTCTAATAAAATTACCTCCACGTGGGAAGGGAAGTAAGTTGCAGCAGAAGCGCCAGGAATGGGCTCTACAGAGCTTGGATTCCTTCTTGGCTCCCACAGCTGCTCCAGATGGCCAGCCCCACGGCTGGGGAAGAGTTTGAAATCTCAGCGCAAGTCACGTCTCCCCTTGCCTTGGTCCTTAAGACGTTTCTGGAGGTTGGCATTAAAGACTCGGAGTGTTGTCCTGTTTAAAAGTCAAAGCACTTCTCAGGATCCCTCCTGGCTGGAACCACTATTTCAAATCTCTCAAAACCAGCAAATTTAGCAACCCTGGGAAGCAGCCCCAGGTTAACTACTTGCTTTGGGCAGATGCATCAAAAATGAATCCAGGGCAGCCTTTGCCTGCTGTTCGTGGGACACGAGTGGTGAAACGTGACCACAGTGTGAGGTTGTGATCAACACCCAACAGAGGGCAGAGTCCCCTGAGACCACGAGCCAAGGTGATGCTGTCTGTAGCCAAGAATCAAGAGGAAATCTCTCCCGTCCTATTGTCAAGTCGCAACGTGCATTTTCAAAGATGTACTTTCCTTGAACCCAGCACAGCTGCCCAGCAAATCGTGCTTTTGTTGCATCCTGTCTGTGGACGACCACATGCCTCAGAATTTCTGATTCTGCAGAACGCTGATTCAGTCCGTTCTTTCCCAGGATGTTGTCAGAGTTCCTTGAAAATCGTGGTTTCCTGACTAACTTCTGTAAAAATAAAATTTGGCAAAGGTAAAATATGGCAAAGAAGACATTGGAAATGTGTCTGCAGCAGATCCACAGTCCTGTTCCAACCCGGGCAGGTCCTGTTCCAGTGGAGGTGCTCGGTACACTCTGTCCAAGGTGATGCATCCTATTTCACTAGAAGAACGGTCAAGTCATGGCGGGGTCTGGCTGCAATGACCCTTTGGATTAGAAGAAAGATTTCCACGAGTGTTACTCTCAGGAGAAAGCTGCAAGAAACAGTAGAGGGGGCTTTGGGTTCAAACGCAGGGTTCTGAAACATCAGAAGTGAGCCTCTGAAGCAAAGAAGGAGGGTAGCCTGGCAAAGACAGCAGTGAGGGGAGAGACACAAGACACTTGGGACAGCGAGTGCTTGTTAGGAAGGCACGGGCCTGGGCCGGTCACTGAGTGTGGCCCCTCACACACCTGTCCTCACACACCTGTCCTCACACACCTGTCCTCATGCACCTGTCCCTCACACACCTGGGGAACTTGCCCTGAGCTCTCGATTGGGAAGGGCAGTACAACTGGAAATGCAGGCTCAGGGTCCTTTGCAAGAACATGAAAATCAACATCAGGGAGAAGGGGGAGCCAGGGAAGGAGTTGCAGAAAGACCCCCCGGGGCCATTCAAATCTGCCACTTTGTCCTCAGTAGATCCTGGGGTACCAACCAGCAAATGCCAGCCTGGGAGTTCCCAGAGATGGGCGAGTTGGAAGCCAGACCCTCAGGCAGCAGCTGGAAAAGTCAGGTCCCTGGACGTGTAGCCCAGCTCCTTCCGGGGAGCAGTGGAGGGCGGGCTGATGCAGCTACAAGACAGAGTCGAGGATTGCCAGCAAGCCGAGGAGGTCAAGGAACAGATGCCCCAGAAGGAACCAACCCTGCTGACACCATGATTTCAGACTTCAGCCTCCAGACTGTGAGAGAATAAATTTCTGTCATCTTAAGCCACTGGGTGTGTGATAATTTGTCATGGCAGCCCCAGCAAACAAAACCAACATCATTTAAGTTTTTCCCCAAATTCATAAATTATAGGGTCTGGGAAGCAGTGGTTAATTCAATCATCACTTAGGTGAACTGAGTGCGCAGAATTGTCACCAACTGTTTTTGTCAATTGTTTTACCTGTACCCTTCATAATTCCCATCTCTGACCCAGCTGTGTCTATGACCCTGGACATGCCAGTTCCCTGACGGCGGTGGCTGTGACACAGAGCAGCAAGGATGACGGCGTAGAAGGACAAATGAGGTCAGTTCAGATGCCTCTAAATGCTGGCTCCAAACAATGATGGCCTTTTCACCGTCTCTTCTTTTCTCTCTCTTTCTTCTTTCTTTCTTTCCATTCCTTCCCTACTTCCCCCTTCCCTCCCTCCCTCCTCCTCCCTCTCTCCCTCCCTACTTCACTCCTTCCTTCCTTCCTCCCTTCTTTCCTTCCCTCCCTCCCTCCTTCCTCCCCCCTTCCCTCCCTCTCTCCTTCCTTCCTTCCTTCCTTCCTCTCTTTCACTCCTTCTTCAACAGATACTCCTGAACTGCTGGCCAGGGGCCTGGCACCATGCTAGATGTTGAGTGTGGGGTGATGAACACAACGGGCTCATCCTACCCTCAAGCAGCTTACCCTAGGGAGATCTCCTAAGCAACGTCTTGGTCTATTAGGCTGGGCCTGGAGCCTCAGAGGAAGCCATTTTGTCTTTATTTCCAAAACAGAAGAGAAAGCACCTACATCATAGTCCTTCTGCCAACAGAAAATAGCGTCAGTTGATATCTTTTTCTTAAGGCAGCTTCTTCTTAAAAGAAGGCAGGTGAAGAGGTATTCAGAGCGATAGCGACGGAGGAGCATGGACCAATAGACAAGCTCGCCACGGCGGCGGTGGGCGTGCCTGCTTTGAGTCCCCAGAACCTCCGGCGTTTGCTTTACCCGGAGTGGTGTACCAGCCACAGGAGATTCGCGACAGACCAGGAAACAGTTTACGAGAAAGCCACTGCGTATACAGAAGGAAGAATTCCATCAAATTATGCTTTTCTGAACTCGAAATGTCCTTGGAGACACAATAAACAAATGAGAAAGAAAACACACGAGAACATTCACTGGAGAAAACCAAAACCAAGTACAACCTAGTTCGTAGGAAGTTCACTGACTTGGGTTAACTGAAAAGCTGGTATTAATCAGTGAAGGGCTGAAACAGAGAACCTACCTAAGAATACTTTCATTAACGTTCCCTGGGAAGCACGCACTGACCTGCAGCTGCCGATAACCAACAGGGATTGTAACCAACGCACCGAGTGAACTGGGAGCATCTAGGGGAGTTTGCTCGGCTCTGGACTTCTCAAACGGGCAAGCAGCGCGTGGAGAGTCTGGCCATATCTATGCAGCAAGGAGGAAGCACCCCGAGTCCAGCGCTAGCACCGGGGGAGCCCCGCAGCAGGGCCCGGGCAGCCAGGGCCCCTGACACTGCCGCTCAGCAGCCCACAGACGCCCTGAGCTCAGGAGGGGAGGCCGTTCGCCCTGGGTGCCAATCCAGTTTGCTTCTCACCAGCTGTCGATAAACTTGGGCAAGTTATTTAACTGCTCTTTGCCTCTATCTCCTCCTCAGTCAGAGGGCAAAATGGTAGCGCCCTGTGCCGCGGGACTGCCGTGAGGCGCGCAGGGAGCGTGGCGTGAGGTCGGCCCTTCCGCCCCACACCTGCTACCATCACCACGGCCTCCACGAGGCCTCTGTAGCTGAGGCTGGACAAGGACATCCCCGCCGACCTATCGTCCACACACCCCCAACCCCAGTGCAATCCTAAAGCCTCTGCCACAGAACCGGACTTGCCCCTGGTCCAGGCTCAAGTGCGGCAAAGGGGCCACTGTGCACAGCCTGCCCCCGTGCCTGGCCCTTGAGCGAGTGCTGGTGGCAGGTCAGGCTGGCAGCAGTGGCAGCGTCTATGCAGCCGTGGAGGCAGCTTGTGCCTGGCCTTTGTGCCCATCACCACTCACGGGCCTGCTCCCAAGCACTGGAGCTGGGGACAGAGGGACACCCAAAGGACAGTCCCCGTCTCTGACAGGTGCCACAATGCCTCCAACGTTGTGATCTCAGGTGGCATCAGCACCTCCTGAGATGCTCCGGTGTGTTCCCACTGCCAGAAGACCATTCACATGCCTCTTCCTGCACTTCCGTGTGTCCAGTCTTCCTCGTCCAGGCCCCTCCCCTGCGGACAAGCCATCGACACAGGTCAAAAACCCGCACAGCATCCCACGAGCATGTCTCTCCCTTCCCAGTGAAGGACGGGGCTCCCCATCCTGCTGGCCGGGAGACTCTCCTCCGAGCTCCCCTGAGTGAGGCTGCAGTGGGCCTGCTCCACTTTCTTCCAGGACCGAGTATAGAGCCCACTGTCTGGGAACCAGGCCCAGGTCTCTCTGCCTCTGTCGGTGGGTCATGGGAGGCCCCGAGGCCACAGCTGTAAGCTGAGATGTTGGTGTCACAGAGTCTGAGCTACCTGTTCATGTAAATGACAATACTCTAGACCCGTCCGAGAGCGATCTCCAATGAACTGTCGTCAGTGCCGGATCTGATGCTCCCTGCCTGACCCAAGGGCCTGATGGATCTGACACCGCCCAGACCCTGCTGGGCAGAGGCAGCCACGCCCTCAGCCGGCAGCGCGGCGCTTCTCCAGCCGGGAGCCGCTCTCTGCTGCGGAAGGCCTTGCTCCAGACCTCCGGGGTCTGCACTGCCTCTCCTCTCGGGGGCTCTCCAGACCCCTCCCCAGCACCGCTGTCCACCACGGATGCCTCCAGAACCATCAGACTCGCTGGCTCACACTCTGTGATCAACAGAGCAGTTTGCGCTGTGGCTGGACCTGCAGCAAAGCTCAATTTTGTTCCGAGAAACCCTCAGAACTGGGAGCATTTGAGTCACCAGGTAAATGGGTTGAAGCGACACTTTGCTTCCAAATGCCAGAGTCTTCCCAAGCCACACGCCTCTTTCTTAGTCATCTGGAAGGTGAATACGGTCCCTGGCCATTGATCCCGAAGAGGTTAAGACAACATGCCTCAGACACTGGCACCTGAACCTTCACAGGTTCAGCCGCTGCCTCGCCGAGGGGCCCACCTCCCACCTTCCGGCATTTGTGTCTTCTTGCACTTTTCCAAGATTCTTCAAAGCGCCAGTGTTTGACCCTCCACCAGGCTTCCCTTACTGCTTTATTGAAGGGTGTGTCCTCTGGGCTCCCCAAGGAACACGACTGCGGTGACAGATCTCCTGCTCTCACATAGCAAACACATCCCACACCTCTTCCGCCCGCAGCTTCCTTCTCATCCCATCTCAGTATGATACCGAGGGACTCAGGGATCCCTAGGTCACACCTGCAGTGCATCACGTGTGTCGGTCGCCAAGGGCCCTGCCCTGGTGTCCCTGCAAGGACGCTGAATCACCAGTCCAGGGAGAAGGCTTTCATGACCGCAGTTCTCTCCCACTCTGCCTGATTTTCCGCCCTCAGTGGCACAGCACTTTCAACCTCCCCTCCCAGGTCCCCTGGGTCCTTGCCAGTACTCGTGGCCTTTCAGTGCTTTGTCCTCCTGGTACAGGATCTTCGGTCCCTGCCGCTGTGCCCTGGATACTGGACTGTTGGCAAGGTGGGGAGGTGGGGCCAATGTGGAGGAAGCCACGTTCCACGCACAGAGTCTCCAGGTGAGTGGAGGATGCCCTTGCCTACGAGGGAACATCCTGACGAATGATGTCTAATGTGTCTCAGAATCGTTCAGAACAGGAGAAAGTTTCTGCACCAGCTTACACTTCGTTTGTCAATTGTGATCCAAGAGATGTGAACCCCTCACGCTGCCAGGTTTGTTCCTGGGTCCAGATGTGAACCCCTCATGCTGCCGGGTTTGCATCGGGTCTGGGTGTGAACCCCTCACCCTGCCGGGTTTGCACCCGAGTCCAGATTGTGAACCCCTCACGCTGCCACGTTTGCACCCGAGCCCCACGTCTCAGTCTCAGACAAGCCCTGGAGCAGACAAAGAGAGAGATTTCCTGAAACCACATGAAGTTTAGTCAGCTACACCCACGCGAAGCGGTTTCCGGAGATATGAATGGAGTGGAAGACGGGCAGAGAGGGTGTGAGGCGCCAGCGGGTCCGACCCACAGGCAGGGCAGCTTCGGGAAAGGCTGCTGCTGAAGGAGCAAATGTCAGCAGCAGCGTTCTGTGCTGTCCAGGCCCACAGCAGAAAGAGCCTGGATGTGAGCCGGGTGAAACAGCCCGCCGCCGGGTGCATGGACATGTGCGTCACGTGACTCACTCCCTTGCTCTTAACCCCACGCTCACCAGGTTACCATCTACTATAACCCGGCTTCCACGTGACTCAGCTTCAGGAGGAGAACGTACTGGAGAGAACAGATTTTCTTGTCCAGTCTCCATTATAAATTAATTAGGGCACTAGGACGGGAGGCACAGGCTCTTAGGATCTGTGAGACTGAGTCAGCAGCCCCGGGGCCGGTAAAGGCGAGCAGGACGGAGAGCTGAGATGAAAGTACGTCTGTGCTGAGAGGAAGAGAAGCCGGAAGAGTAGACTGCCCAGAGGTCCAAGTCACTGAGGTTCTAATGAACCTGGGGGAGACAGGCCACTAAAACTGCATTATTTGGCTTTATTTGTGCCAATGGACTGTGAAGTCCTGGAAAACCTCAGATTACAGCATCCGTATGTAGTGACTCGGTTTCAGTAGCTAAAGCCTCCTTTGAATTCTGGAGGCGCGGTCCTAGGACGTAATTTGCATTGGAAATGCTCCACGTGAGGAGTCTTAGTGTGTGTGTGCGTGTGCGTGTGCGTGTGCGTGTGTGTGTGCGCGCCCGCGCGCGTGTGGCTAGAATGCTTATTAACATGAGACCCACCCTCCTGACGAGGTTTGGAGTGCACATACACCGTTGTTATCTGTAGGCACAGGGCAGTGTTATCTACAGCAGAGCTCCGGAACGCATTCATCTTGCATAACTGGAACTTTATACACAGTGAACCGCAGCTCCCGGTTCTCCCTCCCCCCAGCCCTTGGCAACCACCAAGCTACTCTCTGTTTCTATAAGTGTGACTACTTCAGATACCACATGCAAGTGGAATCGTGCCGCATTTGCGTTTCTGTGTCTGGCTTATGTCACTGAGCGTAACGTCCTCAAGGACGTTGTCACAAATGGCAGGACTTCCTTCCTTTTTAAGGCTTTTTAAGGACTTTTTAAGGACTTCCTTCCTTTTTAAGGCTGAATGATGCCCCGCACATCTTTATCCACTCATCTGTCGATGGGCATTCAGGTTGTTCAGTATCTTAGCTATAGTGAACAATGTTGCAATGAACACGGAGTGCTAAGCTCTCTTCACGATCCTGATTTCAATTCTTTTGGATAAATATCCAGACGTGGGATTGCCGGATCACGTGGTGGTTCTATTTTTATTGTTTTGAGGACCCTCCATACTGTTTTCCGTAGCTGCTGCACCAGATTACATTCCCACCAACAGTGCACAAGGGTTCTAACTTCGTCACATTTCACCAACACTAGTTATCTTCTTGTCTTTTCAATAATAGCCATTCTAACTGGTGTGAGGTGTAGCCATTCTAACTGGTGTGAGGTGTAGCCATTCTAACTGCTGTGAGGTAATATCTCACTGTGGTTTTTATTTGCGTTTTCCTGATGATTAGTGATAGTAACCATCTTTTCATATATGTGTTGATCATTTGTACGTCTTTTTGGAGAAATGTTTATTCAACTCTTTTGATCGTTTTTAAATCAGTTATTTGATTTTTTTTGCTATTGAATTATTGAATATTAACATGTTATCAGATACACATGATTTGCAAAAATATCTCCTATTCTATAAGTTGCTTCTTCACTCTACTGACTTCTTCTTCTGCTGTGCAGACACTTTTTAGTTTCACGTATTCCCACTTGTCTATTTTTCCTCCTGTTGCCTGTGTTTTTGGTGATAGATCCAAGAAACCATGATCTAGACCAGTGCCATGAAGCCTTTGCCCTGTGTTTTCATTGGGAGATGTATAGATTCAGGTCTTACATTTAAATCTTTAATCCATTTTGTGTATGAAATAAGATGAGGATCCAATTTTATTTTTTTGGCCTGTGGACATCCAGTTCTCCCAACACTGTTTGTGGACGACTGATGAGAATTCTTGGAGGCTAGTAAGCTGGCCTCTCCTGGCCTTCACATAAGTCTTTTAATCAGTATTTTTACAATCTGAGAATATACAAAAATAAAACCAGGAAGTAGGATCTACTACATGCAAAATACTGCACATAAAAGAAGACAGAGAAACTTAAGGCAAAAGGGTGAAGGACAAAACCACCCAATTAGATGAAGAAGTGACCATAAACAGCATAGTACCGGGCTGTCAGACATTCTGTCTTTATCGTCAAAGTTCTGGGGTCCCAGTGTATCTGCCTTCAGAGTACAATTAACTGCAATTCACATAGTAGCCACGGAGCTGTAGATCCTATCTCCCTTTGCTTTCACATTTCCTATTTCCACTACAAAAGAGCAGCCACCTTGGGGGGAAAAAAAAAGATCTGATTCCCCTGATAAGTGGATTGAGGTTCTTTGGTAAATATAGGTGCTCTGTCACTATTACAGAGAAAGTTCCATTTGCTGGGAAAATAACCACACCCCTTTGCTATCTCCAAGCACCTTACTCTTTGGGATGTTTTGGCATAAAGGGCTATTTAAACAAACGCTTCTCTCGCTTTTAGGATGTAAAGCAATAAACAACAGCTGTGATTACTTAAATGCTGAAGCAGAACTGAATCAGTTTAATTAATCACAAAAGAAATTTACTGCAAGGAAGCTGCAGAGGCAAAGCCATGGTTGTGATTGTACAAAACAGGGGAAACCAGAGAATATCGTTCTTAACTTCCTTGGGAGTGGTTTGAAAATACAGATACATCAGCCCCTCTCCTTTGCTCTGGTAATTTACTGTACATAGTTCAGGGATATAGTTAATGCAGTCATAACGTTAAGTGGGTAAGAAAGAGTGCACATCATAAGAATTTTCAACAGAGTAGAGGTTTTCTTACTCCATAATTCAGGAGAGGTGAGCCTTTGTAGAAAAGATCTTGAGAAAAATCATGATGGTTTTTTAAACCAATAGAGGATGAGGGACAGAGAAAAGGAACTCTCACTGTCAAGGTATTTTTTAGATAAAGTGTCTCATGAAAAGAACCCGTTTGAGTCTTGGTCTTAAAGGTACGACTGCCAGATAAACTTGAATTTCAGGGGGACAAAAGGGTTATTTGTTGTTTATTTGAAATTCAAATTTAACTGGGTGCTCTGTATTTTTTGACTGTATACCTGGCAACCCAATTTAGAGTCACTGATCTCACCGAATGACGCTACCAACAAAGGATCACGTGTACTGCGTCGGTATGATGCTTAAGTATTTCGGCCAGTTCCAAAAATAACACGTACTGAGAATAAGAAGAAGAAGAGAAATATCATTTGTCCGGGGTAGGGTCAGCGTCTCGTGGAGCAGTGAGCACGGAGGCCCTGCTGGGGCCTCCCGACCCCTCGTGTCCCCCCTGGGGGGCGCAACGATGGGCAGGGGGGAGGTGGGCTCCTCCCTTTGGAGGGAGCGGGGGAGGGTTTTCTTCTTGTTCCTGGGCTTCAACCTCTAAGCTCCATAAAACACAACCCAAAGGCAAAACGTTAGACAATCCGACCACACGCCGTACGGGAGACAAGTAAGGAAAGAGCAAAAGAGAACCTGAGCCCCAAGGGGCAGCTTGTGAGCTGAGACGCAGAAAGGAAGCTGGTGCGACAGGAGAAGTGGACCGACCTCCCGCCCCGTGACATTTCAAAAGCAGGAGACGGCCTGCAGAGAGGGTGGGGGACAACGCTCTCCGCTGAGGCAGAGGACGAGCCTGCTGTGGAAGAGTGTGCGGAGGACGTTGATTCCGCCATCGCTCCGGGAAACAGAAAGCTTGAGGATTACGACTGGCCTCTTGATTCTCTCAGAGTTTTGCAGGGAGACCCCAAGCATCTCCATCTGAGAATCACGGTCATCGAGTGGTGACAGTGGTGATTAAACCAATGCCATGTCTGCAAGAAGTAAAGAGAGGGAAAGCCACCCCCTACCCGCAACCACAGGAAACGCGATGGGGTTATCTGGAGACAGCCCGCCAGAACCCACAGTGAAATGGTGGCCGATGGTTACGTTTGTTTTATTTAACTCACTTCTGTTCAGGAAATTGCTGAACCAACGTTTGAAACAGCCCTCTCACCATAAAATCCCAGCGTCTCTGAAGGAGTCCTGCGGCCACTGAGTCACACCAGTCCCGCCCTGACACTCCACAAGCAACAGTCTCCCTCTGGCACATTCTCTGCAGCTCATTTTATCCAAACGTTGTCAAGCATCCGGGACACGTGGAAGCTGGCCTGGTCCAGCCCCACTGCAGTCCCCTACCCCCTCCTCACCTCTGGGAGAGCCAGGCGCCAGGCAGTGTAGTTTGGCTAAAACAACTAGTCTTCCTAGAGCTGGGCGGGTGGGGGGGGATGGGAGGGAGTGAAAATAAACTAAAGACCGATAGCTCGGCTTTATTTATCTAACGGAGGAAAAACAGAGATGCGTATATAACAGAAAGTGTAACAAATGGCTGATTGCACGGACCTTACATAGAAAAACACAGTCGAGGTTGCAGCTGACTTATTATTCTTGACTTGTAATTCACCAAATGGGCCATCCTTGACGAGGCATGGACTCTGTGGCCCTGTCCACTCCATAAAAAGGCAGCCCCCCAGCCCTGGTTGCTACTACCTGAGACGCGGTCTCCATTCCTCCGCAGGGCTGGGGAAGCTCCACGTGGGTGGAGGACAGGCTGCTTGAACCCCAGCAACCAGAAGCAAGCCCTCGACAAGCCGTGTGGTCACTCAGCCGGTCAGTGGGCACGTCTCCAACCTGTTAGATGCAAAGTGCTCACGTGGCACCGCCTCTGTGCTGCAGATTCGGGGAAAAATGAGGCAGAAGCAATTCTAAAAAACAATGGCAGCAGTCTCTGCAGAGTGAGAAGGCCTGGTCTCCGCCCTTCCCTTTTCCCTCAGTGTGGTCATTACGGAGCCAACAGTCTAATCCAGGCAGTCGTGTCGCCCAGCCCTGTGCGCTCCTGGCTTCGAGAACTCTGGGTTTGCAAAGCCACAACTTCCCAGAGTCTAACTCAGCCTTAAAGGTAGAGAAGGAGGGGCAGAAACTTGGGGGAAGCTGGAAAGTTAGCTGCAAGCATCACGTGCATCCCGGTGACAATCGTTGTCACCTTGGAAGAGTCAGCAAGTCCCCTCGCACCGTACCGCAGCGGGCCTGGAGTCCTTAAGCAGTGGCGTCAGCGATGCGTCCTCCTGGAGAGGCAGTGGTTGAAGCATCCATCATGTCGCTCTTCCAGGCGGTTCCAAGGAGAGCACCTCTGAGAGCTGGAAACCACTGCCCGGGCCCATGGGCTCCCGGCCCAGGGCGCAGCAGCAGCTGTCACCGCGCTGGGGTGCCTCTGCCTGCATCTCGGCTGAGCTCTGGCCAAGTGGGGGCCAAGCGAGCAGCAGATGCATAGCACGTATCTGGAGGAGACGCAGGGCCGCGGCCTCAGAGCACAGGGAAGACACGAGACTTCTTTGCTCTTCCATAGTAGACAGTTCACACTCAGCTCTAAGGCATCAATGTCAAGTCCCGGGAGATGGTCACAAGTGCTCCTAAACCATTCAGGGATACTCGGACGTAGACGCTGAATTTCAGAGAGTAACCCAGCCAAGGAAACCCACTGTGTTTTAAAAATTATGTATTCACAGGATAAAAAAGAAGACAAATGGAAAGAGTAATAGAAACGGAGAGGAAAAGTATATTTCCCCCCTTCCCCTTGGCTCCATTTTCTGAAGATAACTGTTACCACTTTCTTGTGTGTTTTTCCAGATTTTTCTATGCTCCCCAAGCATACACACATACAGGTATCTATATAATGAATGGATCCTTACTTTTCATACAAATGGTACCATATCATAAATACCATTCTGCATCGTTTTTCACTTAATAGTTGTTGAATATTATTTGAGAATTATCAATAGGAGGACGATATAGCAGTAAATATGAATCGATGTCATGAACCCCCCTGCATTCCCCGGTATGGATACACCCTCTTTCATTTAATCAATTCCCTAGTGGTGAACATTTAGGTTGAGGCTTTGGTTCCTACAAACAATGCTGCAGTAAACATAAAAATCTTCACACATATATATACCTTTGACCTTGTGTGCAAGCATGCATGCAAGTTAAATTCCTAGCCCTGGACTGGCTGGATCAAAGGATATATGTATTTTAAATGCTGCTGTATTTGCCAAATTGCTCTCCAGAGAGATCACAACTATTCGTGACTACCCATAATAACAGCTGAGCTCACCATATAAGGGACACCTCTTCTGCAGCCAATGCAAAGAGTCTGTATCGGTAAAACGCGAAATAAAAGCATTGAGAAAGTTCACAGTCAATATGCTAACCAATAGCACTTGGCTAAATTCCTGAATCGGAGCTTAGACCAGACAGGCTGTAAACAGAAGTGTCACCTTTCGTAGGTAGCAGTGGGGAATGAGCGCAGGGCATGTGGAGAGTGATCCTGTGGTTCAATTTCAGAGTGAGTTTGTCCCACTGGCTCCTGCAGAGGTTGCACCCTTTGTCTCGCAGTAGTTGCGTGCCACTGGCTGGGTGACCCAGTCATTCCACACCAATCAAGATGCTTGCTTAATGGGAGAACGTGGTGATACCTGGAATATGTACTGAGCATCACAGATATACCCAGCTGCTCATTGCTTCCACTACCAGGGAGATAATATTGTGCATGAAAAGTTTTTACAACCTTAAGTTTAAAACCAAACAGGATAGAGACCTCATGGGGAAGGTTGCATTCATACATATAAATGAAGACAATAAATATTTTTAAAAAATCTTTCTTTCTTAAATGTTTTTTTTTTGCCTTCAGAAAAGTTGGAACTGCTCTAAATAAAAAGATAAAATAAAATTAAATTAAAAACTCATGCCTAAATTTGAATCAAAAGTCTGTCTCCTCCTGATGTGCCTAACTAGAAACGTAATTGATTTTGTGCTGGACAGATAGGAAGCTGTCAAGCCGATCTTTCATTCCCAAGATCTCTACCAAAGTTGTCAGAAAAGGCGAACAGTCATTACTTTATTCACAGACCCATCAAGAGCCCCATTATTTATTTCTTCAATCATTTTCGAAGCTGAATGCAAATACTTTCTCACTTGCGCCATCTAGCGGATCACGTAAGCAATGGCGGCTCGGATTGTTCCCTTGAGGCAAAGCCCCAATACCAGTGAAAAACCTTGATCAGTGCAATAATTAATTTGTTTAATTCCGAAAAATGTTTAATAATAAAATTTACAAGCTCAGGTTGAAATAATAGCCACCATGAAGACGCATTTCTATTTCCCTTGGACAGAAGAGAAATGTTGTTGTCAAGAGAGCAACAGGAAAAAAAGACTGTGCTCCGCTTGTGCGGTAGCCACAGCTCCCTAAAGAATCAATCAAGAGTGTCATCGGAAAATGAATATGAGATAGTTGGCATGGTAACCGGAACACTGAGGCAGCTCTTTATTATCTGTGTTCACACGCATTTAGAACTCATGAACCATCATCCCTAGCAAGCAGGGGAAATCGCTAATTAATAAGATGCCATCTGAGTATTAACCACCATGGCTCGTGCTAGCTCTACAAAGGAATGTGACTGGATAATTGCCCTGGTTTCTAATCTAATGATGTTATTATCATCTCTGCGATTCCATGACCAGCTGTGTTCGCCACTGTCTCCGAGCATAAGAAAATGGGGGGAGTTTAATAAACTCAGGCTACATGGAGGAAGCAACAGGCTACCTTCCACTCAAAACTCCTGACACCGGGGATCACGAATGAGATGCAAGCTTTAAGCACCAAGCAGTCAAGCCTGTACAGCGGGACTCTAACGATTCCCACAAATGGCAGTTTAATCAAATGCTTTACTCCTGCCTGGAGTGAGCTCATCGCGACTCACCAACCACACGTCAGCCAGTCATATTTTCTACCTGGGGCAGCAAGATCCTCACTCTCCCGCCCCCTCAAGGCAAGGTCCCCGTCGGCATGGGCGGGTCCCCCAGGGAGCTATTCTAAACAGGGGGCTGGAGTCAACCCCAAATCAACACAACAAAGTAATTCCAGGTAACAACCAAATCGAAAATACCTTCCACAGCTTAGCTTCTGACACAGAGGCATCACGACGCCCACAACACAGTCAAACTCAGGATGAGTTCCGACAGAAACTATTCCCCGTATCGAAAAGAAACAGACCACAAGCAAAAGTGTTCTAAGAATCCCACCGACTTCCTTAGTCGTTGATGCTCACCGTTCTGAGATGCATCTTGGGGCCACTTACAGGACAGGACGGAGGAGGAATTTCTGGACGTACCTATAGGAAACAGAAGACAAAAAAGAGAGAGGGCATCAGAAGCTAGTTTAGACAAACACATGTAGGAAATGACCACACTGATAGTTTTTGTGTTATGAAAACTGGAGGGTCTGAGGCTTCATATGACTAAGTATACCTGTCCATAAGTAAAATAAGCTACAAGAGAACATTACCCAGAAATGCTCCTGGGTCATAGTATGAGTTTGCTGGGGCTGCCCTTACAAAGCACCACAGTCTGGGTGGCTTAAACAACAGACACTTATTTTATCCAAATCTGGAGAACAGATCCGAGATCAAGGTGTCAGTAGGGCTGGTTTTTTCCTGAGGCTTCTCTCCTTGGCTTGCACACGGTCGCCTTCTCCCCATGTCTTCACATGGTCGTCCCTTTGTGTCTGTGTCCCAATCTCCTCTTGTAAGGACACCAGCCATAATGGATTAGGGCAGAAGGGGCTCAGAACACGCCAGCCCAAAATATGTCACTTTGGTATATAGATCATTTTGAACTAAAGGCAATGGAGAACCAGCAGACACAGAGAAATCTCTTTAACTCCCCCTTATCTGCCTAAAATAAAGTATAAATTTCTCCTTTTGTACAGGAAATTTCCATTAGTTAAGGTATCTGTACCAGGGTGAGAGCTACTCCCAGAGACGCGTTTTTCACTGGAGAGACTTCTATCTCCAGAACAAGGCAAATCTTTTCATTTCCTCCCCTCTCCCACCCCCCAGAAGCTCCAAGCCCCTCCTCCTTTCCATAGCTCAGGTGGCATATGTCTTAATCATCTGGGCACCCGCCCCCTTGAGTCTCACATTTTGGGGAAACTCTGTGCGTTCATAAATATATAATTAACTTGACTTTTTTTTCCTGTTTATCAATCTTATGCCAATTTAATTTGCAGACCAGGCACAGAACCTAGAAGGGTAGAAGGAAGACTTTTCTCTCCTCTACAGGGCCCACCCTAATGACCTCATTTTACCTTAATTACCTCTTTAAAAGACCCTCTCTCCAAATACAGGTGCATTCTGACGGCCTGGGGTTAGGACTTGAACATACTTATGTGCCCTGGGAGCCTGGAAGATGGGGGAAGCTGATTGAAAAAACGGCGGGGAGAGGATTCCTCTCCAGTAAATGAGGGAAGTAGGCACAGACCACCTTTCTCAAAGAGTGTCCAAGAAAGAAGGCTCAGGAGTCTGGTTGGAGGGTGGCGGTCTCGGGGTGATGGGACAAGAAGGACCAGAGCACGGTGTGGTGACACAGCGCTCAATGCCAACTGGGAAGGGAGGGGTCCAGAGAGAGAGCTGAGGACCTTCTAAGGCTCTATGGGAGTGTAGTTCCTCTCTGCCAACTGGACTGGACTCCTCCAGCTACACCCCATCTCCTGCTGGGAAGATATGGATAAGAACAAAATGTCCTCCCAACCCAGAAACCCACTCCACAAAGGTAGAAAAGAAAGGAGACATTCTTATTATTGAATAAGCCTTAAACCAGAATGTGACATGCATCACAGGCGATTGGCTAAGAGGTTGCAAAGACAGAAAGAAACCTCACCTTTCATGTAGCCAAGCAGCTACAACCCATTACAAACATGCTCTCAAGGTAACCGATAACTAGTCCTCAAAGAGAAGACTAGACAGCACCATGGTCACATACAGTTCATCCTAGGTTCGCCTGGTAATTGGGGTGACCATCTGTGTTAGCTAAGAGGCTTTATTCAGAGGAGAAACAAGCCACTTATACCCTTAGGACAGGAAGTGGTTTTGCAACTTGGAGCAAAGGCCCCGCTGAAGTTGGCCCCATCCTGGCGCAGAGGTTGGGAGACAGAGGTGCTGTGAAGACAGCCGCGTTTCCAAGAGACTGCTCCCGGTCCTGGAGGAAGACAGTCCTGCAGCCTAAAGCTGGCTGAGACCTATCTCATCTGCAAAAGGATTTACACACATTTCAGAGACAGGAGAAAGTACTTACAGTTGCACGTTTTCTAAGGTGACTGATCGAAAAAGAAAAGGAGACAGAGAAGTCTCTTCCCTTATTTTCAACAGAGAGAATTAAGCCTCTTATCTCTAATTTGCATTTGTCCTTCTGCCCTTAAACAAGGCTCTGCCACGTCCCTCCAGGACAGAGTGTTGACAGAGGCTTCAGGGTTCAGTCGTGGCCAGGGATGCTGGGCCCCAGGGATGGAGGAGATGGGGGAAGGGGCGAGGTCAGCTGCGCCCCCCGCAAAGCCCTCAGTGGGCGCCATGGTACCACCTCACTGCCTCAGAAACTGGGGTGGGGATGGGAGACGTGAACGGTCAGTGGTTATTCCGCTCTTCTGAGAAGCGGCTGGAGTGGTCAAAGGCCCAAGCCTTAGTCTGATCCATCTAGGGACGCTGGATAAAGCGAAACTGAGGGCGACGGTGCATCTAGGGACGCTGGATAAAGTGAAACCGAGGGCAGTGGCCTGGGCTTTGTGAATCCCAGCATTAACCGGTCACAGGGTGGAGTTGGGCCTCCATCCAGTCTGTTCAGGGCTCCCCTCAGGGTCTGCAGGGGGCCCTTCACCATTATGTGCCTGTACAGCCCTTTCCTCTCCAGGGCAGAGCCAGAGGGAAGAGTAGGGACAAAAGGGAAGTCAGACAGTCTCCTCCAGCACATCAGAGACTGATAAATGCGCTGTGCTACATCAAAGATACCGGGTGAGAGTTACATATTGTTTTAAGAGTCCAGAGGTGAGAGTTACGTATTGTTTTAAGAGTCCAGAGGAAGCTTCATAAACCCAGGTTTCAACATAAGCTTGTTGAATACATACCTTGGTGCTTAATGCATGTTTTATTCTCCAAACAAAAGCCCAGACCCCAAATGCCTCTTTTAAAATGGTTATTGCCACTTCTCAAGGATGTTTTGAATAGGAATCACAACTTCCAATTTATCTGGTGAAATGCATGAAAAATGTTTGAAAAAGGTCAGATTGTAAGCATTTCTAAGAACACCGATGGAACATGATATGTGCTTGGGCTTCTCCAGCAAAGCTTCCACATGCTTGTCTTAGGAGCTACTTAGCGTGTCAAGGCAAGCATTTGCAGAAGACGCCCTACCACTCCAGCTGGGAGTCAGCTGATGGGCGACCTCATCAGCTGGACAGGGGCTCAGACCCCAGCTCTCCACGGAAAGACCTCAGAGCCAAGGTTCTTAGTGAACCTGTGAATCAGGATGACAACACAAATCATGAGGTTCTGGGAAGGACTGAGTAAAAGCACGTGAAATATTACCTGTTCTATGAATTATAGATAATATAATAGAAGAGTGCCTGGCAAGAAGTAAATGCCTCATTGGTAAATGGTGGGTATTATCGCAATTGTAAATGTTCTACCATGTGATGAGATGTCTAGCATGCTCACGTTAAACACATACACGAAAGGTTTCTGAAGATGTGTTTATGTACCCCGATCCTACCACGTGGCAGTCTGCACAGACGCTGAGTTTCCTTTCTGTCACAATCCTAACTGAAACACCCTGACAATGGGGTTGCTTTCATCTTTTCAGAAAGCACGTTTTTTTCTGCATTTGTTAATGGAGATTCACAGTTTCCTCCTGCTCTCCCTCTGACCTTCACTGTATCTCCGTGTTCACTCGTTCAAACAGCCACCATATGTACGCTTCTTTCTTTGAATATCCCACAAGTTCGTCAATATGAAAATAACCTCATCTTCAAAGGATTTCATGTTAAAATTGAATTCAGATAAACACGGACACCTAAAATACAGGTTAGAAAGAAAAAGGGGTAGGATAAAAGGAAAATTCCATTTATTCTAAATCCGCAACGTGGATTCTCTGCACCCCAACGGAAGTGCTGAGCCCTGGGGACAGAGCTGGGCCGTGGAGAATTCTAAGAAATGTGCAGTGGTGACTCACGCCTCATCCCTGCCCTCCCACAGACTTTGATGTAAGCAGGGATCACGGGAACCGGCTGAAACCCTGCCAGGCTGATGCACTCAGAAGGCAGGGAATCTCCCCTCACCTTCTGCTGACAGGCTCCCTGTTTGTGGGGAACCAGACTTCACAACGAGCAGCCAGAGAAGCCATTCCTCCATCTTGTCCACTCACAGGCACCCGTGCAAATCCCTTTTCCGTCTCCAAAAGTAAAATAAATGAAATGTCTCCTTTCACATCACCGCCATGTGACTTCTGTTCTCATCTGAATCTCAACTTAGGCTCCAGTTGAAAAGCCCCTCTTCTAATAAAACCTTGTCCACTGGAAATAAGGGGGAAATGCAAGTTTGCCACCACCACGCCCCCCGCCATTATAAGACACATCAGGACAGTATGGTCACTTTCAAAATGAATCCTACCCCTTAAATTTAACAAAACACATTCAGTATTTTTTAAGCCAGGTGTTGTGTAGAAGGCGTAATGGGTACAATTAATAAAGACCTTCCCTGAAAGCTTATAATCTGGAGGGGAAATCATGCAGAAGCGCAAAAACTATGTCACACGGAGTTAAAGAGGATACAAGGCTTTTAAAACTGAGTGACTAAGGAAATGTAGGCTTCCATGAATAAATGGAGAGAAATCAAAGTCTCTATTTTTGGACAGGAGGGATATAACAGATTCAATACTGGTGATGCTGCGTTGCTTGGTACACCACGGACTTTTGTGTGAGTCTGGAGGAGAATTGTCCGGACAGAGCAAAAGGGAGCAGAGCAGAAGAAACCTGACTAACACCTCGTTTTGAGAACAGAAATTATGATTAGTGAAAGAGCTGTCAGAGAGTTAGAAGAATGAGTAAAATCTGACAGCCAAGTTGTTGAGGAAGGAGAGAGCTTTAGAAAGAGACTGACCAATTGTATCAAGAGGGATGAGAACGGAGAAAAAGATGTTCTAGTATGTTTCGTGATTAGACGACCCATGGTCCACACAAGATCCCAATTCACGGCCTGTATCTTAGTAACACTGGCAGCCAGGTTACCTGATAAATCCTGCCGGGCAGAGAAGGCCCAGAACAAAAAGAAATCCAGAGAAGGAGCAGGGCAGACCTCCAGCCAGCATCAACCAGCTGGACCATTAACAGAGGGGGGGGATCCTTGCCAATTTCATGTCAATTTCGGGGTGTAAGCATGTGCTAAAGGAGTCCGGAAGAGATGTGAAATTGCAAAACCCTGTGCAGAGTTTCCACCCTCCTCGTGCAACAGGTGGGAATGACCTCGCAAGCACAGATAATAGAAAAATGTAGTAAAATAATCAGGAAGTGAAGGGTTTGGGGTATTGACCACTTTTGTTTATTTTTAATACAGTTTTAAACTGTAAGTTTACGTTATTTAATGCGTAATAATTGCTGTTTAAAAACCAGTTCACAAAATTCCTGAAAATTTAACAATTGGTTCTCAAAAGCCAGTGCACCCAACTGAGCATGACTGATCAGATTGTTAAATATTAATTTTTCCTTTCTGGTTGTTACATGGCCACCGCCACAGGCTACTTCAGTTCCCCTTCTAGAACCTCCTGGACCTTCCCATGATTCAAAAATTAAAGGGACAATTCCTGGGGGAGGGAGGGTGCAGACAACCTTCAAGAACCCTCTCCAATTGCGCTATGTTCTGGAAGGGTCCACTCTGAATGCCCAGTGCCTCTGTCACTAATTATTACCTATTTTGAATATCACTTACATAGGCATCTGTGGAGAGGCTCCATGTTGCTGATGAGAGAAACCCAGAGTACCACTTGTCTATATAAAAACATTGTATGTTTCTATCACCCAGCAGTTTCCTCTCTGCTCACCCTCCTCTGTTCCCTTTAACATGAGATGCAGAAGACCCCTGCTGAGCAACTGTCATCATCTTCCAGAGCCATTCCTTTCCAAACGCTACTGAGTCGCTCTCCTTGTTGCTAAGACCAGCTCTTAGAAAGTCACAAAGGAAGGAAACTATTTTGAATGATTCATTGCTACAAATTCTACATAAGGAAAGATCCAAGAAAATTGTCCTAAGATACAACATCTTTGGGTCACCCTCAGCTCTGGCTTAGAAGAGAGTGAATAATGGAGCTGGCCTCCTGGCTCTCAGGATGCCTGTTTTGCGGCCAAGCACCTAAGAAAACAGGACACATCGGGCCAAAGAACAGTTGAAGAACCAATGATGAAAATAATTAAAGTTCTTGGTAAACAAGAACTCAGTTATCAAGGGACATGAGTCAGTAGTAAGCTGAAGCCAAAAAAAAGTCTGCCTGGGGCATTACTGGAATTCTTGCTTACTTCAGGAAAGTTCTCTTTTCAAAGAACACCTTGAATCTAAAACTTTGAGCAACGAGGAAACACAATAAAGAGAGAGTTCTGCAGGGCTCTCTACTTCGGATAGACAGCATCAGCAATTCCAGCTTCAGAAGGAAGTCAGTACAGGAATAAAACGGTGGTCAGTGGAGGGTTAGAAGGTTCTTGTCCTGGTTTTGCTACTAGCTACTGAGTAACCTCAGAAAAAAAATTAGCAATTCTGCGCCTCACTCTTCTCGACTATCAAGAAGACAATGTAAAGGTCCATAACACACTGCAGAGTTTATCCTCAATAGTAAATAGTTTTCAATATCTTTAGGATCTGTCCCCAAATCTCCAACTAGCTGACATGAACGGTGCTGCAGTTCTTTTTTTTTTTTTTTTCTTTTTGCGGTACGCGGGCCCCTCACTGTTGTGGCCTCTCCCATTGAGGAGCACAGGCTCCGGACGCGCAGGCTCAGCGGTCATGGCTCACGGGCCCAGCCGCTCCACGGCATGTGGGATCTTCCCGGACCGGGGCACAAAGCCGTGTCCCCTGCATGGGCAGGCGGACTCTCAACCACTGCACCACCAGGGAAGCCCTGCAGTTCATTTAAGATCAAATAGGTAAATGCAACAAAGAATTAAACAGAGCAAGTCAAGTGAGTAAACATCTGTATGCATTTTTCCTCTGATAACCAGATCCAACTTGACAGCCACTTGAGATGCCCTACATATTTGAATCGCTCTAATATAAAGGATTTTGTTAATATATTCACAATGTATAATACAAAGGGGGGAGGGAAGCAAAGATCCAGTTGTGAAATCAGAGTCTGTTCTTCATTCCCAGAGCCCAGCACCAGCATCTGCAGGCCCTGCAGATCCCTTGGAGTTCATGGAGCTCTGCCTGAAAAGGCCTTCACCACAATCTATCCCAGCCGCGTACAATCTACCTTTTTCACACATGCTCCAAACTGATAGATTTAACTGTGTTAACCAGGTCAGGACTTTGAACATGCCTTTGATTTGGAGGCATTTTTCCTTCTTTGCAAAGAATAAATATGGCACAAAAGGCTCGGTCCTGTTTGGTTTTTTGTTGTTGTTATTTTTCAATCTAGTCAAAATTTAACTGGGCCATCTCTGTGGGCCATAGAGTCATAATCTTGCTAAGATTCTTCTATCATTTAGGGAAAAGCCAAATTTCACTAAATAGACTTTTAAGGGGTCCTTTGTGTAAACTGAATTTTACAAATAGGGATTAAATGATAACAAAAGGTCTATGTATCTAAAACCCCTTCCCCAGACCCAGTTCTGACACTGGACCCACAGGCATAACCCTGAATGCTAGCTACCATGTCTTGGGGTCTGTTTCACTCCATGACGGCCCCCCGCCCTTCCACTGGCTCAAGGTCAGGTGGTCCCTGGCTGTCCCCCACTTCCCAGCTCCTGCAAGAGGCCTGCTCCCAGCTCAGGCTAATCCGGGGTAATTGGCTACGGGTGTACCAGCTGCAGGCACGTGACCTTGATGACCCTTTGGTGGGAAAAGAAGTGTTCTTGAAATACAGTTAGGGAGGAACCTCGGGGCAAGTGGTCTTGATAAAGTCACCCTGAAGCGGGTCACGCCGGAAACGCCTCTTTGCAACAATTTCTTCAAAGAGGCGGGGTGACAGAAAGAGAAAATGAGTCTGTCTCCGTGAACTAAAGCCAACTAAATGGCGGTGAAAATTCAAAGCTTGTGTTTAAAGCACAGGATTTCTGGCGTGAAATTTCGGCTGGTAACTAATGGAGATTCATTACGGGCTGAGAGGCTGTGCAAATTAGTTGTTTTCAAAGGAAAATCTTTTAGAAGTCTGAGTGACTGCAAACTGATTAATATGATCCATTCCACATTTTTCTTATCATTAATTCTCCTTAGATCTTCCCCCTGAATTTAGGTTTTGGCAGACTGTTAACTCTCCCAGATCACAGGCATCCTCCATGCTGAATAGACTGTCAGCCAGAGACCAAAAGTTCTAGAAGATGGACATTCCCCCTGCATCCTGATTAGAAGACAGGCACCCCAGCTCTTGGGAAAACTTCTCGCAAATGACACCGACTTTAACAGTGGGTCTTGAGCAGTATCACGAATTCAGCTCTCTCAGGTCAGTGGACTAGACCAAGGTCAGACATGGAAACATGTCACGGTTCACCCAGCATCTCTCACGCGCTTCCAGAGCGGACAGAACTGAGGCTGTGTGATAAGTTCTCCAGTGTGAACGTCCCAGATTTCTTTAAATATGGAAAAAAGTACAACTTTGGAAAAAGGCATATTGGACTCCAGAAGTTCCCGAAGAGTATAATATTAGTGAGAAATTAAATGCCAGCCTAGGTTCCCCCGGGCACATGTGGAACGATGCAGGCAGGCTGACACTTAATTCCACACACAAAGGCCTCATTCCAAATGTCTCTGTGCTCATCACAGTGTCAGCACATGCTGGGAGCAGGGAAGATGCCAAATGATGCAGGGGAGGAAAAAGTCTGCAGAAGGCTCACGAGTGAATCTCCGTAACAACCCCTGTACTGATAATGTGAGTCACTGGTCCACACTTTAGTGCACAAGTTCCACCAGCGCTGCTTTCTTAGAACGTGTAGTTCGGCAGGAAATCTGTAGACTGTCTAACCCGTCTGAGGACACTGAGGCCCGGAAAGATGGAAGGACTGCCCCCAAGCATGGGACCGGGGTGTCCCCGGGGTACAGGCTCCACCTCTTCTCTTTCCTCGCCCATTTACAGAAGGACTTTAGAACACGTGTATTAACTACAAGTCCTAAATGGGGTGCTGGGGGCAGTGCCCATAAAGCATGTAAAGTTTCTGATAATCCATCATTGTTCTGACACATGAAAAGGCATTTTCATAAAGTTTAACTTGGTTGAGGCTCTTGTTGAATTGACCTTTGCCCAGTGGAGTGGAGCCAGGTTCCAGGCTCCAGGCCCCCATCCATCACCCAAGAGTCACCCAGGTGTCTGCCATTTCCCAACGCACCCCAGGTCCTCACAGGACCCTGCCATCCGGCCTCCCTCTACACTCCCGCTGCTGCCTGGGAACTAATCCGTGACCAGGAGCAGAGCTTGCCAATGCCAGTTTCAAAGAAAAAGCAATTTTCTATCCACATGCCCAAAGAAAAGTCAATTCATTTCATTTGGGGTATAGTTACCTGTTATCTCCAAGCTCTGTCGGAAAATCCAAAGTCATTTATACAGCAGAGCTTTGCAGAAACGGCAGGTGGAAATGTGCGTTGGTAGAAGCGTGTCTCATAACGATTGCATATTCCTCTTCCTTCAACCCCAAGTTCATTTTGTGCTGCACCCAGAGTCTCTGCCTCAGCGCACGCTCACAGACGGCCCCACCAGCCCGCACGTCAGGTGGGACACATCCCACTCACAATCCCTAGGTGGTTTGCTGCCTCAGTTCTTTTGACTTCTTTCTCTTCATGTGTCATGATATCAGACAAAAATCTATGATCTATGGCTAGTAGAAATCTATGGAGAAAGAATTCCTCTCCATGGGTGCAACCTTAGTATTTTCTCCTGTTGACAGAGACATCGGTCCAGTTCCTAAAGATGCTGTCTAGGGAAACATTTGGCCCACTGGCCTCCCATGGGGGACATTCACTAGCAATTCTAGCAACAGACAGAATGGCTTGCCTGGTCCTGCCTTGCCAGTGAATAATCCCCAGGTCTAAACATGAAATTGGTATTGATCTGATACCGTTGAACTTACATCTGCCATTTACAAGGGAAGAACACTTGATCCATGAACAGTGATCTGTTCCGCTCTAATGAGAGAGCAACACTTAGCAGGTGCAGCAAAAGATTTTATTTTCTACTTTCTAAATGAAAATAGTACAGAGATCTGCATTCCTTTCAGAACCATTTCTACCAGGAAAAAGAAGGGATGCATCTTGTAGATGTGCCTATGGGGACCTGAGGGGGTACAGCCCAGGAGGTCATTTGGAAGGGGATCAGTATCACGGGCTGACTTGAACTGCCTAAAGCCCGAGGCCAAAGGAGCATCCGTGTCAGCAGGAAGCGGCCATGCACCGTGCTAAGACCTCACCCCATATTCCAAGCTGGGGTTCGCTTTGCTTATCCTATGAGTGGTGGTGAAGGTAGTGTTACTGTCCTTTTATCAATCTTCTTCTCTTTCCCTATCGTATCAATTTTGTTGGACTACCAATGTCCATATCTAGTATCAATCGCCAAAACTCACAAAATTGTAGAAAACAAAATGAAAATAAGAAAACATGATGCCCGCGATAGGTTGAATTGTGACCCCCAATAAATAGATACGTTGGATGTTAACCCAACACATATCGGAGGTTGACCTTGTTTAGAGATGGGATCTTTGCAGAGGGAATCAGGTTAAAATGAGGCCGGGGGGGCCCTCTTCCAATATGACTGATGTCCTTATCAAAGGGGGAAGTTTGGACAGAGACACACACACAGGGACGCCATGTGATGATGGAGGCCGAGATCGGGGTGACGCTTCTAACAGCCGAGGATGCCCAGATTGCCAGCAACCACCAGGAACTGCGAGACAGTCATGGAACATATTTTCTTCACATTTTTCAGAAGGAACCAGCCCTGCAGACACCTTGATCTTGGACTTCTCACTTCCATAACTGTGAGATAATAAATTTCTGTTGCTTAAGCCACCGGTTTGTGGTACTTTGTTACTGCAGCCCTAGGAAAGCACATTCCCAAAGGAGGGGATATAGTAAAGGGCAATGTATCCTATTCATTCATTCATTAAGAATATATCTGTCATGGGCTTCCCTGGTGGCGCAGTGGTTGAGAGTCCGCCTGCCGATGCGGGGGATGCGAGTTCGTGCCCCGGTCTGGGAGGATCCCACATGCCACGGAGCGGCTGGGCCCATGAGCCTTGGCCGCTGAGCCTGCGCGTCCGGAGCCTGTGCTCCGCAACGGGAGAGGCCACAACAGTGAGAGGCCCCCGTACCGCAAAAAAAAAAAAAAAAAAAAAATATTTGTCATGGAAGATGAATATGGAATATGAAGGTACAATTTGTGAAGGAAAAATACAGGGCATGATGGAAATACACAACAGGGTTTGTGTACATCAAGGTGAAGAGCACCACCTGTCCTCAATGCACTGTCTAGTGGAAGACACAGACAAGAAAGCCAACCGCTGTGAAGTCCAGTTTCTGAAGAAAATCTTTGTTGTGCCGGCCGCCAGGCACCCACATACCTCCCCTTGCTGGCGGTAACGCCAAGGCTGGTGGGGAGTGAAGAGGGAAAGACGTTTTCTCTCCCTGCCACCTCGTGGCTTAAAAGTGGGCAGGTGGCTAGACGGCTCCGCTCAGACTCTGGTCCCAGGGTAACTGGAGGTGATGGGCTCCAGCTACACTGAGACAGAGGGCCACTGGTGAGGCAGCTGAGCCCGGGGGGCCACAGCAGAGGGACCCCGATCAGCCTGTGGCAGGAGCTTGTCTGTACGTCACCTCACTGAGTCCTTTCCAGGCCCGGCTCTCCACGTTTTTCTTTAATTATGGGAGCTGCCGGACAGCCTTCCAATGACTCACTTTTATTCTTGCAACAATGGTTGGTACTTAATTATTATACACTGGTTCAGTTGTGCCAATGGTTCAAACACTCATCTAGTTCTGCGCAGGTTAATTAAATGCCCTGAGTCGCCGTAATACACATCCACCCCCTCCAGCACCATTCCCACGGATGGAGTCCTCGCTGCGGTCCAGACAGTCTGACACAGACAGACCCTCCTCCAGAGATGCACCAGGTCATGGAATCCCTTCTTCTTGGCTGGCAACTGTATACTTCCAGTTGGTAAATATTTCTAATACCATCCCCACTTACGGTCAACAACACTGGTTCATGCAATCCCTAAACTCATGTACGAGCACTCCAGAACTGTCTCCCCCACGCAGCATGGAGCAAAGAACGTCCTTTTCTTCCTTTTGTGAACAAGATGGAGACTCATCCTTAGTGGTCACCACTGTATGCACTACGTCTCCCTTCCTGCAACTCAAGAATCTACAAGTGAAGCTGACTGTAGCCTTGACCAGAACAGAACTTCCAAACCAGTGGAATCCCAGGCATCACCGGGGCACAGTTTCCCACCCCCCCAGGTGGAGTGGAGGCCATGCCATCTGCTGTCTGAGAGACCCTGGGGAGTCACAGCTACTCGCAGATCCACAGAGTGGAGAGCATGTTGCCTATCCTAACAAAGTAGCAACCAGGATTCAGTGAAACAGCAACAGGAAAGTATTTTTTTTAATTGAAAAATACAAAACATTCTGTTAAGACGATGGATGTTTGTGTTTTAATGTGATTGCAGCTCGTTCTTTAAGTGGGTCTTTTGAAATTACTTCAATCTGAAATTGTACTAGCTTTGCCGTGATAGGAATCCCCAAATCTTAGATGCTTACAACATAACAGTTTATTTCTTGCTCAGAGGTTCATACACTGAGGTGCTGCATGCAAGCCGCGGGTCCACCACAGCTCTGCTCCAAGGTGCAGCTCTGTCGCGTGTGTCCCCTCAGTCCAGGGAGCAGTCTGCATGTTGGCCATGCCTGTCCTCTGGCAGAGGTGAAGAGCAATTGCATTTAAAGGGTCTGCCCTGACCCAGCATATGTTAATCCACTCATAGGCCGCTGGCCAAAGAAGTCACGTGGCCAAACCTGACAAAGAGACTGGAAGTCTAGTCTACCTACGGGACGGTAGTGACAGTCACATGGCTACAGGTGGGAAATGTAACCCTCCTACAGGGAGGGACGTGAAGAGTTGGAGGCCATAACATAACCTACGGCTGAAATGCTGCCCTCAGTGGTCCTTTCTGGCTTTGTCAATATTCAACTCCCCTGGTCTTCCCCACCAGTACCCGCTCTTCCCACCTCCATCACCACCAAATCCTGGTCCGTTAGACTATTCTGAGTTCAGAACATTCAACAGCTCATCAGAGTTTCACTCCTTGGTCCTTGCCATCCTCATTCACGGGCCTCTCTGATTTTCCGGATTAAAAAAAAAAAACGAAGAAAGGGGAATTCCCTGGTGGTCCGGTGGCTGGGACTCCACGCTTTCACTGCCAAGGGCCTGGGTTCAATCCTTGGTCAGGGAACTAGGATCGAACAAGCCGCACGGCGCAGCAAAAAGAAAAGGAAAAAACAAGCAGAATATGCATAGACTTCACCTCAATTCCCGCATGACCCCAGGGGGAACCAGAAAAGGGAAGAGAAAGACAAACGCCGTCTTCTGTTTAAGCGTCCAAGTTGTCTGAACAACCTCGGAACATTCCCCAGGGGGTTTCTGAATCTCGGCCTGATCTCACATCTGTTTATTCCAACATTCGGTGAGTTCTAAGCCAGGCAGGTGCTTGGCAATAGACAGATAAAGAAGAACGACACAGTACTTTCCCTCAGAAAACTCACAGGCGGATGCACAATGCAATGAGCATTTGCACGCGCTGCGGTGGGTGATAATAACGAAGGGTTGTCCACCTCTACCAGGTACACCCAGGAAGTTCTGCCTACACCAAGGTTAGGAGGACAGGTAGAGAGCACGGCATCAGGAAGAGAGGCCCCATCTCTCATGGCTTCTGTCCCAAGACCCTCTGCTCCAGCCAGGCCAGCACATTCAGCGGAAATGCTCACACACTTGGGGCTTTACTCGTGTTGTCTGCGCCACTGTTTCCTCCATCTAAGACGCCATTCTCTGTCTGCTGCAATCCTAATCGTCTTCTGAGGTCCAACACAAATGATTCCATCCTGACTTGGCCAGTATCTACAGGGGAAACAGAATTTCAAGTGTCCTCAAATGGAAGTTCATTTGAAAATGAATGTTCCCTGGCCAGATGGAATTGTTGCTAACGGGCTCTTAGGGATGAGCCGGTAATCCGCTCTAATGCCAGCTTCCTCCCTAGACTGGTCCTGGAAGTGGCCAGTTTGCAGTGATTAGGTTGGCTGTGCTAACCAGGGGATCTGGAATCTCCCTTACGCACTGGGTTAGGTTGTGGCAGTACATGTGGCAGGTACAGATGTGGAGGTCTTACTAGGAATTAATGAAAATCATATTAATCTTCGAAATTTTTTATCTACAAGATTCTTGCTTGAAATGTTCCTTATATTTTCTTCTGCTTTATAAATGGAGATTACAGTGGGTAACAGCGTCCCCCCAAATACGTGTCCACCTGGGACCTCAGAATGTGACCTTATTTGGAAGTAGGGTCTTTGTAAATGTAATTAGTTAAGATGAAGTTATACCAGACTAGGGTGGGCCCTAAATCTAATGACTGGTGTCACGTAAGAGAAAGGAGAGGGAGATGCCAAGCAGACACACAGGGTAGGACACCATGTGAAGACAGAGGCAGAGATGGGACGGATGCAGCCCAGAGAACCTAGGATGGCTGGTAACCAACAGAAGCTAGTAAGAGGGAAGGAAGGATTCTTCCCTAAAGCCTTCAGAGGGAGCACAGTGCCTTCAACACCTGGATATCAAACTTCTGGCCTCCAGAACTGTGGGAGAATAGATTATGTTGCTTTTGAAGAAAATCAGGGTTTCCTAAAGAATTTCTGAAATCACCGTCTGTCATCCCATTATGGGCCCTATACCCAACACCTCCCCCAAATGTGGTCAACCGCAGGAGGCTACGTCGCACCATTACCAAGTGGCCATAGGCAAGGCCCCCCAAGTTCTTCCTAATGATTTGGGGAGGCAGCAGTTAAAGCCTAACTGGTTGCACGGAGAAGTTCGCTCTAACGATCCGCCCCCTACGTCCGTAAGAGTTGCTTTCAGAACTTGCAAGTCCTCCTAGGAAATACTGTGGGTTTATAACAAGTGGTACCACAGCTCCTATGTGCACCTTGAGTATGAAAAAGATGGAGACGATTATTTCAGGGTTTAGAATATGATTTTCCTCAGAAACACATGCCAGTAAACCTATAGTCCTATAGTTTCAAGCAACCCAAAGTGATAATTAAGTGTCTGCATTTCCAATCCCAAGGGAGAAAAGTACACAGAGCTCTGACTGAGAGGTGGAAGCCAGTGAAATGAGTCTGTGGTTTGCGGTAAGAAGAACCTGAATGGTGTGTGAGTGAGAGTGCTGGTCTAGAAACTGGGAGAACAGACAGTTCTGCTTCCACCTTCACAGCTCCTGGACCATGACCAAGGCAATTCATTTCTGGAGTCTCAGTTTTCTTATGTATAAAAGCAAACAAAAAGATTATTTTGAGGATTACATTTAAAAAGTGCTGGTGAATGTGTTTCGTAAAAATATAAGCACTCTAATACCTGCTTTGATTTTACTCTTTTCCTAAAGCAAGTTTACAAAGCATTTTCCAAAGCGTTCACTCATCTAGTCTTCTCAGCAACCATGTGAGGACAGCCCCATTAATTACTTTTTATATGAGAAGAGTAAAGCTCAGATAAATGTCATCGTTCACCCAAGTCAACTAGTAAGTGGGAGAGAAGAAATAACATCTACGTGCTCCTATCTCATTTTAAGTTTCTCAAGCCCCAGGCTGGTTCTCGTCCAGTCTTTTTTTTTTCAGTTGTTCTTATTGCTAATCCACGGGTGGTCACCAGTGCACTGGGAGCTGCTGGTCACAAACAGGGTCCATCCCCAAGTGAGAGGACAGGGGCTCATTCTCTGTGGCTGCCGTTCCCTTGGCAACCTGCCCAAAGAAACAAAATCTGAGTGTCTTGCTAATGATCGGAGCCAAGGGGCCCATTGGGAAAAAGTCAATCTAACAAGAAAGGGATGTGAAATAAGCATTAAGCTTGGGAGCAGGAATGTGGTGACGCACAGGCCTGGGAGGCTGGGATTATCCACAAGGAGGCCGCTCTTGATCGCTGGGAAGGATTTTGCACGACTGGATCAGTTCTTTAAAACAGACTGTCCCCAGACGGTGGGAGTGCCAATCCTCCAGTTAACCTACTTGGTTGAGAACGTTTCTTCAGATCATTCAGCTCCTTTGCTCCAATTTTCTGCTCATCAAGCAATCTTCAGATCTGTAATTTGGTCTCTTGAGTGAATTCTGGAAGAAGGCCTTGCAAATGTCTGCTCGTTTTATCCCTGATTAAGAACTCTTCAGTGTGTCCCCACCAGCCTACAGGACCAAAACCTCTCAGCTAACTTTTAAAGCCATCATGATGAAACCCTCCCTCCTTTTCCAGGAGGTTGTATTTCACCACCTCCCACTGCTTGAGATCCATGCTCCAGACACACTGAACTCTGTACAGTTTCTCCAGGCCTTCGAACATACTCTTCCCTCTGCAGAAATTCCTCCCCCCGCTGCTCACATCTGGAACTCATCTCAGCCCCAAACCCTCTCTGGGTACCCATTCCCCATATAGTCTGGACTCAGGACCCTCATACAGGTTTCCACAGCACCTGACTTTGCTCCATCACTGCCTTTTACTGTCTGTCTCTCTGTCCAACCAGGATGTCAGCGCCTTGAGGGAAGGAGGAAGGTCTGATTTATTATCGTCTCCCTCACATAGTTCAGCACCCGACATACAACAGACACAACCTAAGAATGTGACAATGAGTGAAAGATAAAGTCTCAGGTCCTGAGCCAGTCTCCTTTCCTACTTTATTCAACAACTGATCTTAATCTCCCGGATCGCCATCCCGGATGCAAGCAGCTTTCTGACATTGGGTCACTTGAGAGCCTTTGGTGGCCTGGCAAAGATACAGATGCACGAGTGGGAGGCCTGTTCCCTGGCTGAGCTTCAGAGCAAACCTACTGAGACAAGAGGAAATTAAAAACACTGAAGCCACAGCTGTCAGCAGTCTCTGAAGCCACAGCAGCAAGATCACATGCAACGTGCAATACCTCCCCACTATGGCCCTGGGATAGAACCACAAGGTTAGAGAGTGTAAGGGGTCTTTCCGGCTTACAGCGGGTGCTGGCCGACGCGGCGTGACGGCTCTTGACAGCGCTTTAGCCCCTCGAGACGAAGGGAGCCTCTGCTCCGTCCAATGGGGGTGGGTCAGTGCTGGGTCTGAAGGAAGCTGTGTCTCATGGGAGCCCCGGGGCCCAACACAGCCTGTCCTCTTCGGAATACAACTGACAGGAGCACAGTACTTTCCACGTAACTCATTTTTCAGACTCACAATACACTTGGATTTGTTTGCAGGATCTTCTACTAAAATGATTGTAGGATGGGATGGACTCTTTGCTCTATAAGTTGCCTTTTTTAGGTTAAAGCATTGCCGTAACTGTTTTTTTTTCTTTTTTTGGCCGCGCTGCACTGCATGTGGGGTCTTAGCTCCCTGACCAGGGATTGAACCCACGTCCCCTGCAGTGGAAGTGCGGAGTCTTAACCGCTGGACCGCCAGGGAAGTCCCCTAAAGTGCTGGCATAACTTAAAAATTTAAAACAAACATCTCTAGAACTTTTTACTTATTAAAAACATCCTTCAGCCCTGAGACAGGTCGGAAGCGATATCGGAGACAGGAAAGTAGTACCGATCACTAGCGCGTCTTAACAATGATCAACATTTTCCCAGTGCTTACTGTGCACGTGGCATTTTGCAGGGCACACTGCAGGCACTGTTGCCTTGCAATGGAAGCACGTGATCACCCCCGGTCTACAGATGCAGAAGTGCAGTGTAGGGAGGGGGCTCCTGAGGGGGGTAGCTGGTAAGGAGGTCTCACACCAGGACATGTATCTCCCGAGAGCCAACTCTCAGGCACCACGTGACAGTGAACCCTACCGTGGGTGGGGCAGTGTGCACGGGGGGTTCTCACCCTTGTAGCCATGCTTCACGGTGGACAATTGTCCCCATTTTACCAGTGAGGGGACTGAGAGTCAGGGCTTCAATAACTGTGGGATGTCCCAGGACTAGAGGGTGGCGGAGTCTGAACCTGACCCTGGGCTTTCTCCTGCTAAGCCTCTGCCTTAGCGCTGGGCTCCCCACTCCTACACTCGCTCTTTGCAAGTGGCCCTTCCTTCCTGCCCCCCTCCACGCTCCAGCGCCCGCTCTGGGCAACCTGCGCTCACACAGTGCGTGTGGCTGACCCAGGACCCCAGGGCTGCGCTCTAAGCAGCACCGCCTTTCCCAGAAAAGCTCCTGCCTCAGGTCAGCATCTCAGATAAGCCTTCCTGCCTTGACTCACCAGAGAAAAATGTGCCAGCACCCTTCTCATCAAAACCTGCTCTCTGCCAAACACACACACACGCACACACACACACACACATGTGCACGTGTGTGCTGGAGTGTGTTACTTTATTTCTGCTTATTTTATATTATTTATATTTAATTTAACAGAATGCATGTGTTAAATATATAGTATGCTAAATGTTGGATATAATTTAATGTAATAAATTATATATTTATATTTATTATTATGTCTTATATTTTGTGTCATGCTATTTTTATAAACCACAAGCTGGAACCACGCCCCAAGTCACAGTTCAGTGTCAAGTCCAGCTGCTGGAATTAAAATTCATTAGATGGAGAGAAGTGTGAGTCCAAAGCAACCTCTATGGCAATGCCCTGGGGCTCTAGTCGTCTTCATGCTCAAGGTTAGTCAACAGGGCAATGACGAGATGGGCAAACTAACGTACATCAGAGTTCGATAGCGGGAAAGTAATATTCATGAAGCAAGAATGGTGTCCAGCCTGGCCTGAGTTGGCCAGCCCCACCCTGGGGATCACCTGGCTCTGGAAGCCATGGCATCTGAGGGGGGCAAGGGGCACCCACGAAGTGGGGCACATCCAGTCCCAGCCATCAGAAGTGTGACGTGTCTGGAAGCCACTTGCTAAGAAATCACTGACAATAATTCTGTGTCAATAAGTCAATGGAGACCTTGTTAAAATATAGAATTGTGAGGGCGTCATATGTATAGACTTGTGGGAAACAAAAAATGTGTTAATGGAAATTCACCAAAAGATCAAGGATTTAGCCAGCCGAAAATAATTTCAACTGAACTCCCTATTTTGAAGGCTCTCCTTCCAGAAAGGGCTGATCTGATGTCAGACCTTTTAAAAACAATAACTTCATAAGACATTCTGTACCCAGAGTTCTTGGAGCCTGGGACAGCAAAATCACTGATGTAAACAGCAGACCTACAAAATTACTCACTCGCCCAAAATTGCCAATGCCACAGAGAGCATCTCCACACGCAAGGAAGAATGTGGGCGTCCCAGATAGTCTCTGGAAGATGCATTAAAAACACACACACAGCTCCACTTCTACTTGTCTCAAGGACCTGTCATTGAAACTATAACTGAATCTGACTGTTTCTTCTCAAGCAAGTGTGTGTGTGTGTGTGTGTGTGTGTGTGTCTGTGTGACAGTGTGTGTCTGTGTGTTAGCGTGTGCATGTGTGTGCAAGTGTGTGTGTCTGAGTATGTGTGTGACTGTGTGTGTGCGAGTGAGTGTGTGTCTGTGCGAGTGTGTCTGTGCAAGTGTGTGTGTGTGTGTGTTGAGAGATGGAGACGGAGACAGATTATACTTGTAGAATCCTTCTTTGGTTCAGAGACAAGAATTATGTTCCATCAGTGATCTTCCTTATACTAAACTTATACTATTTCTTATGAGATTCCTTTCAAGACATCCGGGGAGAGAGAGAGAGACAGAGAGAGAGAGAGAGCGAGCCATTGAGGACGATCTGTACTTATCATCTCTTCCTCAGTATCCACTTCTATTGTATTTTCCTTTTCTTGATGAGAAGTGTAACCATCTTATCAATTTCCTGTCAGAATTCTGATGGTCACTCTAGACCCCTCCATCTCCCTTGCCACGCCTAAGTCCATTTGATGATAAATCCCTTCCAATTCACTCTCCTAAATACCACTCTAAATTGCTACCTTTTACCTATTCTGCCAGCATCTCAGCTTGGGCTTTTCAACACCTCTCACCTGGATCCTGTGGTACCTTCTAACTGGTTCCAGTATGAATCCCTTTCAGTCCATTGTCCTCTCTGCCACCAAAGTAATTCTTCTAAAAGGCAAACCTAAACGTATCATAACTCTCATTAAAATCCCTCAACAATTCCCTACGACCTCATGACAAAAGCCCAGTCCCTCACAAGGGCATGCAGGGTCATGTCTGAGTAAATCCCACCTACTTCTAGACTGCACCCGCTTCCTACCTGCAGAACCTCCCCCAGTACACATGCTCCAGGCACACTTCACAGGCAGTGTATCAGTCCAGGCCTCCAAGTTTTCAGGTGTGTGTCCTTCTACCAGCTATGCCATCACCACGCCTCTTTGCTTAACCATTTCCTTCTTGCATTCCAAATACAGCATCTCTCTGCTGAGTACTTTCTCTAGACGTTTCGGTTCTCAACAAGCACATGATGACGAGTGACTGAAGACTTGGTCATATCTTAGCATGGAGAGCAGAACAAGAAGCGTAGGTATCTGGGGAGGTGTAGAGACATAAAGTTGAAAAAATGATGTCTTCAAAGGGAATCACCAAGGGAGAGTCACAGGCAAAATACTGGAGGATGTCTGTATTTAATATGCAACAATATTGAACGCATCTCAGAAGTTGGGTAGAATACGGGCCAAAAAGGGACTTTTGAGTTCAGCAATTAGGAATTTGTGAGTAGCCTCTCAGAAATGTCAACAGTATTAGAGGTGGTTGTTTTAAATATTTACTACTCTTGTCTTGTGTCTCTGAGCTGTTCGTTTACATTACTTCCCATATGCTATTGAAACCTACTACCAAAGAAATTCCCAAACACCCCGTACAATTTCCTGTAAACTCATCAGAGTGAGAGGCAAACTGTCAACGTGGACTCTGTAAGTCATGGTTTGGGATAATTTACTCAAATACGTCTTGCTTTGTTTTGTTTTTTCCAACCAGGTAGTCTCACCATCAGGTCCCTCTGGCAGGGCTGGCCCCTCTCCAGCTAGTTCTGCAAGGAGTAAGTTAAAGTAAAGCACCAGTGTCTTATGTTGACAAACTTGAGGTGCCAAGCAATGTGCGTCTTGGATTTATACCATTGGTTTGCTGACTATCCTAGCACCCGTGGTCCTGCCGGACAGCTCCTCACACATGCTCTGAGCGGGACGCAGCTGGGCAGCTTCTCCCACATGCTTTGAAATTGGAAATGGTACTTTAGTTGAAAGCCTTCCTTCTTTTCTCATGTTTTGATTCCATCATTCTAGTTCTACTCTTTGGCTTTCCTCATAGTTATGGAAGTCCACACAGCAGGTGCCCGTGTTTTAGAGTCCCAAGCCTTGCTGCTATTGCTTTTCCCTGGTCTCTGCTTTTCCCTTTGCTCTTCATTGCCCCTTCTCTCACGCACTACCCCTGCCCCATGTGACAGGCTGTCCCTCAAGCTTTCCCAGGCTTTCCACGTCACTTCTAGGGTCTGTGGACAAGACTGACTGCCTCATGCCCCACTGAGAGGTTCCGGTCCCACCACAGGATGGCTGTTATTCCATACTTACATCTCCTCCTGAAGATCAACTGTCCCTACTGGCTGAATTCAGGAACCTGAAACGCAGTACGCTTTTATAAATTTTAAAATGAACTCTTGGGGGTTCTTCCAAGATGCTGCCGAAGTTTCCTGTGGAAAGTAGTCTCTTCAAAACCTACTTTAAATTCAGAGTTTTGTCCATATTGCTGTTTATTGCCTCAAACTATCTTTAAGCAAAGGCATTTTTCTTACATGAATTAAAATTTCAAACACTTTAATGGGAACATTAAATCCGGCTTCACTTGGTTCTCCCAACTGCCACAGGTTTTTGCCGAAAGCCTTGATAGGAGCACACCTCTCTTTTTTTTTGCATTTTTATAAGTAACTTATTTACAGAACTCTATGAAATAAGAGGCTTCCCCCCCTGCTTGGGTCATGTGGCCAAGGGTGATTTATAGTTAACTATTTTTTTTTTTATAGTTAACTATTTTGATTCAGGTTGAAAGACTATGAGATTCAGGAAGAATTCTAATTTTACTAGCTCTTGTCAATGTGAACAGAAGCTGTGAATTCTACAGTGAATGGTTACGTGGGGTGTGAGGAATGAGGTGTGTCAAAACATCATGTGGGTTTAACATTCCTGCATTCCTTTTGGTTGTGCTTGTAGAAAATAAATATTATTCTCACTTTTTTTTTTTTTTTTTACAGTAACCAGCTAGCTCATCATTTTTCTTTTGGAATTAACACTATGACCATTAAAATTTCTTATAATTCCAAAACATTAATAATGCCAGCTCCAATTCAATATTAAGTGAAAAGTTGCAGTTACTGGAAGAAAAAATCAAACCTCCTGAACTTCTCATGAGAAAGCAATGGCAGAAGAGTTTTCCAAAAGAACATTTTTGAGAGCAAGTAACCATTCTTAGCTCCTCACTCAGCCCCCAAACTAGAAGACTCCAAAGCCTCACAGGACACTTTACCTGCCACAGGCAGGGAGCAACTTAAACCTTCTGGTGTCCCAGCAAAAGGGGACGCCGCTCTGGGCTTCCCCAGGCACACAGTAGCCACGTGGCTTTTCTAAGAGATGATGATGCCAAACGAGGCCACAAAGTCACTAGGAACCAATGCTCTGACAAATGAAATGTGTCACATGTCCTTCACTCAAAGTCACTGATTGCAAAGTGGGACAAGAAACTAACTAGACAAAACCAAAAACTTTTAGAAGACTCTTTAGGTCCTACTTCAGGCTTCTTCTTCAGCATATCTGTTTGTATTCGATTCTCTTCTCCTTCCTCTCAGTCCACATCTGCCTACTTGATGTGCTCTGCTCCACGCCCACACCCTTTTGCTAAAGCCATGAGTGCATCCGCTCTGGAGTTAAAAGTCTCTGGTGTCAAAGCCCACGAAACAATGATGGACAATATTGCCAATGGGGAAATACCTCGAGGACACATCCCTTGAGACCTGTAGCTTCTGGGGCAATAGTCCCAGGAGGCCTCAATGGTCCCTGTACATGTGGATAGACCTACAGCCATGGGATGAAAAAAAACCACTCATGGAATCACCCTGACAACATGAGCATAACTTGAGGCACTGCTTTTTCCATGAACCGTGTAAAACATAAGTGGGTGCACGCATCTTTTAAGCCACTACCTTTCAAGCTGTAAAGGCAGGGAACATGTTTTCCTTTTTCTCCCCTCTCTTACTTTATCAGCTCAACATGATGGTTGCAGTAAACCTGTCCACTAAATCTTGATGTGAGGCAAGAATAAATGTGTGCGACTTCTGCGGCTGTCAGAATTGAATGCTGTTCAGAAAATGCAGCCTGTTTTTTCAGGTGTAGTGGTGATTATAGATGCCTTGAAAAAATGCTCCTCTTATTTTCTCTTAGAATTGCTACCTCCATGAGATTGGATCTTCTTTCACTGCAGCCTGTCTTAGCATCAGCTCTGCGAATGCACAGAAATAAGTGAAACTTTCTCTGGTTTCCTATCAAAGACAGCAATGCAGAAAGGCTACCCATTAGACCAATGCAACCCTAGTCAGAGGACACACAGAACTGCTAATAACCCTGAAAATAAATCAGAATTCATGAAAGTGGTTCTGCTACAAGCAGACAGATGGCAATCATCCATTTGAGGGGAATTCTCCGAGAGCCATTAATTGCCTAGAAAAAGATACAGAAAGTCATGTCATAACTGCACTAGAATCTTGTTTGAAATAGGGTTGAGAGCACATCCAAATCGGACCCATCAGTACCATCACATAATGCGGCTTTCGTTGGCGATGCTGTTTAATTGGTTCATTGTATTCAACAGGCAGGCTCAGCAGTTCTCAGTAAATTATTTTCGATGCTGCCGCAATCACTGAATGTTCCTGTTATTTGCTGACAGAAGCTAAGCACACCATCACAGGAAAACAGTCAGTCTTGATGCTATTTGATGTTAAAATCCACTCCTGAGAGTAAAAGTTGCACTTCGCATGAGGAAAGGATGGACCATCAACATTCTTCACCCCGGTTACCATGCCTTCTACCACCTTGTTCACTCTCCACTGGATAAAGGGCAGCCCTCCATTTGCAGGGTCACTTGATAAATGTCCCCAACTCCTTCCTTGGCTGGCTGATGACAATAGTTAGTGGTGGAACAGGAGAATTCAGTGGGGTGGCGGGTGGAGGGATGAGGTAGCAGAAGACCACCCCCCACCCTGACTCACTGTAAACGGCGTCTGCAAATGTCATAGCACCCTGAGGACTTACAGAATGAACTGTCTCAAACTTCACCTGATCTGCTAATTTTTCTAACTCTCCTCTAACTGAGCCCCTCTGGTTCAACACTGAGGCACTTTGGGGTATTACTTGAGAGCTAAACGTTTCAGTGCCCGGTCTGGAACGCAGTCTTTTGCCTACCAGAGTAAAGCATCTTAAGCCTGCTTTCATCTCTGCAGACACCGACTGTGTGACCTGAAGCAGCAGGTCATTCTTGAAAAACTCACAGGATGCAACGGACAAGTCCTTCGTAACAGGGTTAGAGGCAGAAGACAGGAATTCAAATCCCACTTGCCCACTCAGAAGCTAGAGGACCTTGGGCAAGTCATAATCTTCCTCAGCCTCTATTCCATTCTTGTATAAAGGGATGGTAATTATTCCAGCTCATAGCAAAGGGTGTTTGGAGGATCACTGAGTAACACTGCAATACGAGTGCTCTGCAGGCCACAAAGGCCACTTACAACGTAGAGGCATAGCGTGAAGCCTGCTAAATGCGGGTGTGCACACACAAGTACACACACACGGAGGCACACTTATCCTGCATGTCAGTGGGATCAAGTCCACAGGTGGCCCTTATGGGGAAGGGGGTACGCATCCACAGTCAGGGGGGCAGCGGCAGAGATGCAGCCGCCCGTCCCTTCCGCCAGAGGGCTTCCCTGTCGCCCCAGTGTCACCACATCCAGGACGGACTGAACCCTTGGGCTAAGTGCTTTCGCTCTACTAAGCCCGGGAGAAGTGCAAGAAGCAGCAATTAATGCTGGGATGACAACCACTGCTCCTACCCCAGAACACCTCTCCACTGTGTGTCTGTGTGTGCGTGTGTGTGTGTGGTGTCCTGCTTGGCTAATTACGTGAATTAAAGGACATGCTACAGTCCTTAAGGCTTAAGGCGCGCCCCCAGCGAGGTAACAACTAGCTAGTTTCCTCGGAAAGAGCACTCAAACCAAATCTCATCAGAGACAACGTCAGTCAAGGGCTCCGTAAGCAAGCAGCACCCTCGCGTGACCCGGGAGCCCGCCCTGACCAGTTCTTGAGGCGAACCCCACGACGCACACCTTTCTAGCCGCTTTCCCCAAAGTACATTTCATTACGAGGAGGGCACGGTCCTCGGATACGAAGCTTCTCACTCTGAGAACATTTACGAGCTATTACCCTGTGCTGCGCGCTGAGGACGCAAGCCGCAGAACACATCCCCCCGGGCCGAGGTCTCCCCGCCGAGTGCACGCGCGCGCGCAGGTGAGCGCTGGCCGGAGGCGTGAACAGGTGAGCAGGGGGGCGGGGCGAGTGAACACGGGGAGCGGCAAGGGATACGGCGACCAGATCTGGAGGCGCGGGTGAGGTCTTCCCGGAGGAACTATTAGAGTTCATCCTCATAGGACAAAAGAAAGTTATTCAAGGACGAGGATTTCTCTCAACAGACACAACAGCATGTACGAGGCAACACGAGGAAGAATGTGCCGGAAACACTGAGTATGAGGTGGGGACGGCACAGATGAGACCGGGGCGTAACAGGAAGCATGTGGAGGAAGCCCTTCCGGTCGATGGGAAGGCACTGGAGCCCGTCAATCTTTGGGGGAGGTCAGAGCGCTCTGATGACCTCACAAGAAGCTCTGGTCCCCGCCCCCAGAAAAGATGGTCAGACACACATGCACACTCACTTTCTCCTCTAGGGCCTGGGGAGCTGGAGGGCCCTGGCCACGGAGCTCCGCTCCAGGAAACAGGAAGCTCTTGTAGGCTCTCCAGTCGGGGACGGGTAGGCGCAGAGCTGGGTTTTGGCGACGTGGGCTCTGGCAGGCGCCGAGGAGAACGTCTGATACTGCAGCGGCTCCAGGGACCAGAGAGCCCAGGGCTGTTACTGAGTCAAGAGATGGTGAGGGTCTGGGCAGAAGCAGTGGCAGGGAGCCTGAGAGGCAGCGAGCAGACCCTGGGGAGAGGCAGAGGAATTGCGTCCCGGGAGGGGGCAGGCGACAGGTACCCTTAGGTGTTGGCCTTTGCGAGCAGGCTTTGGGAAAAAAGAAGCAGAGGTCAGCTAGGGTGCGTGGGGCTGGAAGTGCTAGCAAGCCGTTCCCGGAGAGGCGTGTGGAGGCAGGGGAGTGGCCAGGTCTGCGGCTGTGGAGGTGACCCTGGGCTTGGACATGTCTGGACATCACTGGCACGGAGGGACCAGTCAAGCCCTGGGAGCAGATGAGCTGGCACTGGACAAGTGCACAGGGACCAAAGCTTCAGGAACGTGCAGATGAGTGCCTCCATGGGGGAGAATGAACTGACTCTAGAATTTTAGATATTTCTGGTACTAGCCAAACAGAGGCTGAGAGAAGGAAGAAACAAGAGGATGACAGAAGAAAATAATGTGACGGGAAAGAGGCAGACAATGGTCTGGAGTGGGGAGAACGCAACAGGGTGGGAATGAAGAGGAGGAGAGGCCAGAGAAGGAAGAGGAGGGGAGAATGGGAAGGAAAAGGTCCCCCAAATGTTCAGAGACGGAAATGGGTAGTAGATCCAAACCACAGACGCACGGAGATGCGTCAAGAGGCGAGCAAAGGGCTTTCCCGGAGAAAGACTGAAAGAAGTAAACACAAAATCAATCTCAAAAATATTCACAAGGCACAGAGCATGGAAAGGAAGGCAAAGAGAAACACATGCCCTTGTATTTGCATTGCTTCTTGCAGACTTCCAAAGGATATGTAATCGTCTGTCGGGTAATAGTATAATCATGTATTAGATAATATCAGAGTAAATATTATTATGTCATCGTCCTGATTTTACAAAATTGGAAACCCGCGGAGGCTGAATGCCAGGCTCAAGGTCATGTGTCTAGTACGTGGCGGAATTACAACGCGAGCCCAGCGTTCCTCGGAGGTCTGGCCACATCTCGCTGCCTGCCAACCGTGCGTGGAAAACAAACAGCACCACAGCGATAAAATTGCCTGCCATTATCTTCTCCCTTTTTTTAAAACACACTTAAACTTCTAACAACTAAAAAAAAGAAATAGATATATTCTGGAACTGAAGAAAACTGATGCCAGGAGATAAAGTAAATATTGAAGGCAAAGGGAAAAAGTTGTCAGAAATATTTTTGTGTTGAAATCTTGGTGCGGTTAAGTTTATTTTGTAGTGGGGAAGAATACCCACTGTTGGTAAAGCACATTAAATGTGCTGAGTACTTGCTGTGCACAACAGCTCCAAGTGCTCTGCCAGGGCTCAGATGAGCTGCTGGGTAGTGACCGCCCATCGGGCCACGTACCACTCACCGTGGCTGAAAGAAATCACCACACGCAGGCCCAGTCGGAGGGGCATCACACGAGGATTTGACAAAACAGTACCGACTCTCATAATCTGTTCTCCAAAAATAAACCTGCAACACGTCGGTGGTAAGTACTCCTTGACTGAAGATAAGGAGGAAAATATTTTGCACTTTTCAGGGTTCCTGAAATATACCCACCACTGGCCCCTCTCTGATTTTAAATCAGCGTCATGGTGTTTCCGTACAGGACAAGGTCAGAGACAGTCTGCGTCAAAAAAGTGGCAAGCAATTCTGCGTAGCTTCACGAGTCCAAAACTCTTTACAATAAAAGAAAATCAATCGTCCAAAGTGTGCGTTGTGGTTTTGCTTATGTGTCTGATCTCAAAGCTCTTCAAGAATTTTTTGATGAGAACCACGGGTACTCGAAACTCAATCGGCATGTCTTAAGTCTTGTATTTCATTCCTGGAAACAAGGCTCAGTGAATTAACCTCTATGTGCTTAGGGCTGTAATCAAAAAAGTATTCTTAAATAAAAAAGTTAGCCTGGACATTATAAGACTAAACAGAAGCACGCTCTTTGGACTTAAAAGTGTCCTTTACAAATAGAATCAAGAACTATTTATTGTGTCCTTTCTATGTGCAAAGTACTATGCTGTGCACTGTAGGTGACAAAAAGAAGCGAAAGATTTCATCTCTATCCTCAAAAAATCAGTAGCAGAGGACAGAGGCAGGGGGTGGGAGGAGGAAGAGGGGGGTGAAATGCATGAAAAGGTCCTGGGAGTGTTCCGGATAGCATGGCGACTCCAGTTGCCCACATGCTATTGTATACTTGAAAGCTGCTAAAAGAGTGGCTCTTAAAAGTTTGCATCACAAGAAAAAGATGTGTAACTGTGTGTGTGATGGGCGCTACCCTGGATTTAGTGTGGTGATCGCTTCCCAGTATACACAAGTATCGAATCATCAGGTTGCACACCTGAAACTGACATAACGTTCCATGTCAGTGATACCTCAGTGAAGAGAACCTCTTCCATGTGTTAACGAAAAGCATTTAGGGGACAGAAGCTAAGGTACAATGCGAGGTTCAAAGAGGAATAAAGCAGGATGAGAAGAGCTGAGGTCACGCCGCTAGCGAGCGCCTCTGCTCTTCTTAATCCGCGGGCGCTGCACGATTCCCAGCCTCGGTTTTGTCAGCTCTGAGGGATGGCGGTGGAGACGCAAGCAACAGACCCAGCTCCTCGCGTGCAGCCCTGCACGGGGCAGGCCCTCCACACAGGTAGGCGTCGGGTGCTGGTTTCTTTTATTCTAATACTGGTAACAGCTACTTCGGCTCAATTAGATACCTCCCCAATAGAGTCCCAATTGTAAGCACCGCCTCCATCCTCTTCCCTCAGTTCTAATTTCTGGAGGGAGGGGTGATTACTGAAGGAAAGAAAAAGGTAAAATCTGATTAGGTCGCCCTTTACGTGTCCACAGAGCTCCACGCCCTGAGCCGAGCCCTGGGTCAGGAACCCGCCCTCCCATCTGAGACTGTGTAGAAAATCACGTAAAAGAATCTTGTAAACGGCCAAACGCTCCCCAAGTGTGAGGTGGAGTCACTGTTGTACAGAAAATTAGCCTGGTGGACCCAGACCCCACCCCCAGCTCTTCTCTGCGTGAACCACGTGGCACGGGGCAAAGACGCCTCACCTCGCAGATCTTCCAAGTCCTGATATATAAGATTGGGCTGACAACGCAGTTATAAGGGTTAGATACCAAAAGGTTTCCAAAGCATCTAGCATAAAGCCTGGCATGAAACGGATTCTCTATTATACTTTTTCTTTTCCCTTATAAGCCCCAGGGGGTTTTGCTCACTGACTTTCTGATTGTCAACATTTAGCCTTCCAGGTGTAGAATGGGGACTAGTTTTATTTCAGCATCCTGCCCTCCTTGACATCTCCAAAATAAACACAAAGCACTTTTGGTTCAGTGTTAAGGAATCTAACTGCGCACTACCTGGAAACACACAGAAGACATCAAAGTTGGCAGACCCCTAACGTGCTGTCCTGGGGACCCCACCCTTACAGCTAGAGGACAGACTCATCATGATGGATATCCTGTTCTCTAACGTTGGCTATTCTTAAATTAAAAGAGAGGAACATCTGTATTCTGCCTCCAACTGGTGTTTGGGCATCTTCACAACATGTTTGCCATATAGATGGAACTTTCTTACTTGCCCTATCCTACCCCGTGAATATGGGATTCTGATAGTACACATGTGGGTTTAAGTGGTATGCTTGGTGCTAAGATATCAGGAAAACCTGTGACAATCTGAGAACTTCGGAGTTCACTGAATGTGTGTTTCACAAAATGCCACGAGCAAAGAAGAGGAAGATAAGAGCCCAGAGTGGGATTCTTGAAGGAAACCATCAAAAGGCCCGCCTGGATGGAATGAGTATTGGCATGGTGAAGGGTGGGGGGATTAATTTAAAGGGGTTCTTAAGAGATACTGTGATATGGAAAAAACACACCATCGATATAAATGCCAAGAACATTTGACCAGCTGAGCAGAATGGACAACATGGTAGCTCTTCCTCTGATGCTCTGATGCATCCCAAGGTCAGAAATGGTCCCGAAGATTCTGAAACCCAACCTGATACTCATCTACCCCGTGTTACCCCACAGTGTAGGGCGGTTGTGGCTCTGAAGGATGCTGGAGGTGGGGAAGTGTGGGAATTGATCATTGCTGGGTCAACAATCTGTGTGTCCTAAGAGGGAAAGACAGCCAAGTCTTCAACACTCCATCACTTTAACAGACACCGTTCACAGGTACGCTGATGCTAATTCTGAAAATTTCAGGATTTTGAAGGGCAATCAAAGACACTAGGGGAAGATCTGGCACCATCCCTAATTCCTGTTTCCCAGATGCAGAACCTGGTCTCAATCTAATTTGGAAACTTCATTCCTAACTACATACTAAATCAACTCTTCCACTAGACTGTCCAAATGGTTCCCGAGAAAAACACATGTCTTGGAAATATCGCATGTATTAAAGGTACAATTTTTTAGGGACAAGTGTACGTTGTGAATATATAATTATAGAATCCCCAAAACCAAAATCTGATTCCGGGAGGAATTTCGTAGAGGTATAAAATTTCACGCAGTGTTGGATTTTGTACTTCGGGGTCATGCATCACCCACTCCTCTCTGGGTAATTACGGCTGTGTTTGTCTCTTATCATTACCAGCAAAAGCCCCTATTCTTTAATTGGATATTAAACGTGTAGTGACAGTCCAGAGAACGCATAAATGCTTTTCAAAATGCTGGTCGTCTGGAGCGCCAGCATATTAATTCCTGGCACAGCACTGGAGGTCTGATGGAAACTGTACAAGTGACATTTGTATTTAGGTACCTTGAGGGATTTGTAGGGCCGAGGACATTTGAAGTTTGCCTTCAGCAATGAGCACCCACAGGAGGACTTTCTGAAACAGGAGGCAGCTACACAGACTGCTACCGGGACAGTCTGTAGCCTACCTCAACAGCTCTGGGACATGATACGGCTTTCTGGGCAAACCCACAAGATCGGGACAGAGGACAGAGACAGAAGGGAAACTTGTTTGAAAAAAAAAATTAACTGGGACATTCTGACGAATGGTCATAGTAAACTTATTTCTAGAGCGTGATTTGGATGTTGTCACAATGCTCAGATGAAGGTGTGGATTTGTATCCAGTGAAGTGGGAACAGGAAATAAATACAGAGATGGCAACAGAGGAACCAAAAGGAGAGTAAGCCATTGCTCATTAGCAGGCAGCTCAGTGGGCAGCGAAGGTCAGTGAAGGGAAACCAGCCCCACAGAGCCAATGAGGCACGAGGGATCTTTCCCTAACCCCGAGGTCCACTCGCCACAGGACTGCTGCGGGGTCTCAGGTCATGAGGGGCCCTGAGAGAATCTGGATCACACAAGATGGACAGCAAGCATGACCTCAGGTCCCCGGGCCACATGCACGGCCCTCCCGCGCCTACATCCCGGGGGCACTAAGAATGCGCCGATAAAGTCAGACAAGGAGAGACGTTTGCTCCCTGCTTTATCCAGGAATTCTCACGTCATTCGCGATCCAGAAGATCCTAATTCTAATTTTGTGCAGCTCCAACCCTGGCTGGAACCACTCTCATGAAAGCGCACACTTTGCTTGGGAGCTCGTCCCCTTAAAACTGTGTTTCCCAGAGCCTGTGGCATGCAGCACAGGTCCTATGGGATATTAATTGCTGTTACTTGGGGAAAAAAAAATAAAGGTTGGATGATATAAACTTATGCGAGCATAGACTGCTTATCTGCCTTGGTCACAGCTGTATCCCTGGGTCGGGAAGACGAGACAAGCCCTCAACTAAATATCTGTTGTGTTAATAACTGAACTTACCAATGATCAAAACTCAGCATTTGAGGTCTGATTAGAATCAGAATATAATTACATAACGTTAAACAGGTTTCTTTACTAGAAGTTTCCTCAGAGCCTATTAATTACTAAGATACGCAGTAAATCTTTAAGAAGTCATCAAGTTGGCATGTTTCCCAAATATAACGTACCACAGAAACCTTTTCTTTCTGATTGTCTGATGAGACTAGCATTGAACAGAGCACACCAAATTCATAGCATTGAAACTCCGAGGACCACTCTTCTCTAGGCAAAATACACACACCGTTTTTAATAGTACCTTGAGATGTGCAGACCATTCCAGTACTCTATTGATCTATCAATAGAAAGAAAGAGCTATGAAGGGCCACGTGCGTCTCTGTGTGTGTGTTTGTGAGCCTGTGTCTGTGGGTGTGTGTACATCCCATGCCTGGGTGTGTGTCTGTGTGTGTCAGTGTGTGTATGTGTTCATCGCATACATTACTTCCTCTCCTGGGGTCTCTCATTCTGGCAGGTATTTTGTTTCCTGGCAACAGTTTGGAGGATGTTGGATTGTGGGCGGCGCACAAGTAAGAACATCAGACCTGCCACCAAAACACAAGGAAGGTCTCACGCCGGCTGTTCGACAGCAGGTCACCACCAGGGCTCGGGAGCCTTCAAGAACGTGGTCAACGGGGAAAAAGTAAAACGGTGATGTCAGCCGGCAGCTCATGGTGGGTGAGAGTCCTCAGTCTTTATGAAAAGCATCGAAGTACCTGGGGCAGGTAACGGCAGGGCTGTTTCCACCCCTGGCCTGAAGGGGTGGAGAGGGAATGAGGGACTTAGAAACATCAGGACCGCAGGAAGGAGGAGGCGTCCCGAGAAGGCAGCCCTGGTGTTAGGAGGTGAGGATGTGGGATGTGATTAGGTTGTGAGGGTGGAGCCCTCACGAATGGGATCGGTGCCCTTACAAAGGGACCCCAGAGAGGTCCATCACCTCTCCCGCTGTGTGAGGACACAGGAAGAGCACTGGCTGTGAAGCAGGAAGACAGCTCCACGGGAACACGACCGGGCTGCTGCCTTGACCTTGGATGTCCAGCCTCCAGAACTGTGAGAAACAAATGTCTGTTGTTTGTAAGGCACCCAGTCTGTGGTGTTTTGCTATGGCAGCCCAAACAGACTAAAACACAAGATCGACATGCGTTTATGAAAAGTAACTATTTTCAAAAACTATAGTGAGAAAAGTAGCATTGTTTTTACATTTCACAAAACTCTTTAACGCCTGGCCTGACAGAAGGGAGCTATATTCTCAGATCTGCTTACGTTCAGTCTGATGCAAATCACATGTCACGTAACCTCTGGAAATCTCCAGCGTATGCTCGTGAGAAAATAAGAGTGAAAAGGGCAAGTATCATCTTACTATCGTGATGAAATTCGTTTTGACCGCATGGACACTGAGAGGGTCTTGGGGCCACAGTGACGATGACTACAGCTATGAGACACGAGGTCCTCGAGGTAAGAACTCCGTCCACGTCACCCTAGTGTCCCCAGGTACACAGGGTCACATAGCAGGCGTCCAATAAGGGCTTACTGAATAAATGGGTAGACTGATGACTTTAGCAGTTAAAAGAAATGTCTGCATTAAAACAAAATAGAGTTTCATCTATTTAAAAATATAGCACCAAAGTCTTGACTACATATATAAATATATAAAATGACATTTTGATAGCTCTGTCTCACTCCATTGTCCTTAATGAGGTATCAACAAAAATGAATGGTATCTACTGATGAGTAGTGACCAGAGCTTTAGAAATGTTTTCTTTCAAGGTACTGACCAAAGGGCAGGATGTGTGGAGGCATTGGGTCATACGGAGAAAAGCGCTGGGTGGAAAGAAACTGGATTCCAACCCAGTTCTGTGTGAGCCAGCGGTGTGGCCTGAGGAGTCTTGCAGAATTTCACTTTCCCATCCATGAAATTAAGCAGGGAGTCCATCGGACCTCCACTCCTTCGCGGTTCTGATTTCCACTCCCTAGTGGAATAGCCACGTCTGTGATCAGAATCTGACACAGAATGATTTTTTTTTTTTAACAGAGTAGGGCAGGACCTGGGAAAAAAAGTTCTGTCATTTTCAAATGATTGCTTAGCTTCCTTCAAAATTATCTATCTGAAATAAGAAGAGAAGCATTTCTTCGATGGAGAAGGTTTTTTAAAGTCAGCCTATATCTCGAGAGGATCTTCTTTTGAAACCTCGGCGATAGCAGTATTCCTTTCCTGCCAAATTCAAATGCCATTTTGAAGAGAGTGAAAAGATTACCAGTTGAGTTATGAAATTCATTTTTTTTACTTATGAAAAGCCACTTATAAAAAATTCAGAACTATCTTCAGCTAACTCAAATTCATGGACCTGCGCAGTTCATATTTAAAAAAATAAATGAGTAAACTCCAGGAGGAAGAATACTCATTATCCATACTTAGAGTCTTAATGATAACAAAACATAATCATTTCATGGAGTTATTACCATATCAAGAAGCAGCATGGGTCATGCACCAGTTTGAGTTGGGAGACAGGGTACCCAGCATCAAACTTAGGAGCAGAGGGGGCACCCACCCACCCAGCACTGGCAGGCCAGTGGCAGGAATTATCCAGGGCTCCATCTACCGTGCTCCACACACACGGCCCTGACTCACCTTGCCCACCCCTCACTTCCTTTGGTTCTGGCTGTAAGTGCTTGACTCTGACCTTGGTATTCCATATCTGCATCCCATTCTGTCCGAGACATCAACCCTCTACCTTAGCTGGACCCCACTGCTCCCCCGGGCCCCAGCCAGGCTGGCCACAATCCATCCTTGGAGGTCAGAGAAGATGTTTTCTATTCTAATTCCCCTAGTACCCACCAGCCTTGTGATGTCTCTTGCTTTTGTCAAGGCATAATCTCTCTGGGCTTTAACTGTCATCTGCTGAGTGGGGACAGTGATACACAAACTGATTGCAAAGACCAAAATGGCTAGGTGAAAACACGGCACAAATTTAAATTGTTTTTTCCTTGGATCCTTAAATAAGCCTGATAATAGCCCTTTAATCTAAGGGACTCAAAAGAACTGGAAAACGTGGTCTTTTCTCTCGTTACTCAGAGAGCTGTGCTTCTCTTCGTCCTCGCACACGGCCGGGTATGGAGGGCAGTGAATGTCATGTGCAACTTGGGAAACTGGGGCAGCTCCGAGGTCACTCAAGGCCCTCGCAGACAGCCCTCTCACAAGTTCGGCTTTGATGATGCATTTGTTCCCGCCCAAGTCACACTGCAGGACGCCCACGCACCAGGCACGGGACAGCACCCGCCATGAGCCGTCTTCTCAGCAGAAACTCTGCCGAGCGCCCGGGATCCGCCAGGCTGGGGACGGCAGACCGTAGCACGATCGGGAAGAATTCAGCCATCAGGAGCTCTGCCCTTGCCTGCAGCCTGTCCTGACCAAGTAAGAGGTGACAGTTCACTCTGCAACAGGAAACACTGTTTTTCAGCCTGGGAGGAGGGGCCTCTGAGATTCCATTGTTTCCTGACTACCGCCACTCAGAGGGCGTGTGGAAGTCCCGAAACTGTCTGTCCACACTTACTGCGGCTCATTGCCACTGTCAGAGAAGGTGAGGAACCCACTTACTGCGCATTATAGAAAGAGAAACTGTGATTAGTTACATGAAAGAGCTGGAACTATGGCCATTTAGGAATCCACGGGCCACAGCACCTGAGTCTCCACTTGGACATCTGTCCCCTGGGCAGGCGTCCCCCGTGAGCACTGACGAGGCTTAAGAGAACCCATAGAGCAGAAGCTCCCGAGTCTGTAAGCCTTTAGAAGCTCAGGCTGCTGTACTAATGGCAGGAGATACGGGACCTGGAGCCCTGAAAACACCCCAGCTTCAGCCCTGACTTGGGCCCCGAAGAACCAGACAGAAGGAAACCTAGAGGTGATGGGAATGTCTATCACCTTGACTGTGGTGATGGTTTCACGATTTATGCATCTGTCCAAACTCATCAAATTGTATGTGTTAAATATGTGAGGTTTTTAGTATCAATTATATCCCAATAAAATTTCAAAAAAGTATAAAAAAAAACCCAAGCCAGTTACATTGGTCAGTTCTTCTCTAGACCACCTGAACTGCTAGGTCACTGCATCTACTTAAGATGCTTCTAGCCTTCATAAGTGTGAAAAGCCAGCATAAGGCAGCTAGAAGTGAAAGGAAAAATATGAAATGATGGGCAATTTTAATGAGGTTAAAGCTCTATGTTCAGGCCGATATAGTGAATCTCTTATTTTGACTACGAAAAGAGGAACATACAAATTTTTTGCGTAAGAAAGGAGACAGCTGTCCACTATTGAGCAAATATTTAAGGAATATCCACTTACGGGGCCCACCCGGGCCACCTGCTTGCACCAGTCGCTCTGGGCCCACAGAGCAAAGGCATCTGCCTTCCCCGTTCTGAATTAGAGCAGCTCCCTTATTCGGGAAAGAGTTCTTCCATGTTGGGGAGAGCCCAGATCAGTAAGTAATGGCACCTGACAAAACCCTGCCTGCATAATGTTTGACCGGGTCTGACTTTGCTTTCCCAGCCCCGCACAGCAACAAAGAAAGACTAAGCTAATGCGCCCAGTAGAGCAGGGGCAGGGCCCCCAGCCTGCCCCTCCAGGGGCTTCCCTGGCCGTGACGTGCCAGACTTGCCTTCCCGGGAGGCACCTGTGCCTCAGGCCTGGCGTCCTCTCCCTGGCTGGCCTGTCTGCCCGACATGAGAAGGATGCCGAGTTCTGAGCCCGCGGCTGGAACCTTCTCTACATTCCGCGTCAGTGCATCCTCACCCTATGTTGCTGTTCCTTTAGTCCTTCCAGTGTTTTCTAGGCGGAAGGTTTGAATGCCTGCCTTTGCACGTCCACCTATTCCAAAACACAGTGCTTCCTGCCCTTCCGTTCTGTTCTGAACAGCCCTTTGTCTCAGGTCTTGCTGTGGTCAGTCCCGGTTCTGAGCACTGACCGGTCGACAAGGTTTAAACCTTAATCAGGGCTCTTGAAATGAGGGCTTCTGAGACCTACATCTTGCTCGGTGCCACCCCTCACACTCCCGGTGACACTTCAGGAAGACGCGCTGGGTTATGTTTATTACGGGGCGGTGGATTTGCACTAAGCCACGCACACTCACGTGGCCTCTGTGCTGAACAGCTCACGTTCCTGTGAAAGAGCAGAAAACCGCCCGCAGCAGCCTGATGAGAGAGGAAAGGCCCGAGGGGCCGCCTCTCGGCACCCCCAACATGCATTTCTTTTTCACCTAAAGATAGATGTTTAGTAATGGGGGTGTAGCTAGAACATATTTTAGGCACTGTTAGAACAAAGAAGCAACTGGAAAGAATCTTATCATTTTCAACCAGGATACAAGAAGAAAAACCAAATGTTTATTTTCAGGCATTACAAGACACCACTGTATTTAGGAGCCATGGGTCAGAATTTATGGTAATTGTTTCATTCAAAACCATTGGGTAAAACAGTCTACATTTGAATTCCAGAATTTCCCTCCACAACTTTCTAACAATAACACACCTCAAGCTCCATGAACCTGTATTTAACACCAACATGAAACCAGTTCCATGGCAGGTAGACTTTTCAGACAAGGTTGCCCACGCCCACCATGTTTATACTCCAGCAGACAAAGTCAAAAGGAAGCTTTCTGACTTTTCTGTTTCTTGATACGTAGATGCTATTTATTCCATGGCCAATGACACCTGAGTTGGGATAGCCTTCCTAATAAAACCATCTAACAGATGCATTTAATGTTTCACATTTCAAGGAAAAATGCATCTTTAAACCTTTGTGGGTCTACAACACATAAACTGCGGCAGAAGACAGAAGGCCAGTTACTACATTTATCTTCAGCTTTGCAAATACACAGGAGGGAAAACCAAAAGGAAGACAGATGAGATGGAAACTCGGGAATTAATCAACAACAAACAGATGCACATTAAGTTAGATCAAAGGTGGAGCAGGCTGTGTCTACAACTGCATGCCAGGGGAAGGGAGTCGATTCTGATTATTAATTTATTTAAAATGAATCCAAGAGACAAACGTGCTGCAGTTCAGACCCACAGAACAATGCTGATGGGAGAACAGAGTCGTGACACAAGACTGGTTCCTCAGAGGGGGTTTCTCACCCCTGCCAGACGACACACCGCAGGGATGGTCTTCCTCCCACATTCTGAGCTTACAGAGCAGATTCGCTGACAGTATCATACTGTGATCTTGTTCTTTGGTGGTGGAAGATGAGTGCAATTATAATGAAAGGGCTAGCTGCCATCCGCCACCAGTGGAACATTCCAGAACAGGAGCCCAGTTTGTCCTCACTCCCCCGAGAGAGGTGGCTTCACGGCAGCCACTTTAGGGGACACATAGAGAACCCATAATGTCACAGCCTGGCGGCTGGAGAGCAAAGTGGGGTTTGAACCCAGGCCTCCCAGGCAATAATGTCGTTATTTTGTAAACTTCGCTAACTTACATATCTAATTTTGAAATGCTGTTTAACTTTTTAAGGTAGGGACATAAAGGGAAATATTCTTCAGCCTTAAGGAAGGAAATTCTGCACATGCAACAACATGCGTGAACCTGGAGGATATCACACTAAGTGAAACAGGCCAGTCACAGAAGGACAACACAGACTCTGATGTAGTTGAGCGTGCAGACTCAGAGAGCACAATGGCGGCTGGCAGGGGCTGGAGACAGGGAGAAACGGGAGCTTGCTAATCAGCGGGCAGAAAGTCTCAATTCTGCAAGATGAAGATGCGTAAGTAAGTTCCACAGCTCCGCCTGCAGTTAACGATACTGTATCGTGCACGTCAACATTTGCTCAGAGAGCAAACCTCATGGTAATTGTTCTTATCCTGGTAAAACGTAATGTAATTGAATTGGATTGAAAATAAAGACACAGACCTACTAGAGAATGGACTTGAGGATATGGGGAGGGGGAAGGGTAAGCTGTGACAAAGCGAGAGAGAGGCATGGACATATATACACCACCAGACATAAAACAGATAGCTAGTGGGAAGCAGCCGCATAGCACAGGGCGATCAGCTCGGTGCTTTGTGACCACCTGGAGGGGTGGGATAGGGAGGGTGAGAGGGAGGGAGACGCAAGAGGGAAGAGATATGGGAACATATGCATATGTACAACTGATTCACTTTGTTATACAGCAGAAACTAACACACCATTGTAAAGCAATTATACTCCAATAAAGATATAAAAAAAAAAAAGAAAGTGTAAGGTGTTATCATATTAGTGAACGAACGGATGGAATTCTGGGGCAAGTTATTTGCCCCATGATTGTTAGGTGGGATTCCTGCAGCCTCAGAGCCCTGAGCTTCGCTGCAGCTACTTGGCTATTCAGCCCTACCCACGCGTTCGGCAATAAACCATCTTTATGTGCTTCTGCCTCTCTCATGGATAAAGGGACACTCTCTAAAGCTGGCTCCATCAAAAGTCAGGGAGGATTCAGTCTCGGCAGGCGCCACCCACAGAAGGAAAACAGTCCCTGCTCCTGCCGTGCCCATGCTAAGCCAATCCCTTCTCTTCAAGGCGCATGAGGGGACCTGCCCAAAGCCACCAGACCCTTGGTTGAGAATCTACTTGGTAATTTCTCACTTTTCCTCTTCACGGGGAAGTAGTGCTCCTGTGAGAGAAATCTTTGATCTTTGTTTCAGACCTGCAAAAATTTTCTAGATAAAAATCTTTCTGATGGTGAGTCCTCAGACTTCTCACACGTTCATGACGGGGTCCATGAGATTAAAATAGGAATAGGTCAGGGCAGTCTCTGCCTTGAGGTACAGGAATAAATGCAGTAAGAAGGCTCCCAAATCGCCCGGAAGTGGAGCCCAAGACCCTCCTACTCACGGCTCTTCACAGGGCATGCGTGGCCAGCCCACTACGTTGCGGGGTTAAGAAAATTAATTTCTATCCCAATTGATTTGGCTGGAAAGAGTGGGATTTCAAATTTGATCTGCAGAGACAGAGTGTGACTCTTAATGGCCTGTTTTCTGAGGGGACCACATGCTCTCCTGTCTCTCTATCCCCCTGACCCCAAGGTCCTGGCCAGCCAGCCCCTCCTCCCTTTACAAAATGGTTTCATGCAGTTTGCCATAAAAATTCAAATAGCAGGAGCAAAAAAAAATGAGCCAAGGAGACGGATTGAATTCCAACTAGACATGCCAGTGAGCAGAGCTGTGTGACCTTGGACAAGTTACTCAACCTCTCAGAGCCTCAGCTGCGTATCTCTAAAATGGACATAGCAAGCTCTACTTACTCCAGTAGACCTTAAAAAATGAAACGAAATAAAAAAGATTCCTAGTGCAATCCTTAGAACACAGTAGGCACTCTTTAATTAGTAGCTGTTTTGGTATTTTCATTATTGTCACTGTTAGCAGTCATTCACCGTTTTAACACGAAAGAATATTCTAGAAGCTTCTTGAGAGTGGGTTTTGACAAGGGAAAAGAGTGAGTCCAGAACAGCAACAAATTTATCTCCTCACGGTTTTAACTATAACCAGCCCCCTGCTTCCTAAACAAGCATTGGCTTCTCATTGTCCCACAATAAACTCTAGAACCTGAGCACAGGGGCCCCCTATTCCTGGGGCCTGTTAAAAATTACCGCTATTTGCAGGTAACACTCCCGACACTTGGCTTCTGCACTCTGCAAGGGGAACCAGACCCAACTCAGAGTCCTGCCTGAGCTTGCCTTGCCCAGCAGGGGGCCAGCAGGCTCGGCGTGCCCCAGCAGAAATGTGACGGGTTCAGGGGATGGCTGGTTCATCCATTCACTCCTTCATTCCACAGACAATTCTGGGAGAGCCAGGATAAACCAAAACAGCCATTATTGCTGCAAGAAAGATACTTCAATGCTGTCAGAGCGTCCAGAACACGGAGATCAACAATGGGATGATATCAGAAATCACTTCCTTCTCGCACCCTGAAATCTTTCTTGATGTCACCCCAACCCTGGGGCCACTACCACACTCACGCCTTTCCCATCCAGTTCCAGAGCGCTCATGGCACTTTATCTCTGACAAAGCACTTATCACATCTTACTGTCATTATTTTAATATGTCCTTGTGTCCTTAAGTCACTGTATACATCGTGAGCTCTTCATGGGGAGGAAAATGTAAAATGAATCTTGCTTGGCTAAGTGCCCAATACAAAGCTCATCACATAATAGGTCCTCATTCCCTCCTAGAATATGAGAGTGTCTGACCGCATGAACACTTCCAGCTCGAGTTCTTGTATCCACCCTCTCCAGGCTTCACATTTTAACTTATTATAGGGTCATTTTAAACATTTACTCTTTAAAATTGTATTCTACGAAATCATTTGAATAAGTGATTTCCAAAAATTGGTTATAAGATTAATAATAATTAATAATTAATTAATAATTAAGATTACTCTTCAGTAATTTATCCTCTAAAGTTTCTTTTTTTTAATGTAAAGTGAATAACTGCAACCTTTCCTTTTCCCCAACGCGCTTGCCTTTTCTTAACCGTTTGCTGATTCCCTTGGCTGCTGTGTCATCTTCTGAGAATCACCTCCAGTTCACTGTATCGTACATCTCTGTGGTCTACCTCCCCGGGCCTACAGCCCACCTTTCTCTGCAACTATAGCTTCAGTAACTGGCTCCTAGCAGGTGCAGGCTGAGGACAGTGGCCCTACCTGGCCCCGGCTGCCCTGCACACGTCTTGCTTTCTGAAAGTGTACGGTTTGCTGAGAACCTGCTCTTGCACACAGCAACCCCTAAAGAGGGATGTGTCACTTGATCAGAGGCAAATACAAGGCAGCAGATACATGGCCACCTCCTACAGAGCTCACACAGATTCATTCTGAGGCAACTTCTATTGATACAAGGCTCCTCAGAAGAATCTAAGCGTCCACAACAGTGATCAGCTTGGTGAAACACACTTGGGTTGGCCTTCCCCCCTTCCCGATTCTACTCCCCAGGCCCTGCTCCTGTTCTCAGACATGTGTTTCCATCACACATCTCCTGTGTGGCAGCCCTGGTCTCATCTCTGCTTCCCGTGGAGAAGGGCAGGCCAAGACATCCAGCAAGTAGTGAGCTGAACCTCACCAGCGGTCTCGCGGTCAGTGCCTGCTTTTTCTTTAACAATTTCAAAGTGTTTTCAAAAGAAAACCCCATTACAAATGTCCTTCAGGTAATTTCTCAAGCCTTTTTTTCCCTATGTTTCCTCATGTACCAGAAGTCCCAATGTAAATTATTTATGACAAAGGGAAAAAACTATACTGCTATTATTAAGTAAGAAAGTTGAGGGTTGGAAGAGAGAAAGTATGTTCAGTAGAGGATAGAGCAGCAGACCTTGCACTTCAGTCTTGGAAAAATAAAGGGAGTTGAGAATTTAAAGAACAAAACCCACAGGCCTTTCAATTACCCTATTGTTTGATTCCTGTCTATTAGGGGAAGGGTAGGAAGTAGAAAGGGAGGGGGTAGAGGTATTCCTCAAGGCTCAGCATGGAATGAATGCTCTATGGTCCTGTGTGCTGGAGAGGGGCTTGCAAAAACGCCTTAGCTTGCGTAAATTATTTCTTCTTAGTTAAGATGACCTACACATGTTAATAAATATCACCCAATGCATTTCCTAATAAAAACACTGACATTGCTCAGTGCCTCCAAAACTGTGTCTTCCCAGGGAGAAGAAACCAAAGAAGAGGGTAAAGAGGGAGTTGAGGGACTTCCCTGGAGCTCCAGTGGTTGGGGCTTAACCTTCTGAGGAGCCCTCTGATCCTCAGGGATCAGAGGTACAGGTTCGATCCCTGGTCAGGGAGCTAAGATCCCACATGCCTCACGGCCAAAAAGCCAAAACATAACACAGAAGCAATATTGTAACAAATTCAGTAAAGACTTTAAAAATGGCCCACATCAAAAAAATCTTAAAAAAAAAGAGTTGAGACAGGGTCAAACAGTGGCACAGATGGTGGGCAATGCAGCCAACACTGCAAATGTTGCCCGAATCTTACAACAGAATGAAAACTGAAGAGCAAGAAACACTCCCATCCTGAACACTTCCTTGGATGTGAGTGCTTCCTTAGGCTTCTCTTTGGAGCACAGTGGGAATCTAATCAACTCTCTGAAGTAGAAACATCAGTTCAGGCACAAGGCACCAGGCAGCGAGTCAGCCCTTTTGGTACCAGGTCAGACGGCACATTCAGTCCGTGTGCTCCATCCCGGGTCTGCGCCATCCCAGACTACCCAGCCACACCAGCCAGGACTACCTGAGGTCACCAGGCCTCATCCAAAAGGATTGTTGGATGTTATTATCTGGTGTGGGAATAAGTTCCTGAAGCTTTCAGTTCAAGATCAGCCCCCTCCCCTGGAAGGGATACTATACACACAGCCCATGTCCGTGTTTAAAGGGCTCATGTCCCGAGGAAACTTTTAAAATAAGGCAGTTTTCAGAAGCCTGAACATTCTTTGTTTCTCTTTCTTTTTTTTACTCCTTTCATTAAAAGTGTTGTTTTCTCCATCTTTTTCAGGACATTTTCTTGACAGAGGGTCACCAGATGTGGGTTTACTGCTTACAGAAACAGTTATAGACTTTGAGCATAAAGGATGTCATAGCAATAAAGAAACAACAGGCTTATCTAATTCTCTCTTTATTCAGCCCTTAGGTTTAAAAAAAAAAAAAAAGGAAAGAAAACCAGGTATAATCCATTTGTTTCCCCACAAACCTAAGGAAAATGGAACTACTGCATAAGATGAGACACAGCTGTCTCCATGTAACCGTCCATTTTCTTCCCTTTCTGGAACCCAAACTCCACAAATGGTACTGCGCTATAGAGAATTCAGAAGAATAAGCGATAATAGTTCTAGTTGTCACTGATTTTGATAACCGAGTTGGGAATCAGAAAACAAGAAAACATTCTTATGCCTTTATATTTCACTCCACTGCCGTTTTTACTATTCAAGAATGGTTTGATGATGATAAAGAAAATGTATACACAACCTTCTAAGTTCTTCCCAAAATGATGGTTATATTATTAATTTATACAGTAGTACTTTTCAGTTTTTAAAGTGTGTTTTCCATCTACTAACCTTGTTTTTCCTAAAACCAAATATATTTTTCAAAACTATCTTTAATCCAGGACCTGATCACCAATATAGAAATCCTAATTTTTGAAATGAGAGTCTTTGATTGCAATGCTCAGAAGCTACTGTTTTAATTAATGAATAGAGAATATAAATAAGTTCATTAATGCGATTTCCCTCATTCAAGTAAATGATGGCAAAATCTGCCAGCAGATGACATCTAGAAACTAAAACGTCCTGCATCCCAACATGGACCAAGCACTGGACTGAGATGGAACAAGATAACAATGGATTTTACAGTCAAGCAGAGAAAAGAAAAAGACATAAACTCAGATGTAACGAAATACAATGAAATGTGAAGACTTTATGTAATGGAAATGCATTTTTTAACACTATATGAATTTCTAACCTAACTGACTTAAAATACTTAGGCACAAATTCCAAATGCCAGTGGAAAGGGGTGTTTGACCCTGGTTCCCAGAGAGAATCAAGGGTCTCAGTAACTTCCGTGTAAAAGAAAACCTTTTCACGTGCCATCCTCCTGACAAAAGCCAGAAGAGACACGTGAGCTCCACCCCCCCAGCCCCGGGGCTGAAGAAAGGGCCCCCGGTCAGAGAGAGATACCACCCTGCACAGATGGAGACTCAGTCTCTTGAAATAAGCAATTACAGGCCAACTGGTATTCAATGCAATACCAGCAAGTAATTATTCAGGAATATGACTGCTCTGGACAAAGGAAAGATTAGCAGACAACATGGAGCCAAGAGGATGAAGAAAAATCAACTGGTCTTGGACGAAGATGGATGATTTCCTCTAGTTTTGTAGTTGGGAAGGATTGGAAATTAGCATCAGAGTCCCACCACAGTGCAAGCTTCTTTAGAACACTCGCTGCACACCAGTGGTTTTCTAAGAAATGAGGCCATCCATCTTAAATATGTACACACACACACACACACACACACTCATACACACACACATAGCTACAATTGTGCCTAGGTTAAACGAGTAAATATCTGTGTGTCTGATTCTATAGTAGGGTTTCAGTCAATCTCAATAATGTTTTGGTCATCTTTACAATATCCCGAGTTAAAGAAGTCTCCTTCAGTCTCTGTTTTAACCATTTTTGTGAACTTCATGAGCACAGATTAACATTAGCAATGAAGATTCTGGTAAATGGCACCCTCTTACCAAATTTGACTTTAAGGACATTTCATTTTCTGAGGGTCCCACAGTACATGCAGGAAGAGAGAAAAATCTAAATTAGTATGTGGGTACAAAGATTTTATTTGCAAAACCCAACTTGTGGACATATAAAGTCAGGAAGTAGAATAAGTTCCCTTCAGGCTCCATTAGTCCTGTAACAGTTGAAGGTGTTTTGTCCAGATCCTTCACCAAGTTTCTATGTGACCTCTGAGAGCTCAGTAAGCTTCCCTTCAAAACCTGATGATCAAAAATCAATAAAGACTTAACAATACTGAAATCCACTTCTATTCAGGATAGGAAATACCTGATCAAAAGTCATCCCACATCTTAATAATCTAAAGTTATAGAATATGACGGAATTGCTACCGTATGCCTAACTGAAGTAGGGAAGGCACACAAATACTATTTTCTTAAGGGTTATTAATTTTCTGGAGGGTAGCTGATGCTTTTCAACACCCAAAAAATGAATGATAAAGTACCTTTGACGCCCTTCCTGAGATCTGTCCCTTTGTCCTTTGATACATGGATTCGCAAGACAGAAGCCCCAGGAAATTCACAAGCACTGACTGGGGAGTAGATGTTGTTGCCATCAGCAAGGAGAGAATAAAAGATACAAATAGGAATGTCAAAACCCTAAGAAACAGGGCTTTACCAGATTCATTATGCTGCCTGACCAAGGGCTTCTGCCTAAAAATTAATTTGATATTGATAACAGGGTTCAAACAGGAAAGCATTTTCAGAAGTGACAGGTTATTTTTTTAACCACAGCCAGGTTCATGCATATAGAATACCAGAGGTCTCTGTGGTCTAATGCCCACAATTATCTTCCCAGAAAGACTTGAATACTCTTTTTTTTATTTTTCAAAATGAAAAAACTTTCTTGCTGGACATATAAATTGAACACCATCATGAGAAAATTTTCAAGCGATACATAAAAGTTGAAATACGTACAAGTCACCTAAAAGACCACCATTCTAAAAGGACCACTGTTAACATATGGCGAACGTATTCATACATCTCCCTATAAACTCACATCTGCACACATACACACATGCACAAATAGAATTATATCCTATACGATGATTTTATTTGTATGGCTTCCCTCCATAACTCAGTTGTTTGCATTTTCTAAAAATGATAAAATATGCTTTGCGAATTTTTTCTGTCATCGTTCGCCTATTTTCATTTTATACGTGGTACCTTTCCTTTACAGCTTCCGGATTTCTGTCTTTCTTAGAAATGTGTCCTCAATTCCTAGTCATCTAAATTATCTCTTAAGATTTAAGTGTTTTTATTTTTAAGTTTTGAAATCATCTGAAATTTTGGGTTTGTATATGAGGTAAGAGTTTAATTTTATTTCCATTGGTGCTAGCAACATTTATTAAGGAAATATATAACAATTGTTTTGAAATGCTAACTTTGTCACATATTAAATTCCCATATATCTGCAATCTATTTATGGTTCTCTGTAACTTATATTCTATTTGGATCCATGTAGTATATTTTAAAATCTGGCATTATTTTCTTGTTTATTTTCAGATATTTATCTTCCATTGGGAGCTTTTCTCTAATTAAAAATGTGGCTCTCATTAGGGTTTAATTACCTGTACATATTAGTTTTAGAGGAATTGATTAACAATGTTCAGTAATTAAAAATTTCCATCCATGGTCAAGGTATATGTTTGTGCTTGTTCAAAACGCTTTGTTCACCCCTCAAAAAAATTTTTATAATTATTTTTCATGTTGATTCCTTATTAAAGCAATTCTTAGATATTTCATAGCTTTTTTTATTATCATGAATTAAAATTTTCACGTTACCATGTTTAGCTGGTAATCACTAATAGTTAAGAAACTACTGATTTTTGTGTTAATCTTACATTTGTTTCTTTAACTCAAGCTTTCTGAGTTATAAAATTAAAATTAAATTTTATAAAATTAAATCTTTTATAAAATTTCCTTTTATAAAATTAAATCTCTGGCCAAATGAAATATTTTGCTTTTTCTTTCCATTATTCAAGAAGCAGGAGTGTCCAAAATGGACCCTGCTCCTCATTCTGGAGTCTCTCCCTTCTCTCAGCAAGAGTGGCTTCACTAGAATTCAGTTTGGAAACTTTCTGGGGCTGAGATCACTGTAAGGCCCATGGGCACCAAGGTCCACACCTTCACCAGAATCCTCAGGGGCAAGCCAACTGGATTTCTCAGAAACTGCTGGGAATACTTATCAGTTCCCACCCAGACTGCTTGGTTTCAAATGGCCTTTGTATTCTTCCACTAACAAAGCTACTTTCTCAGGTTCACCCTCTGGGAAAACAGTTCCACAGAGGAGGAGATTCCCTCTACTGGAATGGAACTCATGCCATGTCCGGGAGATGCCTCAGGCCCATCACAGCTCTCCATGATGAGAAACTGGGGGACTGCATGCATCTCTCTCTTACAAACTCTGGACTTTGAATTTTCCCTTTTATTAGTAAAACCTATTCCTTAACTAATGCCATGAGACCTGTGGAATTCATCCTCACCTCCTCCAGGACAGCAGGCAGTCCAGAAGGGGTCCTACTGTGAGGATGTTTTATTTTCCAACCTGTATAGCATTCTTTCATTGTTTTTCTCCTGTGAAATTCAGTAGAATCTTTCAAACAATTATGTTTGCATTTATTTACTCATTTTCAATTATTCATTGAAAAATAAATAATTTTGTCTCTGATTAGAAATCACCCTGTGATTTTACATTTTAGTTATTGACAATTATTATTGATTGGAAAGAGGTCTCAATATATGTAAGTAGTTTCTATTTATTTGTATCTTACTCAGTATTTTTATTGTATCAATACAATAAAATTAAAGATTTTCTTTATTGTATTATATCAAATACTTTTGATGCCTCCTGATGTGACATATTGGTTTTTCTCCTCCAGTTTTTGATGTACTTTTTAAAAGTTTTTTAAAAATTTATTTATTATTTATTTGGTTGCACCAGGTCTTAGATGTGGCAGGCGGGTTCCTTAGTTGTGGCTCACTGGCTCTTTAGTTGTGGCATATGAACTCTTAGTTGCAGCATATGAACTCTTAGTTGCGGCATGCGTGTGGGATCTACTTCCCTGACCAAGGATTGAACCCAGGCTCCCTGCATTGGGAGTGGGAAGTCTTAATCACTGTACCACCAGATGTACTATGTTGATATATTTCCCGATATCGAACTTTCCTTGCGTTCCTTGAATAAGCCCAACTTGGTCAATATATTATTCTATGTATTCATATTTTACTTAAAATTTTCATATCTTTATTCATAAATAAAATTGATCTAGATTGTTTTTTTGTAATATCTCTACATGTTTTGGTATTTAATTTTTACAGCCTTCAAAACCAAATCTGAAATCTTTCCATCTTTATATTAATCTGGGTTAGTGTCAGGGACTTTGGAATTATCTTTTCTTCAAGTGTCATATAGAACTTGGATATGAAACTATCAATTCTTGGGACTTTCATAATAGTAGATTTTAATCCCATTTCTAATATCTTCTAAAATCTATTTGAATTCCTTATCTCTTCAAGTTGATATTTATTGTTTGCTATAAAATCATCAATTGTTTACTATAAAATCATCAATTTCCTCCAGGTTTCCAAATTGTTGCCAAGGAATGCACATAGCTTTCTCCTATAATTATTTTTATTTCTTCTGTTTCTCCTTCTTTCTTTTTTTTTGTCTTCTCGCTCCTTCTTTCTTAATCTTGTATAATTTTTATCTTTTTCCTTAGAGGGCTTATGTATTTTATTTGGCTTTTCAAAAAATAAGATACTTTTCATTTATCTTTAGTACAATTTTTCTCATATATTTCAACTTTTGTTTTTGCTCATTCTGCTTTCTACTTTCTTTTGTTAACTTTGTTCTATTATAATTTCTCAGATGAGCGTAAATTCCTATGTTCTTAGCCTATACTCTTTATTAATCAAGATATGTAGGGTTAATACTTTCACTGTAACTCATATATTTTTGTGTGACATGTTCTTTCCATTTTTTTCTAGATTTCCCCATTGATCTCATGTTATCTGAGTGTATTTTATAGTTTTATTATTGATTTATAGTTTTATTTGATTATTATCAGGGATCGTGTCCTGTAAAGTATCTTGGTTGCTTTGTAAGGCTTTCCTTATGGTCAGTGCATGACCAGTTTTTTAATGCTTCCCCAGATATAAGGAAGAAAAAAAAATGTATATTCTTAATCCAAAGATTTACATTATACATTCAAATTTGTTTCTTATTTTATTCAGTTCCTCTGTCCTTATTTATTTTTTACTTACTAAACCTGATTCTGAAAGAAGCACATTAAAATCTTCCACTGTTTAAACAAGTTTTTGTGGCATTTCAAAAAAGTTTTGTTTATTATTTAATTATTATACTGATGAGTGTGTATAAGTTCAGGAATTTCTTTTTAATTAATGAGTATTTTATCATTGTAAAATGTCCCTCTTTGCTATGTTTAGTCCTTTTATCTTTAAATTGCACCTTGTCTCATATTAATATAGTCACTCTTACTTTCTTTCTGTTTCCAATTTTTTCCTAGAATTATTTTCCCGTTCTTTTATTTCTAATTTTGGCTTTATTCCTTCCGTCTTACATTTCTTTTACTTTCTGGTTTTCTCTTTTTCTTTTTCTTCTGTCACTGGTTTGATCATGCAAATACTCATGTCCTAATTACCTATCATTAATTTTAAAAGTTTTCCTGTCTTTTGCCACTTTCCTACTAGTAACCTCTCATACAACTCATCATCAAACACACACTTGTTTTGTATTACACAAAAACCAGCCATCAGACATTTCTCCGCACCTAACATTCCGCTCTCCCATCTGCTTCTGTTCTTTCCCCTACCGCTGTATTGGATAAAATCTTTGGAATGCTTTTACTTCATCTTCTCCTAAATGAGAACTTTCAAATACTCCTTCTCATTCCTACCCCATCACTCCCAACAGTAACTCCTAGACTTTAATGATACAATTTAATATTTTTCATGCTTTTCTTTCTCAACTGTCATTAGATTTTAAAAATCAGATTGTTTCTTCTATTTCAGAATCCTTATTTAACACATCAGGACCCAGTTACCCTCTGTAATCCGTTTAGTTTAACTAACTGGATATGACCACGGCAGGATTTGTTGCTCACTTCTGCTATTCCTTCTCCTTTTAATCCTCTCCCACATGCAAGTCTCTGTAGTGATTCATTTATTGTACAGTTACAGTCTATTTCGGAGTATTGTCTGCATATGGGGTTTGTGGATGATACAATCTCTGGATCCTGAATATTTGTACATTTCTTCCGCCCTGGCAGGTGATACCTTTGCTGCGTATAGGCTTCTTGGAATGGGAGCTTTTTCTTGGAAATTTTTACATTTTATCTGATAAGCTTCCAGAGCTGCAGATGAGCAGTTTCTCAACTTTCTTTTTTCCCTTGTAAGTAACCCGTTCATTCTGCCTTAAAATGTGACTATTTTGTCTTTATCCTTGGGAATCAAAATTTAACCAGAATACGTCCAGGCGTGTCCTCTTCATCAGTCTCGGCTGAACCAGTAACACATTTCACTCTGCAGACTAAGGTCCTACTTCAGCTCAGGGAAATATTCTGCTTTATTTGTTTAATTATTGCATTTCCTCCAGAAGGTCCTTTCACAACTGATGTTACTTGCGTGTTACATTTCCAGGATCTGTCCTTTTCATCTCTCTCTGTAATTTTTGTTCTGAGTTTTGAGATCTCTCTTTCTCTTAATCTTCCCGCACTAATTCTATTCTCAACAGTTTTTCTTTAATAATCGTGTTTTAGCTCTGAAAGTCTTTGTGCTGTCATAAATCTCCTTGTATGTTCTAATTATTTTTGTAATTTCATTTGTCATCTATCCTTTTTCCCTGTTTGTTTGTCATTTTGTTTGTTTTTGCCCACTTGCTGGGGTTCAGATAAAGCTGTTGAGAAGCTTCAGACCAGAGCAATCACTCCTGTAATTGTGTGTGTGTGTGTGTGTGTGTGCCCATGTGCACGCGCACAGAAATCTCTGTCTTCTCCTGTCAGCTGGAAGTATTCCAGCAGGCAAGCTGTAGTCCTTGTCTGAAGTACCAAGAGGAAGACTCTCTCCTCCCTGGCGTCCTTAGCAGGCGCCATCCTAGAGAAGGATCAATAAAGAGATTTAGTCCACACACTCAGCAATCTCTCTAGAGATTCTAGCACATGGGAAAGCTCTAGCCATCTTCCGGGAAGTTCACAGGGCTTCAAAAGCCAAAGTTTTCCGTGATCCATCAATCTCCCATTCCAGTGATCTCCTTTTGTTTTAATCTCCAGACCCAGTAAAACTGAGTCCCACTAAAACCAAGTTTCCCTGCTGAGTTTATGATTAATCTCTCTGTCTAAAACTTTAATTTCCTTTCTTGTCCCACCCCTGTTACCCTTAATATTGAGGAGTATCAAAGAAAAGGGCAATAGAAACCTAACAGGACCCCATGGAGCCTTCTGGGTAGAAAAATCCCTCTGTGCCCCCCATTTCCTTTTTGTAAAAAAAAAAAAAAAAGGCTTTATTCTGCTAGGCCTTCCCTGAGTTCTCAGGAGGAGACTCAAGCTAATTAGGGAAGTGAAGTGAGGGAATTCAGGAACAAAGGGAAAGCAGTCAAGCAGTAAAAGTAATGACACCTTAGACAATAGTTCAGCAATAAAACAGAGTCCTAGTTCCTCTTCAGGAAATACACATAACCATCTGACACAGATCTTTGAGTTGTTCTGTGGAAACTAAGACCCCCACCCTGGTGGGCGATGGTGACTATATGCTGAACACAAGCCCACAGACTGGCTGGGACCAGAAGGTTGATGATTAAGATTCTGGAAACATCACACTGTTACCTCATCACCAACCAATCAGAAGAAAGTTCATGAGCTGCAACCCTTACCCCAAATGTTGCCTTTAAAAACCATTCCCTGGGCTTCCCTGGTGGTGCAGTGGTTGAGAGTTCGCCTGCCGATGCAGGGGACACGGGTTCGTGCCCCGGTCCGGGAAGATCCCACATGCCGCGGAGCGGCTGGACCCGTGAGCCATGGCCGCTGAGCCTGCGCGTCCCGAGCCTGTGCTCCGCAACAGGAGGGGCCACAACAGTGAGAGGCCCGCGTACCGCAAAACAAACAAACAAACAAAAAAAACATTCCCTGAAAGCTATCTGGGAGTTTGGGTCTTTTGAGCACAAGCTGCCCATCCTTCCTGCTTCCCATCGTGCAATAAACACTGTACTTTCCTTCATCACTACCCCAGTGTCAGTAGATTGGCTTTGCTGTGAGGCAGGCAAGAGGACCCAAGTTTGGCTTGATGACGCCCAAATGGGGATGCCTGGTCCTTGGCAGCGCCTGAGCCTCCCTCACATCTGCTGGGCCACCACTTCTGAGAGCTCCAGCTCCTATTTGACTTGGAAAAGGTCGTCAGTAGTGAGTAGTTGAGAAAGAAGGGCATTAGAGATATATTCAAACTTCCATCTTCCCAGAATCCACAAGGTACATGCTTCTACAAATACTGTGTACTCCACAGTCAGAGACAGATAGGGAACTTAGAGCAAAAACACAAGAAGTCCCAGAAATGTAGTATGTAAATGTTGAACTAAATGGAGAATATTTCAAAAGAGAGGGTAAAGGTAAAGATGAACACTTTATGATTTGCCCAAAGCAATCAGGAGGAAATGTTTGAAGAACAAAAACAAAATTCTGTACACTTTGCATTATTTCACATTCGTTTAGGTTCCAAGAAACCATTTTTTTTTGAAAACATTTTAAATCTCTGAATGTGGCAGAGCTATTTTCTCTCATGCCTCAATTTGGTAGCCTATTTTATTCAGTAATTTTTATACTGCAGGTGGTTTCTAATTTAGACCTACAAAGTCACTTAATTTCCTGAACGGTTAAAACTTGGCTAATAATTGCTAGCACAACACTTCTAAGTTATCTATTTGTAAGAAGGCAGAAAAATCAGGAATATTGTCAAAGTGCTTGTTTTTGCTTAAAGACCTCATTTCACCTTTTAATTCCATCCATAATGTCTACGTGTTTTTTATGAGACAGAAGAGACCACATTTACCTGGAACTGGCTAACATCGTTTGAAATTCATCTGGAATCGAAAGAGAAGTCATTTGTCATGAAGAATAAGTGAAAATTTAATCAATTTGAGATTCCTCACATTGTTTAAGGATTGAGCTGATACCTTTCCTGCACATCTATGGAATAAAATGCTAGACATACTGGCTGAAAATTGTATTTTATGACTTTGAATCAAACATTCAGGTCCAGAAGACAACAGTTTGCAAATGTGACCTGTCTCAGCTTCCATTATTATGATGATAAGGACAGCTGCCTTTCAGCCCCAAGCAATCAAATGGCCAGGAAGCTTTTCTCATATGTTCACTTAAATGTGAAAAAAACCTGAGAACACGTTCATTGTTCTCAACTGAACAGGGTTCTCTTTTGACTAGAAAAGAAATCCAAGGGCATTCAGTGGAAGCTCCAGCAGAACATTGTGGCTTCCTGAACTTATAATGCAGCAATAGAGTCCAAGTAGGAGGAAATGCGCCCAGTCAAGTAAAGAGTTGAGGAGGTCAAGATTATAATTTAACGAGAAACATCAGTGGCTTGACCAGTGTGATGGGGGTCCTGACCAACAGTGAAGGCGAGCGGGCAGCTGGTTGAGAACCAAAGCCCAAGAAGAAAGAGCTGACCAGGCAGTCAACAGGGTGAGCACCATGGACAGCTCCACCCAGCCTTCCCTTCAAGCCTACTGTCTTGGCCAGTGCACATCTTTACCAGCAAAGCCACGGAGAACTCTTTCTGACGCCTCTCAGGAACAAGTAAGTGTTGGTCCACAATAAAGGACCTACTCCTGGTCCACAAGGAGTTCTCAGTTAACAAGCTGGGGGGGCTAATTTTCAAGCCCAGGGGTCGATGCTAGAAATTCTTCCTTGTTCCCTTGGTCAGTGCCCAGCTTTCTCAGGTCTCTGTCCACGTTTGGAGCCCGGTCGTGGGTCTTTGTGGGAGGCTCCTGCCCTTTATTTAAACAACAAAGGTGATTATCCAAATAAGGAATGCACAGAAAATTCTGATAAATTACGGAAAGTATAGGAAAGTACAGGAATCACAATTGTGAACAATAGATGAAAGAAAGTCAGGAAGAAAAAAGCAAATCAAAGCCCTTTTCCTCCATCAAAATAAGGTCTCTAAGGCGAAGGGGTGCTCTCTTCTTATTCATCAGGATACAGGGCCTTCTTAATGTCAGGTGTTTGTATAAAGAAGCAATAGACTGAGGCTTCCCTGGTGGCGCAGTGGTTAAGAATCCGCCTGCCAAGGCAGGGGACACTGGTTCAAGCCCTGGTCCGGGAAGATCCCACATGCCATGAAGCAACTAAGTCCGTGCGCCACAACTACTGAGCCTATGCTCTACAGCCCGTGAGCCACAGCTACTGAGCCCACGAGCCACAACTACTGGAGCTCGCATGCCTAGAGCCCATGCTCCGCAACAAGAGAAGCCACTGCAATGAGAAGCCCGTGCACCACAAAGAAGAGTAGCCCCCGCTCGCCGCAACTAGAGAAAGCCCGCACGCAGCAACGAAGCCCCAGTACAGCCAAAAATATATAAATAATTAAAAACCAATACAAAAAAGCAACAGACTTCAATCTCTAGGAGAGACAACAGCATTAGGAAACCCAGGTGGCTGCTCTGGGGGGTGCCAGACCCTTTTAACACGCCCACACCCACCCTCATCTGCTGCAATCCCAGGGCGAAATCATGCAGCACAATAGCCAGCATGCAGGAGCTAGTGCCACTGGCGGTCTCGTCCTAAGCCCCTTATTCTGTGTGCGTGGTAAGCGTTCATCACTTCTCGGATAGAACCATACTGTAGGTGTCTGTGTACGGGACTGCCTCTGTTTGAATAACCCTTTCTCCAGCTCCTTGCCACATGTTCTTGGCTGACTTATCAGCTCAGAAGTCACTTCCCCCAGGAAGTCTGTCCCTCTTACATGTTCCATGCTTAAACACAGGGTAGCATTTATTATACACAGGGTGTAATTGCTCCTTTAATGGTCAATCTCACCCACTAGACTATCCAACTCCTTGAAAGTAAAAACTATACCTTGTTCACTGCTCTCTTCAGAGCCCCCTCCATTGTACCCGGCCAGTAGGTGTTTATATTTATTGAAGGAACGGACCTTTCTGTCCACCAAGTATAGGTTTCCTTTCTAATATAATCAAAATTGCATTGCTTTTCAGACCCTGTCAGTGGTCTACAGGCAGAAAACTCCAATGAATTTGGCTTAAAGTTAAAGTAGGAATTTGGGGTGTGACTGTAGTAAAAATGTATTCACTGCTATGATATTTGGATGCCATCACAAGGAGGGTTTCTCCACCTATAGCACATTCTATTGCTGTAAAAATCCCTATCCCGAACCCATTTCTTCCTACCACATTGCCTCTTTTAAGTGTTCTCACACGGTCTTTGGAAATATCATGTACCTTAAGCAAAGCCAAGAAAGCTCTGAAAAATCTTTAAATATAACGGATCTTTCAAGAAGCACTGAGTTTGGAAAGGTGATGTTTTGTGTACCTAAGTTTTTTTAATAAAAAAAAAAACTTCTTTCATTTCAGATTTATTATAACACAAATTATTGTCCTCAATTGCAGGGTATTTGGTAGCTGAAGCACACTATTAGATTAAATGGCTCGGCAGGACCTTCCATGATGTACCGCGTGACCTCACGCATGCCAGGATTTATTTCAATCTTTAACCCGCTTTTAGGGGTAGATAGCATTTTTGAGAAACTCTATGACACACGCATCACAAATCCCTGGATCATCTGTTATTTGCCTCTTCAGCCTCAACACCATACTCAGAGCCTAATAAACTGTCTGGGATTTGTCGACACACAGGTATTAAAAAGAGAAAACCAAATGACATGGTGCAGGTGATGAATTCTGCTGGGGAGTTTCTGTGCATTACAAGTGGGGACACCTAGGAAAGCCAACAGTTGAGAGGAGAAAGAAGAGGAGACACAGCAAGTGATTTTATTTTTATTAAATGGCCTAAGTGTAGATAGTTGCAGTCATTATAGGCTTAATTTAGAATTATCCTTACCATAAACACAAGTCCAAAATGAGGCAGAATGGCATGAATAATAAGCTTAAAATTATACTCATAAAACCTTGATACTGAAGTTTATACAAGTGTAAATCAAAGGACCTTTTTTTCTCAAATTCGCTGAGAAAAAGAGCCTCAGTATTAAAATACATTTGCTGGCTGAAAATAAACTCTTTTACTTGTAAAAACAATAATTGGCCTTTGTGAGGGTTCTGTAATCCTTAGAATCTCATTAAGTAATAACAGCTAGTCTTGTCTGACCTCCCTTTATTTTGGTACTTTGCAGACAAAGACAATGCATTAATAATGAGAGAATTTAAACCCAAATGCACCCCTACTTGACATATACTTTTGGAGATATCTCAAAGGAACATCCAAGAAGGGAAGAGAAAGGAAGAGGAGAAAAGAAAAGGAAACAGAAAAAGAAATCAAAGGATTTTCATCCTCAAGTAACTAAAAAGAAATGTCTAATCCAGAATTTTAAAATGTCTAAACTACACTTTTAAAATACATTCAATGGCCAAAAGGCACATGAAAAGCTACTCAACACTGCTAATCATTAGAGAAATGCAAATCAAAACTACAACGAAGTATCACCTTACACTGGTCGGAAGGGCCATCATCAAAAAGTCTACAAACAGTAACTGCTGGAGAGGGTGTGGAGGAAAGGGAGCCTCCTGCACTGCTGGTGGGAATGCGAATTGGTGCAGCCACTGTGGAGAACAGTATGGAGGGTCCTCAAAAACCTAAACATAGAGCTACCATATGATCCTGCAATCCCACTCCTGGGCATATACCCTGAGAAAACCATAATTCAAAAAGATACATGCACCCCAATGTTCACTGCAGCACTATTTACAATAGCCAAGACATGGAAACAACCTAAATGTCCACTGACAGATGAATGGATAAAGAAGATGTAGTGTTTATGTGTGTATATATATATATATATATATATACATACACACACACACACACACACACACACAATGGAATATTACTCAGCCATAAAAGAAGAAAATAATGCCATTTGCAGCAACATGGATGGACCTAGAGATTATCATACTAAGTGAAGTAAGCCAGACAGAGAAAGAGAAATATCATATGACATCGCTTATATGTGGAACCTAAAACAAACAAACAAACAAACAAAACAAATGAACTTATTTCCAAAACAGAAAGAGGCTCGCAGACATAGAAAACAAACTTGTGGTTACCAAATAGAAAAGGGGGGGTGAGGGGAGGGATAAATTAGGAGGTTAGGATTAACATATACCCACTACTATGTATAAAGTAGATAATTAACAAGGACCTACTGTATAGCACAGGGAACTATACTCAATATTTTGTAATAACCTATAAGGGAAGAGAATCTGAAGAATATATATATAACTGAATCACTATGCTGTATACCTGAAACTAAGACAATATTGTAAATCAGCTATACTTCAATAAAAAATAAAAAACAAAAATAAAATATTTTTTAAACAAAGATGCATTCAAAATAGCTCTGCCATCGTCATTACCAAGTCTCCATAATCAGCATATTTAAATTATGGATTTAAATAGGTTCAGGCAAGTCAAGAAAGGGGCTACTTTATTTCTAAAAAATATCCACCACCAATATAAATGAGGTAATATATATATAAGCTGAATATATGGTGCTTGGAGTGAATACTCAACAAACGCTCAGTATTAACTGGCGCTTGGAAAATACTACGTGAATAAGTAAATAAAATGAAGAACCAAGTATTGCATGATGTTCAAGTATTACAGCTTGCATACATTCATTTTGTGTAAAATAGAAACTATTATAAAAAGGGAGAAATGTTCCTTAAAAATGTGTGTGTACTTTACATCAGAAAATATATATTCATCTACATAAGATTCATCCTATTTCACAAGGATCTGAAACAACTTACATTTTAAAGACAGTACAAACTGTTTAGGAAAAAAGAAAACACAGAGCAAAGGCCAGTGAAAAGATACTCATAATTACTTGCACTGTGTAAAGCCAAAGACTAATTATAGTCAGAGTGTAAATCAAGGTAGCTACTACCTATATTGATAGGAACCACACTTTATAGAGAACATTCTATAGCTAGTTAGTGATAGGTCGCTATGATGGGTCACTCTTTTATATCCACAAAATATTTTACACACACACACACACACACACACACACACACACACACGCACGCACACACAAATGGGGAGCATATGAGATTTATTGGGGAAGCAGTCTTACAACAGTGAAGAGTAGCCCAAAAAATGAGACCAAAAAATGCATCAGTAGCATCACAGATAACAGAAAACGTGGGCAATGAATGGGGGGGGCGGTGCCCAGTGCAAATAAAGTTGCATGCCCAAAACTTTAAAAGTCAAATCAGGATGATAAAATCAATCTTTTTATTAAAAATATTTTTCAGAGCCATTTATTCTTACACATGTAATTTTTTATTGCAGTATTAGTTGAAATATTATATTAGCTTCAGGTGTACAACACAGTGATTTGACATTTATATACATTATTAGATATCATCCCATAAAATCCAGTAATCATGTCACCATAGAAAGTTATTGCAATATTATTAACTATATTACCTATACTGTACATTACATCTGCATAATTTACTTATTTTATAACTGGAAGTTTGTACTTCTTAATTCCCTTTGCCTATTTTCCCAATTCCCCCATCCCCCTCCCCTCTGGCAACCACCAGTTTGTCCTCTGTACCTATGAGTCTGTATCTGCTTTGTTTTGTTTGTGCGCTTTGCTTTTTATATTCCACATATAAGTGAGATCATACAATATTTGTTGTTCTCTGACTTATTTCACTCAGCATAATAGCCCCTAGGTCCATCCCTGTTATCACAAATGGCAAGATTTTATTCTATTTTATGGCTGAGTAATATTCCATTATATGTATACCACTTTTTCATTATCCATTCATCTGTTGATGGGCACTCAGGTTGCTTACATATCTTGGCAATTGTAAATAATGCTGCAATGAACATAGGGATGCACATGTTTTAACAAATTAGTGTTTTAATTTTCTTCAGATAAATACCCTACAGTGGAACTACTGGATCATACAGTAGTTCTATTTTTAACTTTTTGAGGAACCTCCATACGTTTTCCACAGTGGCTGCACCAATTTACACTCCTACCAACAGTGCACGAGGGTTTCCTTTTTCCCACATCCTCACCACACCTGTTATTTGTTGTCTTTTTGGTGACAGACATTCTGACAGGTATGAGGTGATATCTCATTGTGGTTTTGATTTGCATTTCCCTGATGATTAATGGTGTTGAGCATCTTTTCACGTGTCTTTTGGCCATCTGCATGTCTTCTTTGGATAAATGTCTATTCAGGTTTTCTGCCCATTTTTTAATGCGATTATTTGCTTTTATTGAGTTGTGTGAGTTCTTTATATATTTTGGCTATTAACCCCTTAGGGAATATATCATTTATACATGTCTTCTTCTATCAGTAGGTTGCCGTTTCATTTTGTTGATGGTTTCCTTCACTTTGCTAAAGCTTTTTAGACTGATATAGTCCCATTTGTTTATTTTTGCTTCTGTTGGCCTAGCCTGAGGAGACAGATCCAGAAAAACATTGCAAAGACTGATGTCAAGGAGCATACTGCTTATGTTTTCTTCTAGGATTTTTATCGTTTCAGGCCTTACATTTAAGTCTTTAATCCATTTTGAAATTATTTTTGTGTATGGTATAAGAAAGTGGTCCAGTTTCATTCTTTTACATGTAGCTGTTCTGTTTTCCCAACACCATTTATTGAAGAGACTATCTTTTCCTCACTGTATATTCTTGGCTCTTTTGTCATAAATTAATTGACATGGTTTATTTCTGAGAATGGGTTTATTTCTGAGTGTTCCACTGATCTATTTTTGTTCCTGTACCATAGAGTTTTGATTACTGTAGCTTTGTAGTATAGTTTGAAATCAGGGAGCATGACACCTCCAACTTTGTTTTTCTTCCTTAAAATTGCTTTGGCTATTCAGGGTCTTTTGTGGTTCCATACAAATTTTAGAATCATTTATACCAGTTCTGTGAAAAATGCCATTGGTATTTTGATAAAGATTGCATTAAATCTGTATGTTGCTTTGGGTAGTACGGACATTTTAACACTATTAATTCTTCCAATCCATGAGCATGGCATATCTTTCTATTTGTTTGTGTTGTCTTCAATTTTGGTCACCAATGTCTTAGAGTTTTTCGAGTACAAGTCTTTTACCTCCTTGGTTAAATCTACCCCTAGGTATTTTATTCTTTTTGATGCAGTGTAAGTGGGATTGTTTTCTTAATTTCTCATTCTGATAGCTTGTTATTAGTATACAGAAGCACCACAGATTTCTGTATATCAACTTTATATACTGCAGCAGGGCTGACTATAAATTTATATTCGACTTTATATATTTTTGACTGTGTGGATGGTTGGTGCCCCTGACCCCCACATTGTTCAAGAGTTTACCGTATCTACATAATCAATCATCAGATGTTCTCTATCATGAGGAAATCTGTGAGTAATTCCATGTTTATTTGTTTGTTTATTTAATGTTAACCAAGTTGATAAGTCAATCATCACAATGGACAAATAAGTAAATTTAAATAATTTACCTAACACCTTTTTCTAGTGTTTAGAAACTTCCAGCTAAAGAGGAATTACTGGTCTAAAATATAATCATAATCCTTGGCAGTTACCTGAAGTCACATTTGTGTCATTCGTTTTTTTCCCTAGCTTTTCAGATCGTTTCAGATGACATCAGATACACCTTGGCCAATGAAATAGTCCATTAAATTCTCAGAATTCCTGGGAGGCAAGATTTAGTTCACTAAGTTCCTTTCTGAGGTATAGGTAGATGTGTAACTAAAATATAGTCTGTGAGAACAAGAGAGACAAACTCCTGTTTACATATCTGGTTATTCAGGTAAACAATCAGTAAGAACCTCCAAATAATTTAATTTAATGCCTACTAAAGAGCTGTGTTATTATATAAGCTGCAGAGGCCCAAGACTATTTGTTTTAGTTTCTTTGTACACATGGTACCATGTAATGAGGAAAGTAAATATAAGTGGCTTAACAATGACTGTTGTATAAGAATGGTAAATCCTGGGTCTGGGAGTAACACTTCGTTTAGTGCTCCAATTCCCCATTTATCATAGACATGTTGTAGGTTGTTTTGCTTTTTAATGCTCTACAAGAACACGCAGGGAGGAAATTTCTGGAATAGCAGCATAAGAAGGACCACATACCTTTCCCCAACAGAACAATTATAACTGGTGAAATTTATTTTTGAAAAAAACAACCATTTAAAATCTCTGCACATTTTCCTCAGGGCATACAGAAAATAGAAAAGACATCTATTCAAGAAAATCTACTAAATCTCAGTAAAACAGCCAGAGTCTGCATTTGAGCTAAAACCCAACTCAGCAAGATGGAAACAACTGCTGGCCGGTGCTGCCGGCACCACAGGGCTCCCTCCCCACAACTCATCCAGGGCTGTGAAATCCGGCAGAGACCCCCCGAAATACATGGAGCAAAGACTGACAGAATCGAAGGGAGAAATAAACAATTCAATCATAGTCACTGGAGACTTCAACATCCCAGTATTACATGGAACAGTGGATAGAATAGCTAGGTAGAAGCTCATCAAGGAAATTGAAGACTGAAGCACTGTAAACCAAGTAGACATAACACATCTATAAGACACTGTACCCAACAATTCCTGAACACACTCCTGTCTCCAGAGCACATGGAGCTTTACCTAGGATGGACCCAATCCTAGGCCACAAAACAATCTCCCCCAAACTCAAAGGGCTGAAATCATGCAAACTATGTTCTCTGACCACACTGGAATGAAATTAGAAATGAATAAGAGAAATTTTGGAAATTCACAAATACGTGACAATTAAAACACTCTTTGGGGTGATGAAAATGTTCAAAAATTGATTGTGGTGATTGTACAACTCTGTGAATATAGTGGAAACCATTGAATTGTATATTTTAGATGGATAAATTATACAGTATGTGAATTAGACTTCAAAAAAGCTGCTTATAAAAAAAGAACATATGTTTCAGTACACACAAACACACCCAGTGCCTACAGCAATTTAAATAAATATGTGAAAGGGAAATCTTACGAAATAAAAAACTGGAAAAAATTATTTGCTTGAAAATATTCTTTTAGTTCGTAAGCTCCTTTGCGCATTCAAAATAATTCTATTCACATAATATTTCAAAATATTTCTCTGACCCATGCACGTGTCCTGAATGTGTTCCAAGGCATTTTGTTCAGATTAAATAAACCTTACATAAGACTTGTTCTCATCCAAGTTCATTTCATTTATACATTTCAATGACCTTTTCCCATAGCAAGATAACAAAAAAGCCTCTAGAAACATCTGCAATTCAGAGGGCCCCAGTACCTTGAAAAGAATGAAGAAATTATTCTGAAGTTGCATAGTCAAGACTTTCTCTACATCTGAGAAACTTAATCGCAGATTAAGCCCGTTACTATTTAGTTATGGTGGTAATGACACAGCAAATTAAAGCATCATTCTTCCTTTTTCTCCTATCAGTGTTTTTAAGATTATCATAAAATTTAAGCAGAAATCTATGCACAAATAAAATCTCAACAGCAACATCTAATCTCTTCCAGAGAAGGGCTGCAAGCTGTTTTATACCAAGCTGTTTCCATTTAAAACCTTTTAAAAGATCAGTCACAACAGGCAGAGAGCGAAGAATCATATCACAGCCGCCCTTTACTGAACACTTTCTGCCAGGCCAGGCACTAGGCTCAGCATTTTTTCATGCATTATCTCATTTAACCCGCAGGGCAACTTCACAAAGTATGTATTACCAACACCCTTATTTCCCAGATGAAGGAACTGAAAGTCAGAGGTTAGCCAGAGTGCTCAAGGCCACTACTTTGACCATCTTTCTGCAGGGCAGGCAGCCCATCTTTGTACAGATGCACCAGGTGTTGAAATGCTGGAATAGTTTTGTACTCTTTGGTAAGTGGCCACTTCCCAAGCCCTCTCTTATCCTGTGCTCCCGGCCCCCGTTCCCATTGTCCCAGCCAGCCTGGCACGTTTCCAGGGCCCTGCTAACTTCCCACAACCGAGAACAAATGACTTGGCCCTGCCTCCATCTCTACCTTCTGACGGGTTGTCCCCATGCCCCTGCCTTACTAGTGGCTAAATATTTTAATACGACCCCTGCCTGTCAGCCTCCAGAGATCCTGGGAGAACACAGCTGATGACTGAGCCAAAACTGACTTCAGTCCAAGTCTGTTTCCTCTGCATGTGGTCCTCCTCACAGGTCAGTGATGCTCGCTGCTATTGGAGCAGGATCCCAGCTCTCATCACTGCCCGACACAAACCCAGTGAGCCGTTTAGCACGAGAGCATCCTCCCCTTCCGCAGCATTTAGACCTGCACGAGCCCAGCCAAGTTAGGAGAGGAAATCAGAACGAAAGCATCAGGAAAACCATCGCCCACTAAGGGGTCTCCTATACGATTGTTCTCAGCATTGCCATATCACCAGGCTCTCAGAAAGCTCTTCACTTTCAACTAAGCAAGGGAGACCTTACTTATCATCTTACAAAATCATGTAAAATAGGTTAACTCTGCCCTCTTGGAAAGGTGAAAGGCTGAATACTGTGAGGGACAGCAGCATTCCCAAGTCTGGCAAACTGTGAGAAACGAATCCTGAGCGTTCAGTGTGGAAATCATGCTGCCTTATTTATTTATTTATTCATTCATTCATTCATTCATTCATTTATGGCTGTGTTGGGTCTTCGTTGCTGCGTGCGGGCTTTCTCTAGTTGCGGCGAGTGGGGGCTACTCTTCGTTGCAGTGCACAGGCTTTTCATTGCGGTGGCTTCTCTTGTTGCAGAGTACAGGCTCTAGGCACGCAGGCTTCAGTAGTTGTGGCACATGGGCTCAGTAGTTGTGGTTCGCGGGCTCTAGAGCGCAGGCTCAGTAGTTGTGGTGCACGGCCTTAGTTGCTCCATGGCTTGTGGTATCTTCCTGGACCAGGGATCGAACCCGTGTCCCCTGCTTTGGCAGGCGGATTCCCAACAACTGTGCCACCAGGGAAGTCCCCATGCCGCCTTTCTGATTTGAACTGCAAGAGGAAAGTGAAGTCATAGTTGCCTCAAATATTTCAGTTCAGGAAATGTTTTGCTTGAAGTAAGTAACAGAGGGAAAAAAAGAGGAATTTTCTTTGGTTAATTTAGTTATAATTATTCTATTGTCTACTCACTTTCCCTCTAGTTAATACATGAGTGTCAGAAGAAAGAGGGTGCACATAAAAAATCTGTTAGAACTAATAAACAAATTCAGTGAAGTTTCAGGATATGAAATTAACATACAATAATCAGTTGCGTTTCTTTACACCATCAGTGATCTATCTGTAAAGGAAATCAAGAAAACAATACTATTTACAAGAGTATGAAAAAGAATAAAATACTTAGGAACAAATTTAACCAAGGAAGTGAAAAATCTGTATAAATTTTATCTGTAAATTGTACAACCATTATGGAAGACAGTGTGGAAGTTCCTCAAAAAACTAAAAACGGAAATATCAATCCCTCTTTGGGGGATATACCCAAATGAAATGAAATTAGCACCTCAAAGAAATATCTGCACTCCCATGTTCACTGCAGCATTGTTCACAATTGCCAAGACACGGAAATGATCTAAGTCCACTGACAAATGAATGTAGAGTGGAGTAGTATTCCACTTTAAAAAGGAGATTCTCCCCTACGTCACAACACGTATAAACTTGGAGGAATCACGTTAATTGAAATGAGTCAGATACGTAAAGGTAAAAACTGCATAATCTTAGCCAAATACTTAGAAGCAGAGAGTAGAAAGGTGATTACCAGTGGCGGGAGGTGGGGGAAATGGGGAGGCGTTGGTCAAAGGGTAGGAAGTTGCAGGTATGTAGGGTAAGTCTAGAGATCTAATGTACAGCACGGTGACTACAGTTACACTTAATAATATGGATTGAATACTGGAAATCTGCTAAGAGAGTAGATGGCAGGTACTCTCACCACACACTCAAAAGGTAATATGAGGAGATATGCCAATTGCTTGGCTGTAGTAATCACTTTACTATGTATATGTATATCAAATCAGCATGTTATACATCTGAAATATACACAATCCTTATTTTTAAAATAACATGAAATAAAAGGGAAGATGTACAGTAAATATAACAGAGAATTAAGGTTGAAAATAAGCAAATATAAGAGACTGGAAGGTCGTTCACACACACACACGCGCCAAAAAATATATCATAGTCATTAAAATATGCTACTTAACTGGAAATGGTTTAATATGACTCTGCTCTATGGCAACACCATGCATTGGACAGGCACATGGGACTGTTTTCCTTGTAGAGCAGAGGATTCTGAGGCTGAAAAGGGCAGTGAGTTGCTCAAGAACCTGCGACCAGCAGTGGTGGTGCTGGGACCAGTGGTGTTCCCCACGGGGTCTGCTGGGAGGGAACAGGGAGGGGATCCATGATCTCTAAGAGCCCTCCCTCCCTTCCCCGCTACTGTCACCTCTACAGCTGTCCTGTAAGGGTCTTCTTCACTGGGACGGACTCAGCTTTCCAAACCTCTCTGTCCAGAGTTCTGCCCATTCGTCGCACTACCGGAGCCTCCAGGATGCACCCCCCCCCCGCCCCCTTCTCATCTGGAAGTTGAAACTCTAAATGTCAAGAATGGGTATTTCAGACTCCGTCCCAAATGCCCCGAGAAACTGACATTTATCAGGGCTGGCTTTGAGCGTTTCCTCTTCGCTGTTGAGATCTGCAGTCTCGCTGTGTGCCATCTCATTCATCAGAGCTCTGCATCTCCCCTCCACTAACACGTGGAACCAGGGTCTGTCTGGGGTTTCACTGCCCTGCGCTGACACTTAGGAAGAAACAACCCAGCGGATTTGCACAATGAGTGCGGGAGCTGGTACGGGACCACAATGGCCGCGTGCACGTTCAGATCTTACTCGGCAGAGGTGCCGAGGTAAATCGGCCATCAACCTTTGTGTTTGATCTCCGAAAAGCATTTGAAGATTAATTTAAACATCAAACGTAGATCACAGGAATAGAATGCCTTCCAACTTCTGCCAACTATTACGATTTTTTTTTAATTGAATCAGGTGCTTCAACTGAATTCACATCTAGGATTAACTCACCTTCCCTTCCTCAAATGCTTTAAATCTCTGTTAGAAAACTCTAAGCTGTTTAAACCTTTAAATCAAAACAGTGTTGACTTTTAAACACCGGAAGCTAAAGTAAGCTCTGAAGAATTTAGAAAAACTGGCAGCACACAGCTTAGGCTTAGCCGTCACTGGATCTTCCCAGTTTTTCATTAAATTATCAATTTGCTTTTCCTCCGGAGTCTCTGTAACACATTTCCTGGATAAAAGCCTAAATCTTAAATTCAGATTTATTGAAGCTTGTACACATCTCCAGCAAATACACAAACACAAACACACCGAGAAGCCATAATCGTGTTCTAAGTCTTAGCTCACGGTTTTAATGAAGAGTTTTGGCCTTGATTCTACTCTATTTGTACACACTTTAAATGTTTTTAAGTGTATTCTATAACTGGGCACACATTCAAGGATGAGCAATAAATACTGCTCTAACTTTAGTCTCAATCATCTGGGTCAAAATAAGATTATGAAATAATTTCTAAGAATTTAATGTTTCTTTCCTCAGGTAATCTCTTTGGTATAATTAGATTATTGAATCTTGTATTTTAATCTCCTTTTATTCCTAGGCATCTGGACTAAACTATTTCTTTGATAACACAGAAATTATTCCATTGCTCTGTTCTCAAGGGCAGGACTGCATTAAGCGTCTGTCTGTATTCAAACGCCTAAAACAGTGCTTGGCTGACAGCTGGTGTTCAGTAAGTAAATGTTTGTAAAATGAATAACAATTTTAAAGGACTGGTCTTTGGGGGAAGGAAGTAAGAAGCTCATTCAACAAAAACTGTATAATAGAAGAGCTTCAAATCATTTTTCTGATGCATATGAGAAACTACATCTTCAATAGAAAACATTTAGATATGAAACACATGCCAATTTACCTAGCTTGCCTATTTGGTATATATCCAGTGGTGGGTTTTTTTTTGCGAATTGGATATTTTATCTCAAGCTTCAACATTTTCAAACTTCAAGCCAAAACAAGTAAGTGGAGACTGAAAATCTGGGAGCATATGAAAGCACTGAGTTTGTAGTGTGGATGTGAGATGGCTGAAAAGGAGACTGCATTTTCCAAAATGAAAATATAATCCCCAGAAAACAATAGCAATGTTCATTTTTGAAAGTGAAGTCTGTCTTTACACAATCTGGCTTTCGTGGGGTTTTTTTTTCCACAAATGACAACATTTTATTATAGAAAAAGCATCCCAAATATAGGATTTCGTAAACACTGGTAGGTGGACAAGTGCAGCCTTAAAAGTAAATACAAAGGAAAGAGGAAAAACCTACAAGCATTTTGCCTTTAGGAGAAAATGTAATGTTCTCCTGCAGAGGTGATCCCACCCAGAGCACGAATGTGGCTCTATCCCCCATAAAGGCATCAGCGTTGCTTTCTGAACTATGCCCAGTTTAACAATTTCAAAATGACGGCAAGAAGCGGCACTGAATAAATCACTGAGACTGATTCTTAGCTGTCTATCGACTCTTACTCGATAAAGGCTCCCCGTCACACTTTGACAATTTAAAGCCTGTGCTCTGTTTTTACTTACAGAAGGACCTACTGGAACACTATCCATCCTTCCTGGGCTTATTCCACAGTATTTTCATAGACCTGTATACATTAGGTATCACACGGAATTTAGTTCAAAATAATATTGGCTATTGCTTATCGTGCAATAAATCTAGCTACTTTCTAGCTTCCTTACCATTTTTTTTTACTGTCTTTCTTTTAATACCTTTTTCCACTTTGGAGAAACCATTAAGTAATCTCATCAGACACATTTTAACACTATCTCCTTGCCTGCTCCCAATTCCTCAATGCCAAATGTTTCCTGATCAACAATACGTGATACGATGCAGACACAAACTCAGATCCTAAACCTCAAACTCAGGTTTATCTTGGCTGAGATACAGATACCTCTGAATAAGACAGTCTGGGTAAAACCATTTTCTTATGAAAATGTTTCTGTATAAACAGCCTGGCTTACTTCTTTAGGCACTTAGGAAAAAAACACCAAACCTGGGTTCCACCTTTTTCATTAGAAATACCTCTTGCCCAGCTGGCCAGAAGGGAATGACTGCAACCCAGCTCTTGCCCCTGCAAGAACTGCGAGGTCCTGCCACCGAGGAATGTCCTGGCTCCAGGAACAGAGCAGCCGTGGCTGAGAGGAGCCACCAAATCACAGCGACGCTGTGCTCTGGGCTGGGAAGGCGTGGGGTACACAAGAAACGTTCTCTCCACCAGAGGGAACCTGTGGGCCCAGTTTTTCCCTCCGTCACTGCCACCTGGCAACACTGGCAGATTTACCTCCACAGATTTCCAGCTCACTTAAACCCCAAGGGTTGGGGCCAAAAGCACATTAACCCAATTTGGGGGAAAAAAAGACCTAGTCTTTGAAAGCCTGAAGAAATTAATTATTTACATAGAACAAAGTGTTAAGTACATGCCAGACTTTCATGCCTAGCTGTTTACCTAAGCAAGGACTAATTAGTTTTAAGAGTGTTAGCTGAGACATATCTACCCTTAAATGTTATATAAGCTATACAGGAAGTCTATATGACAGAAATTATATATACTTATTATAGACTACACAAAAGTTAATTCAAATTCCCCTTGTGATGGCATGGAAGTCAACTGCAAAGTGTAAAGGAAGTACCATTAAACAATGATCTGGGCTGGTTGTGGGTATGAATGTAGTACCAGTAAGGTCAAAGCCAAACCTGACCTCAAATAGCCAATTCTTTCTCAGACATAAAACCACCGCCGGCTACAATATAATGCTAACCCTAAACATTAACCCTGGCCATCAGCCTTACAGATGGATGCCAATGACAATCAGAATACCTCTGTGGCTGGGGGATGGCTCAGCTTAACCCCTCACTACTAATTTTTCTGAGCAAGGAACAGAGCGTCGATGTCCCCTGTGACACTGGCCCTGGTCACATGCACAGAGAATACACGCCTTAAGAACACTCTTTACATGGGACTGAGTGAACTGATGAGAATGATTATAATTTTTGTGACTTTCTGTGTGAATAATAAAAAAAAAATACCACAAGGACTCAGAGGCAAAAAATATACAAATCACTGTTCACTGCAAAGTAAAGGAGCTGTTGCAGTGGAGGATTCCTGGACTGAATGTCAGTATTATGACATAGTATGAGTGTGTTTCGTGTTTGGTAATTGCAGTCGTTGTTGCTTTTGTTGTGGCCATCCATTTACAATGCTTGGTGTCAGTCTATTTATCTCTTGTAAAAATAAAATACAGTGTGTGTGTGTGAAAAAAAAAATGATAATTTTGGGCTTCCCTGGTGGCGCAGTGGTTGGGAGTCCGCCTGCCGATGCAGGGGACATGGGTTCGTGCCCCAGTCCGGGAAGATCCCGCATGCCGCGGAGCGGCTGGGCCCGTGGGCCATGGCCTCTGAGCCTGCGCGTCCGGAGCCTGTGCTCCTCAGCCGGAGGGGCCACAGCAGTGAGAGGCCCGCGTACCGCAAAAAAAAAAAAAAAAAAAAATGATAATTTTAATGCCATGGAGGCGTTGGCTAATGCTATACTGGTAATCATATCGCAGTACATAAATTTCCCAAATCAAAACAGTATTCATCTTAAAGTTACAAAATGCTGTATGTTGATTATATCGCAATAAAAATAAAATAAATTCAAAACTAAAAAAAAAAAAAAGAACATTCTAAAAGAACATTCTTATTCTTCATGGCTTTCGTGTTTTAACGTTTATCCAAGATAAGGTCTATGCACACACAACCTGGTGTGCACGGTGGTTTGTTCCACCAGTGGAACTTTGGGGAACACTGGCTTGACACTGGACATCTTATGCTGATGTTCCTGGAACAAGCATTCCACCCAGAGGCCACAGCACACACACACAGTGGTGTGGCCCTGCTCAGTGCTAGGTTGCCACGACTGAGCATGCACTGCAGGAGTATTTTCAAAAGTAGCTATTTATTGTCAATTATGGCATGAAATTGCTGACGATCACTGAAGGTCTAACTTATTCATTTAAATGTGAGATTGGCCAATTCTTGTCCCGCCATTTCACATTGCTGAGCTCAGGTCCTGGAAGGAGGTGAGGAATCTTTCATTTCACTCTTAAATGATTTCTTGGTCATCCAAGTAAAAGATGATGTGCTCTAGGCGATGGCAGCTGGTCCTCTCAAGGAGACAGGCCTAAACAGGCATGTCCCAATGCCTTAAAATGTCCAGTCTGGTCCCCTCGCTGCATCCCAGCCCTCCCCAAGTAGAAAAGACAAGGAATGGTGGATGCTGTCAAATAACTCCCAGATCCCGAGGGCAGCCGTCAACCTCAGACCACACACCACACCGACCAACCAGGCGTAGCCCCACAGAAGTTAGTCAGTCACCTACCATCCTCCGCAGAGAACGCTATCCAGAGTCTGTAGCATAAGATCACTGACACTGGGCAGGCGCGACCTCCTAGCACAGCACCTGGCCTGAAAGACATGCTCAATAAATGGCATTTACTTTTTAACCCTTCACTTGTGTCCCTTATGGAAGTGAAACAATATCGTATTTGCGTTTGAGAAAGAAGAAAGATTCAAAAGCGTCCACACACCTTAGGAGAAGGACGTGCCCTTCACTTCACTGGAGTCTTTGAGAGGAGCGTTATGATGAAGTGGGGGGCAGGGCCTGAAACGCTGACTGGCCACAGCCAGAGTGACATCTGCCCTGGGGGAAGGGTCATGGCCAGCTTTGCTCCTACCTCCTCAAGAATCCTAAGTCATTTCTGGAGGGCAGACTTGACAGCTGCAGGGACCTGGGTGACCGAATGAGAGCACGGCCACCCTAAGAAGGTGACAGTGAGTCCACTGCTGCAGAGAAGCTTCACAGGGGCAGGACCTTGGCCCCTGATGGGCGGGTGACACTCTTGCCATATCCCTCAATGGGGTTCTGCTGCTCCACACTAGGACTTCCACCCCGAGCTGTCCCCGCCAAGGGATCACCTGTAAGAGTCGCGTTTCCCAAAGTGCATTCTGACTTCATGATGTGCTCCTCTAAAGAGAGTCACTTGGTCCCATTATTTGAAAACAGCCCCCTTGGAGCTCTAGAATAGATGTGAAGGATCTTGAAAGCTCAGCAATAAAGGCATTTGTTTTCCTTTGTTCAACAGAGCACGTTCCAAGTGTCTTTTAAATCCTAACACCCATCAGCATCCCATCTCCCTTTCAGAAATATCTCAGGAGGCTGCGGAATGAACACAATGGGGCCCTCTGATGGGAAAAAAAATTACATCTTTATTTTCACTCACCAATTAAAATTTAGCGTTTCCTTCTATTATGAACGCAGGCAACCTACTGAAGTGAGGGGTACCAGTGCCTTTACCACCAAGAGAAAAATAAAATCACACTTTCACTTTATGTACAATTGTTGCAAATACCATTCACGTTCATCACTACTTCTAAGTCACCTTAGTCACCAATGCATGGCCAGGTGTCAATTAATTCATCAATAAAGCACATATGTTAGTATATCACAAATTTATTTTCTAATAGTTAGATAGTGCATGCTAATATAATCCGTTTCCTTTGTAAATTTAGTGTTTTGTACATTTAAAAACATTATTCTAAGGAGGGATCCATGCACTTCACCAGGAAGCCAAAGAGACCCAGGGCACAGAAAAGGTGAAGAACCCTGTTTCACGGGTCTTCGAACGAGATGGCGAGGCAGATAGGTCATGATATACTATTTTCTTAAAAGTCTAAGGCTACATCAGAACCACCCATGCAAACACGAGACCAGCACGAGGCCAGTAAACAGGGACACTGACGTCTGTAAAGAGCCAGGAGGACCCTGCGAGGAGGTGAGCGAGGGGCAGGGCGTGGCATCGGGACTGGCTAAGGGGCCACCCCACTCCTCTGCCCTCACTGCCAAGAGCGCCCAGGAGGTCTCAAGGTCCAGAGCTGGACCTCCGTAGGCTACCACCTCCTGCAGAGAAAAGAAAATGTGCAAAATGTAGAAAGGACAGGAGCCCTTCCTAGACTGCATTTTTTCTATGACTAATTCTAAATCTAAAAGGACAAGGAAACCGCCAAGGCTCATCTGAGAGCAAATGTTGGAAAGATGTGATCACTTCACTCACACCAGGGAATATGGGAGGCAGCCGAGCCGCTGGCTGGCATGAGGGCCCCTCCTGCGGCTTGCGGGGCAAATGCAAATTTCCGGCACCAGTGAATTAGTTGCAAGTTCTCCTACAGCCCTGGAAGGGTTAAACTGCATTGCGACTTTGTTTCTGAAGATGAAATGGTCATGAATGCGACTGAAACACAGGATGAAGGTCATCAAAACGCCATGTTACCACACGACAAATAATTGTAGAATAAATATTTGTTGAGAAGTAATTGTTAGGCAAATCTTGCTTAAGGTAGAGAAGACAAGCCTGGCAATAAATACAGTCATTGATTGATTACATCCACCGAAAGAAGGGAAGAGCACGCCTCACCCCAAAATAATGGTTTTCCTTTTGAAAATGGACATTTTAAAATCACCAGTGTCTGGTCCGCCAGCACAGAAAAGCTGAATTAAGACTGATGGCAGGACTCGCATGTTTCTTAAAGTTCCCAGGAGATGTTACAGTGCCTCCAGGGCATCACACCTGAGACTCGCCGTTAGCTCAACCCGCCAGCTGCCTGAGAGGTTCTCAGTTCAGAGGCCCCAAGAGGGCCAGGACGCCAAACAAGCTAACCGGCCCATCAGTTCCGGTGCTAGCACTGAACCCAGCAGTCTGCTAGCAGCTATGATGTCCTTACTAGTACCAACATGCAAACTCACTTTTCCCACATTAACCGACCTGTACACACGTGCTTCCCAGAGCTGTAACACTGCACCCCATACTAAACCCCAGCCTGTATGTCACGTTAGCAACATTTCCATTCTGCCTGACCCTTGCTGATTGCAAAAAAAAAAATCCTCGTCTGAGAAACCTGGGGGAGGGGAAGGTCGAAAAGAGTGTGAGCTTCAGAGTCCAGAGAAACAGGATTCAAAGTATGGATTTCCATTTAACTGTGTACCTTTGAACCAATTACTTAACTTCTCAGAGCTGATTTCTTTATTTATAAAACAGGGATGATGAAAACTACAATATTGGATTTTGAAGATTAAATGGAAGAATGTGAATAACTTACTGGAATATAGTACATAAGTAAACTGGGAGAGTTTTTCCCTTGTAAGAAGCTCTCTCTCTCCCCTATTTATTTTCATTATAATTGAAGCCAGTTTCAATGTAGTTTGTATTTGCTGAAAAGTGAAAATATCTCATTCTAAAATTTTAAAGTTATACACAACAGGGACCAACTCCACTGTTCTCCAGGAAAAGAAACTGAGATCCACAGACGCTGTCTGAGGTCCCACAGCCGGGTAATGTTCCTTTACTCAGCAACACTCAAGCAACAGTCCTAAATGGACTTTGATCTTGATTTATTTATCCTTTATTTTGCTAGGTCATCACAGAGATCTCAAGTATAATAGGACATGGTTTCACAACATAATTACTCAAGTTAGGAGGAAAAATAAAAACGAAAGCAGCATTTGAAAAACCACAGTTTCATACTCCTTGTCATTTGGTATATTTCATTTTCCCTAATTATATGCACTTAGTGACTTAGAGCAAAATAATTCCCTTAACAAATAGACCTTTTTCTCTAACTATATCTGTGTGTAATGAGAATAGAATAAAAATAAAAGTTCTCTTCCAATTTACTCTATTTTTATCAAGTGCTAATTGAGAAGGATATAATTTGCATATTTTAGAAGGCTGTTAAATGAATTAGCTGATGAGTAAGTACTTTTGAATTTAAAAACTAAATAATATTAATAGGAAGGAGAAAGCACTTCAACCGTTCTCCATTTCATACCATCAACCAAAGAGGGGACAATAAAGAATAATATGAAGACTGTGTGTTAGAAACAGGAATAACAGTAGTGTCACGAAAAGTTCCTAATATTTGTATGCTCGTTGCTTATAGAAATTATGCTGATGACTAAATCAGCGGTGCTTATGTGGGAAATAGTCAATGACTGAATTGCTTTACCTTCAGAGAGAATTTTGCTCAAGTTATCTGCTGCTGCGTACAAACTATCCCAAATCTAGGCAGTGCCTCTCTGACCCACAGGATCTGGGGCAACTGGGGGTGGAGGGTCCCCTTCCAAGACGGTGCCTTAGTGTTCCTCAGTGTGTGGTCTCTCCTCTCTCTCCCTCCCGCCCTCCTTCCCTCTCTGACTCTCTCATAAACACACATCTTCCAGAATCCTGCCACACCCCTTGGACCCTCACAGTGTGGCAGCCTCAGGGCCATCAGATTTCTTACATGTTGGCGGAGAGCTCCAGGGTCCATGCTCCTCTAGGCCTGGGCTCAGAAGCTGGCCTGGCATCCTTTGCCATATACTTTCGGTTAAAGTGATCACTGAGCCCACCCAGACTTCAGGGGACGTAGACCCTCTCACGAGTCAAAGCACTTGGGGCCGTATTTAGTCCACCACAAATCTTTAAGGGAGTGGCTCTCAACCAAAGCCAATTTGTCCCCTAGGGGAAAGTTAGTGACGTCAGGAGACATTTTTGGTTATCACATGGGAGGAGGCGGGCGCTAATGGAATCTAGTGGACAGAGGCCAAGAAGGTTACTAAACACCCTGAAACTCACAAGGATGGTCCCCCAACAACTAAGAACCATCTGGCCCCGAATGGCAGTGGCGCCAAGGTTGAGGGGCATCGCTTTAAGGGTTTTTCCACACTAGAAGCGAGGAGTTATTTCACTCTCTCCCCAAATGCCCCTTGGAGCTACAGGTTGGGTTTCAGAACAGTGAGAGAATCCATAACAAAGACAGCATTATTCAATGATTTTAATTCAACAGAAACACTGAATTTCTGGTGTGTGCCGCATGCAATGGGTAAATCAGAGGATAAGGCCTGGCGCCTGACCTCAGGAAAGGCATAATCCGGTGGTGAAGAGGCGAGAAGAGCTGCACAACAGGTGTGTAAATCATCATCTGTGATACAAAGAAGATGAAAGGAATCCCCGATGAAAGGTAAGTTCCATGAATTCAGGAACTTTGCCTTATTTTCTGCTCTATCTCCAACACCTAGATCAGTTCCAGACACCTTACAGTGGATCAGGCAACATTTGTTGAGTGAATAAATGGAACTGAGCTCCTATATAAGGGATAGAATTAGAGAAAATGCCCAGAGGGGCTCCTTGTTGGAAAGGCCAAGGGCACGGAGTGTCACCCTGTCCAGGAGGGTCTCCAGGGTGCCACATGACCTTTCTATCTTGGTGTCCCCTAAAGGCAGAATCAAAACATTTTAGGGTCTGGTGGATAAAAGGGTACAAATAAGAGCTAGGGTTCTCAGTGGGAAGCTGGGAACAAAGGCTGGGGATCCCTGCTGTGAGGCTTCCTGGCTTTCCTTTGTCTGTCTTTGTGTGATTACTTGGTTATTTCTCCACAGTGGTAAGCAGTTTAACTCTCAAAAAGGGGCAGCAAGGAAGGGAGGATATGATAAAATCTCCTCCTGAGTAACCAGATGATGAAGCAGAGGGAAAGAAAAGAGAGGCCAGGAGTCCAGAAGATCATCCAAACTGGGGTTCCCAAACTGGATGGGAAGCAGCCTCAAATCAGACGGGAGGCTGAGATGCTGAGGCCTCGAACAAGGGGGCGACAAAGCCCAGTTTGAGCCATTTGCTCTTGAGGAAGGGCCAGCATCTTTCCTCTACATTGGAGCAGAGGCCGTGTGCCTCTTGCTGGTCAGATGGCTGACTCAAGGCAGGAAGTGGGGGCAGATCTTTCAATAAATAGGGAAGGACTGATTTTCCAATAAATCAGGAACCAGTGTGGGGAAACTTTGATTCTTTCTTATGTTAGGTTGTTTAAAATTTTCATCATAAAAAGTAAAACCATACAATTCCTAGAAGAAAATATAGGTAAATATTTCCATAACTCTGTGGAAAAGTGTTTTTTAATTCTGACACAAAAGGCAGAACCTATAAAGAAAAAGACTGAAAGCTTAAATACCTAAAACATATTCAAAAGTAAAAGCATAACCCCTGTGCATAAAATCCATACAGTTAAAAATCAAAGTGCAAACTGGAAAAAAATCTACCGAAGATATACTATGCAAATGAGCACTGTGTTTAATGTATTTTTTTAAATTCTTAGAAATAAATAATATAGAGGACCAGCCTGATAAAAAACATATGTAAAGAATAGACTAATTATAAAAGAATCTCCAATGAATTTATGAAAAAATGTTCTTCACTAATAAAAAGTACAAACCAAAACCAATAAAATGTTATAATTATCCATCAAATTGGCAAAAATGTAAAAAGAAAATACAGAATACAAATTGTTAGATTCTACTGAGAGCAATTTAGCAAAGCCATTAATAATATACAACCCTTTGGCCCCCAAATTCCACTTCTAGAAATCTGTCCTAAGCAGATTATTGCTTAATAAACAATGAGCATGGACAGGGGATATTTATCATGCTGTTTATAGAAAAAAAAATTTATAGGCAACCTAAATGTCCAACAATTAGCAATTAGTTGAGTAAATTATAAACAACGTAAGTCGTGTATTGATAATAATAGTTTTATTTATAATGATCACATAAATGTCCATGCACTGGTAGGGAGAGATGTTTATGACCTATTAATTGAGAAGAACAGAGTACAGAAAAGTATTTGTAACATGATCCGGTTTTGTTTCTGAATTGATGGTTGGAAAGAGAGCTATAAAGCCCTGAAATGTCCAGAAACTTAGTGGTTTTCTGTGATTGGTGGGTGAGATTCTGAGTGAATTTTGTTGATTTATCTGAATTTTCTCCAATGAACATGATTTGTGTAATTCAAGTGCTTACAAGAAAAAAAAATTTTTTTTGATTTTAGTGCAAGAGTCCAGCAGGTGTATTTTAAGATTCTAAGCACAGGTGGAAAGCAGATGGCAGATAAAAACATGGCTATCTATGCCTGGGGTTTCCTGTGTAGGGGAGGAAAAACCTTTTTCCCTCTTCCTAGGTTCTCAACTGGGATCCTGTTACATAGATTAACAAGAGAAAACAAACTGATGTTTATTAACATGTATATCTCATGTACAGGTAAGAGAAACTCTGGGAAGAGTAACTCAAAGACGTGGCTAGAACTTGGGCTTCAGGACCTTCTCAGCTAAATCAAAAGAAGGATGTGGGGAGGTGAGTGCTGGGAAGGTGGCCAGGAAACTATGGTAAATGAGGTAAGGTTTGTTATGCACATTTAAGCCACTGTCTTCTGCCTGGACCAGGGTCTCTTAGGGTTTAGAGACATCCTTCTCTTTCTGGTACAGAATGGGAAACACCCTTACAAGTGGAGATTTCCTTTATAAATATAAATTTCCCTTATAAAAGGGTAACTTACACTCTGTTTTCAGAGCTTCTCCTATCTGCTGTTTCTTTAAAAGTCAGTTCAAAATAATCCTTAAACCAAAGAGGCATATTTGGGGTGGTGTATTCTGGTCTCCTACAGCTATTAGTCCTTTAATAAGCCAAGATTAAGGCTCATTGTAAGATATCCACATCAAGTCGGGTTCCCAACCACAGAAAGACTTTATTATAGATGAGCACTGACATTGACAACTTTCAGTATTAACTGAGCTAAAACCATGTTAATTCAAGACAAACATTTGTTTCTTGAAAATCTAAGGCATTAGCCTATCTTAATTTTTATATGCACAATGTTATTATATGCACAGAGAAGTTGTCAGTCATTTTAAAAAGAAGGTAAAACATTACCAAGTTTTATATTTTGTCTTTAGATTGTACTTCGTTGATCTTTTTAATTTGAAACATTATGCTCCAATTTATTTGTCATCACTTTTGGTGTCCTCTTGAAAATTCAACAGGGATCACGCTAACCTCTTTTCCTTTGCAAAGAGCTTAATAAAAACTAGATAAAATTCACATTTTAATAGCAGTAATGTCTTAGCATTAGAAAATGACTGTCTTTCTAAGTCTGCAAATAATCCTTTTGGGTATTTTTTCGCCTTTATTTCTAAATAGACCCAATATTTGAGAAGTCATTTAACCACTGCCTCAAAAAACTTAAAATCTCCATTAAATAATGAAAATGAGTGTTGTTTTGTATAATTCTCCCCTCCCCTTTGAAGACGATGCTACCAGACAGGGGGCTGGATTGGGAGGTTGGGAAACAGCAAAGCTCCCGCAAGGGATCCAACTGCCCCCCCCACCCCAAAATCCTTACCTCTTCCTGTTTTATGTCTGTTCAGTTAGAAAAATGGGGAAAAACAATTTCCCTCTCCTTCCCGCCTCATAAGGATTAACCGGATAATCGGTCAACAGCAGGAATTGAGAATACTGAGCTCTGTAGAGTCCACTTTCAAATTAAATGAACAAATTGAATTAAAAGTGTAATTTCACGTTTAGAGAAGGCTCGAGCCCTGGGGTGACGCCAGTGCAGGTCAGTGGGAGAAGACCCCTCTGCAGTCCCTACCCCTCGAGTGGACTGGAAAAATAAAGCCAGGTGCCGTCCCGAAGGAGACGTTTTAACTCGAAGCCATGCCTACTAATAGGTCATGTTTTATTTTTTAAACACCTGTGACCTTATGGGTACCAGAGATACCAACACCACTTAAAACCAGCAAACATTATGATGAAAGTCCAAACTAAGAGGAACTAAGGAATATGAATGTTAAAAAAAAAAAAAAGCTAACTTCCTACAACGTGAAATGAAAAATATCTATTAAGTCCCTGCCGGCACTAGTTTAGGCCATAGTTCCTGCCTTCAAGGAGATTGCAGTTTTGTCAAACTTAAGTAGTTTCAACAGAGAGAAAGAGATGGAGAGAGAGAGAAATCTAATATCTGTACCAGATATCTGTACCCCCCGTTATCTCTCCAGTTCTCCAGATCTACCAAAAAAAAAAAAAAAAAGCAAGATAAAAAGTTCTAACCCCCTAAACTGAAGAGCTGCCTTCCTATATATTTTACCTTTTCCTGCAAGGAACAACTTTCTGGTAATGTACTCTGACCAACCAGGCAGGAGAATAAGTGGATTTGAAATGCTCACACTCACTCACACACACACACACACACACACACGCACACACACACACATTCTGTAGGCACTACACAAAAGGCCAAAAGGGAAATAAGCTATCTGGGTTTAATGTATGTTTTCTTTCTTTTCTTAGCTGTTTTATTAATGCCCTGTGACTTGTTAAATGCAAATATATGAAAGGAAGGTGCTCATAGCAGAGGAAGTGTTTAGTTCAAAACAACTATGACCTCAATCTACCATTTATTGCGTTTGAATAAACAGAAAAGCCATCTAACCCTTTTGAATTTTAATACACTTTAATGGCCTCTTTATAGTCTTCCAAAGTGCCTTCATACTCACATAACAGAATAAACTAACCACCTGATTCAAATTCTTTCACTGCCTAGTTAGCTGTGGAATGAGTTAGCTGGCCAGCTGGAGAGAGTAGAACAGCTGTTGTAAATCCAAACGCATTTTTATAGGAAAAGATACAAACTTCACACTGGATAGTTTATTGTGCTGTTTATTGCACACCTGGGGACTGAGTTTCATGAAACGCCCACCCTGGTCGGAAATGGAATAAAATGGCCATGAATCAGCCTGGGTGAAAGAGGCATGTCATCTGTATCTAGTTATTGTAAAATTAGTTCAATCCAAATAATGAGCTAAGAGGTGGGCTGAAATGGAGCCACTCCTTAATCAAGCAGGACCAATTCCCCGATGCAGAACAGCTGAAAGCCTCTGAATTTCCCCCATTACCCAGGAAGCTGCTGGGAAGCAGCAAGGCTGGTAGTTGGGGCTGGCCAACATCACCAGCCCTACATCTAGTGGCCGAATGGAAATCTGAGTTTGCCTCCTATAACAGAAAGAATATTGGAGAATGTCTAAAAGGGATCACAGCAGCATTTCCTGAAAACACTCCTTACACTTTTGGAGATTATTTTAAGAACGTGCTGAGAGCTAGCGGCTGTCTCTCTAGCGGTTCAAGGGCGTCCCGAAGGAGGCCACGACCCAAGTTAAGCTCCGGCACGAAAGGCAGTCACTTCGGAGGGTCCGAGAATCCCCTCTGCCCTCGTTCGGGGCGTGCGCGGTGCAGAAACTCATTAAAAATAGTGCTGGTGGTCCCGAAATGCATCTCTTTGTATCTTCTGAATAATCTTCACAATAACCATGCAGTGGGTGTTATTAACCCCAGTTCAAAATCGTGGAAACTGAGACTGAGGGAGAGTGGATCGTATTTGCCCAGGACACACAGCTAGTAAACGGCAGAAAACAGCCTCGACCACAGAACCTGGGATCAGGCGTCACCCTCCTCACTGTGGCTCCCACAGTGGATGAAGGAACATGACTTCAATGAATATGAAAGCAGCTCTTTTGCCCTTTTCCTGTTTGCCCATTTCTATACCCCTCTAACCTTAAAAGAACCTAATTTTAGGAATGTGATCACTAAGCAATTGAAACTACCTCGTGACTTACACTCTCCTGAATGCACGCCATGCCTTGTCTAACCTGTTGATTCTTTTCCTAGATAAAAAGAAGGGGGCTTCCCTGGTGGCGCAGTGGTTGAGAGTCCGCCTGCCGATGCAGGGGACACGGGTTCGTGCCCCGGTCTGGGAAGATCCCACATGCCGTGGAGCGGCTGGGCCCGTGAGCCATGGCCACTGAGCCTGCGCGTCCGGAGCCTGTGCTCTGCAACAGGAGAGCCCACAACAACAGTGAGAGGCCCGCGTATCGCAAAAAAAAAAAAAAAAAAAAAGAAGGAAGACTAGCTCTCTACCTGCAATAGCCCCCCCTAAGCAATCCTGCAGGCAGATCACTTGGGCAGGATAACATCTGAAGAGAGCTAGCCAGTCTGCACGCGGTGGAGACGCAGAACACAACCTCCTGCCTCGAGGATTCGCTGAGATTCTTCCCCCTCCATTTTTCTCTTTAAAAACCGTCCTGGCTGAGCAGCATCTTTGGAGTTAGTCTCTGGACACGAGTCCACCATCTCCCCAGATTGCTGGCTTTTCTGATTAAAGCACCTTTCTTTTCTACTGACACTTGCCTCTAGAATTATTGGCATATGAGCAGTGAGCAGCCAAACCTGGGTTCGGTTGCAAATCCAGGTAACAAAATAATGGACCAGAGCACACGGGGCCTTAGACCTCTGAGCCCACTGAGGCTGAGACCGTCCGCGTCTCAGGCCGGGGTCTTGGGATGCCAGGACCCTACACGGCCAACGGGAACGCGATGCCGGGCGTCAAACCTAATTCCCAGTGAAATCTTTTACGGCATCATTTTAATACCTGCCCTCAATCTCTGGGCCATAAATTTAACAGGGAGTGGGAAGAAAGATACAGTTTTCATGAGCATTTTGGGACAAAGAAATACTTGATTATCAGTTATTTGGAACAAATAACCAAATCCATTATTCACATTTTATTTACACATCCCCTGTCACGGTCCAGAGATAACTGAAGGCAACTGTCCCGATTTTCGAATTCAACCCCTGGATAGATTTTTGTTAGTTTTGTTTTTATTCACCAGTTTGGCACCCTCTGCAGCCTCAATTTACAGCGTGATTTTATGCTTGCTCCTTCGGTTTGTACTGTGCAAACCTACCACCTGACAATGAAACGGGTACGTAAGTAATTTACAGGTGCAAGGTGCCAAGAGGTTGTACGCGTCAGGGCTGAGGAGTGGAAGGGCAAGAACTGATCATCACAGCCTGGCAAGCGGGTACGTTCAGACGTGGGAGGGCGTGTGCACACACACGTGTGAGCGTGTGCCTGGGCACGTGCATGCTTTAATTAGGCTCCTTCAATCTGCAGGGACAAGAGACACAAGTTTGCATTGGGTGATGGGATTTACTGGAAAAATATGTGGAGAAATAAGGACGCACAGGCAATCCCTCCACAGGTGCACAAGGAGGCCCCTGGGGAAAGAAAACCCCATTCAGGACATGGCGTTTGTCGCCCACACTGCTCGCTCCCAGCTTACTGTGTCTGTGGTGTCTCCACTTCAAGGCTCCTCCACTGTCCCGTCCCCCCTCCCCTTGACCCGATCAGTCACCCCCATTCGGGGGCTCTCCAGCCAGGCTGCTCCTGAGTCTCAGGCTGACCTGTGTCCTGTTGGGTCCAAGAGAGGGAGGCCATCATTTAAACGGTGATGATCCTGGAATGAAGAACCGTCCCCAGGGCTCCCCACCAGGCTCTCCTGAGATGCAGGGGCTTGTTATTAGGACACTGGGACCACATCTGAGAGCCACTAAGGGTCAAGGCAAGCCTCTCTCTTGGAGCGGTAATGGCACTTCTGTGGTCTCCTGGTTAAAGGTCTCTGTCATCTCCGGCCTAAAGTCCAGAGGAGTCAGTCTGGTTGGCTTATCGGGCCGAGCTCCACTCACCAGGCCGCTCCAGGAACTGCCAGGGGACAACTGGATCAGGAACGCAGGGGACTGTGTCATCAGCCGGGCCCTGCCCTGCCCTGCCCCGCGAGGCTGCGACCACCTGCCCCGGAAGCCTCTCTTCTGTAGGCTCCAGGCTGGAGGAGCCATGGTGAGAGCAGCTCCTCTAATAACCACATGATTAGCAAACGACCCAGCATTCACCCCTAGGCACGGACCGGACCACGGAGAGCTGCCAACAGGGACTCAGAGCCCCGCATGCCACTGATTGCTGCAGAATTATTCACAGCAGCCAAACGGTGGAAACAACCCAAGTGTCCATCGCACACGAACGGGTAAACAAAACGTGCTCTATCCATACAACGGAATGTTCTTCAGTCACAAAAAAGGAACGAAGGACTGAAAAATGCTACAAGATGGATGACCCTTGAAACAATATGCTAAGTGACAGAAACCGGGCAGGAGGGTCCTATTACAGGATTCCACTTGTAGGAAAAACTAGAATTGGCAAATTCACAGAGACAGATGTGGACTCAGGTTACCAGGGGCTGGGGGAGGGGGTGGGAGTCCCCGCTTCATGGTTAGAGGTTCTGTTTGCAGTGTGAAAAACGCTTTTGGGAAACAGCTAGAGGTAATGTGTCAACGTAACGAATGCCACTGCACTGTGAATTTTCAATGGTTACAATGGTGAAATTTATGTTTTATTATTTTATCACAATACAATGGGGAGGCGAGGACCTGCAGAGGTGGGGAAATGGAGGGCCAGCAGCCATCACTGCTGGGATGTTGCCACATCACGTGCAGACACAGACGTTTGCAGAGACGCCCGGTGGTCCCCAGGGGTCCCCAGATGGCCCTCGCTCTCCCTGTCCGGCCCATCTTCCTGCCTGAGGGCCCTGCTGACAGCAGAGCTCTGGGCAGTCACTAAGCAGAGGCCCCCGGGGGTCAAGGCCCTCACGGAGCTGCAGAAGTTTCTGCAGAGCCCCCATTTGGGCTCCACCCTGGGAGCCAGCCCCGCATGGCCTCCTGCACTTTCCCACCAGCTCTGGCTGGTCCGCACGCAGCAGCGCACACATGGGCGGGTGACTGTTTCTCCACCCCTTCCAGACCTCCCCCTCCCAGCCCCCCTGCAGCTGGGGAGGCTCCTGCACCCACACTTCATCCCTTATTCCCAGAACACTTGAGGGGCTCCTGGCTCGTAGAAGGACCCCACTCCTGGTCCCACTGAGGGCTTCCCTTCATGAAGAGCAGCCCGCCTCTTCCTCTCGGACCAGGGAGCTGTGGATGGGGTCATTTCAACCACTGTCTGGGGAGCGCGGCACAGCTGAGAAAGAACTTTCCATGTGCGTCTCATCTCCACCACTGACAGGGGTGTCTGATTAATCTGATAGGAGGAAACAGAGGCTCAGAGGTCAGGCGGCCTCCACGGGAAGAGAATCACCAAGTAGTGGCGGGGAGGCTGGGCCCGCCTCTCCTCCCCTGGGGCGTCCCCTCGTTTCTCCGGGGCACGGGGCTCAGCAGTGCTCCCGGTGACCGAGCGAGGGGCCCACACGGCCACTCCGGCTCACTCTTCCCCGAATTTCCAGGCTCAGGCTCCTTGGCGTGCCGAATACACACAAGCCCCCGGGAAGCCTGGGAAGCTGGGACATGTTTTACAAGCGATGATTATGGAGCTCATTAGTGTTATCCTATCTGTCTTTCACTGTTGTTACTGATTTTCAGACTCGCCCATCACAGAGCATCTGGGCACATGTCCAAGACAGCTGTATGCTTAACGGAACCCGAGCATCCCCACCCTGTGCTCACACACGTTTGTCCCTGAATAATAAATCGCGCAAATGTCAGGGTGGCCACAGGGCCCTGGAATCACGGGCAGTGAAAGTGGCTAAACTCCAGTGGGTCCCTCCAACTTTAGAAGTCCACTGTCAGTCAGACACATTCCTCTAATGTAACTTCAACGCCGGGACCACAGCGGCTGGGAAGCGCCTCACCTCCGAATCACCGAGACTGACGGGCGCACGACCCGTGAACGTTCTCACTGTGATGAGACTACCTGGTGCGTTCACCCCAGTCCCAAGGTCTCCTGAGAACAAAGTTGCTGTTTAATCTGCGAGGCCCTCGAGCGAGGCTCTTCATCATGCCCCGTGTGTCTCCCAAGGGGACACAGAGCTCTTGACGGCAGCAGCTTGAAAGCACGTCCGGTTTCTGTCCCCACATAGTGACAGATTTCCCATTCTCCCCAGGGAACTACAGTAGGATATCAATCCACCTCTTCCAAGGGTGTAAATTTCACTCACAGTCTAAAACTTTGGACCAGAATCCTGTCTTAACTGGGGGCCACTTTGCCCACACCCAGGGGACATTTGCCAATGCCTGGAGACGTCTGGGGATGTCATAAATGGATGCGGTTGCTACTGGCAACAGGTTAAGTGAGGCCTGGGATGCTGCTCACCATCCTGCCGTGCCCTGGACCACCCACACAATGAAACATCCAGCCAAGTGTCAACAGGGCCGCGGCTGAGAAACCCCGCATGAGGGAATTCCTACCCCATACTTACTGTTCTAAAGACTTTTAAAGGGTTAAAATAGTGACAATTTACTCCACGTTTGGGGCTGCTATAACAAAATACGAAAGACCGGGTGGCTTGTAAACAACAGAAATGTATTTCTCACACTTCCAAGGCTGGAGTCCTACATCAAGGTGCCAGCAGATTCGTGTCGGGGGAGAGAGCCCGCTTCTTGGTTCACAGACACCGTCTTCTTGCTGTGCCCTCAGGCAGAAGAAAGGAGAAAGGAGCTATCTGGTGCTTCTTTTATAAGGGCACTAATCCCATTCATGAGGGCTCCACCCTCATGACTTAATCACCTTCCAAAGTCCCCAGCTCCAAATACCATAGCATTGTGGGGGGTAGGACTTCAGCCTATGAGTTCTGGGGGGACACAAACACTCAAGCCTTAGTACAAATTACAAGTTGAACATTTTTACTTCTACCTTCAAACCAATCTGTTTATCAGCACAGATATAATCTCCAATATATCTAAAGATGTTGAGCCTGTATTTGCCATGCACGTTTTTAATTTACATCAGAGTTTTTAAGTACTGCCTTCCTCATTTGAACTAGGAATCTATTTACTATATGTGTGCTAGTTCATTCCCAGAGGGGCACGTGATAGACAGAATATACCTTTTCTCCCCCAAAGAGAACCTAGTTCCCTACCGTTAGGAGTGTGGAACCAGATCTGCCCATGGAAAATGACATAAAGTGAGAATTTCTGTGTTTACCTGGGGCAGACAGAGCTATTGGCACATGGCAATCATCACGGGCTAAAGTGAGGCTTCTCAGACGTGGTCCGACTTGACCTGGACCTTCAAGGAAATGTCAGGGCTGGGAAGGCAAGGGGGGAACAACGCTGAACAATGAAGGGCACAGAGGCTTTGCTAAGCAAACTTAACTCGGATCAAGAAAGAGCCCGGATCAAGAAAACAGTGAGGTGCAGATTCATACTGTGAGCACCAGGACCTAAATTTGAAAAGTGAGTTGGCAAGCAGATTACAACGTGCCATGAGTACCAGGCTTAGGCTACTACAGAAGTATTGGGGGCAACATACTTATAAAATGAAAGTACTTTCCTCTGGATGAAGTGAGACTGGAGATCAGGAGGCTGGTGAGGAGATACCACAGTACCTTAGGAGTGATGAAAAGGGCCTTGATTAGGGTGAGATTTTGAGTCCGAGAGGAGAATAAACAGTAGTTGTGCTTGTGTTACAATTAAGAAATGAGAGGTCAACAAAAATGGAAAAGGGAACAGGAGAGGGATGAAGGGTTGTGATAAGTTCTTTGGGGGGCGGAGGAGGGCGGACAGAGGATGCTGTTTCCAATTTTTGAACCTTCCATCATCCCTCCACTCTGTGAAACCGGGTGTTGCTCCCATCCATTTCCACTTTATCGAAACTACTCTGATGACAGAAGACACACGCCCTCGTAATTGGCCAAGCCAGCCGCTGAATTTTCAACCATTATCCTACTTGATTTATCTATAGTCTTGTTAGCTACTTGAGCGTCCCAAACCGCCATCCAGACCCACCATGCAACTATCCCCCAACCCCTGGCCTCACCTCCTCCTCAGGGTCTTGCTGGCAACTTAAGCTTCACAAACCCAAATCTGACCTTATTTCCTTTCCTCAAAGAAAAATGAAAGAAAAACATAAGAAACAGACCCTCCCTGTCCCCCACCTCTGCAGATGCCATTATTCTCTACTCGGACCCCGAACGGGGGATCCATCCTCCTTTGCTCCTGAAACCCTGTCATTCACGAAAAAGTGTCGACCGCATTTCAGATACAAGCTGGCCCAGCCTCTCTCCCACACCCCTCGCTCAGCCCAGACCCTCAGCTGCAGACTGATACCCCCAATCTTCCCAAGTCCGGCAGGATCTCCATCCGCATCATACAAGGGGTATGAGTTTAGCACAAGGAACTGACCACTGGCACCAGCGGCGAAGCATCTGCTGGCCCCAGGTCTGAGGACACGGACCTGAACTTGGCCCTGAGCCGGGCACCGCCTGGTCGCCGTCCTGCCCCCAATGACTTTCTTCCTCCAAGGCTGCGTCCCATCTCCTGCAGCCCTCGCGGGTCTCCTAACACCTGCCAACCCCTAACTCCCTGCCTGAGCACCTGCTCCCTCTGCCTGGCCGCCTCTCTCCAGGAAAGCCCTGATCTCCCCAAATGCCTGTTTCCTGGGGCTCCCCCCGCCAGCTCCAGGGGAGCTGTGCATCCCTTCTTGCAGTCTCCCTCGGGCAGCGCTCGCAAATATGTTGTCACATTTACACGGTGTTTTGCAACTTCTGCGTGGGGTTGTCTGTATTTGCAAAAGTCCCCTACGCCCTCTTTGAATCCTTAGGATGAGCGAGGCCAAGGGGTTAGCCTCCTGTGGGGAGGCTGTTCTGAATCCTGGCTGCACGATGCAGCACCTGGGACCTGTCTTGAACACACGCCTGCCTGGGCATCACCCGCAGAGACTCCGGTTCAGCTGGTGGGCTATGCGAGGGACCTGGCTCTACGAGGTCCCTGGAGCTCCCCCGGAGAGGATGCACAGCTCGAGCCGAGGACCGGGTGAGCAGCAACGAAGACGCACTCCTGGCAGAGCTTTTCCCGCTGAAGACGCGGAAAATGCGAGTGCCGGGGAGCGGCAGGAAGACACCCGCACTCAGGGGCTGCACAGAAGGCTAGTTCACGGCCCACGTGACTTGGCAGGGAGCTGGATGCAAGATAGCTGGAGATTCCGTTAGGTGTCTGAGGGGCTGGAATCTGCCTGGTTGTGCTCCAACCAGATGGAAAAATTGTAGGTGAGAAGATTCTATGCCGTGGGGAAGGAGAGGCGTGTGGAAGGCCACCTTCATTCTCCTTACACGGAACCCTTCTCCCAGGATCCACACGCAGGAAGGTATAGTTTGTATTATGCAGGTCCCACACCTAAAACCCAAGAGGAGACGTTCCCCCTGCCCCACCCCGGGTCTGCAAGGTGCTCTGAAGGAGTCTTGGGTGCTTTAGGGCAAGTCCACCACCAACAGAGTGAAAGAGGCGCCGGCCCTCAGAGCCACTCACGTATGAGGCCCCCTTCAGCTGGCTGAGTGTCCCGCTCTCTGTGCCAGGGGCCCTCACTTTGTCCTTCTGTCCTCGGGATTTATTCCCGCTGATTCTCTCTGCCTCTGCTTTCAGCAAAGCAAATGGATCCGCGTGCACGTAAACAGCGATTTCTGCTCTCCAGTGGTGGGAACGCTCTGGGCCCCAGCTCAGTATCCGCACAGAGGACCAACAGCTCAGCGGGGCTGCCCTTCCACAGCCCCGCCGTCCACAGAGCAACCAGCCACGGAGGCGTCTGAAATCCTCAGCCGTGGAAAACGTGTGTGTGAGGAGAGGATGACACTTGGGAGAGAACAAAATAGCAAAACACGTAGGAAGTTGTGAGAGAAGGATTATTTAATCCTCTTCCAAAATGCTGGCTGGGCTCCAAGAGCAGCAGGCAGAAGACCAGTTTAGAAAAGTGAAAACTAATCTGAATAATGAGGAGAGTGCCAGTGTCAGCAACTAGCCCAGCAAACTCATTTATAGCCTCGTAAGTGAGGGAATAATTGAATCTTCCTGTGCAAATGAACGTGCTGCACAAAAGGAGGTCAGATTGGATTTCTGTCCCCAAGTCATAGAGCAGCAACTCCTAGTTATGCCATGCGCAGCAGACAAACAATTACATAATCAAAGGAAAAGATCTCTTTCCTCTGAAGGCTCACAAAAGCCATTTCATTCCACTCTGTATGTCAGATTCCATTTTAACTAGCTCCAGGTTGTGCGGTCTGCACCCAGTTTTTTCCTAAGTCCTAAAATAATGCTGCATCTGAGGTCAGATTCCGAAATACATATTCTTTTATCAAAAGCAAAAATAGGGGGCTTCCCTGGTGGCGCAGTGGTTAAGAATCTGCCTGCCAATACAGGGGACACGGGTTTGAGCCCTGGTCCGGGAAGATCCCACATGCCGCGGAGCAACTAAGCCTGTGCACCACAACTACTGAGTCTGCGCTCTAGAGCCTGCGAGCCACTACTACTCAAGCCCGCGCACCTAGAGCCCATGTTCTGCAAAAAGAGAAGCCACCGCAATGAGAAGCCCACGCACCCTAACGAAGAGCAGCCCCCGCTCGCCACAACTAGAGAAAGCCCGCGCACAGCAACGAAGACCAAATGTAGCCAAAAATAAATAAATAAAATTTATATTAAAAAAAAATAACAAGTGGCCTTCCTTAAAATTGGCTATGGGTAGTGAGACCCTGTGTTCATCCTTGAAGGAAGAAGCCCGGGTGCTTGTGCCTGGGATGCACACCTCTGGCAGAAGCACGACCCCATCCACTTCTGCCTTGTTTGCAAATGGCACAAACACAGGGAAAACAGTGACTCAGATCTGCCCCCTTCGCTGGGAGACAGTCGAGAGCCTTTCCTAAGATTAACAGGAAAGCAGGTGAGTTTGAACTTGAAATGCACCCGCGGCTGGACCAGCGAGGGGTCCCAACGGGCAGTGGCCAGCGTGAGCCGGTGGAATCGGACTGGTCTCACTGTCAGAGTAAATCTCCCCTCCCCTCCTCGACTGCTTAGAACAAAAATATTGTTTTAGAACTAAAATAGCTCACTTGTTTCAGCACCCCCGGAATCAACTGACAGGTGCTATGTAAATAAACTACACAGAGGTTATTCGTGACCAGAAAAAAGGACTCAAAAATCATCATACTGCAAGAAAATCACAGGGTAAGTTTGTCTAGGTCTGGCCGCTAGTCTACAAGTCAATTTTCTATGAAGCGGGACTTTGCTCCCAGGGTCAACACCCTGGCAGTGACAATCCCCATGCTCGCTGGATAGCAGACGGCGGTCCAAGTGCCTGGCGCGGTCAGCTGCTTTATGCCTCACGGCGCCACCAAGGGGCAGGGACTCTTCTTTGCTGCACTTGGTGGGCAGTGGCCGAGGCACAGAGAGGTCACTTACTTCAGTCAGGATCACACAGCTAGAGAGCCAGGCAGCCCAGGGCCAGAGCCCACGCGCTTAGCTGCCACGCTACGGGGACATGTTTTAGACCCTCCCGAGCCAGAAACTACACTAGACATTTCAACACACACTTCAAAGGTGGACACTTATCACCCCAATTTACAGACGAGGAAAATGAGGGGCAACGGGGTGAGGGTGATCCTGAGTGTGACGCCAGGGCATTTAGCCCCGTGTGTGGATGGGAGGCACCGAGGCGAACCTCTGGTTGCAAAAGAGCTTCAAAGGTGTTCACACACCTCAGTGTGTGCACCAAGGTGGCCGCCGCTCCAACACGTGAATCGTCTGGGGCGCCCTCAATCCTTGACTTGTCAGTCATCCCCCAGTGCGAGTTCCTGCCACGCTGCAACTTTCTCAGAAATCTAAAATTCCACGTCTACTTCAAGACTCGGCCCATTTACACATTCCCTGGGACATCAGTTGTAGATGCATGCATGTGGGTACACATGTTTTACATGCCTACACACACACACACATACCAGGATGCACACACACAAATGCATGTACATACACCGGACACACAGTCTAATCACTGGCCCACTTTAGAAACTTCACTTATCTTTCATAAGAACAGAAAGTAAGAACTGGTCTTTCGAATCATGGCTGCCTGCTACAGAGGGTGGGTACCACTCGAAAGAAATCCCTTTCCTTTGGCGGAACACCGTGATGAGTGGGTCATTTGGATCCGGGAACAGGAACTGGAGACAGCTGATTTTTTTTTTTTTTTCTGCATAAGAGAAGGATAAAGGTTGGAATTCTTGATAAGATGAAAGAAGAGAGAAGGGTCAAGGAGATGGAGGGCCGAGCAGTGTGCAATGTGACCTCCCAAATTCTTAGTCAACCCCACTTCACGCTTAGATGCTCCACGGGGGCTATTTTGGGGATGGGGAGCTATGGAAGGCTCTGGGGTCTACTTTGCAGTAGTGTGGGTCAGAAACTGCCCATAAGGAGTATCGGGAAGCTGAGGGGGACACAGCTCGTTGACTGCATGTCCTGTGGGGAGCTTGGGGCCCTCACAGGCCATGGAATTCATGAGCATTAAAGCCAGTGCTACCTGGAACTGGAGGAGAAGGAGGGGCCCAGGGGATTCCAGGTTGCATCTATGCAGAGGATGCACACATTAGGGTCAGAAGCTTTGGGTATAAAACAAAGAGCATAGGGGATAGGACAGGTGCACGTGGTAGAGAGCAGTCTTCTGATGGTGAAAGCCTTTCCTCTGCTCACCGCCCCAGGAAGGAAGAAAGGTAGAGGCTGTGCCCTTTTCTACTAAGTACTGGGACTTAGAAGGCCTGGATGATTAATATTCACCTTTGATCCCCAACAAAGCAGCTAACAGGTGTTAGATATTAAACCCATCTTCAAGTCAATAAAGGAATTGCCAAGCAAACCTTTCACGCCTTGAAGAGAGTCCATCCACAGACAGGTCATCCATTCCAGGCTGTGCAGCCCAGGAAGAGCAATGGAACCATTGTGATGCAGAACTGAAGGATTAGAAGGGCTTCTGTCACCTCTGTGACCTGGAGACCAGCTGGTGCTACTGGCTAATGGACCTCCCTCCCGCAGTGAGCCCCACTCCAGACCATCAGCCACAGGGAGGCCTTTGTGGACCCCTCACTGTGAAGGAAAATCCTATTTACAAAAGCCTTCACCATGTGGTCTCCAGTCTACCCCCTACCTCGTCTCCTGCCACTCTATCCCACACCCCAAAGCCCCTCCACTGAACCCCCTTCCACAGGCCTCGCTCCCCACCATATGAGTCCCACTTCAGTGTTCTTCTCTACTTATTGGCCTGCCAAATGCATTATTATTCTATTATCCTTCCAGATCCAGACGTCAGCTCCTCCATGAGCTTTGCCCTCCCACACTTTTTCAGGTAATCATTTAATAACCTCTGTCTGCTGGATGACCATAATAATTTGTTAAAACTTCCACTAGACTTCCTGCTACTGGTCTGAATGCATGTGTATATTCAGATGCTACATAAACAGATGACTAGAGAGATAGGTAGAGAGATAGGTAGGTAGACAGATATTGACTGGTATACATTGATGAACATACAGAGATTAATATAGAGATTAAAACATTTCTATATAAATGTATATATTTATGTATAAATGCATCTAGACAGGAACTAATATTTCTCCACCCTGTATCTGCGGTGCTAACTATGGTACCTAGTATATATTGGGTGTTTGAAAATGTTTAGTGACAGAATGGACGGATGGGAGGATAGATGGAAAGAAGGGAGGGAGGGAGGGTCGATGGATGGATAGATGGGGTTCAGGTTACAGCTGCACTCCTGGGAAAAGAGGGCATAAAATCAAGGAGGAAAGTCTGGGAGGGAGTTTCTTGTCTCGAATTGCAGTTTAGCACCATGACTAAAAATTCAGGAGAGTCAGGTTGTGGAGACAGACGGACTGGGCTTAACTATCTGTCCAGTTTACTAGCTGCTTATCTCCTCCATGCTTCAGTTTCCTCGTCTGAACCACGTGGGTAATCGTAGCACCTCCCTCCTAGGGATTAGATGAGCCAATGCACACCAGGCAGTGAGCTCTGCACCGCGCTCCACACCAGGTGAAGACACCTACTCTACAGCAGATTCCATACCAGGTGATACCATTTAACACCATGACTAAAAATTCGGAGATGCACAGAAGATGGTCCCCTGACCTTGCAGAGCTTGGTCTGGTGGGGAAGAAACAAGATGACATAAGTACATAATTGTATCGAATACCACAAAGATAGACTCAGAACACCGCAAGGGTCCCCAGCGGGTGACCCACCCTAGGCTGAGGGTCAGAGAAGGTCTCCCTGAGGAGGTGACACACGCGCCGAGACTTGACAGTTGAGAAGGCGATCACCAGGGTGAGAAGGGAGAAAGCTTTCCCTGCGGGGTCAGAACTAGCTCAGGGTGACACTAGGAGGATGACACTTCGGGACCCTACGGTAGCCTCCACAGCCCTGGGCGAAGTAGGCAAGGGGCAGGCAGGCCGTGTTGAGGAGTTTCTTTCCCGTAAATGAATAACGGGAAACACCTCAACAGTTTTAAGCAAGGTGTGACTGTTTCTCTGCACACAGTGGAAGAGATGGAGAAAAAATGACCTATGTGGCCCGGTGGGAAAATGAGACTCCTCTGCAGAGAGATGCGAGAGAAGTGCTGCCAAAAACCAAAGGATTCTGAATGGCGCTTATGTTTCGTTTAAAACCACCTAACGAAGAGAAAAATACGAAGGGGTTCCCTGTGCCATCCATCACTCTTTGGTGCTTCAAGCTTGGCTTTCATGTCTGTCTGAAGGTCAACGTAATGTATACGGCCTGCCCATCACAACACCTACACTTATCAACTTAACGAGCTGCATCGTGTCCAATTTAGTTTAACCGCTATGAAGGCATCATTTTTCTTTTAGGAGCTTCTTGTTTCTGTTATTCCAATCAAATGTATCATCTCTTGCTTACTTTGGAGGTGATCCTGTCTACCAGAATGTCACTGGCTACCACTTTCAGGATTTTTATTAATAAATGCTCGCTGTGCTTATTATTTCTTTACTCAGCCACGTTTCATTAACCCGCCAGGTATCATCAGCCTTTGCTCCACTTCCTAGCACTGCTGTTTGCTCTACTGTGGGTGAAAGTCATCTATTTATTTGTTTTCTCCGTTCGCCACCTGGGAGCAGGCTGAAGGGTGGATGCCTGGATGAAAAAAATACCTTCTACACCACTATGGTTTCCATTTTTCTGCCATTTTCTCGTCCTCCCTTCATTCATCATTTATTATGCCTTTCAAAATATCCGTGTTCGTTGACCCCAGCAGAGAACTAACTTCATAAACTTTAATCGTATTTTCTAAAGATTCCTCCTCACATACTTCCCCTGAAATCTCTCCCCACACTGATTCTCCATCAAGCAACCTCCTCCACAGACATTTTCAGGACAAATGAACACACACAGCCCCTTTTTTTTTTTTTTTTTTGCGTAGACAGAGCACAGATCCCTAAATAGAAGTAAGAAAATATACTCACTGAAGAACATCAAAACCAAGATACATAACTTATAATGTCAGGCTGGCCACAAAATTGAGAAGTAATTTGGCCATAAACAGAAATGATGACTATCTTTTCCAAATGGAAAGGCCCAGACAGCGACGCTATAAAAATCACATTACTATTGTTACATATTCATGTGACTAGAAATTCATCAGCAAACAGACGTGTGAGAGGCCATAGATTCTGTACATATGGAGACCATATGCCTCAGGTTTTCTGGGAAAGAAATATTATGTCCTGTGTACCCATACGTACAGTCATCCTGGCTGGGGCGTGTGTTCCAAATTTTGGCTGAGAAAATATGGCCCCCATAGCTTCTATGGCTGCAAACCCCAAGCAGTGTAAGGAGTGGTGTGTGTAGCCAGGGAGGCCCTGGACACGCGCGACTCTGGGGTGCAAGTATAGAGTCTCTCGTAATTATCACATGACGTGGAAGAGCCAACAGTATATATTTTTTTAAACTTTTCAACTACAGCAGCACAGAGAAGAGACAACTAGAAGCCGCCATAGGCATTCTTCAGAAAAATGTTCTGTAACAAGCATCTCCAAATACATTTGCATCGGAGGGGAGTCTCGCCTTGGCATTGTGGAATTAGCCGTCGAAGAACAGAAATAACCAGAGAATTAGAAACGAAGTTACGGAAGAGCTTCAAGGCTGAACACTGAGCGACTGCAGGCACGGGCAGCAGGACGTCACAGGCTGGCCGTTCTGATGACCTAGGCCAGTGGCCAGGAGTGACCTTGGCCAAAGGACAAGAAGAAGAGCAGGCATTTCCCTGGTTCCTCCAGAGAGGAAAGGACAGCATGTTAATATCAGGATTGCGCTGTAGGCTTATCTGACTACGATTTATTTGATATCATGTAGGGTTGTGTCTAAATTAATCATTTGCTCAAGTACAGACGATTCTTTTCAGCTAATACCTTCATCAGAAATAACAGTTAAGATTCAGCCTCTGGAAGCAGATTCTGTGGCTTTTAGACCCAACGTCATCAGTGACAAAGTGTTACTTAACTGTTTTAAGTTTTAGTTTTCTCGTCTGTACAGTGGAAAATAATTGCTGCAGCAATTAATTCTGGCCTTCGCCTTCCGCTCCTGGGAGGTGATCTCGAAGCCCTTGGCGTGGTCTGCCTGCATTCTGCAGGTGTCATTAGACAAGCACACGAGCACTGGAGGAAAAGCACAGCCGCACGCATTTGTGGCTTAGACGCAAAGAAATGTCACCGAGGAAGCCTAGGCATTTAGAGGGACGAAAAAAGTTTCCTAATTTAAAGACTGAACTGAACAACTGCAGGTTGAAAGGCTGGCAATTCTGAAATCAGAATACCAGTCACAAGGGACGTGTAAAAAGGAACCCCAGGGCTTCCCTGGTGGCGCAGTGGTTGAGAGTCCGCCTGCCAATGCAGGGGGCACGGGTTCGTGCCCCGGTCCGGGAAGATCCCACATGCCGCGGAGCGGCTGGGCCCGTGAGCCATGGCCGCTGAGCCTGCGCGTCCGGAGCCTGTGCTCCGCAACGGGAGGGGTCACAACAGTGAGAGGCCCGTGTACCGCAAAAAAAAAAAAGGAACCCCATAGTTAAACACGTTTGAGAAGCGCCCCTTGTATTTCATCCTCTTGGAGGGCGATTACGCGCAGGGAGTCCAGCGCTCAGGCACGCCTGCGCTCCTAGCCCAGGCACCTCCGTTCCGAGACTCCTCACTGGGGCCTTCAACAGGGACCCTCCTCAGGCAACTCTGGGAGAGCTCCTACTAGCGGGAGGGGAGAGGGGGCCGTGAAGATGCTTTCTCCACAATGACTCCAACATCAGGACCTTCCCCTCCCAGCCCCTCCCCTCCCCAGCAGCCCTAGGTCCATAAGACTGCCAGAGCCTCCTGCTGGGGCTCCCTCTGCAACGGGAGGACCCCCACCTGGATCTCGAGCAGTGCGGTGCTTCATGAGGGAAAATGGGATGGGGGTCGTGCTTTCTCTGGCTTAGCCTCTTGCTTGCATCACGGCAGTGAGAGATTTAAAGTCTCGGCTGTTAACTTTCATTTTGGCTCCTGGTCCTAATCCGCTGCTCCAGCACCCGGCAGCTCACTCCCCCCGGCTCAGCTGAACCCGACAATGCATATTAGAACACGAAAGGCCCCAAGAATACATTACAAACCTCTTTGATCATGGAGCACTTCTGTTATATGACATTCACCAATAATATTCTTCGTGAAGTACAGAATTTCAATATAAACTCTGAGATAAGAAAATGCCACATAACTTGCTGCAGACCAGCACAGGCCGCATAGAGACCCTGGGAGCAACGAACAAAAATAAACGTCAGAAAATCGACGCTGCCTAAAACATCACTGGCTGTGTAGTTTATAAGTAATTTAATTTGAAAGGATGGTGTTTACCACCAGGACCACATTAAAGTTAACTGTCCTTGTATATTACTCTAATCGCCTCCATTCTGGAGAGCACCGTGAAAGAAACAGTTAATCACAGAGTATGGACTCATGCTTGCTCAAAATACCTGAGTGGCTTGTATGAAGTCCTGAATCAAAGAACTCCTCAGGTTCGGGAGTCGACCCAACCAGTTCTCGAGTCGAGTCACAAGCAGCACGATTGGTAATCGGATTGGATCAACCAGGTCAGCTGCCCCTTTGCAGAATGCAGGGTCGATGCGGGACAAGCTGTCTCCTTTAACCACACAGAGAAGCCCTAAGAGGGGACACAGCCGGCAGCAGGAGCGCTGACGCTCCATCCAGTGTCTGTGGACTGAGTCCCCAGCACTTGTTACTGTACCAGGAGCTGGAAGTGTCTTAAGTGTAAGTTGCAGGCCCTCTTATCAAAGAATGTGAAGTCCTCATGGGGATACAGAGCTTTCCACGTGACCTGTCAAAATACACGGACAGGAAGCCGTGCAAAGAGCCCCGCGACGTCAGTTCGGTTCAAGGAGACAGATGTCGTCACGAGCTGGAACCTGTTTCTAAAGTAGTTTTGTGCCTCCAAGTGTGTGGAGAACAAGAGCCCGAGAGATGGGGCAGGAAGGACGTGTGTTTAGCCCTGAGGCTCTCTCTAAGGCGACATCCCAGCATGACGTCACAGGACGTGGTGCAGAGGAGAATCACCCACTTTCAGGAAAGATCCAGAGGCCAGGTCCCCGTACCACAGAGCTGGGAGTAATTAGAAAAGGTGCAAAAGCGACTGAAAAGGTGTCTCTTATGACAGCAGAAGAGATTTAGTACCAACCACATAAAAGGCAAGATAAAGTTTATTGAGAGCATTAAATTCATGGTGAGAAAAAGAAAGGAGCTGGGACGAGAGCTCTGAACAAGGGAAGTGCAGCGGGGCGTCTGCACTCAGGGCTGGGAGAGGGAAAGCTCCCCTTGCCAGGTCGCAATATGAAGAGACCAGCGATTCCTAAAGGATTACACGGCGCGCCAAGAACCAGTGTCTTAAAGCATCTTAAATTTTCAGATGAACAACCCACGAACTTTGGTCTCGAGGACGTGCTGAGGGTCCGCCATGGACAAAGGTGTGACGGGTGCTGGCACAGGGGACAGGATGCACGCAGCACAGTGTTTTTTAAAAACCCTCCTGCTATCATCTCAGTTGAATCGGTAATTCCTCTAAGTTAATAAAATTCCTCAGGGCCCAATGTTCCCGTTGATCGCAGACCCAAGAGTGTTCTCCAAAGCGTCCTCTACAGTTGGGTTTACGGTGCAGATGCAAACACTCCAGGGAAAGGAGAAAATAAAATGTGCTCAGCCAGCAAGCCAGGGGTGATGCTTAGCCCCGGCTTTCAGTCCTCAAAATGCTGCGGGAAGCTGGCATTTTCCTTCCCCGGCCCCTTTCTACCGCAGTCATTGCCTTGTCTACCTCCTTCCCTGGAATCTGGGGGCTATGACTGTAACAAGAGCTACAAAGGGCTTGAAATCCTCCGAGGAACTGTACATAGTTAAGGAAACTATGAAGACACTGCTCCTCATTCTCGTCATCCTCCACCTTCACAGCCACATCTGCAGATTTTTTTTTTTTTTTTGCGGTACGCGGGCCTCTCACTGCTGTGGCCTCTCCCGTTGCGGAGCACAGGCTCCGGACACGCAGGCTCAGCGGCCACGACTCACGGGCCCAGCCGCTCCGTGGCATGTGGGATCTTCCCGGACCGGGGCACGAACCCGTGTCCCCTGCATCGGCAGGCGGACTCTCAACCACTGCGCCACCAGGGAAGCGCCAAAGTAGCTTTTAATAACCCTGCCCTATGATTACCAGGAGTGCAGGCACCGCCCTGTATTCCCTGAGATGCTGGAAATGGAAGGGCCACACAGATGATATTTTCAGAAATGAGAGCCTGCTCTTCTCTAGACCTTTGACATAGAGCCATTCCTCGGGGAGCAGGTAGGGGTCCCAGACCGAGGACTCAGCTGAGGATTACAGGGGGCCCGGGGCTGCACTTCCCAGCGCTTGCAGGGGCGGGGGGAGTCCCCCTTGCAGTCTCTGTGGGTCTGACCACCCAGCTCACTGTGCCCCTGTGCAGAGCACACTTCTGTTCTTTGCAGGAGCTGAAGGATAACCAGGAGGTTCTTAGGACAGCGTCCAGGTCGCCAGGGAATAGGACGAGGCAGTGGGGGAGGACAGCCCAGTGAATACATCACCATGTGGTCCTCCTTCCGACACATCAGCAGCACTAAGTGTGTCAAAACCTAGACGCCCTCCACCTGCCTGTGCGTGCGCAGTAAGGTAGGAATTTCCCCGTCAGCCTGAAGGACTCGTGCCTCTTGGCAGGAGCTCCGAGAACTGAGACGGCTGCACTAGACGGGACACCTCTAGGGAGGGTGTCAGGAACCGCAGGGCACCCTTAGACCAGCCCAGGAGCCCTGGAACTGAGACGGCTGCACTAGACGGGACACCTCTAGGGAGGATGTCAGGAACCGCAGGGCGCCCTTAGACCAGCCCATGGGTGACCCCTTCTGGCCCATGCGGCCATCCCGAGTCAATCAACTACGGCCACTGGAGCAGTGGATTTGCCATATAACAAAGCAATTACAAAAATAGCCAAAAAAATATTAAGAAATCAGCTGCTACTAAAAAGGCGGGTATGTGTGTGGTGGGTTCTGAAGCTGGACGCTCTCAACCTTGGCTCCCCAGCAAACTGAGTTTCCAGAATGTAATGTGCCACGCAGCCTGCAAGGAGACTAACTGCCACACAGAGAGCGTGGCCCCTGCCCTCAGGGGGTCCTGCAGCCCTGATTTCACCAACCGAATAATTTCCCATTTATTAATGAGATGAGATGGCTATAAATTCACATTCATCCACATTCCTAACTGGTAAATGTACCAACAGCTTGCTTATTAAAATAATCTGTCTCCATCTGTGTCGGATGCATTAAAAATATAATTAATCTCCCCAGTATTATTTCTCAGAATTTGTCCTAAGAAAGGACATATCATTTCTACCAAGATACAATTTCTTGCTCCCTAAATGCCCCTCCCTATTCTTCTACATGGACTCATTCTCCAAGGCCCAGATCAAATCCCACCTCTTCTCTGAAGCCTTCTCAGACCAGCCCAGGTGGTCGTTTCTCTGAACTCTGATAACATGACTTCTTGGGTAATTTAGTAGTCATCTTTTCCTGGGATTATATCTTACCACGTCTATGGGAGTATAAAATTCTTCATGTCAAACAGCATCAGATATATCCATCCACAGTACCTAGCTTAATATCTTATCAAGAGTGGTTATTATGGGCTGAATGTTTGTATACCCCCCGCCCTGCCCTCCAAATCCATATGTCGAAGCCCTAACCCCTAATATGATAGTATTAGGAGAGATAATTAGGTTTAGGTGAGGTCACGAGGGTGGCGTCCCCATGATGAGATTAGTGCCCTTATAAGAAGAGAGCAAAAGCTTCTGTTCCACAACTCCCTCTACCCACCCACCCCCAACAACCTCACCCCAGAGCCATGTGAGCACTCAGCAAGAAGGCAGCCGCCTGCAGGCCAGGAAGAGGGTCCTCACCAGAACCTAGCCATGCTGGCACCTGATCAACTTCCAGCCTCTCAAACAGTGAGAAATAAACTCCTGGTGCTTAACCACAGTCTATGGTATTTTGTTACAGCAGCCCGAGCAGACTAGAGCAGTAGTGCTCAAAAAACAGTTCATTGTTAGATTCATTCAGAGGACTCTAGGGCTATTTGCAATTGTATAACATTATGAGCAACGATAGGATGGAGCTAGAAAGACTGTAGTTCAGTCTTAGCTCCCAGTTTACCAGCAGTGTGACCTTGGGCAGCTTAGCTCCTTTATCCTGTATCCATAGAAAGGAAATGATTATGTCTATTTAAAGGGTACTTTGGAAGGTTACAAAGATACTAGCATTTTTGAAGATGCTAACAGCTACCTACTCAATATTTATTCTCTCCTTTCTTACTGGCAAAACCCCACTTTTGTTCAATATAACTAGACACTCGGTTAGAATACTTCATAGACTCAGTTCAAGCCAACAAGACATGGGCAGAGGTTCACTGGGTGTTTCTGATTTTTTTTTTTTCCTGAAATAGACACTTCTCATTTCTTCTTCCTCTATCTTTCCTTTCCCCTTCCTCCTTCTCTTTGTCTTGTCGTCTTCTCTTCCTGCCTCGGATGTAGGTGTGAGATCAGAGAAAGTGCAGCTACTGCATAACCATGGGGGCCCAGGGCAGGCTGCCCCAGAATCTGCCTCCATGGCACATTGATTATTTCAAATTAAAGTTACTTGAAAAGCAGCCAGTACAAGAGAGACAGTTTGACCTGCCTTTGTCCCCCCTGAGACCAGGAAATAAATCTCCCGGTGAAGGTGTCTCCCTGTACCAGGAGGCTAAGAAGAGCCATCCCTGTCACCAGACACAGGGACTTCAGGACCAAGAAGCCTGTGTAAACAAACCTTGTTACTCTTTACTAATCACCACCCAAGCCCAAACATTGCTTCAATTCCTTACCAATTAAGCACCCAGACCTAAGCTGCTTTGTCCCATCAACTCCGCACCAATGTACTGTCTCTTTATGTAAAAAGACCTAAAAGCTGCCTGTTGTCGGTTAGTCTCCAGGCATCACGTTCATGATCGCCCACGGGTACCAAATTAAATGGGTTTTTCTCCTGTTCATCTGTCTCACGTCCACTGAATTCTTAAGAAGAATTTAGGAGGGTAGAGAAAAATTTTTTTCTCACCAACAGAGGAAAGTTACCATTAATTGAGCAAGTGTTACAGAGAGCCTGGCGGGCACAGGGCATGGTTCTTGGGGCCTCGGGGAGCCCAGGAGACAAACATGGGGCTGAGGTTCTGGAGGTGAGAGGAGGCAATAAACAAACATAATTCACGAGTCAGAAAGTATTCCAGATCCAGATAAATGCCGTGGGGGAGAGAGCAGGGGACAAAGCTTGGACGTGGGGTGGGGGGAGGTATCAACCATCAGCAGCATGGTGAGGGGACACCGCCAGGAGCAAACTCTTACTTGGTTCCTCTGTGTGCCCTTCCATTGCACGGAGCCCAAGGAAACACCTACCTCAGACCACCACGAAGGTTTTCAGCACAGTGCCTACATGTGCCACACGTGGAAAGCAGGTGCTTAACAAATGTCTGGTTGTGGTGGTCTTTAATATCGTCAACACTGCTGTTCCAGAAAAGCAGCACTGTGGTTGTCAGCAAAGGAAAATCACTTCATAAAAATGTGGGCCTGGGCTCCACTGGTGGCGCAGTGGTTGAGAGTCTGCCTGCCGATGCAGGGGACAGGGTTCGTACCCCGGTCCAGGAAGATCCCACATGCCGCGGAGCGGCTGGGCCCGTGAGCCATGGCCGCTGAGCCTGTGCGTCTGGAGCCTGTACTCCACAACGGGAGAGGCCACAGCAGTGAGAGGCCCGCGTACCCCTCAAATGTGAGGGGTCTGAGATTTTGCCCTTCTTGGAAGCAGTAAGCTAACCTGTCACTCTCTCCTGGAAGCTGGCAGAAGACACAAGACTCCCGGGTCAGAGACAAAGGGCTTCACTGCTCATGGCAACAGCCAGCACTTTGTGTTCTCCTCAGTTCCCCAGAACCTCACGTCTCACGCAGGTGACACGGCAGGCCTAAGCTAAATGCCTGCGTCTAGCATGGCTGCATTACAGGAAAGAAACCCAGGGCCCAGCGCTTTTTGAACAAGGAATAAACACCTCAACAAGCAGCAAACAAGCCAGTTCCCACCCCTGGGGAGCATATGGTGGCATCTCCAGAAATGGAGCCAGACAAGCCTTGCAGCCCCGCACACTCGGCAGGACTGTGCAGGGACTCTGGGCCAACCACCTCCCCTGGCACTCTCACAAACGTAAATTATATTAATATTATCACGTTAGATATTCTAGAAACCACTAGATACCGAGGCATATCCAGCCAAACCGCAATTATGGGATTTGTTTATGGAACTAAGCTTGGAAATGTTAAGATATTGGCAAAAGATTCACACGTCTTCAAGAGGCTGTCAGTCATCACCGATCACCTTGCCGCTCACTGACGTCGAGGACCAGCTCCACCCCTGACTGTGAATTATCTGCACCATCACCAACTTGTATGGTGGCCAAATGCTTGCCTTTCAGAAAAGACAGAGGCGCTTTTGCTGATTCAGGACGTACTAACCGCTCATGAGGTGCAACTTGCTCCCAGTTGTTTATTAAGATTTCTGAGAAAAGGACACGGTGCCAAAGGCTTTCACAGCCAGTATAAAACATCCGTGAAGCTCAGAAATAAAACACGCTGTCAGCCTTCAAACCTAGAGCCAAGCCCAAGAGCGTTCACAGTGCTGAATCATAAGATAAATCCTTGATATTTTTTCTAATATTTGGCCCCATTAAAACATACAGTATTTTCAAGAAATATTTCCTAAGCCCTATGGAAAAGGCTGAATGGTTCCCAGAAGTGGGGATAAATGAGCTGGGATAAAGCATTGTCTTCCACTCTTGGACATACTTTGTACATGAAAACTAAATTATCTTATGAATAATCAGCCCATATAAACATGTAAAGAGTGTATGGCGACATACAAAATTTTTTCAAAAGCATTTGGAGCAAGATTTAAAGAAATACTATCATGGAAATAAAGTAGTGGGTGAGTAGAACACATATAACAAAGGAATGGGCGCTGGCTAAGAAGCCGGAGGCCACAGGACAGGCAGTGGGGGAGATGGCCCGCCAGGAACAGAAGCTGAGGCTTTCAGTCCTCAGGCAGGTAGCTGGGAAGGAAACATCGGAGCAGTGGGAACCCCACCACCACAAGCTGAGCTGGGAATCTCCACCTTCAGGGAGAGCCTCACTCCTCTTCTAAAGGGCTTCCATCTGACTAGGTTTCCCACCGAGCTTCGTCTCCCTTTTGATTAACTCAATGCTAACTAGTCAAAGACTGTAACACATCTGCAAGGGCCCTTCACAGCAGCACCGAATGAGTAACTGGAAGAAGGTGAGTGTGTTCTACAAACAGCTGCCACCTCCCGTGTAGCCCACAGTCACTGAAAATACACCGGAGCACCTGGAGGTGCTGCTCAGCCCAGCCAAGCTGACACATCACACCCTCGTCCCAGCGTGGAAGACACAGGTTCAAATCCCAGCTCTGCACTACACGTGTGAATTTGGGAGGTACTTGGGTTGTCACTTTGTCCCTAAGCTGGGACGATGACATAAGTCTTTCAGGGTTGTTTGTGAGGATTAGAGCTATTTTATGAAAGTCCTCAGCTCACTGTATGGTAGCACAGGAAGGGTCCCAAAGCATCATTAATATCATGTGTGTGCACACCTGGGCACACCTGCCTGTGTTTCTGAAAAAGTAACTCCCTTAACTTCTAACTAGTTTTTTCTGCATCATCCGAGATAACTCTTTGACCTCCAAGAATTAGCATGCCTAGAGCACTTCGTAAAGGTGCTTAAACCTTGACATGAAAGCCTTCCAGATACATTTCCCTGACGCTGCATTATACCTATGTTCTGCTATCCATCTAGTACCTGATCCACTGCATAAAGTTCTCTCCATTTAGTTTTTGCTGAAAGTTGCATCCCTATTCAGCCCCTACCTCCAAAGAGAAATTCAGCTCTTGCAGCCTTTCACTTACAGGACCCGAGAAGAAAATTCCTGGCAAATCGGGAGTTCTTCTAAGATTCACCCTCCAATCAGGATATGTTTGCGTGAGCAAGCAACTTAACAAAATGGGATATTTGTATCCACTGCTTCCTTTGCTACTTTTGGAAAGAATGATTCTCAATGTAAAATTTAAAAGTTATACCATGTATTAATGGTGACCCTGTTCTCTGAAGAAAAATCTATGTTCACAATTGGACAACAATTTGTAATTTTGTACTTTTTCACAGTAAAATTTGTTAAATGTATGAAATTAAATCATAATCATTTAAAAATAAAATAGAATGAAATCATTAACTGAAAACTTTAGGATTTCACAAGCTGCTTTTAACAAAACACAACATATTTATACAGGAGCTGTCTGATAGTTTGAACATACAAATTGCTTTGAATATAACAGATAACAGCAGAGAAGCAAACTCAGCACAGATATAAAAGTTGAATGTTCTATAGAGAACTATAGGACATAATCTATGGCCTCAAGGAACTTAATAGGACAAATATACAAACAAAACAGTTAAATGAGGATGAAAAAAATGTTTAAAAAGAGGAAGGATGGGGCTTCCCTGGTGGCGCAGTGGTTGACAGTCCGCCTGCCGATGCAGGGGACGCGGGTTGTTGCCCCAGTCCGGGAAGATCCCACAGGCCGCGGAGCGGCTGGGCCCATGAGCCATGGCCGCTGAGCCTGCGCGTCCGGAGCCTGTGCTCCACAACGGGAGAGGCCACAGCAGTGAGAGGCCCGCGTACCGAAAAAAATTTAAAAAAGAGGAAGGATGGAAAGATGTCAGTGTCAGGGCTGTGTAACTGGCCTAGTCAGTAGTTACTGAAGTATTAATCGTAATGTCGATTGGGTCTTTTCAGTTCCAGAATTTCTTCTTAATGTTCTACGGAAATACTTTTTCATGGAAACTTTACAAGGATAACAAGACCTTTAGTGAGAAAAAAATGTCATACTATTGACTATTCCATTCAAAATACAGGCAGCACTTATGTTTTAGTATTTATATACGTACCTTTCTAATATTTCTCAGCTAATAACACTTAGATTTATTTTTTAAACGTTGTACCCAGTGTAAAAGCCCAAAACAGAAAGCCTTTAAAACAGAGGAGAAAATCTTTATAACGTGGGATAGGCCAAAATTTCTTAGGATACAAAAAGTACTAACCATGAAAGGAAAAAAAAATGATTAAGTGATGTAATTCAATCTTAAACTTCTGCTTTTTAAAAGACACCGTTCTGGGACTTCCCTGGTGGTCCAGTGGTTAAGACTCCATGCTTCCAATGCAGTTTGATCCCTGTTCAGGGAACTAAGATCCCACATGCCACACAGAGTGTCCAAAAAACAAAAAATTAAATAAACAAATAAAAGATACCATTCCTTCTAAAGGAAATAAAAAGACAAGATTCAGAATGGAGGAAATATTCTGGTAAAGGACTTGTATCTAGAATATACAGAAAACTCCAACAGCTCAATAATAAAAAGAGAAGCAACCCAATTTTTCAAAATGGCAAAGCCTTAAACAGACATCTTACCAAAATTAAAGATACAAGATGGCTAATATAAGAATAGCCCACTCATCAAGAAAATGCAATTGAAACCACACAGTGAGATACCACTGCTGTGCACTACACTGACTAAAATTTTTAAAAATCTAGTGCTAGGGCTTCCCTGCTGGCGCAGTGGTTAAGAATCTGCCAGCCAATGCAGGGGACACAGGTTCGACCCCTGGCCCGGGAAGATCCCACATGCCACGGAGCAACTAAGCCTGTGCACCACAACTACTGAGCCTGCGCTCTAGAGCCCGCAAGCCGCAACTACTGAGCGCAGGTGGCACAACTACTGAAGCCTGCTCACCTAGAGCCCATGTTCCGCAACAAGAGAAGCCACCGCAATGAGAAGCCTGTGCACCACAATGAAGAGTAGCCCCCGCTCGCCACAACTAGAGAAAGCCCGCGTGCAGCAACAAAGACTGAACGCAGCCAAAAATAAATTTTATATAAAATAAATTAATTTTTAAAAATAATTTAAAAAAAGGACTGGTATATGAATGTTCATAGTAGTTTTATTCATCATAGCCCCAAACTGATAACCCAAATGTCCATCAACATGTGAATGGATAAACAAATTGTATTTTCATACAATGGCATACCACTCAGTGATCAGAAACAAAAGAATATATTTCTGATACACGCAACAGAGATGAATCTTGCAGACCTCGTGAAGGAAAGTCATACACAATAGAGTACATACTACGTGATTCGATTTATATGAAGCTTTAGAATTGGACAAACTAAGCTACTGTGATAAAGGTCTAAACGTAAGTTGCTTATGGGTGGGCTGAAAAGAAACATGAGGAAACTTTCTGGAGTAAGAGAAACGTTTTAGATGTTGATAGGGTAGTGTCAGAATCTCTCAAACTTACACTTAAAACTCTGTGTATTTTACTATGTACACATTATACTTTAATAAAATAAAAATTGCTGTAGCATTTTGGTATTTTGAAGATTTGGTTAATGATTGTTAACTTGCCCACAGCTTGACTTAAAATTAAAAAATCACACAGAAAGTACATTTCCAAGCCCCAAATAAGTGACCTTACTGGTATTTATAGGTTGCTTTCCTGTCCTCCTAACTGCATTCTTTTGTTCTGGCTGCTACTCGTAGAAGTAGAAAAATTTATTAATGTCAAATTTATGGAGGCCAAGTCTATATTAATATGATGCGTCAATTATTCATAGATCACATATTATATACAATGTGGCTATGCAGAATTTCTCCTTATGAAATAATGTCAGTCAGACATGTCACTTTTATAATAGTGCACGTGATTTCCTTTAATTTATGTAAAGCTGTGAGTAGACAGCCATGCTGCATGCATAGCAAGTAAGTGTGTAACCAACCAAGTGTGCAAGAAAGGTGATAGTGTATATAGACTAGTCCTTCTGCCTTGCGGTAATTAGGCACAAGTGAAAATTCACTCTAGTGTTTACTTAAAGTTTTCTCTTACACTTTCAGTTTCTCAGAATGCAGAGTCTACAACATCATCAACTTTCTCTGACAACCCATACCTTCAATCACTGCCTAAAAGGCAGAGAGAAACTCACCTCTCACACACATTGGACGACCTCGAATCCCACCCTCACACGTGGGCAGTACTCCTGTGACGTGTTAAACGTCAGGAGGTGTTAAACTGCATTATTTTTGCAAGTATTAGTATTAATGTGAATCATGAGCTCTATGTACTCAGGAGAGTATATTACTCTTACAATGTGGATTACATATGCTAAAATTTTATTGAGAATTTTTATGTCTTTCCATGCATAGTGGACCTGGGATTTTTCCTCTGGTAGAAGTTAGTATTTTTCCTGATCATGTTTCAGGGTCTGAAGTAAAAGAAAAATGAATTTCACCAAATCTCCTCAGGCTACAGATGTAATAAGGTGACATTATCATTAATATCCAGAATTATCAAACCCATGGCCCCTACCAATATGACTGCCTCTATCAAAGTCTTACAGTTATTTCTGGGAGGCTTCAGGAAGTAACCATGCATTCTAAGGAGCAAGTCTCTGAGCGCCTCACTCATATCTGCTTAGAGAAAAGCCACCGGAGGATGACGCCCCCCCCACTAGGAACACGGCTTCCAGACGCTTCCACGAGAATTCTGCACACCTTTCCCCCAGCACCTCCCACGCCGCACAGTCATCCAGCTGCTCCTCACAGAACTGGGGAGAATGTCCCCTCCCCACTGAGCTGGTGTCCTTCCTCACCCGGGGCCAAGCTACTCACCGCACAGAGCCCCCTATGATGGCAGCCCCCCAGCTTCAGGGGGCAGCCCCTCCTTCCACAAGGGCTCCATAAGACAAAGTGAGCCGGTTTCTGGACCTGACTCCCACCTGGTGGCCTGTATCTACCAAAGAAGAGAGAGACTTAAGTCTTTACAGAGGCTCCAGCACGCAAGACAGCAGGAGTAGGAGTTCTCAGCTGGGAGTTCCACCAAACTCCCTGGTCCACGCAATTCTGTGTAAGGTGAGATCATGGACTTTTGGTCACTGTGATCTTTCTTTTGACCAAGAAGGGGGACAGTTAAATGTCCCTTTAAGTAGGACTCGAACCTCAGCTGCGAGGCCCAGTGCACGGCCCCCCTTGGCCAGGGCAGTTAGTTCACCCTCCTCCTTATGCCCCATCCCGAGGCACAGCCGGGAGTCAGCTGGGTAGGTAGGTAGGTAGACCTCTCATGCCGATGTCCTTCCTGTAGAGGATAAAGTAGAACGGGAACCTGGCATCATGGGGTCATACCAGCTCGTGACCTGCTGGCTTCCAGGAGGAGTCTGTCTGTTGCCACATGTCCAAGCATCATCAACTCATGCGAACGTTAACATGCCCTTCAAGAGGGGACCCAGCCACAGTGGGCCACGCATACACTGAGAGCAGCTCTGTGGGCTAAGCTCTCCAGATGTGCCAGGCCTGGACCTGGGCCCCTCAGCGCCTCTTGCCCTGGCCCCACTGGGCAGGCACCGTGGAAGTGGAGCCCTGCGCGCTGCTCTTCCCGGCTCCTGGGTCTGCTGAGCTCAGCCACGGGTCCTGTAGCTCCACCGCCTCCTGTGTTTTCCAGCCTTGGATGGTAGTAGCTTCCTGCCATCACTAATTTCTGGGAAGCCGTCATAGCACCCTCATTCCCTAGGCAACGAATTCATCCCATTACGTCCCCTGTGATGTAAATACTTGAAATGGTATCTTGGTTGGAAACTGCATTTCTCGAAGTGGTTTCCTGGTTACACCTTCCCCCACTCCTTTTTGGTGAGGTAAAAAATGACATGTGTAATTACCAGCTTTTCTGAAGTATTTTAAGCGATTGTTTTAATGATAATTAAATATTTGACCTAGAAAAGCTCTCCAGTGAATCTGTCAGGTCTGTATCCTTATTTGTTATTCTTGTAACTTGCGTTGCTAACCCGTGAAGATCTGCATTTCCTGTCACATCAATTTTAAAAGATTTTATTTCTTATGATGCCACATATCTGTCATATTAATTAGCCCGCTGATGAGAACAACACTCTTCCTTTCTTGTATTAACTCTTAGGCTCCTTCCTTATTCATAATTCTATTCATTTGCTCTTTTATTATTTAGTTTCATAAAACCACATCAGTTTCATTAATTTTTTCCTAAAATAAGTGGATTTCGTTCATCAGTTCTGTTTACTTCTTGCTATTCACTTCTGCTCTTATTTCTTAACCTGATTTAATTTTGTTTTTACCTTTTAACAAATGCAAGTATGTGAGATAACGTATCTTTCTAAGTGCTGTTTTGGTGGCATTCCTTCAGTGCTGACGTGTGATATTTATACTTTTATGATATTAAATACTCTATTACTGTGGTTTTGACCTCTTGCGTGATGGATACTGTTTGAATTTTTGTTGCCACTGTTCCATGGAATGGAGTACCCTTAAATTTCATCATATGCGTTCCTAATCCTTCTTCACATAGTGAACTTTGCCTTTTGTTAATGCTTTAATCCATCCTCCTTCTCAGAGGTTTAATCTGTTCAAGTGTCTGCGGAACCTTGGCTGCAGAGACTGCTTGGCAAGTGTTCGAGCACATTAGAAATATTCTCTCAACAGGCAGAGGGAAGAGTCCGTTTGGTCAGACACTGCACTCCTCAACTCTGTCTTAGAAACAATATCAAAAGTTACTGCCATATGACTACTTCAGTTTTTTCTACATTCTTCTTGTTCTTAGGCCTTCATGTCTTCAGCCTTTTTGTTTTACTTTACTTGATGATTGTGTCCTTGGAGCTCACTGGGGTCCACTCAGTAATGAACCTCTTTGAAACGCCCCTGTTTCCAGGTCGTTTTTAACCCAATGTCCATTGTTATCCTCCTAGGTATGTTTCATTCCTCCTCTCATTACATGTTTATTTAACAACTCTGACATGCCAGGTGCTGTTCTAGGCACTGCAGATAAAGCAGTAAGCAAGGCAAATTCCCTTCTGTCACAGAGCTGACATTTCAGAGGGGCAAGCTGGACCACCCAGCATGTCCACAAGTGTAAAGCGCTCGAGGAAGAACAAACTAGCATGGGGCGTTTACCCGTTACAGGGACATCAGGAGAGCTCTGGGACAGGATGGCCTTTGAGAAAAGGTCTGAATGAAGCAAAGGCTTGCACAGCTGGTCTGAGTCTCCTCTGGAATCTGTCCTTCGGCCAAACCCCTTCGCTGGCTTTTCCTGGCCGGTCTGTTCCTCTTCTGCTGCATCACCACCATCTGTGGTTTACTTGCCAGGTGCCTTCCACGTTGCCCACCCACCCCTTTCTCTGCACGTCATGTCCGCCCTTCACCTCCTGTGGCATCTTCAGAGTCTCTCTGCGATGTAGAGCACCACGCCTACTTTCAATAGCAGCGCCTGTACACGTCTGCAGTTAGTGTTTCTTCTCAATAAGTTAGTATTTCTTTTCCAAGGGACAGTTGGCATGAGCTCCTCAAGGGTATCACATTCAGGGCAGCGCTGCAAAGCTAACCACTGAGTTTCCCACCCTGGAGCTTGCCCTTAGCAGCTACAATAATTGCGACACTCCTTGCGGTATCCCACCCTTGCTCTCCCTCTTCCCTTCCCTTCCTAGACAATGCAGCCAAAACGGCATTAGGTGAGGCCAAGGGAAGCACACAGCTCCCCAGGGGCAGGGGACGGGGAAGGAGGGGAGCCCCAGAGGCTCAGAGTGTGTGCTGGAGCTCAGACAGACGGAGGCCGAGGTGGGCGGAGCGCACAGGGTGTCAGGGCCCCAGGGCTGGGGCGTGTCTGCAGAGGTGGCTGGTGGCTCAGAGGGTTGGAGCCTGAGCAGGGAGAAGGCTTCCATGCTGGAGGGTGTGCGGTGGTGATGGAAGGGTGGTTACGCACACCGAGAACGCCCAAATAGGTAAAGATGTTCAGGATTAAGGCAGGACGGATTTCTCATCGTCAGAGAAGAGAGTTACAGATATGGAAAGGAAGAAAACTAGAATAAACCCTGTGGTGTTGGAGTAGAATTGGATATACCAGTGCAAACTGTGGATAGAAAGACAGGCAAACACACAACTAAATACAGGTATAAATGTGCGTGAGTTGCCATGCACGGAACCTGTGCTCTGCCCTCCGCGAGAGCCTCGGAGCAGTGCTGCCCCAACAGCAATGAACACACCTAGTGCCCAGCACTTGGTTCCCCACTAAAAGGAGCGGGCACTGAAGGTGGAAAACGGCTAACCCTACAGCTGGAGCAGGAAAAGCGCAGGATACGCCTGGAACATCTTGCCACGTTAGAAAGGAGGTGCTCAAAGAACGATGACGGAAGATTACCAAGAGGACACAGAGGGAGACGGAAGGGGCCCCCCGGCCAGATGTGGGACAACACGGGCATCAGGACAAATGGTACGAATGAATTGTAGCTCCTTGAATAAAATGGGAAATCCTTACGTCAGACTCACCTAGTAAAATATGTGAATAAATTGAAGTTTGGTGAGGAAGGGGTTATTTGATTAATCTAACATATCAAAGGAAAAGAGCAGCTTTCCCGGGAGAAGCCTGGCAGACACCACCTCCATCGTCCAGCAACGCAAGGGAACGCCGGCAGCAACGGGGCAGGCTGAAATCGAAGGCCAACCGATCAGGTGCAGACAGAACACAGCACCACCCCGGGGGTTCCTGCCCAAACCAGGCAAGGGGTCTAATCAGGACGGACATCAGTCAACCCCACATTGAGGAATATTCTGCAAAATAACTGGCCCGTGATCTTCCAAAGTGTTAAGGTCACTAAAAGCAAAGAAAGACTGAAATATTAGCCCCGCTGGAAGGAGACTAAAGACACATGACAACACCTGCAACATGTGACTCTGGACTGGATTGTTTTCCCGTAAGGGGCATTGTTGGGACAATGGCGCAGTAATAACATGTAGACATTAATTTCCTCGTTTTGAGGATTGCATAATACAGGAAACACACCCCAAGGTATTCAGGGGTGACGGTACATCAGGTTGGCAACCGATTCTCAAATTGGTCAGGAAAATAAAAGGTCTTTGTACTGTATTTCCAACTTCTTAAGAAGTTTAAGATTGTTCCACATTTTTTAATCAAAATAAAAAATAAAACAAGAATAAATTGTATTGCTTTTCAAAATGTGCCTATTGTTTCTGAAACACACTTTTCCCTATCTACCCCTTTTCTCTGCCACCATCCCAGAATTGCTTTTGTCCCCTCCTCTGGATTGTAATGTATCTTCAAGTTATTCTATCCTCTTGGAAACTGAAGTAATATTTCCTGTCAATCTATATCCCTCAGCCCAAGATCTCCTGAAGATTGTTCTTCCTCTGAGAGAGAAGGAAAGAAGAGTCCTGACTACCAAAAGAGAGTTTCTCCTGCTCAACACAAAACATCCTGCAGATAATGTGTCAAGGCTGCTGAAAAGCTGTTTGAAAAGAAATTAGAAACTGTCTTTTTCTTACTGTACCCTTTTGCTAACCCCCTCCTCCATCCGGATGGCAGACATGCTGGGTACAATATTCCACTTGTCACTACGGTTTGTAGAAATCCAGAGGGATACCACAATAAGCAATGTGTCTTATTGATCACACTGAAGATATTTATGACAGCATGACCGTAGTGTCAAGTTTTACTCCATTCATGCTAAAATAAATAAGTTTGTCTTATTTCCAGGCATCTAAAACTCCTCTGCAATAAAGTTCTATTTACTTGAGCTGCATAAATAATCTAAAATAAAAATAAGGCAGGAAAGACCAGTAGACCGAGTTTTTCATTTCAGGTAGAAGTCCTGTTTCATTATTCAGAATGCGCTACGCCTGCCTTGTGCTAGTTGACTGCTGTAGATGTTCCCATGAAATACATTTCATGCTTTCAATATTCCACCCGGGTGGATCATTCATACACAGTTCACGGCCATATAAAAATGAGGCTATTAGAAAAGCATTCTTTTTTAAAAAGAACATTTATTTACTTAACTACTTGGCCACGCCGGGTCTTAGTTGTGGCTCACAGGATCTTCGTTGCGGCATGCAGGATCTTTAGTTGCCGTATGCGGGCTCGTAGTTGCGGCATGTGAGATCTAGTTCCCTGACCAGGATGGGAACCCGGGTCCCCTGCATTGGGAGCCCAGAGTCTTAACCACTGGACCACCAGGGAAGTTCCAGAAAAGCATTCTTAATTAGTGCATCACTCATGTGGCAGGATTGGGGCTAACGAGCTAACAACTGATAAATACTCCCCTCTTGTTTCAATCCTTTCCTCTCTCTTTGTTACCTGACCCCTGACATGGTCAGGGACAAACTTTTTCACGGCCACAGAAGTCACTGTTTTTTCCTGCACAGGCCTAAGATATATATTTGCAAGAAGAGGAATTAAAATGTTTTCTCAGTATTGAACACAAAAAACAAACCAAAAGGTAAGTAGTGCCCTTCTGAATATTAAGGTTTTGGAATTGAACGTATGTTGTGTCAACTTCTGAAGAAAAATCGACTTACTCCACTTCACATTATGCACATTGTAAGGGAAAATATTCTGAATGCCGGAAAGTAGCTACCATCCTCAGATGACCAGTGATCTAACGTTATAATTTAATGCACTAAATGTTTTGAACATAATCGATGTTGTCTTTATGTGTACAAGGTGTACTGAATACCTACTTCTCTACGCCAGGAACCACGCTAGGGAGTGGGAGAAAGAAGACAGGTAAGGGAGAATTCTGTCCTAATGACTTCACAGCCTAACAGCACAGGAGCCCAGAGGTCAGGGCAGACACGCTAAGAACGCTGACAGGTCCAGTGGGCATGCACAGAAGGAAAATTAGCCCTTGGAATGAGAAGTACTGCTGGGACCACGTCTTATAGGAGTTTATGAGGCAAACTGGGAAGGACAGAGAACGGAAGCGCATTACAGGCCCCAGGAGGCACGACTGCTGGTGCCTTTGGGAGCAGCGTACAGTTCAGAGTGGCCGACGGCTGAGTACGGGGCAAGTGCTGGGGCATGAGACTGTGAGAGGGAAAAAGCCACATCTTCCGACCCCTCACTTGCCATGTTTAAAGAACACTGACTTCAGTAGGAAATACGGTCGTTTTTAAGATCTGAAACTGTAAAGAGTCTCACAAGTGGGTACAAACCTCAGTCCACTGCGTTAAATCAGCCATCAAGGGTCTACACGAATCCCGTAACTTGTCACCAAAGATATGTTATCCATGCGACAACGGTCTGATCTGCTTTGCTCCAAACTGGTTTATTGTTATTCTGTAAGGAACTGACTGGCTTGGTGTAACATCAAAGGCTAATCAGCAACTGGACTGAAAAGATTTCGTTCTTTTTGGTTCCTGCTGTCAGCCAGCCAGCAGAGAGCCTAAACAGAAAGTTAACATCACAAAATTTCACTCATCTAGTGAATCTGGGGGAAGCATTTAATACAGTTGAACAACACAGGGGTCACAGTCAAAAATCGACGTATAACTTTACAGTCGACCCTCCGTATCCCTGGTTCCCCATCCACTGGGGACCAGCCAAGTCATGCTGTAACAGTATTTATTGAAAAAAAATCAGGGTATAAGTGGACTCGTGTTGTTCAAGGGTCAACTGGAATATGAGTTCTTAAAAGCCCTGAATTTTTACTTATTAATGGCCTCAGGTACATAAGCCAGTCTAGTAAAGAGCAAGGCGGTGGATACACTGAGAAATCATGACGCCGCCTACATGAAGGTATTCTGAAACTGGCACATGGCCCCATCTCTTTCCTCGTCCCGGCCAAGCTTCTCCAAGGACAGTCCTGTGTGTGGTCCTGGTTCCCTTCCTGACACTTGGTCCTCAGATCAGCTCCCACTGTTCTGAGGCTGCTCCACGCTCACCTGTCAACTCCCACTGGATTCTCATCCCCTCTAACCTCTCTCTGCTAGAGTGGCAGCCTGTATTTTCAACAGAGAGCTACCAGGGGCTTCCCTGGTGACACGCAGTGGTTAAAAATTCCACCTGTCAATGCAGGGGACACGGGTTCGAGCCCTGGTCCAGAAAGATCCCACATGCCACGGAGCAACTAAGCCCATGAGCCACAACTACTGAGCCTGTGCTCTAGAGCCCGCGAGCCACAACTACTGAGCCCGCATGCCATAACTACTGAAGCCCGTGCACCTGGAGCCTGTGTTCCACAACAAAGAGAAGTCACCGCAATGAGAAGCCCACGCACCGCAACGAAGAGTAGCCCCTGCTCGCCGCAACTAGAGAAAGCCTGCACGCAGCAACAAAGATCCAACGCGGCCATAAATAAATAAATAAATGAGAGCCACGAAAAGATCTCCCATTTCATGTTCTCTCCTTACAAGAGGACCTTAAGACCCTGTCATGGCCACATCAAGAGGTGGGGTCTATGTGTCCCCCGCCTGAACTGGGAAGACTTTGTTCACCATCTGGACTAACAGTGCAACCAAGTGGCACTATGTGACTTCTGGGGCAGGGTTACGGAGAGCAGTACAGCGCTCTCGCGCGCTCTCTCTCTCTCTCTCTCTCTCTCTCCCCCTCTCTTCCTCCCTCCCTCCCCCAGGGCACTTGCCATGAGGAAGTCCAGGCCACAGGAAGAGGCCGTGATAAGACAGCCCCAGATGACATCCCAGTAGACAGTTGGCACTACCCACCAGACGTCTTTCCTTAAGGAGTGTCCACCCTTACGTGGGAAGACAAGAAAGAGAAATGTCATGATAAGACTGAGTGATGAACACCGTGGTGAGGGCTAAACCGGAGAGTCCTAGCCCAGCCTGGGAGGGAGGGACAGGACGGAGGGGAGGAGGGGGTCCCAAGGGGCAGGGAGAGAAATCCCCCAGTGAACACTGTTTCCCTCCAGGGAAACGAATCCCTAAGCCGAGACCTGAAAGGTAAGCAGTGGAGGCGGGGTGGGGCGGGGGGAGTACACATCCAGGAACCTCCACAAGCGAACCTCCTTCTCCAGCCTCGCTTTCTCCTTATTCTCTCCAGGCCTCGTACTAGGCTGTACACACGACTAGATGTGTAATCACGGTATTTGTTCAACAAGCAAGGACTAAGCATCCAGGGCCCGGGATTACACTGACGGATCGGTCACTACCCTCAGAGAGGTCACCACCTAGTGAGAATGTGAGGTCACTTCACCCAGAAATTCGTCTTCACTGTAAACATTTACTGAGTGGGAGGATACAAAGGTGTCTGTCTGGTGTGCGGGGCCATAACCCAAGAGTTTAAAAAGAGCGGGTCTGAGATGACAAAGAGTACATGTCTGGGAGAAGCTGAATTTGAGATACCTGTAATCGTTTAACTGGAGGTGTCCCACTTGAAAATAAGGGGTCAAGAAAGCAGTCCAGGCTGAAGATGGCAGCAGAGCCCGGTGGTGGCACAGCCTGGTGGTGGCACAGCCTGGTGGTGGCACAGCCTGGTGGTGGTACAGCCTGGTGGTGGCACAGCCTGGTGGTGGTACAGCCTGGTGGTGGCACAGCCTGGTGGTGGTACAGCCTGGTGGTGGTACAGTCCGGTGGTGGTACAGCCTGGTGGTGGTACAGCCTGGTGGTGGCACAGCCTGGTGGTGGTGCAGCCTGGTGGTGGTGCAGCCTGGTGGTGGCACAGCCTGGTGGTGGTACAGCCCGGTGGCAGCAGAGCCTGGTGATAGTATGGCAGAGGCCTTAAGCACCCACGGACGGGCACCAAACTGACCTGAGTTCAAATCCGAGCTCCACCTCCTCTCAGCTGTGTGACCTTGAGCAATACACTTATCCACTCCCAGCCTCAGTTTCCTCATCTGTAAAATGGGGATGACAGTAGGATCTACCTCGAAGAGCTTCTGGGAGAATAAAATATGACGGCACTGTTATTCTGGAGGCATGTCGTTTATCATTATGTATGGGATGACTCAAAAGAAACTTACTCCTTAGCATTTGGTAAGAAAAAATAGTTTGTCTCCCTTACATTGGGGCATTCTTCATATCAGCTAAAGATAGTTATATAACCTAATCAGTTCCTTTCGATGTTGGCTTCTGGGAGACCGAGTTAAATGTAATATTCAGCCATGGAAACCAGGTACAGTACATTAGCACAGAGGGTATTTAGTTTCCTCTGCTTTCCTTATCGCTTTCATTTTCTAGTTGAATGGTTTTCCTCGAATATCACTTTATATCAAATTGCTTCAAGCCCTTTTTGGGAAGCAAATGTAATATAAATACATAAAATTCATGGAGGGAAAATAACTTTGTGATATAAAAAATTCAAAATGCTCTGCCTATCTGAAATAACGCAATCCTGTGGCACATACATACGACGGGATAGTACTCCGCCATAAAAAGAAACGAAATTGAGTTATTTGTAGTGAGGTGGATGGACCTAGAGTCTGTCATACAGAGTGAAGTAAGTCAGAAAGGGAAAAACAAATACCGTATGTTAACGCATATATATGGAATCTAAAAAAAAAAAAATGGTACTGATGAATCTAGTTGCAGGGCAGCAATAAAGATGTAGACATGGAGAATGCACTTGAGGACACAGGGTGGGAGGGGGAAGCTGGGACTAAGTGAGAGTAGCATGGACATGTATACACTACCGAATGCAAAATAGCTAGCTAGTGGGAAGCAGCCGCAGAGCACAGGGAGATCAGCTCGGTGCTCTGTGATGACCGAGAGGGGTGGGATAGGGAGGGTGGGAGGGACGCTCAAGAGGGAGGGGATATGGGGACACGTGTATGCATATGGCTGGTTCACTTTGGTGTGCAACAGAAACTCACACAGTATTGTGAAGCAATTATACTCCAATAAAGGTCTACTAAAAAAAAGAAAAAGTGGTGCTCTAGCTGTCCAGTACAATACGCGACACCACGCTCACCTGTAAACCCTCCGACCTGCCCCGTCCTTCTTGCCCCATGAGACCCTCCTCTCCTGGCCTGTTCCCTCCCGCCTCTGCTCTGTCTGCACTCTCTCCTTGGCGATGTCCCATTTTGTGGCTTGAAGCACCATTTTCACAAGGAGGATTCTCAAATCTGAATCACCAAAAGCTTCTTCCCGGCGCTCCAGGTCCACGCCTCCATCTGCATCCTCAGCATTTCCACCTGAGGCGCTGATCATCACTTTTAACCTCAGCACAGCTAAAGCCGACCCACTGATTCCCACCTTATCGCCACCCCTACTCCCACCGGATTAGCTCCTCCCACAAGCTGACCCTGCTTCTCATCTGATCTCTCTCGGCCTCCTCCGAGCTGCCACCATCGTTCGACTGGATGGTTGCAACAGCCTGTCTCCATGTGCGGCCAGGGAGCCTGGTTAAAATGTAAGAGGCTCACGGCGCCTCTGGCTGCTACTCCCCTGGCAAAGCGAGGGACATCCAAACCTCTGATGGTTTCCACCACGAACACGGGAAGAGCTAAGCCTCCTGCAGGAACCTGCGAGGTCTTCCCTGACGAGACACCGCAAGCCTCTAACTTCAGTCCTTATCCCCACCTCGTCCTTACTTGGACACCTCCCCACCCTACCCCCAGCTCTCTCCTGCCCCTCTCTCCCTGTGGCTCCTTTCTGTGTCTGGACTTTCTGGTTACAAGGGTCTCTTCTGGGCTCACCTGGCTGCATCCTCTCACCACTCGGATCTCAGCTCAAAAGTTACCCACTCGGACGGCCCCTAAACCTCCCCAAATTACTGTCTAAAGCATTGCTCGACCTCTCCTCCGAACACCCTTCCTACTTTGGGGGAGTCTCAAGACGTCTGCTTTGAGGCTGAAGGCAGGGGACCGAGCTGCTCTCTCTACTGTCCCCCGGGAGCTGGAGGGGCCCACGCTGAGGGGTCAGAGGTTGGCGGGGGCTGCATGAAGCTGAATGTCAAGGACGGGGAGAGGCGGGGAGAGGCTGGGAGAGGAGGCACATAGTCGCTTCTACGACGGGGTCTTGGCCGCGCCTGCCTCTCGCTCCTGACCTCCCCGCAGCGGATTCTGTAAGCAGCCTGACACACTGCCAAAGCTCCTTTTCCATGTCAGTTGATGGATCTGTGTCGTTTGCTACCAAGGACTGGTTCGTACCTACCATTACCCAGGATTATCTTATTTCTGTGTTTTTTACTTTTTTACTATCCCTCTCGCCGTCTGAAAGGTAAGCTTGTCTTCAGCAGTGTGATCCTGATACACGGTAGGGTCTCAAATCCTTGTCAACTGGTTGGTTGGGATGAGTCTACAGCACTTATGGACAGAAATATTTGTCGCTTCATCCGCTCTCCTTGTAGCCCCTAAGATGCTTGTGTAGATTTTAAAAAGAAAGACACAATTTATATTTAAATTCTGGAGAAAGTAAGATTTTTAAAAAGTTTGGAAATGATTTTGAGATGGTAGAGAAACTAATGCCAAGACCAAAAGCTACATATTTCTGATTCATCCATTTGAATCCAGGCCAGAAGCACCTAAAATGAACTAGACATCTGGGAGCTGGGAAATGATCTCACATCTTACAAGTGAGAGCCATTCAGCAATTTGTCCACGTGGTAATGCTCCCAGTCGCCGTCACACACTGAGTGGCATCTGGGGAAGATCAGGACCGGGTTGGCAGCGAGCCTCCTATGCATCCAATGACTGAATGTACCGGGCACCCTGGTCCTGTGAGCCCCCTCCTTCAGGCTTTCCCAGGACTTTCCATATTGGTGCTTACCCAGACCAGCAGGTTTGGAAGCACCCCCTTTCCTAAGGACGCTTCAATCAGGTGAAGTACATTGCCTACAGGAGACGAACTGGAAATAAGAATGACGGAGACCAATTAAACTCAAGGCTGCATGACTTGGGACAATACTCAGCTCTCTTACCAGAACCACAGAGAACCAATTAACGCAGCACAAAGCCATGGTCAGTGTGAGTAAAAAGCTACTTGAGAACGTGAATGAAAGGACCAGAGCTCATGCAGTCCTCCCGACTTTGCGGCGCTTTCTAACAGAAGGGGTGAAGCTTTTTATGTCACGAATTCCCTCGAGGGAATATAATGGATGCTCTAGAGCCTCGTTCCTGAAAAGTGCGCCGACGGAACAACCCTGATGGACACTTCACACGATGTAAGTGCCTTCATGGTGCATCTGAAGCAGATTCCTGGGGTCCCCTCAGAGCCAGTTTAAGAAGCTGAGCCCCGGTTTTACCAACATTAAAAGGGTCTGAAGGAGGTGGCAGGGGAGGAAGGTGGTAGGGAAGGATCAGTCTAAGATTTGGGAAATGAAGGTGCAAGAATCAGAGCAGCTCGGGGGTCAGGAAACGTCACCTCCCATCCTCAGTCTGCCCAACACGTGCAGTGGGGCCCTGGAGGGACCACCTCACTTTGCTGCACTTTGCCGTTTTCATCTGTAAAATGACAGTAGTTGGGATGGCTGATTCCAAGATCCCTTCCAGCTCCCACATCCAACGACACGCTACAGTCCTGGCTGAAACTTTCCTCTCTGTCAAGCCATCATCACGTTGACAGAGTTCTCTAAGAACAAACAAACAAACAAAAAATCGCTACAGTCTCCTACCCTTTTAGGAAAAAAAAATATTCCAAAAATAAGGTGTTCCCTTAAATAGAGATCTGCCTGTCTCGGTAGGTAGCTGGGAGTTGTCACTTGAGAATAAATGTGAAAGAGTCAATCAAGAAGCTTCATAAATATTCCCGGCTCCAGCTCCTACCACCTCCGTAGAGCTCTGCGAAGCGCTCATTACAAGTGAGCGCCAGCGGGTCTGTCCCCTTCCAGGGGGGAGATCATTGCAGGACCACCGATTGTGCTACTTGGAATTAAGCGGCGTCGGCAACTTCAACAAGATGTTGGCCTAAATTCCAACTTGCCTTAAAAACTTCATTTAAGTTGAAACACGAAGCTCCCCAGCTCATGCGGCACCTCTGAAAGGTGGTTCAAGCCACACATGGTGACCAGGGCTGAGAACCTCTATGCAGAAGCTACCGGCATTAACTATGATCTGTAGAATGTCTCCTTGCCCCGAGGGAAGGGTGCCCCTAAAGTTACTTTTCCTGGGGGCTAACGTGGCAGAGATTTTCTCATCCGTGGAAAAGTCTGCACTGATGTTTTAGGCAGCCAGGCAGTTCATACAAGCTAAGTGTGAAAATGCTTTTCGAGAATCTCTCTTTTCATTTGGCACGTTTGAGGAAAAGAAAAGCCGAAATCCACTGTCATAAGAGTAGAAGAAAATTCACTGCAAAATTTCCTTATGTCCTGTTTTTCTTCTTTACTGGTGGGTGTTAGCATCAGACCAAGGGTCTAATGAGCTCATCTTCCAGGGGCTTGCAATTCTAAGTTCGTGGCACCTCCCTTACCCAGATCTCATCTCACTTCAGGGCTGGTAAGTAGCACAGATCCCTCTTCCCATCACTTGGTTTTATTTCCTAGAGACAGTCCCATGGAGCTGGTTGCTCAAAAAACAATCATTTGTTTCAGGGCTATTAAGGAGTTTCCATTAAAAGAAATGGACCAAGGCAGGCATCACTTTTCTAGGGTGAAAGGAGAAATTGTCATGAGAGGCAGCCACGGTGGAGCCGGTGGGCAGGGGGAGGCGCGATCGTCCTCCCGGCTGCCTGCAAGGTCAGGGCGTGCTGGCCTGGGATGCCCTGCATCTTGGTCCCGCCTAGTCAGTGCAAATCAAGCGGAACCGCCCCCCCTCCCCCTCCAGCCTGGCCAGGTCCCTCCCTCACTCTGAGGCCCTGTGACTCTGCTAACGGAGTGATGAATTCTTCGGACAACATCGATTTGGCGCCGGTGGGTCAGCATTGTGCTGGGCACCGGAGACCTAGAAACACTCTAGACACACAGTTCCTGCTGCATCCGGTGGAAGGAGATGGACAATTAAGACGTAAGCAAATGAAGAACGAGATCGCATCAGCGAAGGACGGTTCAGCGGGTCGAGGGGGCTCAGAGCGACTCGGGGGTGGAGGTGGCCGCCTGTAGACTACGTGTCCAGGGCCCCTCTCCGTGGACGTGCTCTTTGTGCCAGACGCTGCGCGGCCCCCAGAGAGGACCGCGTGCGGAGCTCTGGACTGGAGCCCTAATGCGGGCGTTGGTCCATCTCTCGCCTCCACCCCCAAAATGCAACCTGGCAAAACCATGAGGTTCAGAAAGTGAGACTCAACAACGCTGCCCGCACCTTGTCAAAGTGATGGAGTAGGCGGTCCTCGTTAATGCCTGTGGTCGCAGGTAATGTTAATACCTCCCCCCGAGCTGCACACAGCCCCCCAAATGGACCAATTTCGATTGTAAACTGTCAGCTCATTCTAAATATGGTGCGCCTCGCCTGGGCCTGTCTCTGCCCTCATCGACACCTGCCCTCCAGATGGGACCTCGGAGAGGATCTGAGTCCACCTCTTGGCTACTGTGAACAGTGCTGCCGGGAAGACTGGAGATCTAGTATCTCTTCAAGGTCCTGGTTTCAGTTCTTTTGGATCAATATCCAGAAGTGGGACTGCCGGATCATATGATAGTTCTAGGTACAACTAGAAGTTGAGAGGAAGTATGGTTCCACTTATATGAGGTTTAAAATAGTCAAATTCATAGAACCAAAGAGTAGAACAGTGGCTGCCAGGGGCTGGGGGAGGGGCAACCGGAGCTGCTAATCAAGGGCATTAAAGTCTCAGTGAAGCAAGATGAGTAAGTTCTAGGGACCGGGGAAACCACACTGTGGCTCCATCCGTCTGCAGTAACCCCAACGTACCTCGGTCTACAGCAGTGCGTGGCCCGCTTCAAATCTGTTAAGAGGGCAGATCCCACGTTATGTTCTTACCACAATGAAATGAAATTTAAAAATAAAAAAGAAAGGACTTGACAACTAATTCACACAGAAGTGTTAGTACTGGTAATGGCAAAGCGGTTCACCACTTAGATGCATCTGTATTAACACTAGGATAGGGTTTCAGGCAGGGGGTGCAGCTTCCTGGCACTCCTTGAAACACCCTGTGACAACATTCCCCTTTTGCCTGCAGAAGGATGTCCCCAGCACAGAGACCCACTCAAGAAACCATCATCCCTGCTGACATAGAGGCCCCGTTACAGTCCTTTCAAAGGGAATTTAACCAAAGCCACCAGCAGGTTGAACCTGTGTGTGTGTGTGTGTGTGTGTGTGTGTGTGTGTGTGTGTCAGTCAGCTAGTCGGCAGGTCAGCGATGTCTACCAACCACCCATTGGGACGCGAACGTCACCAGCAAGGGTGCTGACAAGTGGCGCTAACATGGAACCCATCCAAATTCACGGTCAAAAAGCACAGTGAGCGTCCACGCTGCACCTGCATTCTGGAATGTAACGTGTGTTCCATACAGTGTAAAACACCTGACTAATTTATTTATCTTTCTTCTAAGAGCAATTCTAAGGGAGCAAAACAAGTTAGAAGGCAGAGGGCTTGGGTCTGGAGGTAATTTATTCAGACTTCATAACTCTCTAAGGATAATAAAAGGCAGTAAATCCTAAACTAAACAGAGTCAGCGGCAGGGAGCCGCTCAAAATTTATTCTATTCTAGATTAGCAACGATTAAATCATACCGTGAATTATTTTAAAATGCAGTGATTTTCAGTACTGCATGCGCTGCAAACGTTCAGTTTTCTTCTTCAGCTTTAAACAAAGGACACAATCCCTTCATTTCTTTCGACAATAGTTCTTAGATGTTTCTTCGCCGACACAGCTGAGAAAGAGCTTTCTCGGCTGAAATACAACTTCTGCATCCATAAAGCAAGTAAATTTGTTCTCTATTACATATAACTATAACGCATGAGAATGAACATGATTTTGCAAGCTAGGAACTTTCCGTGAATTTTACAAGGGCATTGGAACTTTCCATGAATTTAGTGAGAATTTAAAGAGCCATCTGCATAGACAAAGCTGAGAGATTAATTACTGAATGTAGAGCAAACTAGAGAGGTGGGGTGCCCCCACCTCCCGGGTTTCCCCTTCACCCCCAACGTCTCTGAGGGCTGATACCATCCTCCAGGAAAGGCCTAAGAGGAGGAAAGCAGGGAGCCTTGGGTCCTGACAGTCAGTCCGGGATGGAGCTGGACTAGAACAGGCTCTGAGACCAAGGGGCAAGGCAGATGAGCAGACAGCATTGGTCCTGCCCCTGTGGCTCCCCTCCCCAAGCCCCTCCCCAAGCATTTCGTCTTTTCAGGGTGCTAGTGAAGTGGAGAGCCTTTTGCATCCAGCACAGCTCCAAATGTAGGGTCCCAGTAAGTATTCATGGAATTGAATGCATTTCCATTTGAGAAATATACAGTGAAGAGGTAGCACTATTTACAATAGCCAGGACATGGAAGCAACCTAAATGTCCATCAACAGAGGAATAGATAAAGAAGATGTGGTACATATATACAATGGAATATACTCAGCTATAAAAAGGAACGAAATTGGGTCATTTGCAGAGACGTGGAGGGACCTAGAGACTGTCATACAGAGTGAAGTAAGTCAGAAGGAGAAAAACAAATATCGTATATTAACGCATGTACGTGGAATCTAGAAAAATGATACAGATGATCTTATTTGCAAAGCAGAAATAGAGACACAGACGGAGAGAACAAATGTATGGATACCAAGTGGGGAAAGGGGAGGTGGGATGAATTGGGAGATTGGGATTGACATATATACACTCTTGATACTATGTATAAAACAGATAACTAATGAGAACCTGCTGTATAGCTCAGGGAACTCTACTCACTGCTCTGTGGTGACCTAAATGGGAAGGAAATCCAAAAGAGAGGGGATATATGTGTACGGAGAGCTGATTCACTTTGCTGTACAGCAGAAACTAACACAACATTGTAAAGCAACTATACTCCAATAAAAATGAAGAGCTGAGAATTCTCCAAAGGTCTTTGTGCTATCAATTAAAACAACGTATAAATGCTGAGTGAAGCTCATGTTGGCCCGTCCCTGTGAGACACGAGACAGGCACTTACACGTGAGGCCATGTGCATGCATTTTGGAACATTCAGCTCCGACACACAGGCCTTGGGTGCCCCACTGCCTTCTTCCTTTCCCAGGGCACAGGGGCCCCCAGACCCCACCCTCCAAAGCTGCACATTCAGCGACCCACCCCTACTCCACACCACTTACTTCAGCCCTAATTTATGGCAATTAGGGCAATAACATTCTATTTATATCAGAACCCTCAGGAAATCTCTACAGTGTTTTTTATATATTTAAGTTAATATATAGTAAAATTACATAGTTCGTATTTTAGAATATGAGATTAGTCATTCCCGACAAATCTTTGCCTCCTTTTCTATAAAGTCCCAAAGTAAAGACCCCTCCTCTCAGTACTGCTCCCAGGTAGATGCCTGGACCCAGCCGGTCCCCACCTGCCTGTGAGAGTAGAGACTTGGGACCCAAAGCAAGAGCAGCAGGTACTTAACAAGGTCATCGTCCTGGGTTTGCTACACATTACAGCTCAGGGTGGCCCTGAGGCAGACCCCTCGGTGGGAGGATGTGACAGGAAGCGTATGGACCATGCCATTTCCCTCAGGTTGTCTTAAACATTTCCTATGCCCAAAAGCACATACTAAGGAAAGTATCTTAGGTGGTATATAACATACTAGAAGAGAGTTTTCACAGCAAGCTGGATAACTATACATCTGAAATGGCTTAAATACACTCCTTCTTAAAGACAGGAAGTTGACTAGATGGTTTATTAGAATAACTCCCCACAGTAATACATATAAACCACTTCAAACAGAAGCATCCTGTGTTCTCTAAATGCCCCACAAGTAAGAATCTGTGTGCTTTCCTTATCAGCTTCTGTGGGAAGCCTGTAAGTTCTGTCACTAGTAAGACAAGTAATAGAAGTGGTAATATTTACTAGTAGTAGAAGTTCTACTTCTAATCTCCAAGTGTTTCTAAACTTTTGTGAAGGTCATAGGCCTTGCTGAGAATCTTCTGAAAGTCACAGACATCCTCCTCAGTGTGGTGGACTGATGTACATATGTATTTTGATTAAATAAATACAAATAGGGCTTCCCTGGTGGCGCAGTGGTTGAGGGTCCGCCTGCCGATGCAGGGGACGCGGGTTCGTGCCCCGGTCTGGGAAGATCCCACATGCCGCGGAGCGGCTGGGCCCGTGAGCCATGGCCGCTGAGCCTGCGCGTCCGGAGCCTGTGCTCCGCGACGGGAGAGGCCACAGCAGTGAGAGGCCCGCGTACCGCAAAATAATAATAATAAATAAATAAATACAAATAAATATTCATAGCCTGATTATAAAATATAAATAATGATCGTTATGGGTTGTATTGTGTCCTCTCAAAATTCACATGTTGAAGTCTAATTACCCAGTTCCGCAGAATGTGACCTTGTGCAGAGAGAGGGTCTTTAAAGAGGTGATCAAGTTAAAGTGAGGTCTAGAGTACGGGCCCTAATCCAACATGACTGACGTCCTTATAAAACAAGGGAAATTTGGACACACACACAGACAGAGGGAAGACCGATTACAGACGCACAGGGAGAAGATGGTCATCCACAAGCCAAGGAGAAAGGCCTGGAATGGATGTTTCCCTCGCAGCTCTCAGAAGGAACCAACGCTGCCAGAACCTTGATTTTGGACTTCTGGACCCCAGAACTGTGAGACAATAAATCTCTGTTGTTGAGGCTGCCCAGTCTGTGGTACTCTGTAGGACAGCCTTAGCAAACCGATACAACAATTTTGTGAAATTCTTTCATGTTAATATGTGTACCTATAATTCGTTTTCCCTGCTGTCTGAACATACCAGAATTTATTTGTCCATTCTGTTCCTGGTGGATTGGTTCCAGAGTTTTGCAGTGTTGAATGATACTGCTATGAACGTAGTAATGCATGCTTCCCAGTGGGTAAGTACAAGAAAATGCCCAGGACGGGAACTGCTGGATCAAAAGGTATATGTTTCTCTTCTGCAGATTGTTTGGAAAGTGGATGGACCAATTTTCACACCCACCACTAGTGTATAAAGGGTTCCCTCTGCTCCTCAAACTTGCCGAAACTTAATATCATCAGTTTTTCACTCTTACCAACCTGCCTGGTGTCAAATTGTATCTCATTAGATGGACAGAGAGACAGCTTCATTAACTGACTTACATTTAATATTATCTTCATCGTTCTTTATGACTTTTATATACTGATTTCTCAACTCATAAAAAAATCCTGTAGTATGATTTGATGTTAATATCTTCTATCTCAAAAGCCGTCAGTTTATGAGATGGGCATAGTTCCAAATGAGACAACTTGTTAGCAGCCTTCCCAACACTGACCACTCTCACTGACTCCCCAGAATGTTCATCTCCAAGCAAAATTATATGTTCAGGGTGGTCGTCACAATTATAAGACGCAGGCCTGAGCTAGAGAGTTTGTGGAAAACAAGTGCTATGCTGATGTAGTGAGTGTCAATTCACATTTATGGCTATAATTTTTGGTTATTTTATAACTTGGTATAGTAAGGGTTTGGGGTTTTTTTTGTTTTTCATTTTTGATGATGATAAAGTAAAACTTCTGCATAAATAATTGGAAAGAGACAGAGAGCATACAGAAAATATACATATAAACCTATAATCACACCACTAGAGAAAATGGCTTTTAAAATCCAGGTGTACACTGCAGTTGATAATCTCCAAAGTGGCTGCTATCCATTCCTTTTCATCGTGAGGTGCATTCCCCGACCCCGACCCCTTGAATCTGGCCTCGTGACCCGTGCCGACCAATGAATGGGCAGAGGCAATGCTGCGCCAGCTTCGGGTCTAGCCTTTAAGAGATCTGGCAGTCTCTGCCTTTTCCCCCAGAGACAAGGGTCCACCATGGAAAAACCCCCCAACCGCCCTGGGCCTCCTACATGTTGAGGAGCCTCAGCCAGCCACATGGAGAGGCCACGTGGAGGAGGGTGACGGCTTCTGGGACCCAACCCCCAGATGGACACAGTCCAGTGAGGGACCCCACCCCAGACACAGCTAAGTCTGCCCAAGCTGCAGAACCATGAGAAATAACAAGTCGTGGTCGCTCAAAGCTGCCGCATTTCTGTGGATTGTCACACAGCAACAGATGGCCAAGACGTCACCCTCACACGTGTTCCCCGTACCCGCGAGCGTGTGCCTTTGTGCACATGCAGGAGCTGTGCTATAGTCTGCTTGTGTCTCTCAGAAGCACTTTTCATTTTCACTAATTATCCATATTCTTCTCTCCTGTGACATTTTCAGTGGCTCCACTGAAAATGGAGGTCTCCTCGTGTGGCCACATCCTACTTCACGGGATGATTCTGGGCAAGTGGGTAGTTAGTTCCACACTGTCACACTACGCCTGCCATCTAGTGAGTGTTCCTATACACAGATCTGTGCACAAATATTCCACCACATCCTCTGGATGAATTCTGGACACGTAATTAGAGCCTCCAAGGGTTAAACATTTTTGATGGCTCTGGTCAAATTACCTTGAACAAAAATTGCCCCAATTCCTCTGCCTCCAGCTGTGGACAAAGATGCTCGTCTCCACACCTGTGAGCTAACGATGCCACGTGCTTTTCAAATTAGCCTCTTTTGATGGTGGATGAGAAATGGTCTCTGGTTGTTGTTTCAGTTTGCCCTTCATTAGTAGAGGGTTAGAACTTTCTTCGTGAGGGTGAGATGCCCACGTTCACCGCACTCTGCTGCCCCAACCATGCGACAGTGTCGTACCCAAGGTCATCTGACAGCCAAGGGCAAACAGACGACTCCACGAGGAGAAACGTGTGATGCAAAGAATCCTTTAATACACGGATGACAGGGATAATTTTATAGCAGGGCCTAAAGAGTCATAATCAGTTTTTCTGACAGAAGACTTTCACAATCCATTGATTTAAAACCACGTGGATGGATGCCGACGTTTCTACAGCATTTGTACCTGCCACTTACACTTGCTACCTATGTTTACAGGAAACTGCAAAGCACTTCTTGACAAACCATTAATTGGGAAAATACATTTCAACCAGATTAAACTTCGAAAACCATTATGTTATGCTATGAAGTTTGAGTAATAGGAACTAATTCTCAAAAATACCTGAGATACTTGCATGATTTGAAAGCATCTCCCAGTGCCTAGCACACGATCAGTGTTGGTTTCTGTTCTTTTTCTGTTAAACTCTATGATTGGGTAAAGAGAACACAGAATTCTAAAGTTGCACAGACATTCCAAAGAAAGCAAGTTGTTGTAAAATCTTCAAAAAGAACAAAGGGACAGTTTTTGACTCCCATATAATTTAAAACAAGTTGAAAAAAAGTAGGAGCCACATTTTCAAAAGCAACAAATATGTCAGAAATAGGAGAAAACACTGTATCATCTCTAGAGCGTGGGTTCTGATGCAGTTTCTAACTATTCTAATAACTCACTTTTATGGAGAGACCAAGTTATCATAAAGGAATTGATATCCTGTTAATGTCTTATTAATAACAATTACATTCTTCAAAAATTGATATATAAGACAGAATTCAATTGGTTCAGAAAGATACAACTTCGACTGTATCATTTGCTTGGAAGTGTTCTGGTCACAGAATGTCCTTAATTACTGTAATTCTCTTCCTTGTTTGAATCTGAAATTACACTGCTGATATCCCTTTAGTGACAAAAGCACTTTTAACAGACAAAAAAAATCTTAGTTATGGCTTGTAAGTCTCTTTTGATTGGAAGTTTGTTGACTGCAGCTGCAATATTTCTGAGTTAAGCTATGTTCATATGTTCTCATTTTGGCTGGAACATTTCAGACTCCGTTGTTTTGATTGCAATATTGTCCACCAGGCTGGGCTTATGATTAATTCACATTATTAAGATGACTAATGCTCCTTTCAGATGGCAGTTGAAAACCCATGGCAAGAGCAGCCTTGAAAGTGATCTGACTGCAGATGTAGGGGGAGTGGAGGTTATGTACTCTTTCCTTCTGTAATTCAGCAGTATTGAAGCAGGATGCACTTAGCATCCTTAGGTCGTTGTGGTTTCTCGAGGACCCTGGGAGTGACCGGGAAAAAGAGTCATAGTTGCTGTGTTCCTGGGGGGAGCACGTGATAAAGGCCTGGACACAGTCAGTCACTGACGAGATAAGCAAACTGGAGTCCCAGACGGAGGGAAGCTGGAAGTAGGACTTTGGTAGAAAGACATCTGAAGTTCCTGCTGAGCCCACCCCTTCTTTAGAATCCCACCCGTGTCCTGCGTTAGGGGGAGGCTCTCAGAGACACCCAGCATTGGGCCAGAGCAGACACTGACCCAAGTGGACGTACAGCATTATTTTTTTACCTTCAGAGTTTGAATTAGAATTTTTTTAAAAATCCACCTCGGCGCAATTGTGCTGGGAACCGCCTACGTAAGCCCATGTAGATGGGGGGACACGTCTCACACCCAGAAGCCACTGGCTTGCCAATGTCACAAGGGGACAAGAGCAAAAAAGGCCGAGGGAAACCAGACTACAGATATAACATCGAACAGAAGCACCAGAGAAACAAGCTTCTTGGGGCACAAGTGCTTGGGACACTTTCCAACATCTCCGAGGCCCACTTCCTATAACTGGAGGCTACGAGACTCTGCTGCATCACTACCTCATTCAAAACCAGGATGACTGTGAAACCCCAAGTACCAAAGCCTTGGGCCACTTCTGCCCGTCTCACCACCAGCTCAGGATGGTGCTGATGGGCACCAGGTGGCTAAGGGAAAGCCTCTCTCACCGTGGCTCTAACGTGGCCCTCCCAAGGCCCTTTGGCAGCTTCGGGTATAACTGAACTATGGCCCGAATCACAAATCAGTTTTTTAATTGGATGTTCTTTCACTATCTTAAAATATAATTCTTTCTCTGAGTTGCTTATTCTGAATAATGCAAAAGTATAAAATTTGGCTTTATCAACTCCTAGCTTTATCACTTCCTGTCTGCGTGTGATGGGAAATTACTTAATCTCCCTGAATTTCTACTTTCTCCTTTAAAAATAGAGATGATCAGTTGTTCCTCTTCTTACCTCCCTTCGAAACCCTAACTGCCCGAGATGGAATTACTTTGAGTGGAACTTGGTTTATTTCTTTATAATAGCAGGGGACACTGTGACGGCTAATTTTATGTGTTAACTGGACTGGAACATAGGTGCAGAGACACTTGGTAAAGCATAATTCTGGGTGTGTCGTGAGGATGTTTCTGGGTACGACAAACACTGGAAACAGTACACTGAGTAAACTGGCTGGTGCTCCCCGTGTGGGTGGGCCTCACCCAATTACGGGAGGCCTGTACAGAACAAAAGACCGACCCTCCACACACTGCCTTTGAACTGGAACCTTGGTTTTTCCCCTGCCTTTGGACTCCAACTGAAACATCAGCTCTTTCTGGGTATTGAGCTTGCAGACGGCAGGTCTTAGGACATCTCAGCCTCCATAATAATGTGAGTTAATTCGCTACAATAAATCTCTTTTTATACACGTGCACATCGTATTGGTTCTGCTTCTCTGGAGAACCCTGACTACTTGATGTGATAGGTGACAATTCCCTGTGCATTTTGGTTTTCTCCATCAGACTGTGAGACCTTCAAGGGCAGGAACTGTCTCACAATTGTACGCACACAGCACAATACTGGCACAGAGCAAGTGCTCAATAAACGTTAAATGAATAAATGACTACCTTTCAGATTGGCTTTTTGGCCACTGGGAGGTATGTATAAATAAAATATGTGTAAGTACTTTGAAAATGGTACAACTCTACACAAGAATTATATCTTTCTCCATATCAGTCCCAAAACCCGTTCTTCCTGGAGAAAATCAAATCAAACTGAGAGTCACTCATTTCTAACCTTCCTCTGTATTCCACTAATCTTGACCCTTTCAAAATATAATTAATGATTGCCTTTTGTGTCTGTGGCATTGTTCTAGGCACCGAGGACAAACAAATGTAGACAAGGTCCCTGGGCTTCTATTCTAGTCAGGGGAGCGGGGGAAGAGGGGAGCGAACTTTAAACGAATAAACATGTCAACAAACAAGATGGTCACCACTAATGATGAGAACCAGAAAGGAAGCAGTGAGGTCATCCTGGGTGCGGGGGCTACGTTCAGTTAGACCACTTTCCCCACTATGAGAACCCTCTTTTGCACTTTTCCAGTACCTTCTTAGCTCAGTTTCCGTTTCTCCCACCTCAGAAAGGAGCTTTAAGCAAACTCTGAATTCACTCAAATTAATTTTTCTAAAACAGAATTTTGATCACATCATTCTCTTGCTTAAAAAGCTGTGTTGGGGGCTTCCCTGGTGGCGCAGTGGTTGAGAATCTGCCTGCCAATGCAGGGGACACGGGTTTGAGCCCCGGTCTGGGAGGATCCCACATGCCGCGGAGCAACTGGGCCTGTGAGCCACAACTACTGAGCCTGTGCATCTGGAGCCTGTGCTCCGCAACAAGAGAGGCCGCGATAGTGAGAGACCCGTGCACCGCGATCAAGAGTGGCCCCCGCTTTCCACAACTAGAGAAAGCCCTCGCATAGAAACGAAGACCCAGCACAGCCGAAATAAATTAATTAATTAATAAACTCCTACCCCCAACATCTTCTTAAAAGAAAAAAGCTGTGCTGGTTTCCCTTTTCCTACAAAGGCAAGTCCAAGTGACTTACGGGCATCCCTCTGCAGCCTGGTCTAAACCCATCTACACTGTTCCACTTTGCTCATCTTTGGAGACGCTGCCCACGTTCTGCTTCGTGAGCATCTGCCACCTCAGCTCCCAGCCTTTGTCACTCCAGCCCCGCCCAGAAGTCCCTTCTTCCTTTCCTCTGACCTTCACCTTTACCGATCAGTACAGAGTCCATCTTTTAAGATCCAGATGACTGGTCTTTGTTTAACATTACCTTCTTCATAAATATTAGCCCCTTCCTTCATAGCCAGAAGAAAACATTTGCCCCTCCGAGTCTCGTAGCACGTGGTCCAAAAATCCCTTATGGCATTCTTCTGGCTTTGCCTGGTATTAGCATTTTTTAGGGACAGCTCACATCTTCCATCTGGACTATTATTTCCTTGGGAGAACAAATTGTTTTATTCAACTATGTTTTTCCTATAGTCCGGTACAAAAGAGTATTCAGTAAATGTCTGCTGAGTGGATGAGTTTGGGGAATAAACAAACGGTCCAGCAAGTAAAGATGAAGCCAGCCCCAACTTTTTCGTACCTTTCTATTTCAACTGCTGATGTTATATTTATAATAAGTCTTATATAGATACATTCATCACCCCTTATGGAGTCTGAATAAACAGTCATCACAGAAGTTCTGAAAGTAAGAATAATTTCTTCTTACCAAGAGTGATCATTTTGGTGACAATTCAGAAAATTACGTGCTGGGTATAATTATGAGCTATTTTCAATAACAAAAAAAAAATGTAATTTTGAAGTTCTCTTTTACAGAAAATTCTAAGTTTTTGACTCTGGTGATTCCACTACACAATTATCATGCTAATACTTCCTGACAACAACAAACCCAAGACTCTAAAAGTAGCATCAGGGTTTGCACGTCCTGCCAGGTGCTGGGACATGTAGCCCAGGAGATAGTCAGCATGGCAGGGAGGCTGCCTTAGGTCACTGGGCCCCAGGGGAGCAACCAGGTGACCACAGCCCCACAGGGAACCTTAGGCAAGACCAGGAGGACTACTGAGCTCGCCTCCTGCCGTCCCACACAATCATGAGCAAGTAAAATAGTTGAGGCACAAACTTTGGGGGTATTTTGTTTTATAACGAGATAATTGACGTGCTGTCTATAAATAAGGAATGAATAAGAAATATGTGGGAAAATACATACCACGCACGGATCATGACACTCTAGTTAAAAGCCGCAAACTAGGTTTACATTCAGTAGCATGAACAGATAACCAAGAAAAAGAAAAAAGTGAGGAGAAAAATAGTAAGAATGAGATTTCTGCATCTACACCATTTAGGTGAACTAAAAACACAAAAATCACCATCTATTTGACAAGGATGAATGTGTATTTAAGGATAATCAACAAAGACAAGAATCTATGGAGGGGTGACAATCGGTGATGAAAGGTAATGGTTTCATAATACGACACGATGTAACATGGGTGACAGAGTTACACCTTAGAGTAAAACGCAGACAGGAGCTTGCACTGACCAATACAAATCCGTTATCACGTGAGGAATGAGGTTAGCCTAACTCTCTGCAAATAAAAACAAAAATTATTGCTTGTTGAGGGATGCTGAACTTAGATTCCTTTGAAGTGCCTTTAAGATCTCAGTCCACTTTAAGGAGATCAAAACTAAAAAAGCATAGTTGATGAACTATGCTGTGGTTTATGCACGAAGGAGGACACAGAATTGGAACCTGTACTCAGAGAATACACTGGTGCTGCCTCAGGACTGCAAATGAAAGTCTGCACTCACGCTCTAAATCAAAATAAAGTATTTAAAGTATCCGGCGTCATTTCCTTAAGATTCCCCCGATTAACCGATTTTTTTCAATTAACTACCCAAATATTGGATTACTTCCGATTGTGGGTTTCTTCTGCATCAGATGTTGCAGAGTGCAGACTGTGAGGAGGTGTTGGATTGCGTCTTGCCCGTGTGGTGAGAGAGTCTATGCCCCAAAGAAAGTGGGTGCTTTAGAATGCACTTCTCAGTCCAAACACAGAGAAATGATAACTGTGTTAGTTGAGCATTTACTGTGGGCCAGGTGCCCCATCTCATTTAATACCGCAATCCTGTATTATCCAGATGACACTTTACCAAGGACAAAAGTGAGACTCAGAGAATTAAATCACATACACAAGGTTACTCAATTAATGGGTGGCAGAGCGCAGAACGGAAGCTGAGGCGATCAGACGCCAAAGTCAATGCTCTTAGCCATTGTACTAGCTGCCTCCAGCCAAAGGTCACTGACAAACAAATGAAAGCCAAACTTGAAAGACAACTGTTGATTTCTCCCGAAAGTGTTTTAAAAATTATCTGATCTCTACCATAATTTTTTCTTCCTTCTGTTCTATTCAGATCACTACATCAAAATAAAATTATCTAAAAAAATTAATTTAAAAAACTTTTCTATAAACTTAAGAAGAAAATATTTGGTGAGGAGACTAGGCAACCTTTTCAATTGTATCATACTCTCTTTGTTTCTCAAAACGTTTATACATTCTCTTCTCTTCCCTAAAGGTGACAATGCATTTTTCTATTAAACACACACACACAGTTCTCCTGACCACTTGTCATAATTTTTTCTTCTCCTTCATTAGCACACTAGAGGTCTCCATACTTTCACTTTCTTATCTTGTCTCCTAAGAAGAAACAAGAAGTATTGTACCAAATATGACAGGCAGACCACTCTAAACACCCCATATAAATAGCAGTCCTAACACATATTTTAAGAAACGTAGTCTCATGAAAATACGCCTCCTAAAATTCTCAGGGTACTGATTACAGAGCACAGCTAAGCTAGGCAACTGTGTGAGTCAGTCACATCAGTGCAGAGTCACCCTCGTGGTCCCTTGAGACCGGGGGGCTGGAGGAGTACCCCCAGGCCCAAGCAGACTAGCTGTCACATCCACGTCACACAGTACAGACAACGCCGGGACATCCAGAGCTTCCGGCACTGCACATAGCAGCTTGTGTCATTACTATTATGTATAATAAAAACACAGTGCCGTTAGCTGCCATTCTAACGTAACTGAAAAAGCCAAAGTAAAAGTTTAAAAGTACACTCATGCCCTCCTCCTTCACAGAAGTGTATACACATGCTCATCTGAGTGTGTGAAGCCCTTGGTCCAACAGTGGAGAGGGCAGGTCACGGGAAGTCTTAGTTCCCCCTGAGCAGCCCCACACCCATTCAGGTTTTCTAAGTTCCCTCTGCAAGAGGAAAGCAGCAGGCGGGGCCAGGTCGGTACCTAGGAGGTCACTGTGATGGTGAGTCTCCATTCACTAGGTACACATGGCGGGAAGCGTGGTGGCACCCGGAGCCCATCCTGGTGACAAGGTTATGATTTGAATCTGATCTGCTGAGGCTCCCAAGTGCTATGCCTTCCGCTTTATTCTCCAAACTTCACAGTTTATAAAGTACAGTTTCTCTAAGAAACGCAGATTGTTAAAGTGACCTTAATATACCCACAGCCAAAGCGCAAAGGCGGGGCTAACAACGCTTTCCTTCAGGGTCTAAAGCTCCTCGATTTGTAGCTTTGGTGGGAATCTTCCCCTCTCGCGCCCTCCTTAGGCCCAGCTCAGCTGACCACTCTCTGCGCCCGGCCCAGCAGACGCCCCTACTGCCCTTCTCTTCGTCACACTGACCACCTTGCAGGCCTTGGCAACAAAAAGCAAATGATGGAGATTCTCCATTTCCTGTCTTTCCTGATAAAACATGTGAGCAAAATTATAAAGCCACCAGCTTTCATTTATAAAATGCTTTTATCTTCTCCAAAGCACCTGCCCACTGGAGGCATCCTTGCTTTTATTCTTTCCAGGGGCTTTAGGGCCTTCTGAGCACTGAGCAAACAACGGTCAGAACCAACAGGCCAAGCCAAAGAATAAAATGGACACATAGGATAATCACGCTAGGAACACAAAGCCTCGGGACTGTCCTTCACTACCCAAGACATCTATTTGCTTTTCCAACGTTAAAGAGCAATCATCTCCTTGACGTACCTTAAGCACAAGAGTGTTAAAGAAATTTGCCAAGCTGGTAAAACAGGCCGCTGTATGTTCAGACGTAACAGCCACACACATGCTAGCCGGTAAACTGAGTCCGGCTACGGCCGCAAACTAATAATGGATTTTCATTCCTTTGTTCATTACATAAATTACATTTTATCAGGCATTTACTGTGCGCCAGGCACTGTGCTTTCCCCGTGCTCCAGGGGAAAGAAGCTGCTCAGTATGTCACCTGCCTTCTCCTTCAGCACCCTCCTTCATCCAACAGCTGCACCCAGAAACAGACGTGATGAACGACTCTACCTGCGGGGTGGGGGGCAACGCCCCACTTCTAGTATCAGCTTATGCTGCACTTGCAGGAGGAACTGCTGGTGAATACAGAGGGAACCTTGGGAGCTTTAGAAAGCTAGGAGCAGATATTAGGTCAGATGTCTTCCAATATTTTTAACCAAAGTTCCATCTTTCTACTGCAAGGTAGCATAGTCCTATTTTCAGACCTCGTTTCGAGATCCCAAAGTTGATGTGACTGCCCTTGAAGTTCATCTCTAACAAGAGAGCAGCAGGAAGTGTGCCCCAGGGTGGCGCTCACAACAAGCCCACTGATTTGTTCACCACCTGAAACGACACTGCAAATTGGTACATAGTAACGATGGGCCCCGGGGTGACTCAGGGCAATACTTGCCTTATGAGATTTTGTAGTTCTTCCCAGATACATCTGGAAGTGACAGCAGAGCTCCGAGTAGGAGATCTAAGGACCCAGCCATGCACCACTGGTCACTTTCTCACAGCAGAGATTACGCCTGTTTTGCATCCATTCTAAAGCTACACAGAGTCATTTCTTCAAATCAAAGAATAAGGGACCTAGTGTAGTCTAAGGTGTGGTAATCTCATGTTCAAATGAAAAGACATCAAAGCAATCTCATTGTTGTCCTGTTGGCCTGAAAAATTTATATCTTGAAACTCAGACCACAGACACTTCCTCAATCCATTTGTTCTATTTGAGGTTTCATTTATGTTCACAATATCCTCTGTTCAGACCTTCAGGTGTGAGGGATTGGCATGGGCGGGCTGAGGGAGGAGGGGATTGTATGAAGGTCAGAGGAAGAGACTTCCGTGCGCTTCTGTTCTTTCACAGTGTTCTTGAGAACTGCCCACTGATGCAGTAAACGAGATTACAGGTATATGTACTTTTATATATTGCAAAGGTTTCTAAAATTTAAATAAACCCAAACTTTATATACATTAAAATACAATCAGGAAATCATTGTTTAATTAATATAAGTCTGTGAAATATGGTATGTCCTTACTAAGAAACACTAGAGATCTTAAAATCTAATATAGATAGATGATAGACGATAGATAGATAGATATGGATGAAGATATGATGATACATATTGATGGCAGTTTTAACTGTCATATGAAATATTTCAAGCATAGTCACTTGGTTACTTCTTAATATTTTGCCGTGATAAATATCACTTTATTTTGTTAAGTATTCTCAGTCCCTCAACCCTCTTTCATCTCTCTCTACCCAAATTTAAGCACTTATTTGAAGTTTATCATTCTCATGCATGTTTTTAATGCCTTAAATGAATTTTCTATGAATGCATGTTTCCATAAAGTATATGCAAGCTGGTTTTGAAGGTTTTTAAATTTTATATAAATTGTATCACACTGTCATGCTATGTCTTTGAGATATGTTCATGTTCATGCATGTAGCTCCAGTTCATTCACTTTAACTGCTGTACTGTGTTAAATTTTATGAATATACCACAATATTTTGTTCAGTTTCCGGCTGATGAACATACAGGATTTCTCCAATTTCTTGCCATCACAAACAACAGCGTCATAAATATTAAACATCTCTCCTTGCGCACATGTGCACAAATCTCCCACCGGTATATACTGAGAAACAGAACTGCTGGACTGTAGAGTATGCGAAATTTAAGCTTATTAGAGACGCAGAATTATTTTCCAAAGTGGTAGCACCAAGCCCACCAGCAGAGCACATGAGTTTCTAGTCTCCACATTCTCACCAATACTTGGAATTGTCAGATCTTTTCATTTCTGCCAACTGCAGAGTGTGAACTGGTTCTCACTCGGGTTTAACCTGCACTTCTCTGATGCTGCGGATCACTGTTCGTGTGTCCAGTGTGGATCCACAGTCCCTCCCCTGTGACTTGTCTGTCTATATCCTTTGTCAATTTCCTATCCAGTCTCTGGGCTTCAGCTTACTGCTTTGAAGGAGTTTTAATATATTAAATATACTTAAATATATTTAAGTATATTTACTTAAATATACTTAAATATATTTATACTCAATAAATACTTTAATATATTTATCAGTTACATGTTTTACAAATCTCTCTCAGTCTGTGGTTTGTCCTTTCATTTGTTTATGACTGGAAGTTTTGTTTCCATACAGTCGATTTAATCCTCATTTTCTTCTATGGCTTGTATTTTTTATGACTTTTTTATTTAAAAACCATCCCTACACTGAGGTTAGATATTCTCTGATGTTTTCATTTCAAATTTGAAATTCTGTTTATGTCTTTGGTCTACCTAGGATGTAGTTTTGTGTAGAGTGTCTAATTTTAATTTTAGTTTTCTGCATATGGGCTTCCAATTGCTCCAGCACCACTTACTGAATAGTCCATCATCTCCTTCTGGTTTGTAAGGCTACCTTGCCATAAATTGCTTCCACTGTACACTATTTTTCTTCTGTGTTCTCAGTTTTGTGTGTTTATAAATCAGTGTTTTACCCTTCAGCTAATTTCCACACTGTTTTGATCACTGTAGCTGCAAGATAAGTCTTGAAAGCACCTCCAGCTACCTTCTTCCTGAGAACTGTCTTCTCCATTCTTAGTCTTGTAGTTTTCCATATGGCTTTTTATAATAATTAGCTTGTCAAGTGTAAAACATTTTTTGCACTTAGATTGCAATGGTATTGAATTTGCAGATTAATTTATTGGGAACTGACACTGTTAAGAGTCGGTCTTTCCATCTATAAAAATGGTAACTCTATATTTACTTAACGTTTCTGTTGATGTCTTTTGACAGAGTTGTAAGTTTTTTCATAAAGGTCTTGTATATCCTTTCTTGGGTTTTTTCCCAAGTACCAGAGAGTTTGTTTTGTTTTGAGTGAATTTCTTGGCAATTACAATAATATATTATATAATTAAACTTTCTGATTGTTGATTTTTAAAAGGAATTAAATTGATTTTTACAGGTAGATATTTTATCCAGAAGTCTTGATGAAGTCTCTAATTTTAATAATTTCCCCGTGGGCTAGTTTGGGGTTTTGATGTAGAAAATCATATCATTTGTAAATAACAGTTTGATTACTTCTTTCTAATCCTTATTCATTTTTTTCCCTCTTTTTCCAGTCCTACTGCACTACCTTGGACCTCCATCCAAAACCCTTACACAAAGTTCACCAATGGACAAAACTAAAGCATTTAGGAATGCATACTTTGATTAGTAAAATATGAGGAAAACTAAGGACGTGACAACCTAGAAGTCAGGACAGCGGTTACCTTAGGGAAAAGAGAAGGCGTTTTGATGGGAAAGGCACCTGAGGAGAGTTGTGGTAATACTGGGTGAGGGTCAGTCATGGTTTTGAATTATAGTGATCCATCAATCCAGGTATTTTTCCCGCATGCAATTTTTATATATGTGCTACAATTTACAATTTTTAATTGTTTTAAGGATGAACCGGACAGCAGTCTCTGTTTTCACATCTCCAGAACAGTTGACCAATATTGGTATTATCTGGTCCTTGAATATAAAGTGAAAACTCAACTTTAAATACTTTGAACTTGGTGGGGTTTTTTTACATATGGGGGTTTGGTTATTAATTGAATTTTTTAATGATTATATTCGACTCACATGTTCCATTTCTTATGGAATCAATTTTTGCTGTATCTTTCTAAAAAATTATTAATTTTGTTTTCCATTGAAATACACTAGTTCGTAATGTTATCATATTTTTAACTTTCTGTCATATTGGTACTTTTGTCCTCTTTTCATCACTCTTATTTTTTATATCTACCCCTTTGAGGCTGATTTTTATTTTCCTGTATGTACTTTGTTTTGTACTTTTAAAATTTCTTACAGGGCTTCCCTGGTGGCGCAGTGGTTAAGAATCTACCTGCCAATGCAGGGGACGTGGGTTCGAGCCCTGGTCCGGAAACATCCCACATGCCGCAGAGCAACTAAGCCCGTGCGCCACAACTACAGAGCCTGTCTGTGCTCTAGAGCCCGCGAGCCACAGCTACTGAGCCCACGAACCACTGCTACTGAAGCCCACATGCCTAGAACCTGTGCTCCACAACAAGAGAAGCCTGCACACTGCAACGAAGAGTAGCGCCTGCTCACCACAACTAGAGACATAGCCCGCACACAGCAATGAAGACCCAATGCAGCCAATAATAAAATAAATTTAAAAAAATAAAATAAAATACTCTGTAACAAAAAAAAAAGTAATAGAAAAAAAAATTTCTTACAAAAAGCATGTATTACTTTTATAATCAATAAGAATCTAAAAAGTCTATTTCAAATTTAGGAGGAAAAAAGTCAGGCCTCTGGGAATTCTTTCATATGCGAAAAAGCACCTCACCAGTCAAAAAATCTCACACTAATGTGTCTAGTTCACAATCTAACATTTCACAAATCAGATTTGTTTAAAATGTACTTCTGTACGTGAAAATGGATGTCCCATGACACCTTTTAAAATAAAAACGATGCAGGTACAGGGATGACTATCAAAGGAAACAGATTCACCTGTGTGTCTGCACTGTCCCAGGGCTGCATTGGCTCCTGTGCAGAAAGGGAAGCTCATTGACCCCGTGTCCTCACTTGCGGTCCTGAAGACACCATTTCACTGTCTCCATGGCCATCGGCTGTGGTGTCTGGAGTGGTGATTTATGAGCTGTAAGGTTCCCAGATTACCACGAGGAGTGGATGGTATCCTAGTCATGTACCTCTTCCAGAGACTGGCTCCGGCTGAGGAATTTCACAAGAGCTACATTCCCCCAAAACAAAGCTATTAGCTTCTCTGGACACACACGACCATAAAATGTGCTGGGAGCAGAGATTTGGACACAATTTCCAGTATTCATTTGCCTCTAAAAATAACTTGCCTCGTCCCATAATCAAAGCACCGCTTTTCCAACGGATGTACCAGAGATTTAATTGTTTGAGTCAAGTCAGGAGAAGACGCGCAGCTGCATTTGCTTCTACCAACTCACTTGGATCGCACATTTGTTGACTCCCTACCAGGTGACAGACGACATCAGTGCATCCCAGTAGCTCCTCTCCTTTGATGAAGGGTGAGGCCTCACCAGCTCAGCGTGCCCCGTCTGCGGGCTCCGTGAGCTCGCTCTCCTGCTCAGCATCCACCTGTAAGTGCCACCCTTGAGGTCACTCTGCAGGTGGGCCACAGGGTCAGAACCAGGACACAACAGCCTTCACTCCCTCGTCGGTGCGCAGGTGGTAGCTGGGAACACTGCAGCCGCAGTGCAGCCACGATGCTCTCAGCTTCCTAAAATGGAACGTCCTCAGCTGCATCCTGGCTCCCTCATCCACACGGCCAACGGCTTCCTTTCGAGTTCCAATGCTTCGGTTGCGGAGAAGGGGGAGGATGACGCGGCAGCATCCACGCCATCTGCAGCTGGCTGTTACATATACCAGATTCCCGACCCCAGGATCCCATCACTGGCTTCCTTTCACACGGAACAACGTCTCTGAGATTCCAGTTCAGCAGGTGGAGAACAGAGTTACGAGCCCGTTTTTAATTCAGGGGGAGTTTCGATTTGCTCACTGAAAGCTGTCCGGGAACTTTCATTTGAGCTCTGATGATTTCGGCCTATCTTCAAGTTAAATAGACGTTGGAGGGTGAAAACAGGGAATTTACTGTTGAGCCGTAGACCAATTTTATTACAGGCTGCGGCAGAGTAAATGCTGTAAAGAGGCAGGTAATAATTTGTACCCACTCCGTGCTCAGTAAACACTGGTTGTGTTGGATTCGATGACTTGGGAAGGAGCCTGAATAGAAGCAGCTCTCCTCACTCTATCACAGCTGTGGTTTCTTCTGTATTTCTCGGCACTGGACCCTGTCCTCCACTGGACTTTCTAAGGAGGCACATTATTAGCTCCACTGGGATTTCTCCTCTCATTACTGCGTGATGTCAGACTGCAAGCTGCACCAGTGGGACAGGAAGAACACAATTATCTACCTGGTGGCCTTGATTTACAATTCAGAACTCTCAGGAAATACTTTCCCAGAAAATTATCTTTGTTAATGTTTCTAGCGGAAGGAGGGGGAGAGGGAGTTTGCGGGCACAAGATATGCTGGCACACTGAGAGTTGCATCCGGTGTTTGTCACTACCAGCGGCCAAATTCACACCTACCTCTACCCCCGCTTCCCCCCGGCAAATTTTACACAGGGAGGACCTCTGTCCTGTCGCACCATGCTTGGGCCACACCGGACGTTTTTACTTTCATCGCTCATTGATTTCTTTGGAGAACTCCACTCCGCGGGACCCAGGACACGCGGATTCTCGCCGTGTAGAAAATGCACAATTGCCTGCTCAGAGAGCGGCGTGCTCTGCCCATCACGGGACCACCGAGGAAACAGCACTGAGCTCCTGGTATCGAGCTCCCGGAACGTTCCCTTCTGGCTCCTCTACCCGACCGGCCGCATCTTCCCTAGTCAGGCCGGGCCCTCCTGGCAGCAGGAGACGCCTTGCCTCGGCCACAGCGTGGACACTCCCTCCCTGGAGGTCACAGTTCCCAAGAGAGGCCCTGGCTAGGCTGTGTGCATCCTGAAAGCAGGGAGGGTCTGAGGTATCTCCAGGTACATAGACTAACACCCCCACATGCTAGGAGCTTAGTGAGGGTTTCATGAATGGATTAACGAATGAATGAATGAACGCACACAGGCATTCCTCTTAGATTCCTTCTGCTAGTGGCAGTTTCTCAGGTGGAAACCTACAAATGTCAGTTGTGCCCTGGTGGACTCAGGGCAAATAGAGAAGGAAGAGTCTTCCTGCCCTGACCAAGCACCATTACACAGGATCGGATATCCATTCGTGGCTTTCAAGAGGGACATTATGTTTATTCAACGAGCACTTAGCGAGTGAGTCTTTTATGAGCTAGACCAGCGTGAAGCTTCTGGGACACTGTCCCAGAAAACCAGCCAGGGTGCAAGTCATCTTACCCAGCCTCTGCTTCTCTTTCTGAGCCCTTCTTAGGACCGTTTCTCGCTGCGACTCCCCACTGCTCCCTCAACCCCCAATCTTCTTGACCGTGACCCCCGACCTGGCTCACTCCACACTCTCCCGGAGTCGGGAGCTCCGCGTAACCTCTCCTCTGCTCTGGTTCCTGACGCTCTGGTGACGACGTCGGCCATGAGGGGCTGCCTGGAGACCGGTTCTCGAAGTGGGGTCCCAGGAGCAGCAGGCTTGCCTGCATCCAAGAACCTGCCGGCAGTGCAGCCTCCGGGGCCCCGCTGCAGGCGTTCTGAATTGGCAGTTCTGCGGTGGAGCCCAGCGAGGGCATTTTAACGAGTCTCCCCTGACTCAGCCGTGAGCTAGACGGTGCGAACCCCGGCTCGAACCTAACCTAACAACCCCGAGACCCTCCTGGGTGACTCTGGCCGAGAAAGGCAGTTCTGGGGCTCGGACAAGCCCTCAGGAGGGACGCGTCTGAGTGGAGACTGCAATCGGGGCGACAAGCACTGGGGACGGGAAGTGGGGACACTGTGCCACCAGGGTCCCCAGGGAATCAGCACCGACGGGAGACAGCATGTGTACGAGTGATTTGAAGGAACTGGCTCAGTTGTTTGTGGGGACTAATAAGTCCAAAATCCATCGGGCAGACCTGTAGACTGGACCCTCGGGCAGCAGCTGTGCTGCAGTCTTGGGACCGAAAGCCACCTTCTCTGCAGGCAACCTCAGGTTACTCTGAAGCGACCGTAAGATAACAAAGGGTCATCTGCTTCACTTAGCGTCAGCGGACCCTAGGTGTTAACCACCATCTACAAAATACCTTCCCAGCAGCAGCCGGGTTAGTGTCGGATTAAACCACAAGTACCCTAGCCCGGCCGCCGTGACACATAAGACCACCCACCACAGACTCCAGGATGGAGATTTTCTGACGACCAGCATCAGAGCAGACGGTCTCATCTAAGACTGCAGTTCCCCGGGGACCCCAGTCCCAGCAAAGGCAGAAAACCTGAGGTTTCAGCATTACGTCTCAGCCCAAGGATCACATGGCCTGAGGGTAACATCAGATCAATTTTGCTGCCGACACAAGTAACTGAAGTCACAAAATAGTTATTGAACAGCTACTAAAGACACAAAATCAGGCACTGGGGATATTCAGTATGTAAGACAGAATCCCTAACCTGAAGGTTATTGAAAATCATTAGCATAATTATTAAGGAATCTGAGTTTGATGAATATTTATTAAGACATTGTGTTCTTCATTAGCCTATCTACTGCTTTAATCATTTAATTACATTAATTCCCCCCCCCCACCAAGAGAAATAGTTGAAGAATTATGCACGGGGGCAAAATCTCCTTCCCCAACATTCCTGGAGAAATCTGGGAAACAGAACAAGCACTTCTGCTCCCAAATTTCATTAGGAAGCTAAACTGTCAGAAAGTACTGCACAGCGCACAGCGTAAAAAGGAAGCGCTAGTGCCAACTTGGAGGGTGTGGCTTAGACACAAGGCATGGGTGAGGGATCTGCCTCCTCCATCCCCACAGTCCCCTTTGCCAAGTTCCGGGGCACAGACTGTTCCAAAACGTTCCCTGTGCCCACCTAGCAGCTCCACGTCTGTGCAGAAACAGTGGAAAGGGGGAGGACGGGAGGTGGAGTCTGGCCCCAAAGCCACGTCCAGTCTGTGCCTGAGGCTGGAAGCACAGAGGGGACAAGACCCAGGATCCTAAGTTCAGGGCACAGTAAGCTACCCTTTTGTAAACAGAGCCACTCCCTCTAATTAGGGCCTCACTACTCCAAGTGTGATCCCCTGGGAGCTGGTGAGAGATGTGTTAGCTCCGGGCCCACTCGAACCTACTGGATCCCAAAATGCACTTTATCAATATCTGCAGGTGAAGCATCAGCATATCAGGACACACTTGAGAGCTGCCAGTGGGCAGACGCGAGGTGAGCAGAGGAGAGCTGCAAGGGTGAGGGACACACCTTCTCCTTCCAGACACCCCTCCTTTCAAAAAATATTTAGAGATTTAAGCCTGTAAGCCTAACAAAACCAACCTAGAGTAGGGGTTGTGCTACTCAGAGGAGAACCTCAGCTCCTGGGGAACTCAGACACCTTGCCCCCCAGCCCATCCTCCACCCACCCCGTCCCTGACCCCGCTCCGCACCCCCCCACTCCCTACACACCCCATCCACGACCGCAACACACGCACGTTTTCTGTTGTCCTTCATCACCTTCCCGGGCTCAGTTCAGCCACTGCCTCCAGTCTTCCCTGACTTGGATCAGAGCACGGCAGTTATTAAGTTAAATCTAAGGCAACAGCCGCTTCTACGGAGCGGGGCGCTGGTCTGCTTTCACCCCTCCTAGATAGGCAGGGTTAAGAATTAACCTCCCAGCTCACGCCAGCCCTCGCACTGCACCGAGAGGCCCTGTGGCCCACAGTGATCAACTCTGGAATCCACTGCTCCTTTCAGGGGTAGGGACAGACTTCGACAACTAAGCGAGTTTAAGAAACCTGCCCCAGGTCACAGAGCCAATGCATGTCAGAGCCAGGTATGAGCTCAGATCGTCCTGCGTGGGCCGGTACCCTCCAGGCCAGGCCACGACGCACGAGGTCTCCTAAACCATGACCCATAAATATCCCTTCCAGCCCCACTGAGAGGACAAGTGCTTGCTGTTAGACTTCTGCACAAAAACATGTTTCACTCTATTTATACAGGACGGCAGGAAGTATACACACCTGGGGTCATGTACAAAGGGAAAGCATTATGGGTTGTCATGTGTGAAATCAACTGAACTGGGCCCTGTAACATATTAATTTAGAAAAATTAATAACAACGAGCTGTATAATGTACAAACTCTTTCGACGTTATTTCGATAAACTGTGCCCACCTGAGCTGCCAGGCGACACCATCACAGCCTGTTGTCCAGGACTCAGCCACACGCATTGCCCCTAACAACCCACAGCAGTACTGACGGCACCTGGAAACACCTCCTGCCTAGCGGGTACCAGCTGGCGATGCGTATGCTACCCAGGCACCGGCACGGACTGAAAACGGGAACTGCCGAGATCACTGACAAACATCAAAATGGTAAGATTACACCCCAAAAGGCCTGTGAGAGACACTATAACAATGATAGTATATTTGACTCCACTGAGGGAAAAGGAGAAGAACCCCTGGACTCAGGGGTGCAGCCTGCCCCTCACACCACTTCCCCCCGCCCTCCCTGCTCTCTGAGCCCCCATCCCACCGCCCCGCCCCCCATCTCCGTTTCTCCCCTCTGACTCCCTCTGCCTCACCTTCTCCCTGGCCTCCACTTTCCCTTTTCACACTCTTGTTCAGAACCTTTCATTGATGGTGAGCATTTGGATAAACGAGCTCCCTCCTCAATGTGAAAATCAGGTCTGCTGAATATTGAATAGGAAACCGCTGGGGATTTCTTTCACATCTTTTTCATACTTTCTTTTCCATTTTCCTTCCTCCCTTCAGGCCCTTTTTTATGCTCTTCTCCCGACCCGACAACCTCAGTCTTACACAACAAAAATCAACCCGTATTTGTCTCCCCAGCTCCCGCCCACCGAGCCCGACCCTGGGCCGGGCGGCTCTACAACCGGCTTCACCAGTCAGTGCGGTGGGTCGGTACCGCTTCAGCTTTGCATCTGCAGCCCCCAAGGCAGTGCGTCAGCACCCAGGGCAGCGCCCCGCGCTGAGTAGGTGCACAATAAATGTTTGCTGGGTTTCCTTCTTAGGGTCACCGGTCGTTGCTGAAGGGGAAAACGCTTTCCCCTCTGTGGTTTAGGATGAATGCCGGGAGGTATGAGCAGGACCTTGCAACAGAAAGGTCCCACGGGCTCTGGGGTTCAAGGAGAACCCACGCGGCTGAACCCCAGAGCCCGCGGGGAGTCAAAACGCTCACGTTCCTCTGCCCTTTCTCAAATTTCATAGGCTTGAAGGCAACCCTCAGTAGTCTGTCCAAGGAGCCGTATGCCAACTGCTGGCACGGGGCCAGGTTTCAAGCCCGCACAGAACATCAAGGGGGACAGTTCCCTCCACGGTCCAGCCACCCATGGATTGGTGGGGGGGACACGCCACACACATGGCGTGATGCTCCCCGCTGCGATAAGGTTTTTAACATAAATCATAGTGATTAAGGTGCATGGTTATAATTCTTAATGTAACAACACCCTTGTGGAATAAATGCAATGGTGACATAAACCCGTGTGATTACTTCACCTGCTCTCTGCCTCCACAATGAAACTTTTAACCTCCTCCTAATTCCGGTGTGGAAGGAGTTCCATTTTTGCCCCCACCCCCACCCCACGCAACAAAGTTTTGCCACCTGGGGACTTTCTCCTACAGAAAGCTTTGAGAATCACTTTAAAAGATAGTTATAAATGTCCCATAATTATCTCCTCGTGCAAGAGAGAAGAGAAGAGCCTCCAGCTCACGCTGGCCTGTTTCAGGGGCGCGGAGAGCACGTCGTGAATAGGAGCATCAGCTTGGCCACTTCAGAGAGCTGCCGCAAAAACAATCCCTCCTGCATGACCATTCGCTCCACTTACGCAGAAGAAAAATCGGGGCAAATTAGCAATTTAGCTGTGGAACAGTGGCCAACAGAATCTTATTACAGAAAGAACATATCTTGTTCTGGAAAAATGGGCGGATGGGGTTTATAAACCTTTATGAAATACCACTTAGTATCTTATTCCATGACAACTGCAATTTCTTGTGCCCTAATCGAAGGCAAGAAATCAATATGCATTGGAAAAGCACAGGAACCAGGGGCAACAGAGGACCACTGGGCTGTAGGTTGTATGTAAATAAAAGATCAGATAATTTTTATTGCAGGCCCCATAGTCTAGTTACATCGGAATTTAACAGTAGCGTTCATATTACCATGACCTAAATTTCAGGTTTTTAAGTATTTTATTACATTATAGCAATGTCGATAGAATTACAAATAAAATGTACTAGAATCCCATGACTTCAACAAATCAAACTGCATTTCTTTGTCCATTTCTCCTTCTGGTCCCTGGGTCCCTGCTCAATAAAAATATATAACTTCTGCATAGCTTAAAGCGCACTTCAGGGAAGAAGTACTCGACGTCTGAAATCAATACAGAAGGTTTTAACCCCATCATTTTGACCCTGAGGCTGTTTAGACTCTGTTTATCAATACAAGCATTTTCCTTAGAATTTAGCAAGATTAAATGCCAGTAAGTCAACACAATCCTTTGACCAGCTTTCGAGAGCACACAAGTAAACTGTGTGCATATTTTCATTTTCATCGGGACCAATCCCTTTCCATGTATGTTTCACAGCACAGATTTAATGCACTGACTTTGGGGGGTGCCTATCAAATCAACAGTTTTTCGTCACCAAGCGTTTTCTTACATGCTCGTTATTACTTCCAAGTCTAATGTTCTCAGGTGATGATTTAGCTACCACCAGTCTTATTCTGGGTTTACGATTTCCACCAAGTCTAAATTTCCCTAATAATGTATGTACTCAAAATATCACTGCAGCTAAAACGGTCGAGTCCAGACACTCTGCTTCATTTATGCATCCATTACATAAATAGACTTCTCTTTTTTCTCGTAGGGGTAATCACCCATGACTGACTGAAATCCCCTTAGTAACTTAGATTACTCCTCAGGCTTCCTCAGCTGATGCTCTGAGACCTGCTTCAGCTTCCCAGTAAAAACAACAGAGGTAGGACCAGGTGGGATCAGACTTCCTCTGTGCATCTCTGTGGGGCACTTAGAGGCCGGTGTTGGCACAGCACAGGGAAGAATACTCAGCACGAGTTATCAGAAGAGGGAGTATGTTAAGACCTCCCTGGCGGTCCAGTGGTTAAGACTCCGTGCTTCCACTGCAGAGGGTATGGGTTCCGTCCCTGGTCAGGGAACGGGGAACTAGGATCCCGCATGCCACGCAGCGACCAAAAAATTAATTAATTAAAAATAAAGAACACAAACACGAGTAAGGATTTTTTTTTAAAAAAATTAAAAAAAAGAGGGAGTATGTTTCTGAGACAATGAGGGTCATGTTTCTAAAAGAGTTAAAAATGGTGCCCGAGTTGAGTGCCCACCAGGGATGCCGGCACGTGGAAATACTGCCCAGACTGTCTTTTTTTAATAGTGGTAAGAACGCTTAATCTAAGATCTACCTTCTTAATACATTTTTAAGTACGTAATGCAGTATTGTTTGTTAGCTACGGGCACCATGCTGTACAGCTGAGCTCTGGAACTCATTCATCTGGTGTATTGATAACTGGAACTTTACACCCACTGGACAGCAACTCCCCATTCCCCCCTCCCCCAGCCCCTGGCAGCCCCCATCCTACTCTCTGCTTCTGTGAGCTTCACTATCTTAGGTGCCTCATGTAAGTGGATCATCCAGTATTTGTCCTTCTGCGACTGGCTTATTTCACTGAGCATAATGTCCTCAAGGTTCAGCCCTATGCGGCAGGATTTCCTTCCTGTCTTAGACTGAATAGCATTTCATTGTACGTATACACCACGTATTCTTCACCATTCATCTGTTGGGGGATATTTAAATTGTTTCCGTAGCTTGGCTATTGTGGATAGAGCTGCAGTGAACGTGGGGATGCAGAAACCTCTCTGAGATCCTGATTTCAATTCCTTAGGCTATATACCCGGAAGTGGGATTGCTGGATCACATGGTAGTTCTATTTTTAATTTTTTGAGGAGCCGCCATGCTGTTCTCCATAGCGGCTGCACCATATTACATTGCCACCAACCGTGCACGAGGGTTCCGGTTTCTCCACACCCTCACCAACACTAGTTGTCTTTGGGGGTTTTTTGATGGTAGCCACCCTAACAGGTGTGAGATGACATCTCACTGTTGTTCTCATTTGCATTTCCCTGATGAGTCGGGTTGAGCACCTTTTCACATACCTGTTGGCCATCTGTATCTCTTCTTTGGAGAAATGTCTATCAAGGCTTCCACCCATTTTTTAAAGCAAGTAATGTGGGGTTGTTTGTCTGCTTTTTGCTCTCGAGCTGTAGGATGCCCATACTGTCTCCCAGAGGCTTTCTTATTTTGCTCTTCACACTTAGGTCTACAGTCTAGCGGGAATGTGTTTCTGGGCACGGCGTGGGTGGGTTCCTTTTCTTTCCTCCAGACTGCCACCTAGTTGTCCCAGCGTCAGCCATTAAAGTCCCCTCTCCTCCTCTGCCCTGATGCCACCTTTACCATCAACACGTGTCTGTGTGCGTCTGTTTCTGACAGAGTCTGGGAAGGCTCTGCCTTCTGCTCCGTCTGTCCCTTCTTTCCTTGCACCAAGGGGCACCCTCATACTTCCCAGCTTTGCGCCGAGCCTTCCTCGTGGGAGAGCAGGCCCTGCTCCTTGGCTTCTTCAGAGTGACTGGGTTAGTCTTAGTGTTCACATGGGTACATGCCAGTTTCACTGGTTGAAGGCGTAACCCCTTTGAACAGCTGTATCCCTGTCGGGCAGGACTGGCTTCACTGCACGTACTTATTTACGTGATGCTGTCTACTTGACGGCATTTTCTCAAGTGTTAGATGTCCCCGATGGTGCTTATACCTCCCGGAGCAGCAGGGCACACGGCAGAACACGGTCCGCGGATGTGGCACAAGTGAGGCCGCCGGCTTCAGACACAGGCAGGTCCTGGCTTCGTGCACCTCTGGGTGTTTAACCTCTGAGCCTCGCTCCTCACTGGACGATGTCTCTATCGTACCATCTACCCCACAGGGTTTCCTTCAAAAGGTACCGGTAAAGCTTGTTGCACAGTGCCTGGCACACGATAAGCTCCCAGTTTTTGTAAACGGAAGTTGTTATTATTCATCACGGTGAACTGCTCGCTTTCTCCGCAGGCAGCATTAAGTTGGTGGGAGATCACAGGTGTCTCATCTCAAGTCCGTGGACACTTTCCTGAAGCAGACACATGAAAATGAATGTGTGTCTTACCCCGTCTCACTGTGGCTCAGTCACATGACTGTATGTCAATCAGCAAACACACATTTGCCTTTGGTGCAGTTCCTGGAGTTCACTGTATCCCGAGAGGCTGGAAAGTGAGGTGAGAGGCTTAACTAAGGTCAGCAGTCCGGGCTGAGGCTGAGCCAGTTCAGGAAGACTCTAAAATCCCACCTTCCGAAAGCAAATCACAATTTCCACACATTTCTCAGAGGACGCACTCATCCTGTGTGTCATCTTCAGGGACAAAGCGGCATTTTACGTGCACCTGAAATGATACGTGTGTGAGTCCGAGTCCCCGCCTGAGCAGCCGGCTTCTCTTGCTCCGCTGAAGGGCCCATCACTGTCTACAGCTGGCCTCTTAGCCCACTGTGGCCCCAGACCAGCCCTTCCCTTTCCCAACCTCCCAGCAGTGGGACATGCATCGCGGAGCCGCTCCTGACCATGCCTTACTATGTTACTCCACAGCAGCCCCTCACTCCTCTGGGCATCCTACCACCCACCCGCTCCACCCCACCTCGTGCTGAGCCCTACCCTGCTGTGCTCAGTGAGCACGGCTTTCAGCCCCAGTGGCGTCTGCAGCCCAGGGCTTGCCTAGCGGAAGCTCATAGAAAATCCACGTGTTACTCCTTGAAACCGCAGGAGACCACAAAAGACGCCCTGTGCTGAAGCTGGATGCCATATTATTCCATGTACAAAATACACGCGGTGTGTAAGACCAACACTTCTGCATGCGGTTTTTTAAAGGCACATTTCTTTACACTACAAACACTGGAAAAACATTTTGCACAGAGTGACCTTCCTGTGTGAACATTTTCTTTCTGCAGCAGTTATAACCATTAGACTTATAAGGAGATGTTAATAAAAATAATAGACAACTGTCAAGTCACGTATAAAAATCATCTTTGCAAAGGCCAGTCAGACCTTTGGTCTGATTTTAAATCCGACAAGATTTTACATGTGGAGTATACTTCAAATAAAAGTATGTCTCTTTGACTGCATACTAGTGGTAGGTACGTTTCTCTGTGTGTAACTCACACTTGTTTCCTTTGCCAACTGCATAAGGAAGGGTTTGCACCCGTTACTCTTCTTGAATTGATTCAACTCAACGAGCCCTGCTCCTGGATCCTTTGTATTTAAGATATCCCAGCATAAGTCCTCTCGCTTTGCAGACAAAGAGGCTTCCTGACAAAGGACTATGATTAGCAAATGCTTTTATTTCGTGCCTGATACCATAATTTCAATACATATAATACTAAGATGGCCAGACCCCAACAGGGCTAACTTATCTATACTGAGCAGAATCTGTGGACATTCACGACATGCAGAACTAACACAGTGTCAGTATATTAACCCTTGAGAAATCCCACCTTCCCCCACGTCCATTCCTGCAGCAGGTGGGGTGCGGGACCCACATGGCCCAGGCGGGGTGCAGAGGCTGCACACGCAGGAGCAGGGGCGCAAGAGGCATGAGGCGCTGGGGCCCCAGCAGAACGGAGAGCGTTTCCTCAGGGCACGGCACCCCACCACAGCAAACGGAAACCGGAGAGAGGGAAGCACGGGCCGACAGGAAACTGGGTTGGGATGTAGCCTGTCTGGGTCCCTCCACTGTGGACTGACTGTCCTCTCCTTTGTTAACAGTACGTATCTTGTGGCAAGATACTCTGAGACTACATCAGTATCCTGTTTCTCATCACACTTTCACCCACTAACTTAGCGCTGATGATTCTTGCTGTAGTTTTGCCAAATGGTGAAGATGAAAACTTTTTTGAAAACTGAAATTGATAACCCCAGAGACTGGTGTGCAGGGTTGCAAACTGCCGCCTGAAGGCCAGATTCAGCCTGGTTGGTAAATCAAGGTTTTGTGGAACACGGGCCCTTCACTTGTGTACTGTCCGCAACTGATTTCATGCTCGACGGCACAGCGGAGTAGGTGCAACAGACACCGTACGTTCCACAAAAGCCAAAACTACCATCGGTCCCTTTACAGAAAAAGTCTGCCAACCCCTGCCTTAGAGAAGAGACTGCATTTATGAAGCAGATACAGAATGTTTTATATGGAGCTAGAAAAAAATTCGTATACAGTAAAATCCTGGTCATCAAAATAAAAAAGAAAATTAGCTAAAAGGGTTGAAAAATAAAACTGAGACACTATTACAGAAAGCACAACAAAGGACTAAGAGACAGAAGATGGAAAAAATAAGAGACTTCACAGGATCCACCCAGAAAGGATTTTAGTTGATTAATAAAAGTTACAGAAAAATACAAGAGAAAATACTGACAGATTTTTTTAACCCATAGCTGAAGTACACAAATTCTTAGATTAAAATGACCCATAATGAAGGATAAAGACCCACTCCAAGGTACCGAGCATAAATTCCAAAAGCTTCCAGAGAGAAGAGAAAAAGAACAGAGCACATGCAAAGGAAGACCAACCAAAATGGCGTCATATATGTCAAGGACAACCACAGGATAAATGCTCACGACAAAATGTCCTCCAGGTTCTAAGAGAAAATATTCTTCCTGCTACAATTTGTACCCAATGAAACTATCTAACAGACGTTCTCAGAAATTCATGGATGCCAAACGCAACTCTTGTGTCACCTTCTTAGAGACGGATAGGAGAACGCATGCCGCTGAAGAAAGGATATACAGCTGACCTCTGAACAACATTGGTCTGCACTGTGCGCATCCACTTATACTTGGATTTTTTTCAACAGTAAATACGACTGCACTCCACAGTCTGAGGTTGGCTGAATCAGCTCATACTGAGGAAGCTCAGATACGGAGGGCTGACCTCACGTTATACTCAGATTTTCAACTATGTAGAGGGTCCACATAGGCACTGTTCAAGGGTCAACTTTAAATCAAGAATGAAGACAACATTCCATAAGGCAGGATTCACACAGGAAACTTCCCAGGATGTGGGCTGTCCAGTAGGGCTAGAGAGAAGTTTAGATTAAAGCAAACAGAGGCAGATCTCAGGGGATGAGCCTGGGCGGGGAGAAGTAGTAGAATTTAGAGATTATTTGACATGTTTAAGCATTTGGGGGCGAACACTGAAACACTGACCAACATATGAAAGACTGGACAGATCTTTAAGGAAAATTTTAGGTTCATTGAAAACCATGTAAGTAGAAAAAGAAGGCAATTACTAATCCAAGAAAAATAAAAAGTTGTAAAAGAGAGAAGCATCCCTGGGAACAATATTACAGACAGCAACAAACCACAACAACGTATTTTCAACTGCAGGAATTATCTGGTATGATGCAAGAGGGGAAGCAGCTGGTGTAAAAGAGAGATATTTTATCTACTGTAAGTCAATATACGCCAAAATTGACAAATCCAGAAACAGCCACAGATTATTTTAGAAATATGAAGACAAATAACAGCTTTACAAAGCTGAACATTATCCCAGACCCGTGAAAGGGCAAGTGGGGGCCAGGCTGAGCCCTCCAGCATCACTTGGTGACATGTGGTGTGCACGCACGGCTTTGGGGAGGCGCCATGATGGTGACTACCTCGTTCACCCCTCCCCCAACACCGCCCGATAAACCTTCCTTCAGAAGCTAGCTCAGATGGGAAGGACTCCCACCCCCATCAATCTCTGCTTCCTGCACGCTCCCACAGCTGCTGGTATATCCCTTATAGTAGTTTCCATGGACGTAACCAACAGCTACTGAGGATGGATTATGAGCCTGGCGCTGCATTACCTGGACCAGACGACTGGGATGCAGACAAGTGCTGTAACTGTGAGCTCCCGCCTACAGGTTTCCCCACGGTATTACCAACGTGAATTACCCGGCTCCCATTCCATCCAAATACCATTCAACCGGGGATAAAGAGAGCAGCACTCTTTCTCCAGGGCTACCTCACTTCTACTACTATTTTCTAGGACATCTAGTCCCGCCACCATCTAACCCAGTGAGTGCAAGGAGTCACCCCACACTATATTCTGTGGTTGTTTCCAGTTCAGTCCTGCTGGTGACGCATGGCTTCTGCCACCTGCCTCTCGGGGCATCCTGTCCTCTTCTACCTTCATCTTGAGCTCACGGCTCAAACCACTGCCTCTCCACCCCCCAAATGCCACTCAGGTGGGGCAGGGGCTCCACATCCCCTTGTTGGCAAGACCACGAAGTAGCATCGCCCCGTGCTCTCAGTGTCTGACACGGATCTCAAATTTCTCCCTCCCCAACATCTGCAGCCCAAGACCTAGGACGGCGGGAGGGTGAGGATGGCTTCAGAGCAGGGATCCCTTTTACTCTCACGTTTCTTTGGTTGAGAACCTTTTCTTTTATTGCTGTCTTCAAGCTCTTTATTCTACACACAAACACCTCTCAAGAGAAAACTGATCAGATATTTCAATAAGAAGAGAAGAGAGATAGAGGGGGGAGGAGTTTAATCGTGTATGCCCCTGTGGGAGCAACACGGCATTTCAACGATCACTTCTGAGGACAACTTTAAGTGGGAGATAAAAATATGATAGAAAAAGATAATCGATACAATCTCAAACAAATTTAGAACCAGATCCCTGAAACACGTGATTAGGTGACTGTTACCTCCATTTGAACCCCAGGTGTCTACGGATCCTCCGAAAGCACTTCTGCAGGGGGAGCGTCCTTCCCTCCCTGTCCCACGGATGCAGAGCTGGGTGTCTGAACTGCATGTGCATCACGCTTCGCTCTTCTAAGGGATAACAACGTCCTCTGATGGTTACAGGTGCATCTTTCCTTGTGAAGCAGGTCACTTGTCTATTTTACTTTGCTTTATTGAACACTACTGTGGCTGCTAAATGCCATGAACACAGCACTTTCTAATTTTAATGAATACCATGAAGTTCACATTGAAATGTATTTCTTTATTTGGGGCTCTAACCAATAAAGAAAAAACCCTACGTATACAACACACGCACACGCGCACACACACACCCTCAAGAGAAAACTGATCTGTTTTCAGTCTGATCCGTTTTCTTGTTTTTTTAAAGTGTAAGTGCAGAAGAGAAGCAAGTATCTTTTTTCTTTTTATTTTACGTGAATTTCCACTGGGATGTGCTATTTTCACGGTTTTAAAATTTAACTTAATCTTCTAACCTTAACTTTAAAATGACTCAGAAATCATGATTTCTAGTGTGAAATAAGAGGACATCGAACAGACTACTGCTTTATTTTAACTTCTAACAAACACCAAGAACAAAACCAGTCAGTCCAAAAGAAACAAACAGCAACAATAATTTGCCGCCTACTGCTAATGCTCAGTATTTGGTCCCAAACCAGTGGTTTATCTTTGCCACCCGCAGGTAGAGCGCCAGGCTGACGATAAAGTACTCTCCCATCTCCTCGATCCACACCAGCTCCAAGTGCACCCTTCCCTCCGCGTCTGCGTAGTCCACACGGTACATCTCCCCCAAGAAAGCAGGACCGTCAGAGGGCCCGGGAGAGGGTCTCATGCACACCGGGGAACTGAAACACCAGAAGGGTTTCCCATATTCTTCCAAAAGAGTTATGTCCATTACAGAGCAACTCTACAAAATAAACACAGATGTTCGTAAGTGTGAGGATAAAATGGCCAATTAGACCTGACTTAATAAATGTAGATGGAGCCTCGTCATGAAGGATTAAGTGAAGGAGGAGGGAGAAGAGGGAAGAGAACAAAATTACAGGAAGCGGGAACAGCATGTGACAAGCATGTGACAGTCCTCGGCAGGGGGTGTGGCGGGGAGGTGGGGAGGGCGGCCAGGTCAGCTCTGGCCATCACTGAACTGCTGCGCCTGCGCGTAGCAGCCGGCACCAACAAACGCAGAGACTGCCTTTCCAATGGTCAGAGCTGGGATAAAGCTTTGTTTCCTGTACGATTACAACGCTTCCCTTCCCACCCCACAGTGGGAACTGAATATCTGCTTCTCGATTACCAAGGAACACAAAACAAATTATATTATTTTTATATTATGCTGACCCTTTAAGTCTGCCATGTTGATATTTTGCCTTTCTAGGTCCTCAAGGTCCATTGTGACTTCAACATTTTAGCACGTGTTTTTGTAAGACTCATCTAAGTCCACTTTAAAAAGTCAGGTCTGTGCTCCTGAAGACATGAAATAATATTCCTTTGTATGTGATAAATCTTTACCAAGGTTTAAACAACTGCTCACAAATAAACAGAATAAAACATCTCAGTATATCAAATAGCAAGTGGATCAAGAGAGAATCCTTAATGATACTGAAGTGCTTGCTTTTCACGCTCAACAACAACGCTGCTCTTGGCCTCAGCCATCACCCCTAGTCACTGTCACAAGGCATCCATGCTTGTAGGCAGAATTACGCCAGCTTAACTGGGGCCCTCTGCATCCACAGCAGACGCATCCTGTGGAAATCCTGTTCATCCCACAACACACAGATGGAGAGGAGTGACAACCAGGGCGCCCACGGGCACAGGGATCACAGGAGAAGCGAGACTGCGTGAGAACCCTCCTCGCCGCCCCCCTGCCAGTCCCCGGCCACCACATCCTCCCTCCCCTCCGTGTGGCTGGTTTGTGATAGAGGTAAAAACTGATTTAACTGTTCAAGGAAAAATCTGTATGCTGGAACTTATAACTGCAATAAACTTTAAGTTGGTGTCCTAAGATGTAACTGAAAAGTAATTAAGATGTTTCTGAGTAAATGTTACTTGCCTGGTCCAACCTACGGCTCCACTCTTTCTCCACAAAACGAACAGCCAGAAGGACTTGGAGGGAACAGAGGCTGCAATCAACACCGCTCAGCAACGCACCGCGCGCCACCTACGCACCAACTCCACCACGCCCAGTGGAAAACGAAAGGCCCTCAATACACGTTGGATAAATCAATCAACTGATCGCCACTGGCTAAGAGGACGTGCACAAATCTTCAGACACCAGAACAATAAATCTAGGACTTTCAAAGCAGCATCATACATATACATCAACAGACACATTCATTATACAGAAACCAGGTACTTTAAGAAAAAAAAAATTACCTTTATACAGCCATCAAAAATATTAGTTTTCCAAGAAAGACCAACTTTTCCAATAAGAGGTAGGTGTTCGGTGCTATTTTTAAAACTTATCACACTGAGCTTCATATATTCATTTTCAATGTATTCTGAAAAGATCAAAGATTTTTAAAATTACTATATGCCAACCAATGCAGGACAACAAGTCAAGATCCCTCAGATCTGCTGCTCTATAAAGGAAGCCTCGTGGAGCTAAGTGCTGGGTTCAGGGGTGGAAGGAGACCCTGACACAGCTGACTCGGGCGTCTGGCTGAGGCGAGGGCACTACTATATCCACCTGCACTCCTGAGACAGAGAAATGAGCTTGTCTCAATGGTGAGACGGGGAGATGCCTGGGGTGGACAGGACAGCACCCTGTCACCGATGGGGAGACAGCTACGAGGCAAGGGTTCCACTGATTTGATTAAACAAACCGCTAGGAAAATGGGAAACCAGAGCCGTGGAACTTAAGAAAACCGAGGCCGGAAACTGCACAGGAAAAGGGCATTAAATGTGAGGGAGGGGAGAGACGTCCAGAGAAAGGAGGGGTGAGAGCCAGTGAACGTGGAATGCGGTCAGGGAAGGAGCCCAGCGCACGTCTTCGCAGGACTGTATGAACAAGCAGAAATCCCACCACATGCTGACCAAGAGCTGAGACCAGAGCCCTGCCCTCCCTGGACCAACGCAGAGCTGCCCGGGAGCAGCCTCGCCACCCAGGGCTGTCACGGCCCAGGTGCACGCACGCCTGGGGGCCTACAGGACGGCTGAGCCCCGTGCAACCACTTTAATGCGTCCTGCAAAGGGGAGCATCACCCGTGACGAGGTCACAGGCCTTCACTCGCACGCAAGCTTTCTTCAGAGGCAACACCTGATCAAGGGTGAGATGTGAGTCACACGCAGAGCAGAGAAAGGAGAGCAGAGAAAGGCACATGCTCTCTGACCCCATGCTGCTCATTTCATGGGACAAAATAAAACCAGAACCAAGCTGCCCTGGGAGCCAGAGCCCCGTTCTAGAAACTCTAGACGGTGTCCTCACGGAAGTGCGGCCAAAAGATCAGGACCAGGACACGAGCTCTGGGCGGGAGCCCCGCGAGGCGGCGCAGCTCCAGCCCTGGAAGGCCTGTTAGCCAGTCTGGTCCAAGGACAGAGGCTGCCCACATTCCCTCCTCTGCTGCTGAGTGCTCAGCGAGAACCGTGCAGCTTCTCAAGCGAGGCCTCGGAGAAGGCGAAGCGACGACATCCTGAACAGCAGATGTGGCTCTGCTCTGCCCTTGGTCACCACACAGCCACGTGCAGGACTGCTGGCTTGTCCTCAAGACATGGCAGAAAGTGGACCCCAAGGTACAGCAGCCAATAACAGCTCAACGGCAATTGTCTGAGTTGATAAACATGAAATCTCTGTAGGAAGCGAGGACTGTTGCTACTCTGTTATCACCAGACATTCTCCCTGTAGAACAGCGAGAACACTGTGGTATCTTAAAAGGTCAGAGCTCTTCCCACTGACCCTGTGTAACTGCTTGCTTCTCTAAGACAGAACAAGGTGAAGCTCTCTGTACATGTAAGCGATCTGCACACAGAATGCATATGTGAAGGTGAACGCAAATAAAATAGGTCATGTTTTTGAGTATTTACTGTACACCAAGCATATGTTACATACTTTGTGTACAGCAGCTTAAAAGAATACCTTAGAATAGCACTATTAATTAGACACTGCAATTCTCTGAGCTCACAGGTGAGAAAGCTATGCGCCGAGAGGTGAGCAGTACCTTCCTTGCCCGAGGCCACGCAGTGGTCAGCGGAAGAAACGTGACCCAGACCTGTTCTGCGTCTGGAGTCCATGTTACAACAGATTAAAACAGATATGAACATGGGGACACATGATCACCCATTGGTTTCAATACTAGCTGAGAATGTATAACGTAGGTCTAGATTCTCATGGAGTTTTGTTTTCATTTTACTGCCAATAGAGAAAAATCTAAGAATGCACAGACAGATGCGCTGGGGAACCGTTTATGGCTCCCAAAACTGTTGCTGATTTGCCCATGCTCACTACCTCCCGTTCCCAGCCCTCCCGTAACCAGGTCGTGAGTGGCCTGGCTCCTTCCCTGAGACGCGCCCCTGCTCACCTGGGTCAGAGTGAGCCGTGGGAGCAGGTAGAGAAGGGAAAACGCCTCTGACAGACGCAGGGGCAGAGGCCCAAGTCCTCGCAGAGTGGGCACGGGCAGCACTCTGGGGTCGACTACTCGGTGTGACAGGGCGATGTTTTCACAAGAGAAGCCACAGTGTGTCACACGTATACAAACGCAGAGTCTAGCTCTTCCAGAGAGACGGTGAGCTACTGTATCCTTATACATTCCCGTGCTGCTCAAACCATTCAGAATAAATTCTGTAGTGGAGACTCTAACTTTAACCTACCAATACGTAAGGCCATCCTCAAAACGCAGAGAAATACAATGCAAGGCTCACCACTCTGGGCTTCCCGCGACATGCACGCACAAGCACGGACTTCAGAGTCGTAAGGAGCTCGTTCCAAACCTGCCCAGGCATTTGCTAGAGGTATGACCATGGCCAAGCTCCAAGCCAAGCAAAATGAGACACAAATAGAGAGCACTTTATAAAGCTTTGTGATTAGTGGAACAAGTAGTAAACAGTAACATTACAGGGTGAATTGTCATAAATGCCAGACTAAGGTTGCTAAGCACCTTAACGTATTATCTCAACCATAATACTCCCTCTGAAGAGCCAAGCCCACTGCCAAGCAGAAAGATGTACCATGTTCATGGAATGCAAGACTCAACACCGTTAAGGCATCCGTTTACCCAAATTGATATACAGACTTAATACAATCCAAATCATAATCCCAGCAGGCATTTAATAAACAATTTACAAATAAATAATAAGATGTGACAGGCTGATTCACATGGAAATGCTAAAGACCTAAAACAGCCACACAATCTTGAAAAAAAGAAAAATAAATGACTTCAAGACTTACTATAGAGCTAAAGCAATCAAGACAGTGTGGTATTACTACAAAGATACACAAACAGATCAACAATATAGAACAGACAGGTCCAGAAATAGACCAACACTTTTACAAGCAACTGATTTTTGATGAAGACATCAAAATAATTCAATGAGAAAAGAAAGCCCTTTCACAAATGGTGCAATAACAACTTGCTATTCATACGGGAAAATAACATGAACCTCAACCCTTACCTCATACTTCACACAAAAATTAAATTAGGGATGGATCACAGACCTAAATGTAAAAGCTAAAACCATAATCCAGCTGGAAGAAAGAACATCTCCATAACCTAGAGTAGGAAAAGTTTTTAAGACAGAAAAAAGAAAATACCATAAAACAAGAAAATAATAAATTAGATTTCATCAAAGTGAGAAACTTCTGATCACTAAAAGATACCACTAAGAAAATGAATAAGCAAGCCATAGACTGGAAAAAAATATTTTCAAAACATATATCTGACAAAGGACTGTTATCCAGAATATATAAAGAGCTTCTATGGTTGAGAAATAAAGAAACAAATACTGATTTAAAAAAAAAAAGAAAACACCACAAAAGGATTAAAGACACTTCAAAAAAAGATATGCAAATGAACAATAAGCACGTGGAAAAGTACTCAGCACTATTGGCCATTAGGGAGAAACTACTGCTACCATACACCAGACGAGCTAAAATTTAAAAGACTAATAACATCAACGGTTGCCCAGGATACGGAGCAGCCAGAACACTCACACACAGATGATGGAGTGTGAAATGGTACAACAACTCTAAAAAAAAGAAGTTTGGCAATTTCTAATACATAAAAATTTCTTATACATAAAAAAAAAAGACTGGCAACTTTTAATCCATAATTAAACCTGCTCTAATTCGACTTCCCAGTCCTAGGTATTTAGCCAAGAGAAATGAAAACATATGCTCACAAAAAAGACTTGCACAAGAAATCTATAGCAGCTTTATTCATAACAGCCCAAAACAAAAACAACCCTAATTCCCTCTCTATCAACAGGAAAACTGGTGAGCAAATTCTGGTATACTGGGCTTCCCTGGTGGCGCAGTGGTTGAGAGTCCCCCTGCCGATGCAGGGGACACGGGTTCATGCCCCGGTCCGGGAAGATCCCACGTGCCGTGGAGCGGCTGGGCCCGTGAGCCATGGCCGCTGAGCCATGACTGCTGAGCCTGCGCGTCCGGAGCCTGTGCTCCGCAACGGGAGAGGCCACAGCGGTGAGAGGCCCGCGTACCGCAAAAAAAAAAAAAAAAAAAAAAAAAGAGACGTCGGAATGGGAGCGAGAAGGAGGGACAGAAGGCTGCTGGACACATCCAGTCCCACTGACACGCACCAAGCCCACCCGGGAAACTGCACTGGGAAGAAGACCTACCCCTGGGTTTTTCAACATGAACCCTTCTTGCTAAGCCAGCTTTAGGTGAAGTTTTCTATGTAGAAAATTAGGTTCTAGGTAGCTTTCAAACAAAAAATAACTTTCCCATCTATACAGAAGTGTTGTTTTCTTTTAAAATAATTTTTGAATCAGAAAACATGAATACATTTATAAGTGGAAGAGGAGCTGATGGAAAACTGGTTTGAAATAATGAACAGATAAGAGACCAAGGGCTAAATAAAGGTCCCGGAACAGGCAGGAGCAGGTATATTTAGGAATGGAAACTGGAAAATCTTTTGGCAAGACAGTGAGACATCTTTTTCTCTGAAACAGGAAAAATCAAGCCTACAAACAGACCGTGCCACCGTGGAGATGCGCTGGCAGGTGAGGGAGGACGACCAGTCTCAGCACGGCGGGTCGTGAGCCTTGAGAACGAGGAAGATGAGTGTGACTGTGTTTAAACAGCCTTTCTGCGAAATACAAGGCAGGACTAACAAGACTTGATTAGAAGATTTCTGAGTAGCAACAAGGGATGAGTTGAAGTCTGACAGCCCCAGTGGACATGTGTTTGTGACTTCCTGCAAGGAACTGCCGGGCATTCACGAAGTTAGACTCTGAAACAGAGTCAAGAGTCCGGAAATGCAAAAGAGGAGGAAGAGGGCTCATCACATAAAGGTTTGAGGCGCCTCCTCACAGGTCCCGTGTTACCGCCGGGGCTGGCTTCAGGGGCCACAACCTGTGTGGATACGAGGGACCCCTCCTGGTTTAATGTGCTGCTGTCAGCATTTTGAACTTAATAATTTTCTACCGAGGAGCGCCGCGTTTCATTTTGCATGGGGTCCCACAAATCACATGGCCTCTTCTGCTTCAGGGCAAGGACCACTGACTCCCTGCGAGCACTGACATAAAACGTATGGAGATCAGCGTTCTCCTGCTCTGTGAACAGAATCTGTAATGCTGATTTTTCATAATGAGTCACCAAAAGTACAAAGCAGGAAAAAATGTACTAACAACCACTGATGAAGATGCTCTGAAGAATTATCTGTTCTACTTTTTCTAGATAATCACCACCTAGAAAGTACTGTATTATTTCTAATGCCTTCCCGTTATCACAAATGCTTAGAGAGGATAATCTGACCTAGAAACATAGAAAGTAATTAGTATCAAGGGAACAAAACAGGGAACAAAAAAGTATCTATTTTTGGAATCACAAAAATAAAAATGGGATAACATGCTATGTATGAAAAGTATCTTAAACAAACACTAACAACTTTAAAAGCAGAATTTCTTAAAGAGAGGTTATCTGGGCTAACCAGTGTCTGCTGCTCAAAAGTTGAACAACCCTACTTTTTTCATAGAATAAAAATAAGTTTCTCAGGTCCATAACTTCTTTCAAACCCCTCAATATTTTCTATTGTGTCTTACAGAATAAGGCACTGAATATTTATCATTTAATCAGTACTTTAATGAAAAGCATATTGCAGAATCTCTATAGGAGACAGAACAAATCTAACAACAGATAATGGAAACATAATCTAAACATATTCCTTGACAATGGCAGCACAAAAATGAGTTGAGAAAGGTGAAGGACCTACATAAGAAAACATTTCTCCTAAGGGCAGAGAAGAAAATTTAAAGAAATGGAGAGATAGTCCAAAACCCTAAATAAAAACACATCAATTCCTTTCAAATTAATGTCCACATTCAATACAAATCTGATCAAAATCCAAATAAGACACTTAACATCTGGCCAGGTGACTATCAATTATATCTAAAAGAATAAGTGGATGGAAATAACTGAGAAATGCTGGATGAATGCTCACCAGTAAGAAATGCTACATCGGGGGAGGGACACATTTTCATAACACAGTTCACAAGTAAAGCTTGAACTGCCTTCCTGCCTGGTGGAGATACAGGGAGAAGGGGTGCCAATCCTCAGCAGAGAGAAAGAGCCCCAAGCGCAAAGGGCACAGGAACCTGCAGGCTGCGTGTAATCTTTATGTTAATCAAAAGGAAGTGTGGGTTTAAAACATGAAGAGAAATAATGTAAAGGAAACAAAGGTGAATATTCGCCTGATCCTGGCAAGTGAGTACTTTCTACGTGAAAAAATTTCGGAAGAAACAAGGAAGAAAGGACTGATTACGTACAATTAAAAACTTTGGAAGGATCCAAAGCAACATATACCAAATTAAAAGGCAAAAGACAAAACGGAGAAAACACTTGCAGCAAATATAACTCGTATAAATCTTGTAAACATTTAAAACAATGGAACCAATCAAACACAAACAGATGGAAATTCAATCAGGAGAGAAATGTAAAAACAAGACAACACTAGCACATGCCCACCTCCTGGAAGCACTCCTTACTTCCTCTCACTTCCTCACTTTAGTCCTCAGGGAACCTTACATGGAAGGTTCTCATGCAACTGCACCATCACACACTTGTGACAGGTACTCCGGAATCTGGATCCTACGAAGACGCCCCTGAAATAGCCTACCAGATAGCTGCTACAGTAGCCATAAACTTCTGCTACAGTCAACAGGCTTTTTTAAATAGCTAACCTGACATTCAACATTTGCAAATTTAAAACAATCAGATGTCATTTGCACCTCTCAAATCATCAAATATTTTTCAAATTAATGCTCATGATAATAGTGCTATAATCATGAAAATGGAGACCTAAATGCCCAACAGAAGGAGACTGGGTCAATAAATCCTGATAAAACCAAACAATGGGTTGTCACACAACTTTTCAAAATCTGATTTTTCCAAAGAGTACTACTTAGTGACGTAGGGAAAAAGCAAGCGCTGTTCACACAATGTGGTCCACAAATATAAATACAGCTACAGATTTGAAAATGGACCAAAATATAAACAAGAGTTGTCCTTGGGTGACTTTCATTTGCTTCTTTAGAAGTGTCCATATATTCAGAATTTTCAAATCCCATAATAAGAAAAAGACATTAGTTTTTAAATGCATTTTTATAACAACTCAAATAAGTGACAGAAGCAGCATACCTTGTTACTTAAAAATTCTTTCCCACTACCAAACGTAAAATAGATAGCTAGTGGGAAGCAGCCGCATAGCACAGGGAGATCAGCTCGGTGCTTTGTGACCACCTAGAGGGGTGGGATAAGGAGGGTGGGAGGGAGGGAGACGCAAGAGGGAAGAGATATGGGAACATATGTATAATTGATTCACTTTGTTATAAAGCAGAAACTAACACACCATTGTAAAGCAATTATACTCCAATAAAGATGTAAAAAAAAAAAAATTCTTTCCCTTTGCTTCTTTACCATCACTCTCCCTCTCAATACTGATAAAAAGACTACAATCTGCTGTACTATGTAAAACCTTTTTCCCTCAGCTTCTGAAAATTGGTAATAATTATCCTGATACAAAGATCAAAAAATATGCATTCTTTCATACTTTGCACTGCTCATCATGCTCTTTTTCAAGCTCTATTAACACTTCAAAGACACAGCTGGACTACTTCCCGTCTGCTGAAGCTTCCACTGGGCTGCACCCATTCTCATCCTGAGACCGTCTATTCTTAGCAAGGCCTGCCTGCGAGGCTGGCCCTTGGCTGGTGTCTGGGGATGGATTCCAGGAGTGCCCCCGCCTCACCATCCCTCGCTGACAAGAGTGGGTCACCTGCCTGAACAGTCTGTACCAACAATGTGGTTCCTGCTGAGCACCTTTCCACCTGGGAGTCTGGAGTTTGGGCGAGCCAGGCAGCAGGTGCCCATGTAACCAGCCCCAAAAAGAACCCTGGGTGCTGAGTCTCCAACACACTTCTCGGGTAGGCAGCATTTCGCAGGTGTCCTCACGACTCCTGTGTGACCGCACATCCTGGGAGTGGACCCTTGGAAGCCTGCACCTCCTTCCCCTAGACTTCACCCCTTGAGGCTTTTCCCCTCCACTGACTTTGCTCTGTACCCTCGGGCGGTAATAAATCTTCGCCATTAATAAAACCATACCTTGAGACCTGTGAGTCCTCCCAGCGGATCAATGAACCTCCCAGCAGATCCACTGGGTCTTGGGGACCCAATGCCAACAGTCTACCCACATTTGCAAAAGAACAGAGATCATAATGTGCACAGGAAAACCCACAATGCACTTTAAGAAGCTTACTTCAAGTTTCCATTTACAAATTATTACAAATTGAATAAATCCAATTCAGGTAACAAAATATGTCTTCTCTTAAACATCCTTTTAGTTTAATTTTAGTGGCAATACCCAAAGAAGCAGGTAGCAAACATGGACAGGCTCAGGAATCATGAACCTTCCTTTGAAAAAAAAGGTAATACTGTTCCTTTTAAGAAAATTCTTAATGCAGCCATGACTCGTCAAAGTGACAGAACACATGAAAATACAAACAGAAAACATCCCAGGTCCTTGGGGGGAGGAATATGACAAAGTTCCAAGGAGAAGCAGTCAAAGAAACCTTTAGGGAAAGAAGAAAGGACCTGGATTCTCTGTATTCACCATCAGCAGCGCTGAGAGGTAGGACATCCTCTCCCTGGACAGCGTCTGACTGAGGAGGATACGTCTAGAGCTCGAGCTCTGCACTGGCAAACTGGAGGACCAGGCAGAGCCGCCAGCACGGAGCCTGCTCTGACCTGAAAGGCAGACAAGGTGAACAGTACAGCAGGCGTGGTGTCACCACGTGGGAGCTGAGCCCACCAGAGAAGTGTGGGAATTCACAGCCCAGAGGCGTTGGCTGTGGCCTCACAGCGCTGGCCAAGTGCAGGGTCCCAGGGTGCTCATCCCCCAAGGGTGAGCTCTGTGTCTCAGGGATCTCACTCCAGCTCCAAGAACCAACTAGGGTCTTCTGGTTTGATTTTAGTAACATGTATTGCAACTGCAACACTAAAAATCCAAAGAACCTGGTAGCACAGTACATGAGACAGAGTTAATAAAATAGAAGAGAGGGATATTTTATTCAGAGAAAATACTGTGACCAAGAGGCAGAGAGCATAAAACGGCCAGCGCTCACTGAGTGCTTCACTGCGGCTGCTCTGCATGAATATAAACATGGCGTGAATCTTCTGATTATCTGTAGTCCCTGCATATGAACCGACTAAACAGTCATTTCTGGAGATCATTTTAGCCCATCGTAGGCAAATTATTCTACACAATGCATTCTATACTAAAACTCTAGAGAAATATATACATTTCCTCTAAAGGATGAAGGCATGCTCAGATTTATAGACATATCGTGGTACAACTAATTAAAATAGCTACGAATTGCTATAAGTCCAATATTTATCAGAATACCTGACAAGAGAATCTGGAACTGCAAAAGGTGTGCACGGTACCTTGGGCAGCTGCTGCTTCAATGATCCCATGCTTTCTCAGTCACTGTAGTTTTACTGTGTGTTTAACATTTGGTAAGACCAGTAGCCCTCTTATTATTTTCAAAATTTAATCAAGACCTGGATGGTGGTCACACAGTTGTTTGCTTTATGATAATTTGTTTTATGCGTTTCTCCTTGTGTCATTTAACAATACAAAAAAAGTTTAACCACGCAGGTGGCTTCAGAGTTACGGGTAACGGTCTACTTCTTACACTGTGTGGCGGCTACGTGGGTTTTTTAATTGCTTGTTTTTCTGTAGTCTAAACACACATCGGACAGAGAAAAGATGACACTACCTCACACTTAAAACTTTAAAACAAAAATTTTATCAACCATGCCATATTCATGTGTATTCGTAAATGGATTTTAGAGTCAACTTTTCAAGTTTCATAATAAATTCCCTTTGGGATTTTTTAATAGAACTGTAATGAATTTGTGGACTAAATTGGTACAGCCTCAGACGTTTTATTTAAAGATGGAATGCTGGAAGCGGTCCTATGAAATGACCAAACTCAGGCTCTGTCCATCAATTACGTCATATTTAAAGTTGTACCTTTCCACTGCCTCCTACCTGGGTCTGGCCCACTCCCCATTAACCCGTCTGAGCGCCACCACTAGTCGCTTTACGCCGGCCCCGGCCCCCCTTGGCCTGCCCCTCCTCAGAGCCCTCCGGGAGTCCCTGGAGTCACCCTCCCCAGGGCCTGCGACCTGGCCCAGCAGGCTTCTCTGCACCCGTCATGGAGGGCAGGCGACACGCGTGAGACGTGCGCATCCGCCGCCAGCACACCCCCTGCATCCCGCCAGCAACTGTCAATGCACGCACCAGACACACAGATGGGCCTGGTCCCCTCTCCTTCCTGCCACTCCCCATAGGCTGCCTCCTCAGAGCCAGGCGAGGATGCCCCCAGCTCTAGGGATGTGATGATAGAACATTTATCCTTGATGGGGTACAGTGCTGTCACCCCCTCCTGCAATGACATCGCTGGAATTTACTAAATATACTCCCTGGTACCACAAGACAGTTTCTCAAAAACTGTAGCAGGCGTTGGAGTCTGTACTCCGGTGAAATGTAACAACTCTGATGGCAATGGCGCCCCCTGCTGACCCTCATCGCAGAACTACATGCAGAGGAAGCACCTGAGTCTTGTGTGAAGTCTTAGGGTGAAAGTGTTCCTCACTGTGAAAACAACAGATGAAGGTGAATTATTCCCACAGAAGTTTCCTGTCCTCCTTCACTTTACCTGGCCTCCTGTGTGTCCTAACAACCATCTCACCTTCTCAGGGGTGTGTCAGCACTCCAGCAGAGAAGGGCCCCACCTGATACCTGTACAATGTCAACACCTTGAAAAGACAGAGTCACACACACAAGAAGATCCACTCTAGAAGCACATCACTGCAAAGTACGGTGGAGAGGAGACAGCGGCCAGGCTCGGGTGCAGATGGAGCTCCGCCATGCAGCAGCTGCTCGTCATTCAAGAACTGGCCTACGGTCCACTCCAGCCGCCCTGTTAACAACACGGGAGAGATCACAGTGCCCAGCCCACAGGCTTGCCGTGGAGATTAATACAAATATGAAACGTTCAGCAAGCACCTCTGATGAGCGCCCATCCGTTTTCTCTGTCACCATTGTCCTGTCCTCATCATCATCACGGGCACAGCTTAGGCATGAGGGACACACACAAAGCTCCGTCAACATGATGCTGTATTTGCTGAGAACGAGGAGAAGGGGAATCCTCTCCTCTGAAGTCCTAGCACCTGCCTAAGACAGACCTCAACCCAACCCCTGGAGAACAGAGATCGTGTCAGGTAGGAAATGCTGGAAGTGAAGGGCCCCTGAGGATGCAGGGCTGGAGCCCTGGAGAGCGAGAGAACAAGTTCTCTGCCAACACCAGCCCCAGGCCCACGAGTTTGTGCCCTGGGTATAGACAGGGGGCATGTCAGCAGTCCCCTCGACAGTGTATACCGGGAAAAGGGATAGATTTCACCCTCTATTTTAAATATCAGGATAAAGGTAAATGGGTTAAAATACAGAGAAGATAATTTGGGCTCAGTGAAAGGCCACATTTTCACACCTTCACAAAAGCGAGTGGGCTGTTTCCGGGCAGAGCAAATTCAAGCCCAGGAGGGGCATTCTCTAGATCACCTCACCAGTCCTTCCTAACTCTGAGAGTCCAAGATTCTGGGCATAAAGACCACTGAAGAGGGCTTCCCTGGTGGCGCAGTGGTTGAGAGTCCCCTGTCAATGCAGGGGACACGGGTTCGTGCCCCGGTCCAGGAAGATCCCACGTGCCGCGGAGCGGCTGGGCCCGTGAGCCATGGCCGCTGAGCCTGCGCGTCCGGAGCCTGTGCTCCGCAACGGGAGAGGCCACAACAGTGAGAGGCCCGCGTACCGCAAAAAAAAAAAAAAAAAAAAAAAAAAGAAAAGACCACTGAAGAAAACCTGAAAATTAAACAATCTAAGCAGTCAACTCAAAAAAGCTAGAAAAAGATCAAAATAAACCTAAAGAAAACAGATGATTTCTAGAAAATCATATAAATACTAAAACTGATTCAATTAAAAGTAGAAAACCTGATTATAACAGAATCAGAAACAGATTTAAAACATAAAAAATAAAGGAAAACTGTACCCTGAGTTTAAATGGAAAATGCTAAAAACCAAATAACTGAAACCAGTACCTTAAAAATAAGCATACATGTGACAAGAGAAGCTTATCTTAGGGATTCTAGGATGTTAACCAATAGAAGATACATTAATGAAATTCACTATAATGGTGTAAAGGAGAAAAAAAATCATATCATCAACAGTTGCCCAAATGTATTTGATAACATTTAACAATTATTCCTGATTTTTTTCAAAAAATCCAACAAATCCAGGAATAGAAAGAAACTTCCTTAACTTGTAAGAACACATAACAAAAACCTGGAACAAACATACTTAGCGATAACGTATTTTATTAACTTAATTTCCCATTAAGTTGGTAATACCCTCGTAAGAGGGGAATTTGCCAGTGTTCTTCAAAATTACATCTGCATTTACCCTGTGAGCTAACAACCCTACTTCTAAGCAAGCCTCCCAAAGACAAGTTGCTGAAACATGAAGCAATGTGTGAACAACGCTATTCTTTGTATATTCGCTGTTCCACCACCTGTAACAGCAAAGACTGGAAACCACGGAAAAAAACATTAACAAACTACCTATCTATGGATGTTTTAAAAAGAGAGAATGAAAAAGATCTGTATCTCATTCTAAAGACTAATCTCCAGGGCTTCCCTGGTGGCGCAGTGGTTAAGAATCCGCCTGCCAATGCAGGGGACACGGGTTCGAGCCCTGGTCTGGGAAGATCCCACATGCCGCGGAGCAGCTAAGCTCGTGTGCCACAACTACTGAGCCTGCGCTCTAGAGCCCACGAGCCACAACTACTGAACCCTGCATGCCACAACTACTGAAACCCATGTGCCTAGAGCCCGTGCTCCACAAGAGAAGCCACTGCAATGAGAAGCCCGCGCGCCTCAACGAAGAGTAACCCCTGTTCGCCACAACTAGAAAAGCCCGCACACAGCAACGAAGACCCAACACAGCCAAAAATAAATAAATAATAAACAAACAAACCAACATGCCCATTAAAAAAATAAATAAATAAAGACTAATCTCCAGAATAAATTATTAATTGGGAAAAAGGAAGGAACTTAAAAGGGAGTATAGTATGCCGCATTAAAAAAAAATGGAAGAAATATGAATATATTGATATATAGCATTATGTATTCAAAAAGAAACATTTAAAGAACAAACCTTAGCTAATATAAAGGGTTAACTTTGAAGGGAGGAAAGGAAGAGAAGTGAAGGGACAAGAGTAGAAGTAAATGTCTCTGAACTACATTGCTTTGTAACTTCAACTTTGGACCATATAAATGTTGTATGTAATTTTTAAATGTAAAAGTAGGAGCAAAGGAATCCTGAAAAAATAAAAAATCAACTGAAACAAATCACTCTAATTGTATATCAAAGAGATAGCATACCCACAGACAGCAGAATTATTTTAGGTGACTTAACTTTTTCTAACATGACATATCTTAAACACATAAAGAACCACAAGGAAAATCTTAATTAAAATAACATTCAGTAGATTATTACTAATAATTTCAGTACTGTTTTTGAAATTATTATATATTTTGATGTTGTTCGGCACAAAGACTTTGAGCAGAAGAAAAGAAATATAAGTGTATAATAAAAAAGGTTAATTAAAAACCCCAAGATCTTTAATTTAAATGAATGTATGATTTATTTCTACGTATTATAAAATCTACAAACCTCATAGCTCTGCCTACTGAAAACCCTAAAAGAAATGAAAACCCAAGAGTAACGTGCATCCCCAGGATGCAGATTATGGTCTCTAAATACCATAGTGTAGTGGGAACGAAAAGGAACCAGAGCTCCTAGGGAAAATGGCCAACTCCAGGTCTGGGTAGGAAACAGACAAAATGAGCCTGAGGTATCTTGTCCTGTTAGAACACAAGCAAGTTACCAAAGATGACCACACTCATATCAAAAGAACAGGAGATGAGATGAGATGACAGCACAAATTGAACATCACAGTAACAATAAAAATAATAATGACTTCAAGTGGACTAAAAAACATAACCTCTATTTTTTTAAACCATGAATTCATAATACCTCCCCCCCCAAAAAACTTGCAAGTTATCTTCAAAGACTATTAGAGCATTAATCACTATGTTGTAAATTAATGAAGAATTAAGCATGTACCATGCCTTTCCTATATTAATTATATTTCGTGGTAATTAAATAGTTGATAATAGAAAACCCTTCTTTATAAAAGAATGCTAATAACAGATGTAGAAGGAATGACAGAATTAGGGGATCATCATTTTACAATCTCTAATAAAATGATGGATATAAGTACCCATCATTTGGTAGACATTCATGGAGAAATTTACAATAGAAGAAGCAGGCTGAAAAATCCCTGAACCCACTGATCAACCTTAACCTATTTAATATTTAGGCAAATTGCTTGAAAGACGCAACATACCAAAGCTCACACAAGAAGAAATACATAACCTAAATAGCCATACATCTGTAAAAGAAATTGAAACTGTAGTTTAAAACCTTCCCACGAAGCAAGCTCCAGGCCCTGATGGCTTCACAGGCGAATTCCACCAACCACTTAAGAAATACTGCCAGTTGTACCCAAAATCCTCCGAAAAATTCGAGTGTTAGGAATACTTCCCAACTCATTCTATCAGATCAGCAGTGGCCTGAGACCAAAACCACACAAAGACATCACAAAACAATTAGGAGATATAATATCAGAAATAACAAAGATGAAATACTTACTAACAATCTTAAGAAATGTGCAAAATTAGTATGAAGAAAATTCTGATACACTCCTACAAGACATAAAAGTATTTCTGAACAAACTGAAAGACACTCCACATTTATGGGTAGGATAAATCAACGACGAAGATGTCAGTCCACCCTAGGTTAATATACACATTTGTCACAGCTCTATCAGAGGTGCCAACAAGCACAGAAAAATCTAGAATCTTCCCGAGACAAATACAAAGACGGCTCAGAGAAGAAAGGAGGCTATGAAAATGGCACAGAAGCCAGCCTGATGTGGATCCCACTGACCAAACTGGGGACTTCACAAAGAACAAACTTAGGTTCACAAAGAATAATGTCTGTAATTGATTATAAATTACTGAGTAAATAAAAACCGAAGAGTCCAAAGTGACACTAAACAAGAAAGACAGAGAGGAGAGAGTGCACTCAAAACCGTTTCCCACCACAGGAGGCGACAATTACATCACTTTCCTAATCTGAAAATTGGTGGTTAAAAGAGAAAAGATGCAAGCGTTTGCCCTGCCATTACAGGAATCCACCCAGTTGATGAAGGAAAGCTCTTTACAAAAGCTCAGCTAATAAATGTGGACACAATGACATAATTTTAAAACCACCATTTTCTAAACTCAAAAAAACTGATTTGGGCAAGGAGTATTAATGGATGTCAAATCCATTAGCCAGAAGAATTTTGGGAACAGGATATTCAGAAACGAAGTGCATACTTTCCCCTGTAAAATACTCTTACGACAAATGTTAAACTTCAGTCTATGCAAGTCTCTACACCAAACTTCAAGGTCATGGGATACAGAGGAAAGAGAGCAAGAGGAACCAGTCAGAGAAACCAGAGCAGGGCACACTGCATTCCCGCTTTTCCTCCTCTTGACTGGTGTCCCTTCTCTCCTCTGTCCGCCCCAGTCCGTGTCTCGGCTTCCGTGAGCATGATAAACACGGTGCAGGGCAGAGGGCTCACTGCCTTTACTCTCATCCTGGACGGGCTCGACACTGGCCCTGCTGGCAAATCGACCAAACTCCTCGGAGAAAGAAGAGCAGAAATTGGGGTGGGAGAGGGGGGATGCGGTAGGGCAAAGCAATAAGTGCCAGGAGAAAGGCTGAGCAGAGAATATTCCAGAAGGCAGAGCAGGGGTGACGGTGATGATGGAGACAGAGCCAGCAGCTGAGGAACTGCACAAGTCCTAGTGATCAGGGTCTGGGAGGACGGAGGGCCAGGACACGGTTAAGGGGCCAGCCAGGGGGCAATTCTTAACTCAGATATAAAACGTGGTCCCCTCGCCTCTCCAGCCTTGGAATTCCACTCTGAAACAAAAGACTCAGTGAGTGTTACCTTTGCTGGTGGAGAGGTTGCCAAATGTGCCACACAGGCAGAAAACTCCCCCGCTGTGCATATCAACATGGAGTTGGTAGCCACTCAGTCCACACTCCGGGCTGTCATCCGAAAGGGGGCTATGAGGAGGCAGCGCGTAGGGGCTAAAAAGCAAAACAAAATGTACCTGTCAACACCAGAGGTAAAATGCTTGAACTGGAAATACTCTTTAAAAAACTAACACCCCTTCAAAGCACTAGCTCTCATCAACCCTCTACAGATTCCCAATCACGTTCAGTGCCACAGACGCAGAAGAATGGCCCCCCGTTCCTTCTACCAACTTCCATAGAAACGGGCAGAAGCGTGTGTTCCCTGCGCATCCGCAGACCACCGTGACAGAACATGGTTCTGAAATCCACCCGGGGCAGCAGCTCCGCTCTGCTCCGCAGTGGTCTCGGCATCCAGGGGGCTGAATGTGCAGCAGGAAAATGCACCCAACAACAGACCTACAGCTCAGGGACTCCCCCGGAAGAAGACCCAAAGCCACAGTGAACGAGCTTTCATTCAGTAAGAAACGCGTTACTATATAACGTAACAAACTCAGAAGCACTGGGGAGCATTTCACGTTAAAAAAAAAAAAAGGCATATGGGAGTCTCAGGCCCAGGGGAAGGGTGAGAGGAGCAGTGAGCCGGAAAGCATGTCCCCCACCTGATGGCCCGAAGTCCATTAACAGACACACTGTCCCAACCAAGCAAAAACACATCTGCAGGTCAGGCCAAGTGGGCCACAGGTCTGCCTGCCTTTCAAGACTTGAAAATGTGAACTACTGCAGAGAACCTGCAGCACCTCAGTGCACTAGCACCTGGCAGTAATGAAGCTTCCCTGCCCTGTAACTCATACTCCACAAGGTGCGTCACCCTGAACCCAAGCAAATAAAGCAAACAGCTACTGACGGATAATCCAATGTTTTTAGCAACAGCTACATAATTTTGTCTGTTGGCTTCTGTCTAGTGATTAAAGACAGAATGTCTTTGTAGCTATTCTCAGGATATTAAGATGGTATCAACTCCGGATCCTTTATGCTGACTGTACAAAATTTAATACACCGCATACGAATACATACACAGCAGCCGAGCCTAACGTGCTCCTCTCCACAAGGTGATGGAAATGAATATTTGCCATCACAAAAGCCAGTTCTTCCTCCCTCTGAAAAAGAATACATTTTTCAACTGAAATATTTTAATTTTTCATAAGGTCATTGTGAAGATCGCAGCACATTCATCTTACAGATAGATGTGGTTTCTTACAATCTAAGATTCCTGCAGCGCCAATGCATTATCACTGTCTAATAAGACTTATCTGTCACATTGATAGCAGGACCACAATGCACCCAAATACACAGAGCATGTGGTACCGAAAGGATGAACACCCTAGTATTTATGAAACATCAAAGTGCTGTCTGACATATGATGCCTGTGGAAATATATTTTGTTAGTCCCAGGTTGTTTCAAAGTCTTTTCAAAGATAAAGAGAAGGCTGGTAAGAACTTCACAAGGTTAATCCCACACACACTCAGCAGCTGTGGCAGGACCTGTTTGACTTGGCAAACCCAGTGGGAGGGATTAGACTCCAAGTCCACTCGTCAGCAGGTCGGGCAGCAGGAGACAGGACAGGATGGCACAGGAGCCGACACCCGTTTCTCCCCGGGCACAGCTGCCCTGCCGGGGGAAGGTGACCCAGACGGCAGCCTGAAGCTGCCCTTCTCCAGTGGCCGATGGGACGATCGGGTCAACCAGAGTCCTGGCTTCCGCTCGGCCAACCCGGATGGACCAACTCAAGAGCGCAGAGCGAGCCAAGCGCTGCATGGCCCCCAGTCACCTTGTACAGAGGGACTGAGGGAGAAAGACGACCCGACGGCAAGAGCGGGACGAGGGAAGAAATGGTCCGGAGGCTGGCGTGGGGACCTGGGTTCTGCCTGGCCGTCGTGTACGGATGTGAGTGCTATCCCCAGAGTCAACTTGGGAGCTGCCATCCTTACATAGCTCCAGGCGAGATGCATCTGAGGGCCCCAGGTGAAATGCACAGGAGACGCTCTGCCAGAGCAAGGGCGTGAAAGGAGCAGAAGGATGGAATGTGGACCAGCTGGAGGAGGAAGGGGAAAGTCCCAGGATGTTAAAGGGGTAACGTGAACCAAAGCGCCCGGGCGGGAAGGGCTCGTGTGTCACAGGTGAGGGTAGAAAGGCAGACCCGCCGCAAAGGTGCAAGGGCCAGGCAGCGGGGAACATGAGGTCCGTAGGAGGGTGCAGTCGCTGAACATCTAAAGGACTTAACCCTTGACCCCATGCACGACGGAGCAAACGTGGCAGGTACAGGCTGGGCTTACCTTCCAGAGCCCCACCACGAGGCCCGGGTGCAGGCAGAAGATCCGGATCAGCCTATCACAGCCAAGCATGGTGGACTCGGTTAAGTGACTCAGGTTGTACTTTGCAATTAAAGAATGCCACCGAGGTCTTTGAACATCATGCCAAAGAAAGGAGAGAGAAAAATGAGCTCTGGCTTCCCCCGTGTTGTCGATTCTCTTTGGCACACCTAAAAAGACTATTAAGAACATGCCAATCATGCACACATTGCTAATAAGGAGAAACAACTTGTATAAATAAAAGGCAAAATGGATAAGTCCAAATTTCTTACCGTCTATTTTATTCTCCCCACCCCCGCTCTTACTGTCAACTCTACGGCCCCGTCAGCAGTGAGCTGAAGAATCACACAGGTGAGGGAGAGGAAGAACTGTCTCCTGTCCTCTTCCCCTCAAAACCCAGCACAACACTACGATCGCAATAGATTCTCAATGTATGGGATACATAAGCAAAGATGAAATCCCTCAAATGACAAAAAAGTAGGGGGTCTAGTAGGCTGCCTGAAAGCAGGTTAACCTTCTAAAGTTATTATCAAGAATAGCTCAGAGACAGTGAAAACTGTAACGTCGGAAAATAAATTTAAACCAAAATCATGAGTGTTTTCATGAAGGAGATACAGCATGAACTGGATTAGAATTAGTGTCTAAGAGTAAGTAATTCAAATGTGTAAGAAAACACAACTCAGCTCTACTGTTCATGACACGTAAAATCAACAGAAGGAAGCATTCTATCTGCTCTATCACGGTAGGCGGAGATGTCTGTCATTCCCAGAGGCAATTCAGGAAACCCTGAGGGAGAGGCAGTCTCAGTGGTCAATTAACACAGCTCAGCACCAGAGGAAAGTCTCCAAGGAGCTGGCGCCAAGGGTGCGCCTCCAGCACCTACGACACACGCCAGCAGGTGACAGGTATTCAACTGTTCGTTAAGCAGAAGTTCAAAGCCAAGGCATTCCGCCGTGCACTGTCTCAAAGCAGAGGGGGCTGTAAGCGTGGAAACCAGATGCCTGGCTGCCAGACCATCCTGGCCCCTCACTCAGAGAGCTTCTCGCGCTGAGAACTACACTGGTCAGGGAGAGGCGTTCGGTGAGCGTGCGCGTGAGGGAGAACCTAAAAATATGCTCAGCACGGGAGAGCAGACTCGGGGGAAGCTGAACGCCAGGTTGGGAACCGGAGCTGAAACCTTAGCTTCAGCCCTACAGACTGCCTCAGCGTGACCTTCACCTGTGTCCAGGGAGACGGCCCCACCTTCGAGGGAGGGAAATGAAATGAGAGAACCTCCCCAGAGCGCACCGCAGCCACTGCTGTGACATCATGAGTGTGGCCACGAGGCGCCGGGGCTGGGAGAACACCCCTCAATGTGCCCGAAGCCCGCACCCTCAGACGCAAGGCTCCAGACCAGCTGGACGGACTCCACAGAGAACATGCTGGTCTCCCTTTGCCTTGGCCTCACAGGTTCGTCCTGGTGCAGAAACTAAGGCTGACATCTACCCCACATTTCTCAGAAGTTCGGGACGCAGGGCGTCACCTGCAGAATGGAAAACGCTGGCCACAGTGACAGCGTAAAGTGTCCGACCGGGAAGGCACATATGACAGGGACACACAAACTGCAAATTACATAGATAAGGCTTTCACTGTTTTAAAAAAAAAAGTCTCACGGAGGAAACAAGAAAGACCCAAATCAGAATCAGTGAGTCTCTCCTCTGCTGTCACACAGACGCGCACGAGGACTTGTTTCCGCACGATGAAAGCACCTGCTCACAAACTTGCGATAAAAGTGTCAATCAAGAGATTCCTGAAAAACACTTTCAGGGTCTGTTCACCACTGTTTATCAAGTGCGGTCTGAAGTCCGTTGAGTTTTAATGTATATAAATTAAATAAAATGAATTTTCCCAATGAATTTTGGCATTTCTGTCACTGTGCAGTATCTAGTATTCCTGACCTGGATGACAATTTCAGGAACACAGTATCTTTAACTGAGCTTTACAATTCAACACTATCCATTTATGAACTTTCATGATCATTTAATTGATGTCAACAATTCTGTCCTAAGCCCTGTAAACCATATCTCATGATATCAAATAACATAGTGTTCAAACTAGCACAGAGGTTGCAGACTCATTCTCCAAATATAATTTCATGGTGCATAAAACCTAAAGACCGCATTAGAAAAATTCTGGGATCCGTCATGATACCATATAGAATTTCAGAGATTTATGCAAATAAAGGTACCATTCAAATGTGTCTGTACGCAGGGGAACCAGGAAAGAAGGTGGTTCTTCTGTGGAGATGCAGACCCTAAAGCGAGATCTCAACACCTTCCACGGCAAGGGCTGGGAGAGAAGCCCGCGGTGGGGCTGCAGCTCACAAGGCGGTAAGAACAACGCCCGCAGATGCCCTGCAAGGTCACAGGGGCCTGAAAGAGGAAAGGAGGCAGCCGGGGGCAGGAAACCAGCACTGGAGAAGGAGAAGGCAGCTACCTTCGCGTTTCCATACATTTTATGTCAGGAGGTCAGGGTGTTATGTGCGCCACAGTCCAGCTTTTGGAAGAAAACGACTAGTGGTGAGAAAAGTGAGCGTGGGAGAGTTCTCAGGAAAAGCAAAAGCCTGATGATGAGTATGAACCCAGGGCAAAGCCATCTCATGACAGAATAATAGTAAGTACTCAGTAAGCATCAGCAATACGACACACACGCATCTGATTTATGCATTTGATGATGAAATGTTTCGCTCTTCTTCACAGCAGCCACGCATGCTGAACCCTACATCACGACTGTCATCACCCCATTTTACAGACGAGAAAAGAGAGGCACAGAAAAGTCACCTGCACAAGACTGCAAATCTAGCCAAGTTCAACACAGAAGTACATAAAAAAAATTAATGACTTTATGATCTAGTGTTTAAACTATGATTACTGTATCCCTTACTAAAGAAGGAAAATATAATAGCTTTATATATCTTTGTATTAACATGGTTAAAACTAAAAACTTCCAAAGGCCGGCCATCTGTCATCCGGGAAATTATTATGAGAATATCATTCCCTAAGTTATAGATAACCAAGGTATGAGGAGCCTAAGCTCAGGCTGTCATCAGTGTGAGAAACCCCTGCTTTTCCTATATGACAGTGATCCAGAATGAAGGGAAGGCTTTAAGATGCAATCAAGGTATATACACCACTGGTATTTTTTAATGACAAAAGGAAGGCCAACTGGCACTTACATATACGAAGTCCTCACCCAGAGGTTCTGCTGATTAGTACTTACCCGTTTTTCATGGGGGTTTGAGACCGGTTCAGAAACACTGGCGTCACCCCACACAAATCTAAGGTCGACAGTGTGACAAGACGTGGCCAGTCTTTGCCATACCACATGGCCGTGACTGATGAATCATTGAAGGAAAGATCAACGTGCTCCAGGATGTGTTCTTTTCCACTATTTTCTTTCAATATAATTACCCAACCTAAACCAGATATTCTGAAGAAAGAAAAGCAAACAAAAATGTCTGCCTAGCAGCAAAAAAAACACAAAAAACAAAAGAACTGCAGTCTATCACATGTCAACTCTAAAGCACCTGGTACCCTAAAGGCCAAAGCCAAAGTTCCTAGAACACGCTCGACATAAATTTTCAAGTCACAACAGTTCTCTCTTAGGACTTATCTCCTCACCTAACAAACACTCACGGAACAGCTGCTCTGTTCCAGGAACTGGTGATACACAGATAAAGAACACGAAGGGCTCTGCCCATGGAGGGATGCCTTGAATGAATCTCCTGCTTTACTACAGCTGACGACCAGGCTGCTTCTGCTTTTCATAAAACCTCTGATCCAAATATACGAATAGGAAAATACTATGTATTTTATAGATACACAAAAGCACAAAATATCCAACAGTCCCTCACAATACAAACCACACATCGGTCCCATATACACAATACTTGGAACTTACACCACCCTTCTTCTTTAAGGTGATGGTGCATCTCAGTGTTTAACGGCCCTCTCGCGACCACCACACGCCCACCCCCAAGAAGGCACGCCTGCCTACCTGAGGGCCTCTTTGGTCTTAACTGGGAGGCCTGTGCAAGGGTGGAGAGGTTTGAGAACCCGAGCTAGAGCTGCTTTTACAGACGCTATTTGTTTTGTAATATATTCTTTCTTCCAATATCCAGCTTCTTTATCCCCAGCTGACAGTGAGTTCATAGACACGGCTGTCTTCTCTACTGAATTAACTTTCCAATTAGATCGTTTAGGTGAAAAGGCAGTTGAGTAGATTCTGATCCAAATAAAGCTGGGGGAAGAGAGGAAATATGTTAACTGTCTAAGAGACACTGTAATGCACTTGTAATTGGAATGTATTAAATTAGAGACATGCAATCATTTTTAAATAGTCTATTTCCATGAACAAGTCAAGCTGAACACTTACAGTTGTTCATATGTTAAACTGAACTGTAGTGTGAGGTAAGCGTTTTAGATTCACCAACCCTAGAAACACATACTAACAGGAAAAGCTTGCTTCCCAGGGCTGAGTTACAGTGAGTGATCTCATATTATTTGGTACCATCCCTAATAAGAACTGCCGTCTTACACCAGTAATTGAAGAGAAGATCAATTATAGATAAAAGCAGGAAGTATATACAATATGATTCCCTATCTTAAATGCATAAATGTTTCTGAAAAGAGCAGAAAGGAGTTTTAGATAGATAGATAGATAGACACAGATATATACACACACAGAGACATGTCACCAGTAACTGACATGTTTGTAATTGTATGTTCTTTTTCCTTTCTATATTTTAATTTTTCAACAATGAACATGGACTGCTTGCACAAAGAGGAAAGAAATAAAGATGATTAATGACAACTAACAGTGACAGTTCACGTTTTTGAGCACCAGGTGTTGAGCGCTGCTTCAGCACTTCATATGCATTAACTCACTTCATCCCCCCAGCAAACCCATGAAGCTGCAACTACTACTGTCCCCACTGAACCGATGATGTGACTGAGGCCCAGATGCAAAGTGCCCTAGGCCAGATCTGTACGTAAGTGACAGAACTGCCACTGAATCCACACAGCCTCAACCCCTGAATGTCACTGCCGCTTCAACAGCGCAAAGAAATGGGTTCAAACGACTGTATCCACATTCAGAGAGCCAGTCAGCCACAACGCTGGAATTCGACTCCACACCCTTGGTTGGTTACAGTAACCATCCTAACACTCCTGTGATGAACCATTTTCACACACATTATCTCACTTAATTCACGGCCAGGGGAGCCTCAAGAGAATGAAAATGTCTTACGGAATTAAAATATTACATATATTGTTCCCCTTGATTCTTTATAAAACACAAAGTTCAAGTTTAGGATGCTTCTGACAGTCCCCAACCCCAAATACATTCATTTCTTGATCACAAAATGCTCCACCTTGTTAAAAAGCTAAAGCAGATCTAAGGACAAGAGCATATTTGTCTAATCTGACTATCAGTCAAGCACAGAAGAACTTCCGTCAGGTTGTTCAGGACATAGGGCGAGTTTAATGTTTTGATAAACAGTGTTTCCCAGAGGGCTGGAAAATAACCCCCCACGTGACGATCCAGATCCAGCCCGATGTAGGCCTCCCTGTTACCCCACGCAGAGACTGCTGCTCAGGCCAAGGGCTGCCCTACGCAGGGCAGGGAGGCAGCGCCACCGAAACGGCAGGGCGCCAGGGAGACCCCACCCTTGCAGCGGGTCTCCGGAAAGTCAGCAGTGTAATCGGCTACAGCAGGGCTCCTGTCCTCTCCTCAGACAATGCTTAGAAAGTACCACAAACTTTCCAGAAACATTCATTGTTTACCTATCCAGTTGTTAATACATCCTTTTATGAAGTCTGGCTATGAAAGCACACTCTTAAAAATACAATTCAGGGACTTCCTGGTGGCGCAGTGGTTAAGAATCTGCTTGCCAATGCAGGGGACACGGGTTTGAGCCCTGGTCTGGGAATCCCACAGGCCACAGAGCAACTAAACCCGTGTGCCACAACTACTGAGCCTGCGCTCTAGAGCCTGTGCTCCGCAACAGAAGCCACCACTATAAGAAGCCCACGCACAGCAACGAAGAGTAGCCCCGGCTCTCCACAACTAGAGAAAGCCCACGCGCAGCAATGAAGACTGAACGCAGCCAAAAATAAATAAAATAAAGAAATTTGTAAGAAAATACAATTCAACTGACACAATTAAGATTCTCCTGCAAAAAAGGAAACAAACCTTATGAAGGCTAACTTCCTAAGAAGTTCAGCTTTTCAGAGGACAGCTACTTCCAAGAAAGTGGGATGGGCAAGTATGCAGAGACTCTCACTAGAGCTGAGCCCACGAATGCACTGAGAGGTCCGGTGCCCGCCCCGTGTGGGTCTTGGATAGAGGCGATAGAGACTAAGAAACTTATAATTTATTAGTTTATCTAAATAGTCTGAGTTCTATCCTTGAGTAAGGTAAGAACCTGCAAAAAAGCTACAGTTTTCAACATTTAGTTGACCCCTTCCTTGAAAAATGCCTCACTGCACTTTGCTTTAGTGAATGTCTTCATCTCTTACTAAGGGTCTTTAAGAAAGAGACACACAAAACTTGCCCTACATTCATTCTAGAACTATTTCAGGAATTGACACTGCGTGTATACTGACACAGACGTGTATTCTCTAATACAGGAAATATCTTTTTAAATTAAGAGATAAGAAAATCGCCCTGCCCAACCAGAGAATAATACGTGTCCCCTTCTTATTATGAGAACTTGGCTGTTTGTTAGTACAACCTGGAGAAATTTTAAACACAGATTCTAGAACACAGAGTTAAAATCTGCAGAAATGTACATCCCGGGGATCCAAATATTTTTTTGAACTGTCCCAGCTTTTCTAATGCAGCCACTCCATGGACCAGCACCTGAGAACCACTGTACAGATGTTTCCTGCTCACTGCGTTCCAACATTCAACAATATCACAGCCCTCCAGCTGTTACTCTCCGTTTCCTCACCCTATTAAACCACCAGTGAAATCTGCATTCCCCCTTATCTTGCTCTTTTCCCTGGTTGATACGGGGGTTCCATGTGGGATCAGTATCTGTCTGATCTTTTGATGTTCAAGGACAGAGGGACCTCAAAGCCAAGACACCACAAACCTCACCAGAAGTTTGCAGGATTCCACCCTCTCGCTCCCAAGATAAACTTCTGAGCTGCAGACAAAGATCATAGCGACAAAACAAAAGAAGGGGTTTCACCCCTCTTTTCATAGATCTCCGCTAGCCCAGGGATGCTCCACTGGCCTCCTGCTTCCAGGGCAAAGGCTCCCTGAGCGCATGTTCTCTCCTATCCCGCCTGCTTTACGCTTCCCCACCAAGCAAGTTCCATGGCTGGCCAGTTTCGGTTCTCCCCACACATACCTAAGGAAGCCCCTTCCTTGTCTTTCTTTAGGGTCTGCTCTGCAAGGCCCAGGCTGGGGTTAGGCAGGGGCAGGCTCCACACTGCTGCTGCAGACTGTGTGGGTAAGTCTGCCTGCCTCGGGGACAGCAAACCCTCCCGGACAGCAGACCAAAAGCCACTTTCTCCAACAGTTACACCAGCAACAAGCTTCACCTTTTTCAGTTCATGCAAAGAGATGCAGAGAAATGCAAGCCTTTGAAAATATCACACATTAGACATATTTCTACTCATGTATAAAACTACTCTTGAAATTCTTTTAAAGTCTAAAAAATGGTTTAAAAGCTCCTACTAGTTTTCACGACTTCCATCAAAACACCATCAAACAGGACAGAGAGATTTGGTTTTTCTCCTTACTTGTCATTGGCCAGGTAATAAAAGCGCCTGTTCACACACCGGCGCGCAGCAGGGCCACCGCATCCAAGTAGGACAAGATCTTCAGCAGGATTTCTGAAGGCAAACGGAGAGAGGGAGGAATCAGAGAAACATCCAGAAAACAACTGGCCGTGCATCTCCAAATGGAAGGCAACAAACAGACGCTTCCTGCACAAGAGGCACACTGCACCCTCGTCTTCAATCATTTCTCGACTGATACGCTCTGCTTGTTACAATTCTCATGACTTAAACCAACGCAGAGACCCAAGGGTACAAACAGCTAATTTCCTTGGTATTTTTAATCAGGTTTTCACACTGGAAATGGAAATGAAAGACAGAGGACGCACTCGTGGCTACAGGCAGACCTCAGATATTACTGCAGGTGGGTTTGGTTCTAGACCCACCACAATAAAGCGAGTCACAGGAATTTTTTGATTTCCTGGTGCATATAAAAAGTTATGCTTACACCATACTATAGTCTATTAAGTGTGCATAGCATTATGCCTAAGAAAACAATGTACGTACTTTATTAAAAAAATACTTTATTGCTAAAAAATGCTAACCATCACCTGAGTATTCAGTGAATCGTAGCAGTAACATCAAAAATCACTGATCACAGATTGCTGTAATATAGTGATAATAAAAAAAGTTGGAAATATTGTGAGAATTACCAAAATGTGACACAGAGACAAGAGGTGAGCACATGCTGTCAGAAACTGGTGCTGACAGACATGCTGACACAGGGTGGCCACAAACCAGCTGGTAAAAAACGCAGTATCTGCAGAGCACGATCAAGTGAAGTGCAGTGAAACGAGGTCTGCCCGTATTAATAAGAAAAACACAACCACCTCCGCTTCCAAAACATACGAGCGGAATAGGATACGTCAGCTTGTTCTCCCCCAGCCCAGGCGACACCCGCACCCTCCTCCCGCTAGACCTCACCCCTGTGATGCTTCCTCTGGGGCTTCAAGGAGACGCCAGGCCCCGGAAAGTTCTCTGAAGTGTCCTTTTCATTTCATTCATCTGCCCAAATAAATAGGATGTTGAGATGCATCCTTAATCTCCCATCTATTTCTATGATCTTAGAATTTTACAAAACACTGTAAGAATCTGAAACGCCTAGAAAGCATGACTGGTGTTAGAAGTCAGGAATGGGCACTTTTGAACCTCAGGCGAAAGGAAAAATGAAAAAACAGCTACAGGAGATTGTACTCGGTGGCGGGGGGAACGGGAGAGAGAAAGGGACAGAGGAAGGCGAGGGGCAGGACAGTCAAAGAAAACCTCCCCGAGAAAATGTGACTTGTGCATGCTCGTTCTCAGGGTGTGGGAATTCACGGTCCACACTGAGGACCCTCTGCAATCCCCACTCACGCTGTCCTTGCTCCCTGTTCCCACAGAGAAAGCCCAAGCCCTGCGGAGCCGCGTGCGGACCCACGCTCAGGTGCCCAGGCCCGTGTGTGTCCAGGGACCCAGCCCTTCCAGCCCTGCCTCCCCTCCGGCCGCTGCTCTTCCCCAACATCCGTATCAGCCTCCGAAAACCCTCCCCCGAAAGTGCACCGAGACAGTGCTCTCCTCGTCCCCCATCTCCTCTCGCTGCCAAGCTTCTGTCCACACCTGCTGCCTCCACCACCCTGCCTCCCACTTCCTTTTGGCTTTCTACATTCCGTGTGAAATATACACACACTACATGCGAAATGAAGCGCAGCCCATTGCCCGCCACCGGCCTGGAGCAGCTGCAGAGGCGGCCCCGCGCCCAGCACCGCTGCACCAGCCACCCCTGTTCTAGCAGCCAGCCCCTCTCCCGGGTCACACGCCACCCCCCTCCCTTTCTGGGACCTCGCTGGTCTTTCCTGCTCCCCGGTGGTTCAAAACGCCCCGGGCCTTCTGAGCTCAGCCCTGAGGCCCCTCCACTGCCACCTCCACACTCTCCCCGGCGCCACCGGCATCCTCGCTGCCTGTGTCCAGTGCCCAGCTGTCACTCTGCCTCCCACCCCCAGCACTCTCCAACCCCACAGGCAGTACCTCCACGGACACACCGCTCAAGCCAACAGTCTGGGATTCCCGCCTCAGGTCTGTTTCCCCAAACACCCACATCTGGTTCATAAACGAGTCATGTCACTTATGCCCCAAATGTACCTCAACTTGGCCAGTGTCTCTCTATCTCCCCTCCTCCTAGACAAGGGAGACAGGTAAACAAGTAAACAAGGTAATGTGAGAAATCAAATGGCATCACACCTCCGTGCTTAAAATCCCACATCATGGACTTCCCTGGTGGTGCGGTGGTTAAGAAGCCACCTGCCAGTGCAGGGGACACGGGATCGAGCCCTGGTCCGGGAAGATCCCGGATCCCACATGCCGTGGAGCAACTAAGCCCATGAGCCATGACTACTGAGCCTGCGCTCCAGAGCCCTCGAGACGCAACTACTGAGCCCGAGCACCACAACTACTTGAGCCCACGTGCCTAGAGCCCGTGCTCTGCAACAAGAGAAGCCACCGCAATGAGAAGCCCGTGCACCTCAACAAAGAGTAGCCCCTGCTCGCCACAACTAGAGAAAGCCCGCGCACAGCAACGAAGACCCAACGCAGCCAAAAATAAAATAAATAAAAGAATAAATTTATTTAAAAAATCCCACACCGTGAATAAGGTCCACACTCCTCCCCATGGCCTCTGGGCCCCTCCCCCTTGCCCACCGACCCTGCTCCTGCAGCAGGTCCAGGCCCCCTCTCTGCCCACCTGGCTTCCCCTCTAGATGCTCTTCTCCAAGCCCACCCATCTCAGTTTTCAGTTCTCAGCTTAAATGTCAGCTCCTCAGCAAAGTCTTTCCTGACCATCCTAGCCCACTAATCTGGATTATGGAGTCCATTTGTTTTCTTGAGAGCACATACCCCAATTTATAATCCATTCCTTGTTTTAATCTGTGTTCCCCCCCCAAGACCGTAAGCCTCATGAGAACACGTGTGAGTGGCTCGCCACCTGCATTCTCCTCCAGGCATAGCATCTGGTACAGAGAAGGTCCTCGGATACTGATTAGAGGGACCAGCTGGATGCGTATCTGTCCTACTTGTCCTATCAGGTTATCATATGACAGATTCTATTCCCTGAGTATACAAAGTTTAAATCAATGTCCTTAATTAAATCTTTCTTTTTTGTCCTTTTCTCTCTTTTCAAAATCACAGTGAAAGTATGTACACTGTTACCTGAGCTAGTTATGACATGGTATTAAAAGCCCAAAACTTGAAGTCAGGCAATTTACGTTGGAAATGCGTAGACCAGGTGCACCCCCCGCCCTGCACTGTAAGACGCTGCAGCAGCGCCAGGCTTCCAGGACTGCACACAACACTGAGCGTACAGCTGGTGCTCCAGAAACATCGGTACAGTACGAATCCACAGCATTTCAGCATCAATCTCAAATGATACGTTTTTTAAAAGTTTCTACAGATCTTGCTGCTGAGGGTCACAGTACAGAACCTGCCGTGGCAAAAGAGGCTCCCAAAATCCTGAAAGCTAAAAAAGTCAGAGATCTCGTAAGCTTTCAGAAGAACACACTTTAATCTTCTTTCTCGATTTTCAAGGGTCTTTATCAAATGGGAAGTGAATAATTCTGAAGAACCTTTTTTAAAAAGGAAAACTAAATTTACTTGTCACTTTTAGAAGTTTAGCTTCATGAAACTAGTCTAATAATGACAGGCTGATGACTCATAATCATCCTCTCCGTGTTGTGCATTCTTCCGACACAGTTCTATTCTTAGAGAGCTCAAAAGAGCAACCCCATGGGCTTCCCTGGTGGCGCAGTGGTTGAGAGTCTGCCTGCCAATGCAGGGGACACGGGTTCGAGCCCTGGTCTGGGAAGATCCCACATGCCGCGGTGCAACTAGCCCCGTGAGCCACAATTACTGAGCCTGCGCGTCTGGAGCCTGTGCTCCACAACAAGAGAGGCCGCAACAGTGAGAGGCCCGCGTACCGCGATGAAGAGTGGCCCCCGCTTGCTGCAACTAGAGAAAGCCCTGGCACAAAAACGAAGACCCAACACAGCCATAAATAAAAAATAAAATAAAATAAAATAAAAAGAGCAACCCGGTATATGCAGCCCCCCCCAGAGCAGCAGACCACCTCCGCTCCTTACCCGTCCAGAGACACAGAGCAGCCGGTGCAGGATTTTCCGCAGAGCTCATCCAGCCGGGCACGGTGACCCAGAGAGGCGCAGCCCGCGACCAGCCTGACACCTCACCCGGTCCTGAAAACAAACATGGAAAATACAAAGTATAAAGGCGCCTGTCCATTCCCCTCTACAAAACATAAAGGATTCATAAACTCCAAAGACTACTCACTATGAAACTTCATCTACAACAAGGGAGGGAGGGAGGGAGGGAGGGCAGCAGGGAGGATGGTGAGACATTCAACATCCTGAGTAAACCTGAAAACTGGACTCACTCTGACTGACGTGTTTTATTATAGGCTGTCAGCATATCAAAGAGCTGCTATAAAGTGTATTGAATGGAAATAAAAAGGGAATAGATAAAATGCATCAGCTGTCCAGTTCCAATAACACAACAGAAACCTAATAAAGCTAACATCCACAGAGTAAAAAAATGTAAATTTGTGAACCAGAGCTGCCACCAGTCTCCGAGTTTGCCGACCTTTGAGGAATAACGGCTGGTTCCAGCTCTGGCAGTCACAGCCACAGGAGGACCACACACTCATCCTCAAACTCGCTTACCCTTTACATCTCACATTCAATGGAACACGTTTTAATTGGCATTCTTTTTATTTCAGTGGTAAATAATAAACGTAAAATAATAGTGAATCTTATAGTCAATGGCTTTTAAGACTTAATGAGATCTAACATTTTATGCAGTTAGTCCTTTTCAGAACCTCCCAAAATAAATTTTTATTAAAATCAGTCCTCAAGACCAGCAGTACTCAACAGCAGCTGGGCAGGGATCTGAAATGCCCAGAAAGTCACGAAGCTCAGTTTCCCACTTCTAGGCAGCAGTGCACAGAGAGCGCTCCTGGTGGGCACACGACTTCTCCTGGGAAGATCTGGAAGCTTCCTTTTTACCCCCTCCCCAATACACACACCGATAACTGCCCCACCTCCCGGCCAGCATGCTATTTCAGAAGTGACTAAAATCTAGAGTGCGTGTATCTGTATGCTTAGTTCGCCAGCGCTACGGCTCTGAGGATGTCCTTTGTTCACCAAGGGTTTTACCACTCCCCCACCCCATTCTTCCCACCAAGATGACTTCCTGGATATATTTAGACTATCACTCAAAAAGGATATGGGCAATGATTGGGGGCAAAAGGAGGGGGGCCTAAGAACTTGGAAGTAAGGGCAACAGTCTCTCTGGAAGTGGAAGAATGAAATCCACACGGACAGATCTGAACAGAGGGTGGCCCTCAACCCCAAGCATAACCTGCTCTTAGGAGGCACGGGGAGTGTAGCACCCATGGACTCGGAGTAGCCTGGTGCCTGCCACGGAGATGGACACGCCAAGATGTACGCGTCAGCAAGCGCTCAAGTCGCCTGGCGATGCCCCAGGTGATTCTGACCAGCCAGAGGATGAGCTTCTCTTCCCTTAACAGATTTTTCTCTTCAGAAACAAGCATAATGGCTGGCACACAGTAAGCCCTCAATAAACATGAGATATCCTCTGCACGCTGCCACCTCAACCCAGGAGAGGCTGAAAACGGGAAACCATTCCAGATCCTGCTGCTCCCCACGCGTCTCCATCCCAGCTTCAGCAAAAGGCACTCAGGCGCTCTTCATCTTATCTCACTTCCTAGCCAGATGCAGAGCAGTAGGGAAAGGGCAAGGAGAAATGCTAATCTGGAGAGCTTTGCAACGCCCTCTCCCCCTTTGACCAGAGAACTCCACCTGTGCTGTAATTTTATACTTCTGTTGTTTCAGCAAACATTTCCACAGTAGAAAAGCTTTAAGTCCATCGCCCTGGCTCTAACAGTAATCAGAGGTAAACTACAATTTCCTAATTGTATTAATTTCCTAGGGCTGCCTTAACAAAGTACCTTAAACTAGGTGGCTTATTGTCTCCCAGACCTAGGGGCCAAATGCCCAAAATCAAGGTGCTGGGAGGGCCATGCTCCCTCCCAAGACTATGGGACAGAATCCTTCCTTGCCTCTTCCAGCTTCTGATGGTTGCTGACAATCCTTGGTGTTTCTTAGCTCATGGCAGCTAAGCTAACTAACTCCAATCTCTGCTCTCTCCCTACAAAGCCATCTTCCCTCTTTGTGTGTGTGTCTTCCTATAGAACAGCAGTCACATTCAATTTAGGACCCACCCTAATCCACCATGACCTCATCTTAACTAATTACATCTGCAGAGACCCTATTTCCAAATAAAGTCACATCCTGAGGTTCTGGGTGGACATGAATTTGCGGGGGGAGATGGGGGCACTATTCAACATGATACACAATTTTTTTAAGTATTTTTAAAAGATTTAAAAGCATTCCTTATTTTAAGTGGTTAACTAATCCTGCAAACTCTATATGACCTGTGTTACAGATTCAACGAAAATATCTGCAGGAGACAAAGGTTTCTGACACTTAGGCTTTAAACAAAAGGAATTTCTTGTACCCGTCCATCAAATAATAACAATATCTACCCAGAGTCCCCAGGTGGTGACCCTTAGACCACTACAAGTGTGAAGGGTCGTGCCGAGAAGTCTAAGAGTCTAGACACACACTGATGAAGACTGATGAAGGACTCTCCCTGATACACTATTTTTTAACTTAAATGAACACTGCTGTGGTTGATCAAATATAAATTTGTCTAGAAGCATCAGTAAGTTGATAACACCTTTCTGCCATTATGTATTTCCTCAATCAAAAGATGCAAAAAAAAATCAAAACTATTACCCTAAACCTTTCCAAGGGAACTGAAGAAAAGTAAATCAATACAATCTATTGATCAGTTTCAATCTAGCAAGTTAGCAAAGACCAAATAAATGATAAGGACAAGGGCAGCTCCGCTGCAGACAAACAGGCATTCTCCTTCACTGCTGGGACCACAGATTGGTGCAAACACTATGGACAGCCAAGTCCTTAAAAGGCACATGTTTTTTTAGGCCAAGAATCTCACATCTAGAAATATAACCCAAGGCAAAAAAATGAGCCCAAAGACTTCACTCAGGAATGTCCATCTCAAAGCTGTCTGCAGCTGGAAAAGTACCAGAAACTGTATAGACATCAGTTAAACCCCACGACCTCTGTAAAGTGAGCCACGTTCAGCCAATAAAAAGGGACAGTTTCAATACAGGTGGAAGTGTTTGCACAAAAACAAGTTCGTGACATCTCCCAGATGTCTGCACGGCCAGCTCCCTCACCTCCTGGATACAGGCCGCCATTCAAATGTCACTGTCTCCCTGAGCTCTTCTAGCCATGCTCTCTAAATCTCCAATCCATATCCCGTGCGCGCGCACACACACACACACAATGCCCCCCCCAGCACCTACCGCCATCCGACACCACTCATTTTGCTTGTCTACCTTGTTTGCTGTCATTGGGGTGTAAGCACCATGCTGGCAGGTCTTTTGCACGAGTTTTGTTCCCTGCTGATTCCTCAGCACCCACAACATGCCCAGCATGCAGAAGGCATTCGATAAATATCTGCTAAATTAATAACATCAACTGAAAAAGGCTACATCAGTATGTACTACATAATCTTATTTTGTATTTCTCTCTTAAGGGAAAATGTAAACACATACATACAAAGAAAAGCGATCTTCGAGGGAAGATAACAAGGTATTAACCGGTAATACATCCGATTCACAAGACTATGGAATTACAGGTGGTAGTTTTTAAACGGGGGCTGGAAGATTGAAGGGACAGAACACCATGTACTTTCTAATGTTTCTTAATATACTGAAAATGTAATGAATTGTGGGGGTTTTGTTGCTTTAAAACTGAGAGCCCATATACAAGAAAGTTTGGGAGCACAGTTTCACAGCACCATCCTTTAGGCTGGAGCCGTGGTTTTCAAAGGCCTACACAGCATTCTGGGTACCAGGCCCCCCGAAATCTTGGAGCACAGCCTGCAGAAAGCACAAAACTTCTTTGAAGTCTCTTATTTAATATTAAAAGTTAATGCAAATATTGCATTCTACTGGATATCTTATCATAAAAATGTATTATATGATTCACCAGTTATTTAACATTTTCCCCCAAAGCTGTTACATTAATTTTCCACGTCAGGAAGGCGCCCCCTGCCCACTGGCTCCTATCTGTTCGAAAAGTACAGCCTATTTGTTGCTGTTTTGTTTTTCCATAATTAAAATAGATCTCCTGAGTCCCTCCTTTCTAGAGCAGAAGACTAAGTCTCTAACGAGGCAGCCAACACTGACTTCTTCAAGGTCCCAAGCTAGAGGTCAAGAGCCCCAGGGCCCTCCCCTCCTGACTGTCCGCCAGAGCTCCTTCCACCGTGTTACTATAGTTACTATACATCTTATCAGTATGGATTCTGGTACCATTGAAAGCACATCTCCATTTCTCCATAAAATAAACTAACTGCACATTTTTAGGGGCCACACAATTAACAGTCAGTAAGTTCCATGCATGTGCTCATGGAGCTTGATCCCTAGCAGGGCCCTGTGGGGCTCCTGGACACAAAGCCTTTCTGTGCCCCCCATTTCTTTGATTATAGGAAATAGCCTTCATCCAGCCTCCTCGACCTTCCCTGAGTTCCAACCGGCAGATTCAAACAGTTGCTAATTAGGGAAGGGAAGGGATACAAGACAAGCGAGAAAAAGTCAAGGAAAACAATAGTTCAGCCTTGGGGCAAGGTCCTGGTGCCCCATCAATGGGTACACACATCTTTGAGCTTTTCTGCAGATGCTAAAACGTCCTCCAGGTGGGAGAAGTCAACCATTAACCAAGGCATGCTGCCCACAAGTACCCACCGAGACACCAGACCAGTTGGAACCAGGTTGATGATGCCGACTCCCACTTACCTCACCACCAACCAATCAGAACAATGTCCACAAGCTGATTACGCCCTCTTTAAACCATTACTATAAAACTTCTCACTACCCTCTGGAAGGGGGTCACAGTTTTCGGAGGCGCTAGCCCCCTGTGCTCCCTCTTCGCCTGGCAAAGAAATAAAGCCACTTTTTTTCTTTCCTCCTAAATTCTGTCTCTGTATTTCTACTCGGCACCGGCGTATAGAAGCCAAGATTTTGGCAACAAGCTCTGTACGTCTACAAAGTTAAGTACGCATTTAGCTGATATAATTAGTAAGATGACATTTAGTTTAAAACCGCCTTTTTTCAAGTGACAAACTTTACCTGATTGCTTTGAATTGAGTTTGGTATTTTAAAAACCTACTTTCTGGGCCTGATTTTTAATATCTGACAAATCAAAGAAATTAGACCAAGTAGAAATTAAGCCAACTTGATATGCTTTCTGCTATATTTCTTACAGTTTAAGGTATTTATTTATACAAATTCACATTTTGGGTTAAAAAGGTTGACACATATCACACATTTTGTGTGATTCCTTGTTAAAAACTAATTCTTCTGCACCGAGACATTAAAAATAACCACCTACGTAGACCATAATCATTCTTAAGAGCTGACTTTTCTTTACCAAAAAGAACTTACATCTCACCAAATCACAGGTTGAGGTGCTGACTCCCAAGCCAGGCATAATTACAGGCATTCTAATTACATCATTTTAACAAAAAGTTCACTCAACTTTCAAAGTGATAAAAGATTCATCATATAACAGTCATTTCGCTTCCACTAAAAGCACATTATATATAAAGACTACTTTTAGTAATAGTGGCAAATTAGTGTAAAGTTCAAGCTTCCTATTTTAAATTCCTGTCTTTCTCTCCTACATAATAGAAATTTTGCAGGCATTGTCACCATTTTGTCATGAGGCTTGTGATATGTCTAGCATTACAGCTATTTTCAAGAACCAACTATTACCGTAATACCAAGGGAGAGGGCCCTGCTTCTGAAACCAGTGTAAGTAGGGTTAGCGGATCCCAGGATGGACAGAGGACATAGTCCTGGAGATTCAGGGGAAAAAATATACCTTAATTAGTTGAGCTGGTAAGTAACAGAATACTTTTCTATGCTTAAACATAGGCATCTGGTTTGCTAGAAGGCATATTATGCCTGACTGTTTATATCTATAAATGGAGAATACCTACAAGGAAAAAGATAGTCCTCAACAATGCAAACAGTCCTTAGCATTATCCCTCCACTTGGTAATCTAACTGGGATGATGCGTGCAGAGCTGGGACCAGCTCACGATAAAAGAAAGAGGGATTTAACAAGGCATCACGACAGCACGTGGATATTTCTGACAAACTGGATCACTCGCTTTGAGAAGTGAGCCATTATCCTTGGAGTTAAGCTGAAGTTCCTTTCGGAAAGCAGCTGCCGGCTCCCACTACCCGCTCCTTCCCCAGCTCACTCCTCGAAGTTGCCTTCTCTCACTGTGGAAGAGGACCACCCTTCAGGCCCATGGTACCCCAAGAGAAATGGAACCGAGACGAGCCTCCAGACACCAGAACAAAGAACACCCCACGCCCCCGCGCTTGGGCATGAAGACGGCATTAGAGGATTAGAGGTTGAGCACCAAGGGGTAACTGTCTAGGAGGCATCCCTCCAGGGTTTGCTTAGAAACTCAGACCAGGCCTTGACGTCGGAGGTGCAGCTCCCAGACCAACCTGCCTAACAGAGTTACCTCGTTAGGAGCTGAGTCCTCCGTTCGTGAACTGGGAGCGGGAGAGAAAACCGATAATGTTTGATAAGCAGAATCTACTTCTCTAAGTTATAAAGTCATAAAAAAGACAAAAGGTGACTCCCGATCCCAGAATTAGGAAGCAACTTTGGGAACGCGTTCTGGAGGGGACCCTGCCAGCGAGCCGCGGGTGGAGCGCGGAGTTGCGCACCAGCCCCCGCAGGTGAGCGCGTTCACGCGGCGGTTCACCGCGAGGGCTGCTCAGGGTCGCGGGGCTCGCACGCCGCCGTTCCCCGCAGGGCCCACTAACCGAACGAACTGAGGAAAGAATACTCCGGGAAGCTCCTCTACTTGTATCGTGACTTGGGGTAACCCCCCGCTTCCAAGTTTTAGAGACTTCCTCCTGCCGTCCTTCCAGACCTTTCCCGCGCTAAAAGGAGCGGCGAGCGACCCGCCACGGCGGAACCAACAAAAATAAAGGGAAAGGGAGGCGGGGGAGTGAGGGGCTTTCCTCGCAGGGGCTCCCCGGGCGCGCGCCCCCCGAGAGTCACCTGAACCCCGAGCCCCCGGCTGCCTTCCCCGCTCTCCCGCGGGCCAAGCCGTCGCCGCCGAGTGGCGGGGTCCGCGCCATGAAGCCGCGCCAAGGCGGTTGCAGTTGCCGGCCGCGTCCGGTCGCCATGGAGACCCAGCGCGTTTGCTGCTCGGCGCGCTCCTCCTTCCGGCCGTCGCACCGCCCCGGGCCACGCCCACTCTACGCCAGCGCGCGCCCCATGCGCGTGCGCAGAAGCGGGGCAGGGCTGAGGACAGTACCGCTTTTCCACGGGCTCCAGGGGCGGTTCTAGAAACTTCCGGGGCCCGGCTTCTACGCACGCCCGACGTGCTGACGCCGAGGACGCCTGGCGGTCGCGTGGGCTTTGTGGTGGCTTTGTCCCTTCCCACCTGCTGGCTCTGGGGTAGTTTGCGCGGTTTCCTGTCTGGGTTCCTTAGGAAGAACAAACGCAAAGGCTACATCATCTGCCCATAAGGAATATGATAGCGACAATCAGAACGAGAATTTCTGTTTATAGGGGGCTCTCTAGGGGTCGCAGGAACAAGCAGTTTATAATTGCTAAATTGACTTTTGCAAGTTCTATTTGAATTAGCGCCAGGGGCACAAACCCCGCCCACCGCCAACACGGCCCCGCCTTCTTGTCGCGCCAGTTACTGCGGCGCGTGCGCAGGGGCCCGCGCAGGGGAGTCTGGGAGGCGGCGAGAGGTCAGCGCGCGCTCTGGTCGCCTTGCACTGTGGGAGATGTAGTCCTTGTGCCTTCCCCGCTGCGGCAACTCTGGGAGAAGTGACGCCCTCAAACTACTATTCCCAGGACTCCTAGGGGTTTCCCTGGTTGCTTTGCAAAGGCCTGACGGGGATGGGGTGAATGTCAGCCTAGAAAGTAATCAAATCATTTTAATTCCAGTAAAAAGAGGGCCGAAGAGAAGGGAAGGAGGACATCAACTCTTTTCGGGAGACTTTATCTTGATTTACGTTGCTGGAGCCAGAATTATCGGTGTGAACGCGAGGACTGGAGTCCGCGTCCGGCTGGGTGTGTGGTGGGTAGTGAAGGTTTACTCGTCACAGCTGGCATCTTCCCTAAGCGGAGCGGCTTTCCGGGAACATGATTTGTACTTTCCTACGAGCTGTACGGTGTACGGAGAAGCTGCACAGATCCTCGGGGGAGCGGTTGTTTTTGGCACACTTTGTACTTAACAAAGCGTGCTTGAAGACTGAGCCCAATTGGAGATGGGAGCCGCAAGAGCAGAAGAGAACGGTGCGACCTAGGTGTCTTTTGGGAGTCACCCAGAAAACCATCTGGACGCAAGGACAGAACCCGCAGAGAGCGAAGGAGGACGGCAGCAAACAAGTGTCTGTGCACAGAAGTCAGAGCGGGAAAACCGCCATCTCAACGTCACAGAAAGGTAAAAGGGAAGTCCCTGTAACGGTCAGTCTTTCAGCAAACGTGATGAGGGCTGCCAGTGCCCTTTTACACAAGTTCAGTGCTAAGAATAAACAGTTCACACAAATTAAAAGGTAGAACCGTTAAACACAGTTTAGAACCAGAGAATACAGGCCCACAATTTTCTTCACAGATCTGAACTCAGATTTGAAAGTTGGTTTTGATATAACTTTGCTGAATTATGTCTATAAAATTTTTCTCAACTTTTCTTAGTTTGGTGACAGCTATATAAAACTTAACCATTGTTTAGAACTTTATAATAAACAAGTAGATTTCCCAGATGTTAGTTCATCTCGTTTGAGCCTCAAATTTACTGTTTCAGACAGACATTATTACTCATTAGTATGTATACGGCATATTTCCCCAATTTCACATAACTAAAAATTGAATGCAGATTTTCCCAGTCTCAGTTTTCTGATATCCAGGACAACCACTCCTGTATCTTTAGTCTTTCAGAATAGCACTGCCTCTGGCATTCCCCCTTAGATGTGATACTGCTTTTGATTTACTATTTTGGTCGGTAAGAGGCAGTTTCACAGGCTTTCACTGGACTTTACCCATTATGGTAGCTTTTAATCTGCCTCAAGGGAACTAAAGTAGGGACTGTTGTTGCCAATTACTGAGAATGTCCATTCCAGTTATACGTTGGAATCGGGGAAATGACTGCCAGGTAAGTCCATGGCCCAGCTGTGAACCTTTTACAAGCCAGGCTCTTTATTATACAGCCACCATACGTACATAACAGAGGGACCATAATGACTCCTTGGGGTATTGATGTCAGCTCAGACTCTGTCCAGCAGACCTTGAAGTGTTTGGGTGTCCCCCTTTTCCAGCATACAGTCACCAAGTGAATGGCCGTAGGGCTCAGGTGAAGGACCAGGGGAATCATATATACTTGCTCAGTATAGAGGCTGGTCTTCCTTCAGTAAATGGATTCCAGGTCTGAAGACTGATTCACGTCCAGAAATTGAGCCGTTCATTATCATGGTTGTTCCCACCTGGCTTCAATGCCACGGCCGTCCCCATGGCTGTCAGGGTGCTTTGTTCTGTAATGATGTGAAGTGTTTTCCAGCCCCCCTACAGGACAGTCGGCTGGTGGATTTTGCCCTCGGTGTATTATACCCACTGTAGCGTGCCCATAGTTTGCCATGGCAGTTCTGTTATTTTTACTTCACTTAATGTGGATCACGCTCATCTTTGCAAGAGCGAACGTAGCCATGCACCAGCTCCCAGGCTGCTTGTCAGACTTGAGTTTTTGCTCAGAGAGTACTGCCCCTGTTGATCTCCTCTCACTTGTCCAGTTCTGTATTCTGTGACCCTTCACGCTGCCGTTAGGATACAGCCGGCTCTGCTGGTAGGGCTTCCAGCCCCTTTTGGGGATGGCCTGTTTCCTCTTTCCTCCCAGTTATGTTGTAACCTGGCCAGAGCACATGTCTCGCTAGATGGAAGCCCCCGCCAGGTCTTCAAGGAGGAAGAAGAGCTAGCCTTTAACTGGGAGGCATGAGCTGCTGCTTCACGCCAGAGGGTTCAGGAGAACCTGCGGACTCAAGATTCTGGAGTGCGTCAGCCTTGATACCCCCTTGCCAAGCTGCAGGTTCCCTCTCTTCCCAAGTCACGACCTTGGCCTTGGCACAAGAGACCTGGTGGGGTGAGAGTCCAGCCTCTCTGCTACTCTTTTGCCCTGGGCCTGGTCCTCAGCTTTTTCTGCCCTCTGGGTGCAACAAAGGAGTCTCCTGTTTTGCTGTGGAGGAGGCGTCTGACTTTCACACTTGACCTTCATTGGTGATCAGTTACCTCGTCCTCTCACTACCTTTCTCCAGCGCATTGGCAGCCCGCTACCACAGCCATCCAGTCCGAGTCCTTATAATTGCTTATTCCCCCTAAATTCCCAAAACGCAACACCCATCAGTGCACTCCCTCCCACCGGTGCTCCAGGCCACCAGCGGTGAGAGCCGCGGCAGTTGTGCGACCACTCCCTGCCGGGCCTCAGCTCCTCCTGCCACCAGGGACGAGTCCTCGAGGCCAGCCGGTGGCCAGTGATCCAGCTCCAAAATCCCAGTTTGGAGCTGCTTCCTAGGACCATTCCTGTAGTCCCGTCGTAGGGCGAATTCCAGGGAAGCAGACTCAGTGGGGTCTGTGGGCAGGAGGTTTGGGGGCCTCCCGTGGGGAGGCTGGGCTGGGCTGAGGGAGAAGCTGAAGCATGGGGCGTTTGCGATAGGGCCTCCGCCGGTCCTGCAGGAGCTCGGGGGCTGGGCTGGCCCTTGCAGTCCTCTCATCTCAAGGTGTGGGGCTTGGGCACCAGCCAGGCACTGGGTGTGGGGAGGGCCAGGGCCTTGGATGCAGGGATTCCGCCAGCCAGAAGCCATGTCAGCTCCCCGCACCGGGGGTGACGGGAGCCTCGGTCCTGCGGGAAGCACGTGGGTGGTCACCACAACACCCCTCATTGCAGAGACAGATGGCAGGAGGGGTTCTGTGTGAAAGTATACGGTCTGAAAGGGTCAAGAAGAGGAAGGTAGACGATGAGCAGCTTCTGCTGAAGAATAACATGATGCTTAAACTTCGAGAACGCGTGGGCTGAGAGATACTCGGTGCGGGCTTTGCACGTAGTACATACAGTCGGTGTTTGTGGTTGAATAAACGGGGAAGAGCCTTCCCGAGAGCCTAAGCGAAGCAGCGGTGAGTGTGCCGGGCAGGAATCGGGAGCAAAGGTGTTGGGGCAAAGGCCTGATCTGGGTCACAGGGAACGTCGCAGCGCCTGACCAGCGCGGGGTGCCGTGTTCTCAGCGTGCCGCCGGGCTCACAGCGGGCAGTTACTGCTCATTAAGTGTGTTTTGTGACCTCGGTAGAGAATAGAATGAGATGGGTTATTTAAAAAAAAAGAAAGTGCAGTATCTATGCAGGTTCTTCATTTTCTAAAGCAGTTCGATTCACAAATCTGCCTGGCCAAGCAAAGTCCTGTTCTAAATTCAGTTCTGTTTTGTTGTTTCACAGCCAGCAGGGTGGCAGGCTGGGAAGGTCACTGACTGTTGAGGGTCGAGGCCCATTTTGACTGCAGCTGACAAAGCCAACAGGTCTCTTACTGTGTGAACAGCAGACCGTATCCAGTGGTGCCTAATCAAGGACTGTTGTTTCCACTCAGAGGGACTGGATCACTTGTTCAAAGGGTTTCCTCATCTTAGACAATAAGGAGGCATTAAAATCATAACGCTACCTAAAGTAAAGAATCGATTCCTAAGCCCTGCTCCCTGAATCCTGCCGCGGTTCTTTCAGAAAGTTTCTTCAGGTGGTCCTGATTCACAGAGATTTGACAATAGCTGCTCCAGAACATGTACCGACCCCCTCATTAGGTCCTGAGCCCACGTCTCACCTGCTAGAGATCCTGAAGCCAGAAGCATCCCTGCTGACGTCCGGCACACATGTAACCAGTGGTGTTTTCTCTTTACAGTGAAAGAAGCTGGAAGAGATTTTACCTATTTAATAGTGGTGCTTATTGGAATCACCATTACAGGTTGAAAACACAGCAAGTATAAAACCCCTGAATATCTTTTTCATTTTCCATTTGTCTCGCTCTCGCTTTGCTTGAGCTTTTTCTTTGATTTTCAGGTGGCTTGTTTTACACGATCTTCAGAGAACTCTTTTCTTCATCCAGTCCTAATAAGATATATGGGAAAGCCCTAGAAAAATGCAGATTAAATCCCGAGGTTAGTCCTCAAGATTGCGTTACACAGACTCTGATCAGGGAGAGGAATGTGGTGGTGGGAGGGGCAGGCAGAGGTCACGTGCTAGTTCTGAGACTAGTGGATTTATATAATAATAAAACCGTAGTGGTTGGATTGTGATTACGTTATTAGCTCTTTGTTCTGTACTTGAAATGCTTTGATTACGAGTAGCACCCAAAGGTCCATGCGGCAGTGTTTCCATCCTAAGGGTACAAGAGAGTCGTTGTACTAGTTGTCATCAATAATAAATGTTTAGAATATACCAGAGTATTAAACTCACTAGTCTTTTTAAAACCCTGATTCATGATCTTGTGATCATAATAGTAACTGTTGATGCTTGTTGAGAGCACATTATGCACCAAGCACTCTGCTCAGTGTTGGAGCACATCGTCTTTATTGAGTCTCACAAGAACCACTTGTGTTGGGTGCTACTATTACCCTGTTTGCAGAAGGAAACTGATATTTAAAGAGATTAAGTAACTCCACTAAGATGACTGAACCGGTAAGAGGGAGAGCCAGAACCTCAATCCCAGTTTGGGTGATTCCACACTTAGGCTCTTAAGCACAGCCTGCCTGAGCCACGCCCTGGAGGATGCAGATGTGGAAAAGCCGCCTCCATTCTTTTAAGGATCCCGTCCAGAGGAAGCTTCTCATAAGGCTTTCCAGTCACAGAGAGAAAGTGCATGTAGCCCGTGCAGTGCCAGCTTTTACTCCTGGGTGGAAAACGTTGGCACTGAAACATCTTACTCATTGACATCTTAATTCTTGTACTTTGAAAGAAAGTGGCAGGTGGCATCATAAATATCAGGGCTGCTTCTCACACAGACCAGGGAGTAAATGTCAGAGAAACAGCCGTGAGGCCCCTGGGGAGGGGAAGCTTTGGAACCCGCAGATCCTCTCAGCATCCATGCCCTGCCCTGGGTTTCCCTGGGGCACCACCTCCAAATGCTCCATGAGTGTCTCTAATCTTGTCAGGGTGCAAACGGCAGGAGCTAAGGCCTCTGGCATCTTTCTTTTTCCTGGACTCAGGGCAGTCTGAGAACTGTGGAGGAGAAGGCAGAGGGGGAGGTGTCCCTCTGAGTAAGTTGAAACTCAGCAGGGAGTAAAGGAGGTTCCCATTAGAGTTATTGGGGGTCCTAATTACCCCTGACAAGAAACCCTTTACAGGGTCCAGAAATAAACACGAGCAGTAGCATAATTACATGTCAGGGCGCATCTCTAAGAAGAGAGGAAGAGTTGCTGTGTTATTCACAAACTCGGTCTTTCATAGATCTTCAGCATTTTGAACAAAACAGAACTTCACAGAATAAACACAGAGAGCGAGGTATTATTAAGGTCATAACTTAATTTGCCGCCTAAAGGAGCTCTATGAAGAATAATTAAACTTCAACAGTTCGATTTTGTTAGGATTTATTAGGGGCCTATTGTTTGCCAGGCACTTTGCTTGGTTGAGAAATAGAAAATACTTATGTTTTGATACAGACATGTTTAATGTATTAAATTATTTGAACAATCGTTTCAGCTACACAGTTCTTAAATATGTCTCATCTTATATATTAGTCTCTATATGTGCCTGAAAATTTTGATACTGAAGATGCCCAACAGACCAAATAAGAAAAATTTCCAGAGTTGAAGCAATATTTGTTTTAGTTTGATATCACATTTCTGTTTTTTTGAAAAGGTTCCGAAGTATTTGCATTTTAAATTCAGTAAAAATTACATTTACACTTCATTGTGAGTTCTCCCATTGGGAATAATGGATTCCTACCTCTAGATCTGGTTTGTTTTAAATAAATCATTACTTGTTTTTATTTGTGTATTTAATAACTAAAAAATTATTTTGATCTCATAGCTTTTAGTATTAGACCCCATTGGGTAAATTTCACTAAAAATGTTCAGACATTTAAATATTTGAACACTTTGTTACATCGTGTTTCTTTTTGTAAAAGGGGAGTGGAAACAGCTCCACTTCAGCCTAACTGTTCTGAAACTACAAGTAACACCATAAAGTTACCTATTTCATTCTCTGTGCATGAAAAGTTTGAGTGTTAATTATGGGATGATTTTTGCATAATAACTCTTTTCCCAGTTTTCTTATCATTGGAGATATCATTTTGAAAGAGTCCCAGGCTTTTTTTTTTTTTTTCTAAAATAAACCACTCAGTTTGTCAGAAAATATTTCCCTAGGAAGCTTAAAAAAAGTAGCCCTGACTGAGGAAGCATCACCTTGCTTTGCAGGTGCTAAGTGTCTTCGGCGAGCCCCTTAAAGGCTACGGGGAGATGACGAGACGTGGCAGAAGGCAGCACGTCAGGTACTGCAGGCGGCTTGGATTTGAGAGCTTGGGGTGATGTTTAAGTGGGAGGAATTCAGGCTTGTGTGTTTTCATTGTCTTGACAGTTTTATTGAATACGTAAAAGATGGGCTGAAACACATGCGTGTGAAATTCTACATCCAGGGCTCCGAGCCCGGGAAGCAAGGAACTGTGCATCTTGAAGTGAAAGAGGTGAGATCGTGTGGGGATGGGGTTTCTTGAACGCAGACTCAACGTAAAGTGCCAAAGAGCAGGGCAGCACCTTGATACTCATTATTTTTTTCCAGAACCCAGAAAGCGGCGAATATGAATTTCAATATATATTTGTAGAACTTGAACCATATTCTAGAAGAACTATTGTCATTGAAGATAATCGATCTTAAGACAATTAAAAGAACAAGCAACCACGTGTTTCCTTACGGATGTGGAAAAATGCACATGAAGGCTCTGATCTTCACAGCCCTCTTCCAGAGTCTATTTCGAATAAAACAGGAAGGAGTGTAGCTCATAAAAGTGAAGGCAACTGGGTAGTTGTTGCATTTAGACAAACTGAATTAGAGGTTTTCTTGTACAGTGAAAAATCATGAAATAGAGCACACCTTATGTTAAATCATTGAATTGCTGATCATGAGCGGTGTTTCTGCTGTACTTAACATCATCTTTTATGATAAGAAATTTTTGTTATTAAAAATTTTACACCACGTAAATAAGAAAATAGAGGTATTTAATGCTTTTTCATGTTGTATAACTGTAAAAAGTCTGTGAAATAAAATTGAAACTAACAGAAAGATGTCAGAAGCAGCTTCCTTCCACATATTTTGGAATCTGACTTGAGAAACACTTGAAAATATTTGAGAAATATAGGGAACCAAGTGATACACTCTCCAAAATTATCATAGATAGGTGTACGCGTTGCATGTTTTTTATTTGTTGTTTTTCTGTTTTTTCTTTTTGCGGTACGTGGGCCTCTCACTGTTGCGGCCTCTCCCGTTGTGGGGCAGAGGCTCCGGATGCGCAGGCTCAGTGGCCATGGCTCACGGGCCCAGCCGCTCCGCGGCATGTGGGATCTTCCCGGACCGGGGCACGAACCCGCGTCCCCTGCATCGGCAGGTGGACTCTCAACCACTGCACCACCAGGGAAGCCCAACGTTGCATGGTTTTTAGTAATCTAGTTTGTCTCATGTTTCCCCCTCTGTGAGTTGGGTACTTGTGCACGGTAGGACACGTGCACGCTTTAAAGTTGGGTGGACCTGGGCTCTCACCAGGTGTGTGGGCCTCTGCAGGTACCTTAGTGTTATCAGACCTCGCTCCGTCCCATGTACCCGGAGCCAAGTACAGGATACGTAAGAGCAGAAACCTGGCAAGTTTGGGTGGAAGGATGATTTTTAAAATACTGTGGTATGCAATCTCAGTTACGGTCTTAATGGTTGTGTCCCTGCAAAATTCATATGTTGAAATTCTAAGCCCCAGGGGGCGGGGTGGGGGGTGCTTTGGGAGGTGATTAGGTCATGAGGGTGGAGCCCTCGTGAATGGAATTGGTGTCCTATAAAAGGGACCCCACATTTTCTAATAAAACTTTTTTTGTTACGACCAAAAAAAAAAAAAAACGGGACCCCACAGAGCTCCTTCACCCCTCCCCCAAGTGAGGACACAGTAGGACTTCTGCAGCCTGGAAGAGGGCCTGAGTGTGTCCTTAGCCTAGTCTCAGCCTTAGAGTTTATCTACCTTATTACCCTAAATCCTCAAGCCTCCCCAGACTATGCATTAGTATACCGATAGGTCAAAACCCTGTTTTCTGCTCTTCTCCACTATAATAACATTGTGTTCTTTCAGTAGCCTAACTTGTATCTAATTTTACCATTTCGGCTACACCTTTTTCTCCTTCCTGCATACATTAGTTTTAATCCATCCCCTACTCCCTGTTCCCACCGCCCCTGTGTGCTGGGTGCTCCCAGAGGCCTTCGGCCAGGAAGTTAGAATCGGCTTCCACACCAGTCTCTGCCCCTTGTCTCTCCCCAACTAATCTCCCTCCTCATGGCACAAGAGCCGCTTTCTAAACTCTGGTCTGATTGCGCCCTGTGCCCACTCACATCCTTCAGTGATTCCCAGATGCCCTGAAAACGGTAAATCCCGTCAGGTCCCAGTACTCTGCGTCAGTCCCTTCCCCCTGATCCCCCCTCCCCCAAGCCTAGTCCAGCCACCCTGGACCAGCTCAGACTCCACGGGGCCACTCCTTCAGACCCTTAAGTTCCAAAGTTTCACTGGTAGACTGTTTTAAGAAGGTTATGTGTGTTTTGCTACTAAACATTCTCAGGCACTTGGAATTTTCTTAATGCTTAATCAGGCCAGTCTTTGGCAGGGTAGGATTTTTCCTCCCCTCAGTGGCAGTTTCAAAAGCCTTCTACAGCATTCCATAAAATTCCTTGGGGTCACAAGGCATTATTTTTGCCCCATAATTATTGACAGTGCATTTACAGCACACAAAGAAGTAGACTGCCAAATCTCCTGCAGTCCCGGCCGTATGTCTGCAAAGCCAGAAACACCTCTTTTTTTTTGCGGTACGGAGGCCTCTCACTGCTGTGGCCTCTCCCGTTGCGGAGCACAGGCTCTGGACATGCACGCTCAGCGGCCATGGCTCACGGGCCCAGCCGCTCCGCGGCACGTGGGGTCCTCCCGGACCAGGGCACGAACCTGTGTCCCCTGCATCGGCAGGCGGGCTCTCAACCACTGCGCCACCAGTGAAGCCCACCAGAAGCACCTCTTGCCAGACATTCTCTCCTTAGGTCCTCACAGGTGTAGGGGGCTGACTAGGGGCTCTAGTTTTACTGATGGGGAATATGGGGCTTTATTATTCGTTGGGAACCAGGAATAGGATTTCTCACTCATCCATTCAACCTTTTAGAGTCTTGTAACACCTGCTGGGTCCACCTGATGCAGAACAAGAGCGAGGGGTCGCTACCCACTAGGGGATTGGGACCAACCTCTTCCGATTCCCACTTTGTTTCACCTTCCTTTGCGCCTCCCAGACCCTCATAGTATCTCAGAAAGGACATATACACTATATGCCAACCAAAGCAGGGGACAGTGACAATAGAGGGAGCACGGCTAGGGAAATGGTCCAAGCGAAGGTCATGGGGCTGGCGAACACTGGACTCATCATACGAGAAAAGTCAGGACGAGACCTCCAGGAACAGGAAGCCTGGGGCCAAATCACGCTCCACCCACTGAACCCCGTAATCCGGGATGAACTCACCCCCTCAAGATCCTCAACTTATTCACACCTTGGGCCTTATAGGGTAATGTTCATAATCCTGGATGAACTCATCCCCTCAAGATCCTCAACTTATTCACATCTTGGGCCTTATAGGGTAATGTTCACAACGTGGACTTATCTTCCGGGGCCCAGCGTTCAGGAGCAGTCAAGAGCATCTGCTACAGCAGCAAGGGGCTCGAGCTCATCCACTCTGTGTGACCTCGGAGCCTGGGATACGGACGGGTTGGTCTGACTCACGTCCTAAGCGTTTAACCTGATGCTGCCTTTCCCATTTCTTTACCTCTTTGCAATTCAGTTTCCTCGTCTCTCAAATGAGGACAGTAATAGCACCTCGTAAGGTTTTTATAAGGATCCCATGTGCTGGTGCGGAAGGCACTTCCTCAGCAGCCGGCAGCTGGTTAGACTGCAGCTATTGGAGGATCTCGTCTTCCCTTTAGGTTTAGATGGTAGACAGAGGAGGTACCATTTTCATTTTTGTACCGTCAGTTCTTAGAGTATTTGGACGATAGTAGGTTTTCAAAAGTTCTATTAAAACTAAGCCTTAGAAGCATCTATAGATACCTCTAAAACAGGCAACACAGTTCTCAGAGGGTGACTAAAAGCTGCTGAAGTCCTAGTATGCCAGCTCTAGGAAACAAGACTGCAAAAATTATGGCTGCAGTCTTGTGACAGTCCAGAGCGTTCCTGCACCAGTAAAACAAAATAACAACCAAAATAACACAAATCTAATGCCTTTAAAAGATTGAAATTCCTCTAGGAGCAGGGTTGGAAAAAGGAAAACATACATTCCTCTTCAGAACACACACACACACACACACACACACACACACACACACACACACACACACACACACACACACACACACACACACACACACACACACACACACACACCAGCAAAAGATGGTTCATGGAACAACCAACTTGTAAAACCACCTACTTCATAATATGATAAAACAAAAATGCAAAGAAAAGAAAGTAATATTTTGATCAAATAGTTAGTAGAGCCACAGTAAATGCTTTGATTCATGTCTATTGATTTGACCCTAAAGTGTTTTGTGCACTTCTAGAAAAGAACGTTTTTGTGATCAAACATTTCTTTGCAGTGAAAATTGTGTAACTATTTACTCAAAAACTCCAACATAAGCAGCTCAGAATAACCATTGGCATTAACCAGACTTGTTGGATATTCTGCAATTATCCACGGACTGTGCAAGGTGGCATCCCAGGGCCACCCCTCTTCTCACCACAAAGCATGTGATGCTGCCAGCAGTCAGTGATTTACACAGAGGTTGTAAGGAAGGTGCCCCCCATCTCCCCTGACACCCAGACAACTTGCGGAGGTCCTCTGTCCCTCTTCCACCAACATCCCATCTCCAAATCCCCCACCCAACCTAGAAAAAATTAGTCAGTGCTTCTGGTTTACAACCATCTTACTAAGATCTCTGGTAAATTATAAAATGCCTCTCCTCCTCTTTCTGTCCTCTCCCCTTCTTCATGGAATTAATGGCAGACTTTTGTTAAAAACAGTTAACAGGGGACTTCCCTGGTGGCGCAGGGGTTAAGAATATGCCTGCCAATGCAGGGGACACGAGTTCGAGCCCTGGTCTGGGAAGATCCCACATGCCACATGCCGTGGAGCAACTAAGCCCGTGCTCCACAACTACTGAGCCTGCGCTCTAGAGCCCGCGAGTCACAGCTACTGAAGCCCGTGAGCTACAACTACTGAAGCCCGAGCGCCTAGAGACCGCGCTCCGCAACAAGAGAAGCCACCGCAATGAGAAGCCCACGCACCACAACGAAGAGTAGCCCCCGCTCGCCACAACTAGAGGAAGCCAGCACGCGGTGATGAAGACCCAACGCAGCTAAAATTAATTAATTAATTTGTTTAAATTAATAATTAAAATAATTTATTAATTAAATTAATTTGTTTTTTAAAAAGCAGTTAACAGCAATGCAAAGACCTCATGAGATGTTTAACATGTGTCATTTCCATTGATTAAGATCTGAGCCATTTAAAAAATAATAATAAAAGGAAGCATGCCGAAACGAAAAGTTAGTTGAAAAGGTCAAATTCCTCAGCTGGAGAATCCTGACTTTACTGCAGGCAATCGGTATCAATCGGGGCATGTATTGCTCACGTTGTATTTGATAGGTGTTGCAGCATCGAATTACGGGAAGGAGGCAGCACAACAATGAAGAGAAGAATCAAATGACTTGTCAGTAATGATGCTTCAGTCCAGGGGAGCCTCGTTTATGAGAACCCACTGTTCACATTCAGGTACTGTTCCTGCCACATGAGAACGTGGCAATGGGAATGTTCATTTATTTAAGCGAAACTGTCAGCACTGTTTCAGAGAGAAGTAAACAGTATAAAACAAATGTGTGCTGAGCGAGGCACATGGCTTTCTGCCTACAGAGGAGACACTAAAGGACCATGTACTGACTTCACAAGGACCCAAACAGGCACAGACGATGAAAACCAGCTATTATGTTTTCCCAAGAAGCCACTGTGTGTGATGGGCTGCCAGTAAATGCTGCCAATTTTGTTTAGAAACGATTCAGATAAAAACCATAAACCTATTAAGCTAAGTGTCACAGTTATTGGTATCAATTGTATTTAACCTACACTTGTACAAAATGGACATAATACATAAAAATAATACGTCATTTCAAGTAGTTTCAAATAATCGGATTGTAATAGGCTTATTGTTTTTCATGTCAGTTATAAAAATGTTAATTTTTGTCTTTATCGAGCATGACGGCATCATTTGTTTGTGTTATTATTAATACTGATGTATTTTATTTCTAATTTATGTAACCGGGGCTTGCCAATGCATGTGCCCAGCTTCTCATTAGTGATGCCACCTGGCAGCTACCACTCTCGCAGGGCTCGCCTTACGCTCTAACAGTGGGGGACAGGAGTGCAGCCCGTGGCCTGATTGCTTCCGGCCTTTGAAGCGTTCTTGATTTAGTTCCTGTGGTTGTAGCCCCGAGGACATGTTCTAAGTGGGCTGCTGACACTCCTCCTATACAAAGGGCACCTGCAGACTTCTAGAGGCTGGACTAGAGATTCGGGATTCCAGGGAGGGAAGCACACGGGGGCCACACACTCCAATAACCAGGCGGCTTCGCACAGAACCTCGTGCCCTGGGGAAATGGCAGGATACAGTCTCTAACTCTCGTTTAAAACCCATCAAGCCTCAGTTTCCCCCACATTCTTCCTCAGTGTGTCCCCTTCTCTCCATCACTCTCCGACTCTCTGTCTCTATTCTCTCCAGCCTCCCTCCTCCCTCCTCCATTTCTCCATCTTCTCCCTATTTGCTCCTTAACAGACTGTAATAAAGACTTACAAACATCTATGTTCCTTCTTCCTGATTTAAATTGGGCAAGATAGATCTTGTGGGTGTCACTGGATCAGGAGAGGTGAGGATGTGTCTCACCAATTGGAAGAAGCATAGAATTAGAAATGTGTCATTTCATTAAGTCAGTTAGGTGACACCGGGAATCCCACCCATCTTGCTAACGATCTTGCACCAGGACCCCATTTTATTCTCAAAGCAGCTGCTCAAAATTTTGTTTTCTTATTTGCAGTGAATAGGTCCAAGGACTCAATCTACTTTTCTTAAAAAGCTATTTCATTTTATGATCAAGCATTTGGGCTCCGGACTCAGAAAATCTTAACTGAGTTAAAGTCCCAATTTTGCCCACCATTGTGTGATACGTAATTTACTTCTCCATAAAATGGAATAATAATAGTGCCTATCTCACAATTTCTTTTGATAATTATGTGTCAAGTGCTTAGAAAACACCTAGGAAGAAACATACCAAGAAGCACACAAGATGGGCTTCCCTGGTGGCGCAGTGGTTGGGAGTCCGCCTGCCGATGCAGGGGACACGAGTTCGTGCTGCGGTCCGGGAAGATCCCACATGCCGCAGAGCGGCTGGGCCCGTGAGCCATGGCCACTGAGCCTGCGCGTCCGGAGCCTGTGCTCCACAACAGTGAGAGGCCCACGTACCGCAAAAAAAAAAAAAAAAAAAAAAGAAAAGAAACACACAAGAACTTCATAAAGAACAATTTAACGTTCTACTGAAGGAGATTAAAAGAAAAAGACTTGAATAAAGGAAAAGGCATCCTCTATTTTGAGGACAACATATGAATTCATTAGTATAGATCATCTCACTGTGCCTGCACATACTAAACACTCAGTAAGTGAAAGAAACATTGAAATCGAGAGTGACAACCCCCCACAGTCCCAACTAGCCCTGTAGCAAGCGCCAGCATGTAGAAACAAAAATGTAAACAAAGGATTGAAAACTAAAGCAGACAGATGGCAAATAAGCATATGAAAAGATGCTCCACATCCTATGTCATCAGAGAAATTCAAATTAAAAACAAATTGAGACACCACTTCACACCTAATAGAATGGCCAAAACGCAGAACACTGACAACACCAATGCTGGCGAGGCTGTGGAGCAACGGGAACGCCATTCATTGCTGGTGGGAACGCACAAGGGTGCAGCCACTTTGGAAGGCAGTTTGGCGGTTTCTTACAAAACTAACCTCTTACAAAACGTATTCTTACCACACAATTCAGCCATCACGTTTGGCATTTACCCAAAGGAGTTGAAAATTTATGTCCACACAAAAACTTGCCCACAGATGTTTACAGCAGCTTTATTCATAATTGCCAAAACGTGGGCATCCTTGTCTTGTTCCTGATCTCAGAAGAAATCCTTTAAGCGTTTCACCGTTGAGTGTGATGTTAGCTATGGGTTTGTCAAATATGGTCTTTATTATGTTGAGGTAGGTTCCCTCTATGCCCACTTTCTGGAGAGTTTTTATCATAAATGGATGTTGAATTTTATCAAAAGCTTTTTCTGCATCTATTGAGATGATCATATAGTTTTTCTCCTTCAATTTATTAACATGGTGTATCACAATGATTTGCATATACTGAAAAATCCTTGCATCCCTAGGATAAATCCCACTTGATCATGGTGTATGATCCTTTAATGTATTGTTGGATTTGGTTTGCTAATATTTGGTTGAGGATTTTTGCGTCCATGTTCGTCAGTGATACTGGCCTGTAATTTTCCTTCCTGTGTGGTATCTTTGTCTGGTTTTGGTATCAGGGTAATGGCAGCCTCATAGAATGAGTTCGGAAGTGTTCTTTCCTCTGCAATGTTTTGGAAGCAACCAAGATGTCCTTTAGTAGGTGAATGGATAAGTGAACTGCGGTACATCCAGACAATGGCTTATCAGTCAGCACGAAAACAAAATGAGCTATCCAGCCATGAAAAGACATGGAGGAACCTTAAATGCGTCTTACAAAGTGAAAGAAGACAATCTGAAAAGACTCCATACTTTATGATTTCAACTGTATAATATTCTGGAAAAGGCAAAACTATAGAGACAATAAAAAGAGTGGTTGCCGGGGTTGAGGGGGTGAGTTGGGGGGCGGTTTGCGGCAGGCACGGGGGATGAATAGGTGCAACACAGAGGATTTTTAGGGCAGTGAAAATACTCCACAGGGTACTGTGATGGACACATGTCATCATACATTTCTCCAAGCCTACAGAATCTACTCCAAATAAACACTAATGAGAACTACACCCTTTGGGAGATAAGGATGTGTTACTGTGGGTCCATCAGTTGTGACAAATGTACCATCTGCTGGGGGTGTCGATAACAGGGGAGGCTGTACCCTGCGTGGGGACAGGGGTTTGTGGAATATCTCTGTACCTTCCCCTCTACTTTACTATGAACTTAAAACTGCTCTAAAAAAGTAAAGAGTTGATTTTTAAAATAAAGCAGAAAAATGTCAAAAATAGAGAAGTCAAATTCTGAGGAACTAAAGAAAGGAAGAGCATCTATTAGGGGGTGGCATTGCAATAGACACCTTTTCCATGAGCCGGGCCCAGCGGGGCATGAAGTGACCAGGGGCTGTCGGCCATCAGAAGGCTGAACCGTAAGGTCCCTGGAGGGAAGCAGCTGAAGGTGGGGTAGGAATGTCCGCGTGGTCCCGCCTTAGCTGAGGGTCGGGTCTGCATGAAGGATGCGCAGCGGCGAAGCTCTCGGTCTCCCTGCCGCCTCCTCTCGGCCCTTCCACGCCCCCCCTGAGCTCCCCTTTCCTTCCTTCCGCTGCACCCCCTCTCCCGTCCCCCCTGCCCCTGAGCCTCTCTTCGGTTCTCAGCTCTGCCACTGCTCTGCCTTCCCCTCACAGCCCAGCGCTGCGGCCCCAGGGTTGGTCTCCCAGGTGCCCCCTGTTGCCCTGCCCGAACCTTGCCCCATCTCCAAGCCTGCTGTCCTGTTTCTTTTGCCTCCCAGAAGCCTCCCCGGGGCCTCACAACAAAGCTGGGATGGAGCCTGGCTACGAGGAGAAAGGGCTGTGGTCAGGAAAATGTTCGCTCCTTTGCTGAGATTACACCTCCTCCTCCAAGGGCAGGGTACCATTGTGAGGTCTTAAGAAAGAAGGTGACTTGTGTTGAAGATACTCTGGCAGCAAAGTGAAGACTGGATTAACGAGACGAGACATTAGAAAGAGGGAGGCTCGCTCAGTCTGTGCAGAGGTCGCAGGAGGTGACGGAGGCCTAACGGAAGGGCGATGGACACGGGGACACCGAGGCAGAAGGAGACCAGGGAGATGGTAGGAAGGAGGACTGACGAGGAATGGAAATGTACACAGGAGAGACGGAGACCAGAACCCCGAGGACCAGCTGTGGGCAGGGCCACGCCCCTCGGGGGCTCCAGAGGGAAAACAGCATCCTGCTTGCCTCTGTGCACCTCCGGTGCTCTGGGCGCTCCTTGGCTTGTGCAGCGTCACTCCCATGGCCGCCTCCCTCGTCGCATGGCCTCCTTCTCTCTGCGTGTCTCTGCCCCGCCCCTTCCCTCAAAAAGACACTTGTCATTGGGTGTAGAGCCCACCCGTATGGTATGGTCTCATCTCAAGATCCTTGATTACGTCTGCAAGAGACTCTCCATTACTCACAAGGACCTACTGTGCAGCACAGGGAACTCTGCTCAATATTCTGTAATGACCTACATGGGAAAAGAATCTGAAAAAGAGTGGATACATGTATATGTATAACTGAATCACTTTGCTGTACACCTGCAACTAACACAACATTGCAAATCAACTGTACTCCAATATAAAACAAAAAGTTTTAAAAAAAAAAGAGAGACTCTTTCCAATAAGGTCACAATCACAGGGTCCAGATATTCCAACAGGGACATATCTTTTTCCGGGAGAGGCACCATTTAATCCATGACAGGGCCCAAGAATCTGTCATTTTTAATGGATTCATATCCAAGTAACATGGACCAATTGGGAACAACCGGCCAAGGGAACGCCCACCGTCGGCTCTACCTGCTGTAGCAAGCTCGTCACTCTCTGACTTTCCTGTTCATGCTGGTGTCTCTCTAAGGAGGCCATCTTCTTACTGCGGATGAGAGCCTTAGCAGGGGGTCGGTAAACACACAGTCCTGGACATCCCTGGGTTGTGCTCGCACAGCTATTTCCCCTGAACTCGAATGTCACGTCCTTGTCCCTCCACAGCCATGCTTCCCAGGGCTCCGCTCCCATCTGCTAACAGGACATCTGCGGTCATTTAACAGACACTGGCACACAGACGGTAGCTCAGTTTGGGAAGGGCAATTAACCTGCCGCAGAGGTAAATTATTTGACTGTTCCTGGCGAGAGCAAAGGTTGCCTTGGATGCAGCTTCTGTCCGGCCCCCCGTGTGCCCGAAGGGAAGCGGCAAACAAAGCCTTTTCCTCCAGCCGAGCTTTCCCTGTGCTCCAAGCCGTGGAAGAGCCGTTTAGAGCCAAGTGTCGAAAAGGAACAGAGAGCAGGCTGTAACTGACTGAGTCCCACCACAATCTTGACTCTAGTAGAGCTGTCTCTTTTTTCCCCTGAAAACCCTAAAACCACAGATGATGTTATTCCACAGTTCTGCTGCCCTATAATTCAGCTGATGGGACGTTAGGAGCCTTGGTTAGAAATAACTGAAGGGATTTAACGGTAGATTATGGACACAGTCACGCATCTGCTCAAGGTTAAAACTGCAGTGAATTTCTTGAGTTCAAAAATATAATTCAGGTCTTTGTTCACCTCAATGCCTTTTACAGATGTTACCATGAAGTCCCCTAACAGGACTGCCAGAGGGACATCCCACATGTGATTTTTCTGTTTACCTGCAATGGACTTCAGAAATACCCCTTGGCTCTTTATGGAAATTGTGACATTATGAAGTAGTATTCCAAGAAACCAACAGTACATTGCACTTTGTAGGAGACCAGCCTTCAGATTTGAGCATATTTGCAGGATGAGAAGGAAGACAGAACTGTTTAATGTGCTTAAAGGGTTTAGCTTAATTAGATTCTGTGTCTTGGTCAAAATAACTTACATATCAAAAAAGAAATAGGGCTTCCCTGGTGGCGCAGTGGTTGAGAGTCCGCCTGCCGATGCAGGGGACGCGGGTTCGTGCCCCGGTCCGGGAAGATCCCACATGCCGCAGAGCGGCTGGGCCCGTGAGCCATGGCCGCTGAGCCTGCGCGTCCGGAGCCTGTGCTCCGCAACGGGAGAGGCCACAACAGTGAGAGGCCCGCGTACCGCAAAAAAAAAAAAAAAGAAGAAGAAAGAAAGAAACCCTTAGCTCTGAAGTATTTTTAATATGCCATTCAAATACCTTGTTCAAAATTACATTGAGCAGAACTATTTGGAGAAGAATTAAAGCTATTTTGTGTGTCTGTTTTAAAACCTTGTCATTGAGTTCAACTATATTTTAAACTTAGGGTCTGAATTTATCCCTGAAAAGGAGAAATGGTTTCTTTGTGCTATGAAATCTTTCCTCTGCATACTGCATAGAACATTTTCTTTTATCATTATGACTATCTCTTCCCACTGCCCTTGTTTCTTATTATGACTTTACTTGTGGGAGTCTGGTTTGGTCCTGCCCTGGGATTGTTTTCACATGTGAGGGGGCATCAGCTATACAGTCCCAGAAGCACGAGGAGGTGGGGAGACGGGTCCCCGATCTCCCACTCCCACTCAGCGTGCTGGGCCGGGAGCACTGAGCCACTGGCTGGCAGGAGAAAGAAAGATGCTTCTCCTTGTTGCTTTTGGCTGCAAGATAGTGTTAAACTATGATTTGAAAATCAGTAAATGTTTTTTTTTAATCTTTTAAATTTTTTATTTTTTTTGACATAGAGTTGATTTGCAATATTGTGTTAGTTCTAGGTGTACAACAAAGTGATTCGGTTATATATATTTTTTCAGATTATTTTCCATTATAGGTTATTATAAGATATTGAATATAGTTCCCTGTGCTGTAGAGTAAATCCTTGTTGCTTATTTTATGTACAGTCATTTGTATCTGTTAATCCCATACTCCCAATTTGTCTCCCTCCTTTCTCCTTCAGTAACTATAAGTTTGTTTTCCATGTCTGTGAGTCTTTCTGTATATAGATTCATTTGTATTAATTTTTAGATTCCACATATAAGTGATATAATATGATATTTGTCTTTCTCTGCCTAACTTATGATATATGATATGATATTTGTCTTTCTCTGCCTAACTCATTCTCTGGATTCATCCATGTTGCTGCAAATGGCAATATTTCATTCTTTTTTATGGCTGAGTAATAGTCCATTATATATATTCCATTTTATATATATATATATATGATCTCACTTTGTTTTTGAATTTTATTTATTTTTTATACAGCAGGTTCTTATTAGTTATCCATTTTATACATATTAGTGTATATATGTCAATCCCAATCTCCCAGTTCACCCCACCACCACCTGCCCCCCCGCCACTTTCCCCCCTTGGTGTCCATACCTTTGTTCTCTACATCTGTGTCTCTATTTCGAAAATCAGTAAATGTTTTATGGTCAAGTAGCTAGGGGCACAGCAACATAGACCCAGAAATGGAATCCTTGTTCTGCCACTGACATGACTGAGTGACGTGGGTAAATTTACTTAACCTCGCTGAGTGTCAATTTATCGGCAGGTGACACAGAGACCAAGGAGTGTGAGGGTCAGAGGTGAATATACATATTCAGCTGAGTATGAGGCTTGTAAACGGGATCTTGTAATGCTTGTAAACGGGATCTGCAATTACCACTTCATCTGCTTGCCTTGTTCAAAAATAACTATCCACATTGACTAAGACTAGAAGTTTTGAACTTAATGCCACATTTTTCTGTACAGTGGAAATGTGTGACCACAAGAATTCAATTTTATTTACCAGGGACAGTCTAACATATGTAAACCAAGTATGCAGTGTCAAAATGCAAAAGGACGATGTAGAAATGAGAAATTGGGAAAAATCACACCACCACCACAACAGTATATTTTTAAAGAAAAATGTGCCCTTTATCCCCCTTCTACTTTATCAAATGTCATTAAAAAAAACTATCTTTTTTTCTTATTATTCCCCCCCCCATAAATGACCTTCCCTCTAGTTAGTGATAGCTACTGGTCCTGGTTTTTAAATACTTGGAGAGTAGCAAAAATTTTGATTATTTTAACTGAAGCTGTGAACAATATAATGATTTACAATAATACATTTAGCAACTCTGAGCTAACTCATAATTTACCCAAAGGGAATATACCTTTAAGGGAAAGTAGCCCTATAATTTCCTTCCCCAATCAGCATACTATAGGGCATGTTGCTTCTATTTCATTGCCATAAATTCTCAAATTGCTACATCACAGATGACCCTAAGAATTTTAGCCTAAGAATAAAGATGGCTCTGATACAGTAAAGGAGCTCGGAGGTGGCCCTGGCTGGTGGGGGACGGAGGGACAGAGCAAAAATGAGTTCATACAGGATATGCTAGATTTCAGTGTCAGTATCGCGGTACCCCTTTATGCTGGCATCAAGGACAGGGAGCTGAACCTATTAGACTTTTGCACAGCTCAGGACTGGAGACCAGAACTGTATGCCGTGCTTATGCATCCTCCCAGTGTCCGATGAGCCACAAGAATGAGAGTGAACATCGCCATCTTACTCAGGGCGAGACTGGATGGAGAGTAACAGTCTGAAGGACACTGTGGTCAGAGCCGCCCGTGGATGTAGGGAACCAAAGACAAGCCCCACACTGATCCTGTATTGCATTAAAGAGTGTCCCCAAAACTCCTGTTCGCCTGGAACATCAGAAGGTGATCTTAACTGGAAATTGGTTCTTTGAAGACGCAATTAAGGTAAGGATTGAGGTGAGATCATAGTAGGTTAGGGTGGGCCCTGCACCCAATGACAGCATCCTTCTAAGAGACAGAAAGAGGCATCCAGAGAAAGGAAGGCCACATGAAGGTGGACGCAGAAATTGGAGGGATGCAGCTAGAAGCCAAGGAACACTATCAGAGAAGAGAGCCGCAAAGACGAAAAGGGAAAAACCAAGAATGAGCCTTGCGTGGCTGGATCAGAGATGGAGGCGCGGGAAGAACCCGCGGCTGTTCATTCACGTGGATGGATGTAGAAGTAAATATGGATTTAACACGTATGAGCACTGCGTACTGTGGTTGTGTATTGTAACTGTGTACTGTGCTTGTTGTGTATTGTGGTTGTGTAAGTGTATTAGTTTGCAAGGGTTGTCACAGCAAAGTACCACACATTGAGAAGCTAAACAACAGAAACTTACTTTCTCACAGTCCTGGAATCTAGAAGTCAGAGATCAAGGTATCGGCAGAGTTGGTCCTTCTGCGACCTCTCTCCTTGGCTTGTAGACGGCTGTCTTCTCTCCGATCCTTTCATGGTCTTCCCTCTGTGTGTGTCTGCATCCTGAGCTCCTCTACTTATAAGGACACCATACTGGATTAGGGCTCACCCGTATGACCTCATTTTAACTTAACTACCTCTTTCAAGATCCCATCTCCATATGTGCAACGGAAACTAACACAGTATTGTGAAGCAATTATACTCCAATAAAGGTCTATAAAAAAAAAAAAAGACCCCATCTCCAAACACAGTCACGTTCTGAGGTCCTGGGAGTTAGGATTTCAACATATGAATTCTGGGGAGACACAATTCAGCACATTAAAGAAGGAGAATATCCTTATTTGTAGGAAATATTCAGTAAAGGATTTGGAAGTAATGAGACATCACGTCAGCAGCTTATTCTCAGATGGTGTAAGAAAAAAGAGTTCTTTGTACTGCACTTACTTGCAACTTTTCTGTAAGTTGGAGACTGTTTCAAAAAAAATTGTTGAAGACAAATACTCAGAGAGGAGAATTTAAAATGTCGTTAATAGGTAGGTGAGACTACCACGATGAATGAAATGATGCCGTAGCACTTTGAAACCTCAGCTCTGAATTTATTCAAGTTCTTTCTTCCTATCCTTTACCAAGATAAATGCTTTACTAAGCAAAGCATTCTTCAGATAACCCATTACCACGTGTCGGCATGAATTCTTAATACTCTGGAAGAAAATGATCCTGGAAAGTATAAAATATTTACGGCCTGCTGTCTGTTCTGCCTCACTTGAGGAAAATTCTCATCTGTACACAAATGTTCTTCAGCTTTTGGGAACAGATGGTGGAGAGTAATAAAAAGACTGAAAAATTAGAAGCAGGAGTGGAGCACAGTACCCAGCAGAGGGAAGCTGTGCCCTGTGGGGAGCAAGTGTCTCTATGTTCTTGAGATAAAGAACCTGAACTGATATCTCAGCTTTAGTCCATCAGGTTCTGTCCGTTACTCCTCCTAATTTTATACACATCTCCCCTCTGTCCCCTAAGGATGTGTTATTCTGCATACTACCATTAATCTCCTCCCCTCTGCAGGACAGGTGACCTTAATGAAGAGACCACACGTGCTTTCCCTGTCATGAGTAGACCCTCTGCCATACCATCACCTTCTTCAGCCTCCTTTGCTCTACTAGGAACTGCAGGCAGTCCCCACACGAACGCCTACTTCTTACTTTCTTCAGGTCCATCTGACCTAATCACGATATTGCATCTTCACTGAGATACGCTGTCAAGAGATTCCACCGTCACATAACCAGCTTTGTTTAGGCTCGTTCACCTAGGCAATGCCACCAAACAAGAACACACCCATACTTCATAAATAGACGTGGACCCAAAAGAATAATCACTCATGCACTCATACACTAACAGTCCCCTACTTTTAAAGACCAATGAAAATCAAAACATGCCCTGTTGCATTCACAGTACTTTTTGGTACATTTGATATTAACTTTTCCTTCCTGAGAGTCATTACAAATTCACAGACTTTCAAAACTTTATCTTACTTGAATTAAGGGTGCCATTTTCTTTGTGATGCTCAAATTGTTGCAATTAGATTAGCAGAAAGCCCCTTGTGCTAGTTCCTTTGTCCTGATATCATTGAGACCCCATCTATGGAGAAGATTACCTTTCTAAGAGCACTGGTGGGACGGGCATAACATTACAGCCTATCGTCTGAACGCCTAGTGTACACATGGGAGTGTGTAGGTGGGGGAGGACAGAAGTGATTCTCCTGCTGCCCTTACTGGGCCACTTTCTATGATGAAGCTGGAGAAAATATTTTTCAAGGTCATACTTTTAAATTAAATTAATTTTAACTTAATCAATTACAATTGAAATTAGTTTAAATACTGAACAAATATTTTTAAATTGTTAATTGTTTTCTGTTTTATTTCTTCTAAAACCTATCTATCTCTTTTAATTTTTCTTTTTCTTTCCTGCGGTACGCGGGCCTCTCACTGTTGTGGCCTCTCCCGTTGCGGAGCACAGGCTCCGGACGCGCAGGCTCAGCGGCCATGGCTCACAGGCCCAGCCGCTCCGTGGCGTGTGGGATCTTCCCGGACCGGGGCACGAACCCGTGTCCCCTGCATCGGCAGGCGGACTCTCAACCACTGCGCCACCAGGGAAGCCCTATTCCTTTTTTGATATGTAAGTTATTTTGACCAAGAGACAGAATCTAATTAAGCTACTCATTAACCACCATTCCGTAGTCAGGCCATTGATAGCTTCATTCACGAAGCCCATCGTACTTGCGTTTGTGGAATTGAAATCTTACACCCAAGTACAGGAGCATAGACTGTAGGGTACAAGGCACAAACCAGGGAGGAGGGGGGATTTTTAGGAGAACTGACCCTTCCCAATTTCTCTCAGTCCCTCCACCATGGGTCTGGTCACTCTGGCCACCGCCACAGAACAGGGCTCAAGGATTGTCCCTCTAAATCTGCCATTTTGAGAACCTCTTGGACCATCCTGGCTCAATGAGGCCACCGCACGAGGTATCTTCTGTCTTAGAGAAATTTAGCAAAGCAAGCTTCTTTCCTTTGGTTTCCAGAAAGCCAATGTAGCAAGTTTCACTGCTCATGTGTTTTAATAAAGGGAAATGGCTTTAAATTTTCATAAGTTCTTAGTAACGATAAGATTTCACTAGGAGCATTTTGGAAGATCTTTTTCAACTTGCCTCATTACTCTTGAACACATACCTACAAGTAAATGACCCTTGCTCCTTAGAAGAACAAGAGGAAAACACTCTTCTGGAGGTGTGACAACTGACAGACTTGAAAGCAGCAATTTGCTTGAGTTTATTTATTATCCTTCTTTTATTGACTGATCTTCTCTGAAAAAAATCTGAATGCACTAATTATGGAGAGATGACGTGCACCACAGAAGGACTCTTCTCTTCACCAAACATTTCAACCTAGTTTCTTTAAAAAAGCAAGACCCTTGGCTCAATTTAGTGATGATTTAGATACCACGGAATATTACTAATAGTCATGCACAGGTGTGACATTAATTTTGAAAGACGTAATAGCACCAAAAGGTGGAGAGTGCAGGTCTGACCTTTGCCACCAGCAATGCCACCCCCGGTGGAGCTGGTGATTCCCCTTCTACCAAGAGCGGCACAACACCCTAGAAGGTCTGGACGATTGTCACTTAGGATAGGTTCAGGCCTGTGAGAACTGGGCAACGTGGGAAAGGGGGAAAATGTGTGCCTTTCTTGGTGAAATAGTAAATGTAGGTAATTTGGTACTTCTGAGGTTTGGCATGGGCACCTAAGGCCTCTATGAAATATTAAAAAGATTGTGAGCTCATCATGGTTTGGGGAGGAGACTTGAAAGGAAAGGATACAGGAAAAGTATGGAAATGACTCTGAGTGAGGCTTGGTGCGGGATGATGTTTCCACGGCAGGGTGATTTCCAGGAATGATAAAAATCATGATCATTTTTAAAATCCCCTAAAATTCTGCCAGGCAGCCAAATGGTGTCTATTTGATTTTACAATAATAACTGGCATGTACTGAACACTTACTAGGTGTCAAGCATTACGCTAACTTACTTTTTATTCATTATCTCATAGTCAAGGCACAGTGATGAAGTTCCTGTAGAAAGCCACAGGGACAGTAATTTTAGATTATCACCCAGAATGTTAAAAAGCCTACAGCGTGGAGGGCTAGGACCCATCCTTGTGGCTCTAACAATTGATATAAATAACAAATAAACTGAGATGCTGATAGCATTGTTCAGATAATATACGTCTTTGCTGAATTTTGGTCTAGTTGCTCCACCAATTTCTTGAGAGAGAAGTGTTAAAATCTCAAGATATATTATGGAATTGTCTCCTTCTCCCTTTAATTCTGTCAATTTTCACCTCTCGAATTTTGAAGCTCCATTATTGATCACACACAGGTGAATGATTGGCATGTGTTCCTGTTCAACTGACCCTTTTATTATTATGAAGTGCCCTTATTTATCTCTAGGAATGCATTTTGCTTTGAAATTCCCTTTATCTCGTATGAGTACATCTGCTCCAACCTTCTTCTTTGCCTCCTCTGTTTTTCATGCCTACATTTCTCCTCTTCTGCCTCTCTTGAATTATTTTGGTTTTTCTTTTTTAAAGAATTCGCTCAAGCCTGTTAAAGGTGTGATAAATCAGATAAGCTGATTTTTTGCAGGTGATAATCTCAATGGCTACAACCGGCCAGAAGGGAAATCTGGTTGCATGTATCAAAATCCTTCATAATGTACTTGTCCTGTAGTCTAGCTAGTCTACTTCTGCACACTTACGTTTAAAAAAAAATAAATCATAGATCCAGTCTAGACCCCAGACTTATGTTTCTGCTCCCAGAGTTGACAATAATTGCTGATATGATAGTAACACTGTAGATGTACTATCACCACGTAACATGTCATAATAACTGCTGACAGTCCTCACCTTCCCCACCCCCCGCACCCTGACCTTCCACTGCTTTCCCTCTGCCGCTCATCTTAATGTCTCACTGGCATAAAATTGACCGTACACCTTTTAAATTAATTTTAACCCTTAGAATGTCACAAATTAAGAAAAAAGTTTTAGAATAAGCGGTGCTTTCTTTGAACTATTTAATTATGAAATTCTTCAGGCAAAGAAAAAATATCCTAATAAACACCATGTGCCCATCATCTAGGTTAAGAAATAAAATTGTTTGTGAGCCCCTTCTCTCTTGACCTCCTCCACTGACTTTCTCTCCTCGTCATTCCCAAATCTGCTCCTGTTAAGGTCACCGACACTGTCCCCATGGCTAATCCAGTCATCCCATCAGCCTCCGTTACACCTGATGTACCAGCAGTGACAGTAGCCAGTGACAACTCTCCTGTCCTCCACGTGCTATTCTCACGGGCTTCCCTCATCCTCTCCGCTACCCTTCTTCATTGCTTCAGCTGGTTTATCCTATTCTCTTTGACCTTTAAAGGTTGGAAAATCTCACACCTTGGTCCACAGCCCTCTTCTCTTCTTGGTCTGCACCCTCTCCTTAGTTGATCACCCTGGTCCCATGGCCTTTAATAGCTTTGATCTATGAATCCTGTTTACCCTCAGCATTGAAGAGGTGTCTTCAGCAGCAGATCCTGGGACATCTCCTCTGGGGTCTCTAATAGGCATCTTAAACCTAACATGTTCAAAGCAAAGCACTGAATTGCTACCACTCAAAAAATTCCCTCCTCCAGCCTTCCCACCTTGGTAAGTAGCATCACCACCCTCACTGTTCGTACCTCGATCCAACTTTTCAACAAGTTTTACCAGATGTCCCTTCCAAACAGCCCAAGTGTCTTTCCTTATCTCCATCTCCACCACACCCTCTCCGATCCCTCTGCCTGCTGGTCCCAGCCCCTCTTTCCTCTCCCATCTGTTCTCCACACGACATTGGAAGGGGTACTTTTAAACATGCAAATCAGACCATTGCTCCCCCTTAAGACCCCGAAGACAGAATTAACTAAAGCAATCACGACGTCTGTCTCTCTGTGGAGCCGCAGACGAAAATTTTAAATCCTTGGACAGGTCCTTTGGGTGACGACTCAGAGTAACGGCCCAAGCGTCCTGTCAGTCCAGCTACTTGTTCGAGAGCCTCCTTGCACATTTACAGCTTGTCTCCTCATCCTTTAGGGGCCACTCAGAGCTTTGCATTGGGTAAAGGTTAAGTTGTGGCAGCCCTGATTCACAATGCAGCCGCTGGCAAGTCAGACACTTAGTGCTGGGCTCCATTAATTCTCCCCAATGTCTTATTTTCCACTGTTAGACCCACTCCTGAGTTTGGGCCTGTATCAAACAAACTCTTTCCTGTAAATAGAGATTTACCCTAAAGGGATACTCTTGGATTCAAATAGTTGTTATTCATTTAGCCTAAGGAGTTGAACATTTTCAATACGGTTGTAATTCAATCTATAACATTATGCAAGCATTTTCCAGGTGTTCCCAATTGCCCTTCTGAGAATGTCATTACTCTGCTCAGTAATATGCTGTGTTTCCAAACTGCCTCTCAAAGACCAATCTCCGCCCTCCACCTCATACTTCGAGAATTCTCTATTTCCCACAATATCCTGTCTCCAGAGCCAGCTACGATGAAGCCACTCTATTCACGCACCATCTTTCACTTTCCATAGAATGCTATCTTTCCCACCCCACATACCATAACTTCAACCCCTTCTTTGCTTTAAAAATAAAATCATTCTAACTTTCAAATCTCTATTTTAAAAGTGCCTTCTCTTATGCTCTTATTGTGGAATGAAAAAGTGCTTTTCACATATTTCAAGAAAAAAAAAAGTGCCTTCTCTGGTGACCCTCCCGTTAGAAATGTTCTAATCACTCCAGCAACAGTTTCAGCCCGCATACTTGCAAACATTCTCTCCTGCCCCACACATACATATGAAAATCTCTAATATCTGAAAGAAACACACACATTACCACAAAGAGTAAATTAAAAATCATCCAAACCTGAGGGGAACATAATGCTTCTATTTCCAAGATCATAGAATTCTCAGCATGGCAATAATTACTAAGTAATCATTCAATGTTATTTAACTCACCATCAGGATAGGCAGAGGAGCAACAAAACTACTAACACGGAGCATTTTCACAGTAACTCATAGTAACATAGTAACTTCGCTGATTTCCCCCAACCCCATGCTCGTCTTCATACACTATATAGGACTTTAAGTTAAAAAAAAAAAAGAAGTAGCAATACATCCACAGAGAATCTATCAAAAATATTTCATTGTTAGATTTATCTTGCTCAAGTGGCTTTTAAAAAGTGATGGTGGGCTTCCCTGGTGGCGCAGGGGTTAAGAGTCCACCTGCCGATGCAGGGGACACGGGTTCGTGCCCTGGTCCGGGAAGATCCCACATGCCGCGGAGCGGCTGGGCCCGTAAGCCATGGCCGCTGAGCCTGCGCGTCCGCAGCCTGTGCTCCGCAACGGGAGAGGCCACAACAGTGAGAGGCCCGCGTACCGCAAAAAAAAAAAAAAAAAAAATGATGGCTTCTATTCTAACAATCAAGGCGATGGAAAACACCTCAAAATCAGAGAAGAGGCCAAACACCAATATCCAAAAGAAACGTTGGAAATAACTATGAGCCATTATCAGTAAGGAAATGAAGATGTTTCTAGTGAAGATGGAGACCAAAGTCCTCTTCCTTCATTCCACAAACTTTGAGTTCCTACCTTGCACCAGGTTTTGGGCTAAGTCCCGGGAACAGAAAGGTGAGAAGGAATCCACTTCTGTCCTGGAGGAAATCACATGTTCGAGTGGAGAAGTTGAGAAAACAGCCATCATCAGAGCGTGAAAAATGCCCCCCAGAGGGGCCGGGAGATATCAGCTAAGGGTGCGGTATCTAAGCGGAGGACAAAGGAATGAGGAGGGGAAGTGTGGGGCAGGGCGGAGAGGGCATTTTAGACGCAGGGGCAGGCTGTGCAAAGGCGCCAGGGGAGGGGAGCTTGGTGCAAGCAGCCGGGTGCAGGGCTCAGGGGCCTGTCCCGCTGTGAGCAGTACAGGCATGCCACACCCAGGGGCCACCATTCCTGTCGCAGACATCTCCACTATGCTGAAATGTTTTCTATTCTTAAAATAATTTTGCTAGCCCCCAAAATGGACATTTTTTAATGTTTATAACCATTTTCTGACAGATAGTAGTAAAATCTCTCCTTCTAACAAAAACTAGTGCATTATGACAACATTCTGATGATGAAAATTAACTATTATTCTAAATTATAAAAGCATATATTATTATAAATTATATGTAATAGATTATATTATGATATATATTATATATGTAAGAGGACATGATATATATAATATAAATTCTGCTCCAATTTACTAAGGAGGACTACATGTGATCATCAATAAACAAGAGTTGCAACTCTAGCTAATACTCTGATTAGTCAGCATTTTTTAAAATAAATTTGTTTATTTATTTATGGCTGTGTTGGGTCTTCACTGCTGCGCGCGGGCATTCTCTAGTTGTGGAGAGCAGGGGCTACTCTTTGTTTCGGTGCGCGGGCTTCTCATTGCGGTGGCTTCTCTTGTGAAGCGTGGGCTCTAGGCGTGCAGGCTTCAGTAGCTGCAGAATGCGGGCTCAGTAGCTGTGGCTCACAGGCTGTAGAGCCCAGGCTCAGTAGTTGTGGCGCACAGGCTTAGTTGCTCTGCCGCATGTAGGATCTTCCTGGACCAGGGATCGAACCCACGTGCCCTGCATTGGCAGGTGGATTCCTAACCACTGCACCACGAGGAAAGCCCCAGTAGGCATCTTAAAACTCGAGAAGAACCGTCATTGGCGTGAGACGGATGGGGAGGTATACTGCCTCACACTGCACTTCTCAGAGTGTTTACCTGGATGGTGAAGCCACTTTAAGTCTTCCATCACTTTCACTGTGACAGTTTCTATGCAATAACATCCATTTGCCATGATAACCCACAAGGCAAGGATTACACATAAGTTAGGTATATTATAATAACGCACTAAATGTAGCAATTGTTTACTTGTTGCTACGGAGTTTTCATCAAGATGATAATTAAATGCTATTAAAATTTAGAAGCATGTTGCAGATTGTTACAATGTCTCCATTTCTAAGATAAAATACTTTTTCCCGGTGTCAGAAAGTAAAATTTGGATCAGAAAATAGAAAACTGAAAGCTACTAGAGAAGAAAATGAAAAACATTATTGAATAAATATTTGGAGATAATAAATGAAATGGCAGGGAAAGCATAGGTCACATCGTTAACACAACAAAGGATGAGGCTGAATTCACTACCATCATCTGCTTCCTTGTCCACTGTAATTGACAAATTTCACCAAATACGGAAAAGGGAAAACAGACCAAACTACATTAAGCTAATTATTATCTCCTGGGGACTCTGAGTTCCTAGTTATTTTGATTAATTTTTAACCCTCCAATTGGGTTCAACAATTTGATTCATATAATTTACATAGAATGAGACTGCTCAGGATTCCGAGCCTCTCTTCTCGACGCCACCCACCAACAGACACTTCCTCCAAGTCCTGGTCCTCCAGCTCTGCCGACCGCCCCAGCCCAGCCCTCGGGGCCACACGATGAATTCTCAAGAGAGAAGGGGGCACAGCCACCCTCTCTCCTGCCATCTTAGGACTGAGACTCTCTGAGGACCTTTTTAGAACATCCTCACTCCCTGTCTCCTCCCGCTGTTGAAAACTGCCAATCTACAATCAGAATTAGTTTTAGAGGATAAAAAAAAAAAAAAAAAAAAACGGTAAGAGGAAATAATAATGTTCTTCCAAATATCAATATAAAGGAACAAGTCCTTAAGCCACCTTCCTGTGGCTCGTCCATCTCTGCATCTGAAGGGGCAGCAGACAGTGTGCAGCACCTGCCCGGTGGCAGGAGACTGTCAGGTGCTGTGTGACCAGGATGGTATTTCCTGGGTGCAAGATGGGACACAGCCCATGACATCCTCCCACAGCTCAGACAAAAGGGGGCCACAAGCGAGAAAGAGAGACACACACAAGGATGGAGAGAAAAAGAGGGAGACTATTCTCAAGAAGATCGCTTTTCAGAGAAACACTTCACAGTCCAACAGGGCAGGGATCCGCACAGGAGCAGTTTGGGAACAGAACAGGGAGAGTCAAAGTCCTGAGTGACTAGAATGAAAGCTCTGTTCCAAGGACACACCCGTCCTATGTAGACTGTCAGTCCCCAGAGGCTCTGAGAACAGTGAGAAATTCAGTGAGGAAGGGTCTAGAAGGGACCTTCTGACCTTTGGTAGTGTATGCATTTTTATAAACGGATTCAAATGATAGAAAGGAGAGAAACAGAAATAGGGAGAGGAAGACAGGCAGACAGACAGACAGCTAAGCCTAACAGGATTTGTTGGTGGCAGATAATCAGCTCTATTTTGGGTATGTTAAGTTATGAAATAACCATGGGATATCTAGGTGGCAATACTCAACAAAGAATATATAGATTGGATGAAGATTTGGAAAATCCTTTCTTCCAAAAAGATCTGGAAATGCATATAAATATTAACGCCATGGGAGCAGCTGAGATTACTAAGGGAAATGGAAGAATGAAAAGAGAAAAAAGATCAAAAAGAAAAGGGGGATGAGGTGCTATAAATAATTCGCAGGAATTTCTTTCTGGATTCAGGAAATACATGCTTGAGCTGCCTGAGGGTAAGTAGAAGGTTTCTTTCCAAGTAGATAGCCTGATACCACTTGTCTCACAGTTGTAATAACTTTTTGCTCTTATTTCATCAGTTTCATTTAATTCTTATAGTAGTTCTAACTCCCCACCTCAAAACAGAAAGGAGGAAATCAATATAAAATTATTTAGCATCACTACACGTCCTTTAAGAATGACTAATTGAGGGCTTCCCTGGTGGCACAGTGGTTGAGAGTCCACCTGCCGATGCAAGAGACACGGGTTCGTGCCCCCGTCCGGGAGGATTCCACATGTCGCGGAGCGGCTGGGCCCGTAAGCCGTGGCCGCTGAGCCTGCGCGTCCGGAGCCTGTGCTCCGCAACGGGAGAGGCCACAACAGTGAGAGGCCCGCGTACCGCCAAAAAAAAAAAAAAAAAAAAAAGAATAACTAATTGAAATATGGTCCAATGAAGCAAAAATGTAAGACTGTGTCCATAAGACAACCCATGTTCCACCTGCATCTGACACAGCCCTCATAACACATCCTGGGGCTTGGACGATAAATCCATGTATTGTGACCTCTTGGTACATTTTGAAATTATACATAGGTGGTTTACAAAATGAAGTGTATGTCTGATCACAAAATCAGCTCCTGAAAATAACTGTCTGAAGACCTGTTTTTCCAGTTTTTGCCCGAGCACAGGGGGCCTCATTGCTGCTCTCCATCCTGAACCGCTTTCAGGGGGTGTTGAAAGTCAGCAGCTGCAGCAGCACATGATTTAATCCTTGTAGAGGTAGATGGCAAGGGCCAGGGTCAAGTGCCAATTTGTAGTTGACAGGGAGGGTCAGTTCCCTTGCTCATTTACTTGTAGGCAAACTCAATTCCTTGAGGTTTCAGGACAAAAGTCACTGCTTTCTGGCTGGTTGTCATTTGGGGGCCATTCCAAGCTTCTAGGGGCCACTCCCATCCCGCAACTCCTGGACCCCATCCTCCATCTTCAAAGCCAGCAAGATGGGCGGCATCCCTCTCGCGCCCCAAATGAATCTCTCCTCCTTCCTCCCTCTCCTCTCTCCAACCCAGCCAGCAATGACGCTTCACTTCTAAGGACTCACGTGAAGAACGTTGGCCTATGTCAGGCACCTAGTAAGTAGCAGCACCTGGTTGAAACCCAGGCATCTCAACCACAGACCCTGGGCCCTTAACCACTCGAAGATGCTGATTTCCTAACAAAAAACAGCAAAGGGAAAGCGGTGCCAGGCTGAGCCACGCTGGAGACCGAGGTGGAAAGAAAAACCAGCTCTACTGATCCTGTCTTTACCTAAAACGTTAATATTTTGTTTATCATGGATATTTTGCATTCGTTTTGATATTTAAAATCTTTCATGTAAATGTTATTTATCTTGATTACTGAGTATCTGGCACCTCCCAGCCCCAACCCAAAGCATGTGCCTGAGGTGAGGGTCTCCCTTCTCCTCACCCTCCTCCCTGGGCCCTGAGGGGAAAGAACACACTGCTGACTGCCCTGAGTGTGAATCTACGTAGGCACGCGGCTTTCCCAGACCCAGAATTCTCAGCTGCTTAAAAACAATGATTCCATGTGATGGAAAATGGGAAGTGGAACCAAGACAGTTCATAATATTCTGAAACATACCGAGTAATAAATCTTATCTTTATCTTACCCGTTGATCCAGAGGAGAGATGAGTAATGCAGGTAAAGAAGACAGGACTCATTCTCCTCTTTACTGGGGTGTGTTTCACTTTTCTGGAAGGGCCCCAAACGTGGTCAGAATTTCATTTGCTCAGAAGAGGGAGCTCTTGCTTTTTGTTTCCCCAGCACCTAAGGCTTTGGGGTCTTTGTTTCCTTGTTTTGTAAACACAGGAAGAGTATTAAGGAATCTGTATAAAAGGCCAAGTCACCGTTTGAGTTGATCACACCATTCCTGCTGGGAACATCTGTCTTCCTCCGACCTTCTGATCCTTCTGTCTCGCGTCCCCTGTGAGCTGCCATCTTGACGGAAGTTTCCCGAGACTTTAACTCTCTGCGCCCACTAGAGGGCCACTGACACCCACCAAAATGAATTTCAGAGGCATGAAATTCAATAAACTGGCAATTACTCTACAAAGGCATTCTTTTAAGACAATCGTTTCTTTTAGACGGTCTTTTAAAGAATTTGTTTCTTCAGTATTCATTTTATATATAGTATTCATTTCAATCTCAAGATCCCCTAAGAAGTCCAATTTAAAATGAAAAGCTATTCACATAGCCTCCGAGTATCCAACAAACATTTAAATGCTGCGTCATGCATTCTGTAAGAGTGAGGCCACAAAACGGAGAAAGACTCAACCCTTATCTTCAAGAACAGACGGATTAGAAGCATAAAGAATTCATCACAGCATCGGACGACAAGCGTCAGCGTAGACACAGGAAAAGGCAGTGCTGGTGAGAGTGGGATCAGCTGCGTGTGTGTGTGTGTGTGTGTGTGTGTGTGTGTGTGTGAGCTAAAGACCAGGAGCACAGAGGGAATATGACCTCTGACTCCGACGTAAAGCAACATGCGTTTCCTGTGCAAAGTGGGGCAATCTATATACTCCGCAAGTGTTTATTACTTGAGAGTTAGGGAGTCTGTTCAAGCTGGGGTGGCGCTGAGAGCCCGTCACCTGTGCTTTGCCACCATCTACAGGTGCTAGCAGTTAATACTGGGAAACAACGCTAAACTGGTGAGAGCGAGGGGATACGAGTGGCCATCAGTAGTGCTGGCCAGAGTTCTCAATGAACGAGATGGAAACACAAACACACACGCACAAGCACACACGCATGTGCACACAAGCAGTGGGGAGGAACAGCATCAGACATACACTTCATTTTGTAAACCACCTATGTATAATTTCAAAATGTACCAAGAGGTCACAATACATGGATTTATCGTCCAAGCCCCATTGGATTGATCAGAGAAAACAAACATACAAACAAAAAACCCGGGTCATCCCCAACACCCGACTGCATTAGAAATCTAAAGAGGCCTACTCAGCACCATAAGAAATGGAAGTTTTTGAAACCCTTTAAAAGATATTTTTAATTTTAGAAAGGGTAAAAGCAAAATGTATTTTCTCCAAAAGCCATGCCATGTAGCCTGACAGGGAAACTCCCTCCCCTCCTGCTTTGAGAAGCCAGAGAAATCCGAATCCAGTGGGTGTCACGCTGTGTCCTGCTTGGTGAAAGGGAACGTGCCTTCTCTTTGGCATGAGGAGGAGGTGACGGAGAACCTGAAGAAATGAAATGCCTGCCAGTCCAAAGGTAAGGACTCTTGCTGTTTGTCCCACTTACCTCTGCCCCAGGCTCCGAGCCAGCTCAGATCAGAGAACAGTCAAGGGAGTTCTAAGCCCTGAAAGGCCTTGGTTCAGCCCTTTGTCCCCAGGAGCTCCCAGGATTGGAAACTAGGGGCAGAGGTACCTGGGTAGAGAGACCCACCTGGAGAACCATGTCTGATACCGGGTTCTGGCCCTCAACCATCCAGCCACATGCTGGGGTGGCACCCAATGGGTCCCCCAACTCCGGACCCTGGGCCAGTGGGGGGATTCGCAGGCAGAGCGAGAGAAGGGCATCAGAAGTGCTGGCTAAGCCCCGCGCGGGGGACACACAGCTCAAGTCGGGGCTGTAGGAGAACAGGTGCCTCCAGAGCCCTGCAGTTCAGGCTCCTGAACAGACTTCACCGGGGCAGCAAACGCTAAGCTTTCAGGCAGGAAGGTGCGTGATCAGAATGGAAGGTATTCGTGGGCATGAAGCAGGAGAGGATGATGGGGTGAGAGAGGACACTGTGCCTGAGGGCACCCCCCCAGGAAGGCCGGCTGGGGGGACACAGTCCAGCTCCGTGAGTGACCTCTGGGCCCTACACACTTGTATTTAGGCCTAAACCCCAGGGTCCCAGGGAGCAGGGCCCGGACACCATCACTTAGATAAGCACGCAGCTTCAGTGCTCAGGTAACAGCGGTGACGCAGACTCAAAGAGCCGTCCCCCTCCGCCCACTACTCTGAACCCAGCGCAGCTGCAGGGCACGACGGCCAAGGTGGGAGACCCGACCCCGCATGGAGGGGCGACCCAGTCTGGCAGGAAGTGGCTCCTGGGCAGATGCTGGAGGCCAGCAGACCCCGCAGCAGGGGGCCTGGGAAGGAAGTCAGCGATGGGCCCCCATGGCTGTCCAGGAGGCCAGACACGCCCTCTGGGACCCGCAGACATAATTATAGGCGCTCTGATGGGGGCTGGAGGTCCTACACTAGTGGGGGTGGGGGATGGCGGGGGGGCCAGGGAGGCCCAGGTGACGTGTTGCAGCGGTCTCTGCACACAACACAGAGGATGAGCTGAAACCGTAAGCTCCTTAAAGCGGGATCCACGTGTTCTCCTTTTTGTGTCACTTTGACACTTCACGCTGTTGTGCAAGGCGGGTAAGCAAGGCTGCTCCCGGGCAGGCGGGGTCAGAAGGAGACGGTGGGCGCGGCAGCAAAGGTCCAGGGAGCTGGCAGGGGCTGTGCTGGGGCCACAGCGCAGATGTACCACCAAGAGAGGAGAAGTTCGGCCAGTAAAATGAACAGGGTTTGGTTTCTGAATGACTGGGAGGGTTGAGGGTTGATTCGAAGACGTCAACAAGTTTTTGAACTTGGACAACAAGGACAGGTTGTCAAAGAGGAGTTTTGGGAAACATTGAAGGCAAGGGGCTGGGGAAAAGGCAGTGTGAAGCAGTAAAAAGCTGGAGGATAATGTATGTCAGGTATACATCCAGGGTGATTACTATCAATTATATATAATAACTAAAATCAGGGTTAGTTGATTTTAGAGTCGAGTCGAGTCTTAGGGGACTCGAGCTGATGAATACACAAGAACGACCGGCAAGTGGCACCCTGATTATAAATTATGCTTCTGACACACTTGAGGGCACTTACAAACATTCCATCCATCGCTTCAGTGTTTAGAAACACCTTTGAAATTGTATTTACACCACTAGCCTGTTCTGCCAATGCAGAGACACTTTCCTGGAAAAAGCTCAACTTAGCTCGCCCCATAAACAAGTTCATGAAGGCTGAGGGTGACTGTCTAATATTTGACAGGTATCTTAATAAAGGAAATGCCCAGGGCTACTGGAGGATGAAACCTTGTTGATGGAGCTAGAGGGCCAAGAGATAAAACGGGGGTGTTTTAGATGCTGCCTTCCAAAATAGCCTCTTATTCCTCTAAAGATGGGCTCTTTGTTCCTGGGACTATTTTTAATTTTGGATTTCATCTATTTCTACTCCACTTTGGTGCAATCAAGTTCCAAGAAGAGGCTCGTAACCTCCGAATATTTCAATTAGGAAGTACAGAGTAGAACTGGAAAAGCCTTATGCCAACGTGGGGCACCCTTAAGAAGCATTTCCAGCCTGTCATTGAAGTGAAGAGGTTACAGAACTGGTAAGAGGACCAGAGCTCTCACTTTCAAGTGTCTATCTTGCCCCCTCCCCACACCAGACACAAAGCTGACACACACACCACTGACCGGAGAACTGTGGACCGACTGACGACTGTCCTCTCTCAAATTCGAATGCCCTAGGGACGCGGGAAGTGTCATCACTGGGCTGGTGTGGCCTCTTTCTCTAGGTTGCTCCCTCCAGCTGCCTGAGTGAAGGTTTTTATTGTCTGGGGAGGGGACGGGAAGGCAGGAAAGAGTGCAGGATGATGGCAGGCTAGACTGGCATATGCCATTCTGGAAACCATCGGACAACGCAGAGAAACTCTAACCATTCCCCTGTAATTATTTTACCTTGGGTGAGAAGAAAGCAGATGTCACCTTGGACACTGGGAAGTTTCCTGCACAAGGAGACTCATGGTGGTTCAAAGCATGGAGCCTGGAGGTCTTGTTAACTGAGAGACGTGGAATAAGCTCCTCAGTCTCTTGGTAGCTCTGTTTCCTCACCTGCAAACCAGGATATTTGCAGTCCCTTCAAATCTTACCGGAAGGAGGGCAATGAGGGCGCAGACATCGAGCACCCAGACAGAGCCTGGCTCAGCAAGTGCTAACAATCATTGTTATAATTACCTTCTTCCTGGAAAGAGGTCATACCAGTCACGTGGGCTGTGTGCCAATCAGCATATAACAAGACAAGAAAAACGTGTCTTGGTATAACAACCTTATTTCACAACAGTCACGCTCTGTGCCAATAAGGCTCAGGCTCTTCAGACCGGTCTTGAAGGAGATAAGCCCCTGTGACTGGCAAGAAGAGATGGGAGAGAAGCAGATCCTACCCTGCAGGCCAGGAGCAGGGGGCGCTCCATAAAAACGGTTGAGGTTGGGCTAGTGGGGCGGAGCTCTGCCAGCCACCACCCTCTGCTCTCGGTCCAGCAGGAAGCACGATGCTGGCAGGTCTTCTCTGGGCTCTGGGCTCTGGGGTGGGGCAGAAGGTGCCACTTCTATCTTTGGTCACAAAACTCAAATGCATAGGTCTCCTGATTTTCTCAAATGTCTAATGTAAGGAGTGCTCAATTTAGCCAAAATCCATGAGAAAAAATAAAAACAGTTTTTTAAAATCTGTGGGGAAGGAAAAGTTGAAATACGGTGTCTGTAAATTACTCAGATTACTACCCCAATGTTCACAGCAGCACTATTCACGATAGACAAGACATGGAAGCAACCTAAGTGTCCATCGACAGATGAATGGATAAGGGAGATGTGGTACATATATACAATGGACTATTACTCAGCCATAAAAAAGAATGAAATGATGCCATTTGCAGCAACATGGATGGACCTAGAGATTATCATACTAAGTGAAGTAAATTAGAAAGACAAATATCATATGATATGACTTATATGTGGAATCTTTAAAAATGATACAAATGAACTTATTTACAAAACAGAAATAGACTCATAGACATAGAAAACAAACCTACAGTTACCAAAGGGGTTGGGGAGGGGAGGGGAGATATAAATTAGGAGTTTGGGATTTATATATACACACTACTATACATAAAATAGATAAACAACAAGGACCTACTGTATAGCACAGGGAACTATACTCAATATCTTATAATAACCTATAATGGAAAAGAATCTGAAAAATAATAGATATGTATACATGTGTAACTAATCACTTTGCTGTACAGTTGAAACTAACACAACATTCTAAATTAACTATACTTCAGTTAAAAAAAAAAAAAGAAAACGATGTAAATTACTCAGATTCCTGCCAGGCGGAACAGAAAAGGGAAGGGAAGATGATCCCCAAATCTCCCTTCTTGTTGCTTGGAACAAAACCTCTTCCGCAGGCCTCCTTTCCTGGGAGAGGCGTGAGGTCAGAGCATCTGTGTATCTTCACTAAGATATTTGTTAAATAAGTAAAGTGGCTTGCCCTTCTTCACGTTCCCCCCGATTTGCTAAACATCACAATGACAGAGCAAAAGGCTCTTGGACTTAACATTCTCCTTGCCTTCTCTTAGGCCGTGCATAGTTTCTCTTACTGCTCCAAGACCTTCCAGTCGCCTGAGTGTTGACAGGAAAGCCTAGGCGACAAGGTCCTGTGGGTTCTCTGCCTTTGGAAGGGCCTCTCCCCGAGAGCAGAGCCAGCTCTGCAAGGGTCCTTGCCCTGGCCTGCTGCGTGCAGTCCGGGCATCACCGGCAAGACTGATGTCACCGCCCAGCCGTCCTCGCGCTTGGGTGTCGCTCCCGCACGCAGGTTGTGTAGCCACCTTCCCTTATAAACAAATGCTGTGGAATCGTAGCTGAGTTTGTTGTGGAGAAGCTTTCGTGCAGGTGCTACAGGCCTGGAAGCAGACTGCGCTGTGGGTGAGGGAGGGCTGCTCCACCCAGCAGGAGGGGCACTGATTCTACTTGCACAGAGTTGGCTTTGAATCCCGCCTCCTACAAACAAAAACCTGAAAAATGACTTAACTGCGCTACAAGTTGGCTCACTCACCTGGAAAATAATGGTAACTCTTGGGGTTAGTTTTGTCCCCGAAAAGGATATGTGAATGTGGCCTTATATGGAAATAGAGTCTTTGCAGATGTAATTAGTATGTAAATTAAGATAGGTCAGACTGGATTAGGGAGGGCCCTAAATCTAATGACTGGTGTCCTGACAAGAGAGGACAGAGAGACACAGGGAAGAGGGAGGCAGACTGGAGTGATGCGTCCACAAGCCAAGGGTCACCAAGGATTTGCCACCAGAAGGTGGAAGAAGCAGGAAGCGTCCTCCCCTAGAGCCTTCAGAGGGAGCCTGGCCCCGCCGACACCCTGATTTGGGGCTTTTGGCCTCCAGAACTGTGAAAGAGTAAGTCTTCCTGGGATACTTTGTTATGGCAGCCCTGAGAAACTCATACGGTAACCTAGTTCACAGGCTGGTTGTGAGGATTAAATGCGATTACGTAAGTAAATGCTTACTGAGTGTTAGGTATCATCCCTTTTCTTTCCTCTTCCCCGCGGACTGGGAATATAAATACTTTCAGGAAGGGCTTTGATAGCCGTGCTGTCACCTGAGAACTCAAAAGTGAAAGCCACTGGGCTCTGATTAATCCTCTTGAAAATGCACAAATTACACACAGCTGCGGGCAGCTTCTCCCCTGCATCTTGCCTTACAGGAGAGATTCTAGGTCCGAGTGGTGACTGGATGCTTCCCCTGGCCCAAGTCCTGCCTATCTTGGCCCGGGAAGTTTGGAGGTGAGCAGAAAGAAGCTATTGAGCTGCCTGTCCTCTGTGATGGCAGAGGGGCCTGGGGTCAGTCCCTCCCCGCCTCCAGTGACAGGTCTGTAAGGTGAGGGACGCCAGCCAGATGATCTCCAAGTCCTCCTCAAGCTCTCACTTCCATGCATCAGGAGTCCAAGATTTGGGGGTCCAGGAACTCCAAAAGACTGGCCCCCAGGCTGGTGGCACCTTACAAGTTGTGCTCGTCCAACAAGAACATTTCAAAAATGTTCAAGAGTTGTCTGCATTGTTCCCCAGGTTCTGAGACAGAAGTATCCGACTTATTTTAAAATGCAAGCATATCCTAATATAAAAGGTACTGGGGAAAGCACAGTAATGCATCAGGGAATAATGGTAGTTTGTTATAATTGAGCAGTTAAATAACTTATAATCATGAAAGTCTCCCCAAAAGAGAAGTTCTCTAATGCACCAAAGTCATGAGACAAAAGTCATGACTGTGAAGTTACTGAAATTCAGCAACAGGCATATCTCCAACTGTGGCAACTTAGCTGTGTAGATCTCATGCACTGAGGGGAAAGAGTCCTTATATCGAGCTTTTATTAAGAAATAAAGAATACATCCAAATAAGCTGGAGTTTTAGATTCCTTTAAGCTTGGAAATGGTTTAACCAAATAGCAGTCTGAGAAGAAAGTTAGCACGTAGCTACATACCAGGAAAAAGATCAAGAACCTTCTGAGAATGTTTCTAAAAGGAAACTATCCAAGAAAGGTAAGTTTAACATCTCCTTATACATCTTTAGAAAGCAATCGTCTCACTTAAAATGTAATTTGATAGTTAAATATAAAAATATATGTTTTCACAAATGGTAGGATTTCCTTCTTTCTCATGCCCGAATAATATTCCATTATATATACATATATAATATAATAATGGAATATTATATGTATATATTTGCCACATTTTCTTTGGCCACTCATCCACTGAAAAACACTTAGGTTGTTTCCATACCTTGGCTATTGTGAATCACACAGTAATGAACATGGGGGTGCAGATAACGCTTCCATATCCTGTTTTCATTTCCTTTGGATATATATACCCAGAACTGGAATGGCAGGATCATATGATAGTTCTGTTCTTAAGTTTTTGAGGAACCCCCAAACATAGCGGCTGCACCAATTTACATTCCCATCAGTGGTGCACCAGGATTCCCTTTTCCCTACATCCTCACTGTCACTTATCTCTTTTCTCTTTGATGGTAGCCATCCGTACAGGTGTGAGGTGATAGCTCATGTGGTTTGATCTGCATTTCCCTGATGGTTAGTGCTGCCGAGCACCTTTTCATGTACCTGTTGGTGACAACATGGATGGATTTTGAGGGCATTATGCAAAGTGAAGTAAGTCAGAGAAAGACTAATACCGCATGATATCACGTATATGTGGAATCAAAAAAAAAAAGTCAAACTCATAGAAACAGAGAGCAGAAAAGTGGTTGCCAGGGGCTGCGGGGGTGGGGGAAATAGGGAGAGGTTGGTAAAAGGGTACAGATTTTCAGCTATAAGATGAATAAGGTCTGAGAAGTGAACGTACAACGCGCTGACTAAAGTAGACAACACTGTTGTATAACTGAAATTTGCCAAAAGAGTAGGACTTAAATGATCTCACACACACAACAGATAAATATGTGCGGTGGTTAATTAACTAGATACACATACACTCCTTCCCCAGCATATATGTATATCAAATCACCACTATGTACACTTCAAATATCTTACAATTTTATTATGTCAACTAGACCACTATATAGCTGAAATTTTAAAAAAATATATGCTTTAAAAATACGTCTAAATTAAGAAGGATGATGTTACACTAAGAAATGTGTGGTGGTGAGGGTGGTGAGCTGCACAGATTCTAGAGAAAAGAACACTGGAAGGTGAGAAGCCGTCAGCTCATGTGTTGCAGGCCTGAGAACCAGGCTTATTGGAAGACCTGCCGCCATGGGACAAGCACAGCCCAGATCCCCCTTCTCAGAAATCTTCTCACTTCCAAGTGTTAACTCAGCTTCTCGGGTCAGACGCAACACCCATACATATCTGGATGCACGCATGGGTGCTGTTCACGATTAAACTGACACCATGCGTAACAAATTAATCTCCTGCAAATCAGGCTTTTAGCTTCAAATGTCCGAAACCAGATCAGCAAGTTTGGGCATAAAAGAAATTGAACAGCCCCTGGAATCTGGGCGTGAATAGCCAGCCAAATGTTAGGGAGGTCACCTCCCTGCCCACCGCCTCTGAGCTCAGGGGACCGGCTCCTTCTCAGCAGAAAGTCCTAGGAGAGAGCCACCCCTGACCACCACGTGTGGGCTTAGCAGGAGCCCAGCAATTCCTCCAGAGCCACGTGGTTAGAACTGGAATGGCAGGGGGAGGGGGAGCCACTCCCCAAATAAGTGGCAAGCTGTTGGGTGGGGGTGAGGAGGAGGGAGGATGGCTCTCACCTGGCAATGCACAGACAGGTGTATCCAAATGACAAGTATGTAAACTGATTTGGGGTGTTTATTTTATTTTATTTTATTTTGCGGTGCGCGGGCCTCTCACTGTTGCGGCCTCTCCCGTTGCGGAGCACAGGCTCCGGACGCGCAGGCTCAGCGGCCATGGCACACGAGCCCAGCTGCTCCGCGGCATGTGGGATCCTCCCGGACCGGGACATGAACCTGCGTTCCCTGCATCGGCAGGCGGACTCTCAACCACTGCGCCACCAGGGAAGCCCCTGGGGTGTTTATTTTTTCGAGACAACTTCCTGGGGTCAGATCATACATAACTAATTTTTTTATCCCTTTTTTAATCAAGAGCGCTCTATGTAGAGACCAGCTATTCAAAACCATGTTTCCTTCAACAGCCATTCAGGGTATGCCTATCATACTTCAGGGCTCATGACCAGTGCTGAGAAAACATCGACCAGGCTCACTTAGTGGGAGCCTCTTACATGGTCATTGGGTGACTTAACCTCGCAGAACCTCAGTTTCTTCATCAGAATAACTGAGACCATTAACACCACCTTCCCTGTTGTAACAAGGAGACATACGGCGTATTGCCCTCCACTCTAAAACATCCACGATCAGTTATGTTCTATTAACTGGTGATGTTAAATATGTATTACTCTAATTTATTTTCATTTTGGAAATCCAGTCATGGTAAATATTGTTTACCTTCCATTTCCCACAATATTACATTTATAATGATGATTATTGTAATAAATTCAAATTACATTTGAAACATAATTGACAGTTTGGGACAGTTCCAGTTATCTAATTAAAGTAGTTAATAGTTCATCCAAGATATCATGTCTCAGTTATTCTGAATAATTAGAGGCTGGCAATCATAATAGCCAGACAAGAAAAATTAAGTCTTTGTAAGTGAAGTTAAAATAGGAGAGGTTAAAATAATATTTAAAATATCGTCAAGTTTTTTAATGTGAATAATGTCACTCAAGTGTAAGAAACACTACATGAAGTGCAATGAGGTAGCCTTTGACCTTGCCGATATATTTTTTAGACAAAATTTAATGAGAAGTTTTGGTCATGGGCTTTAGGTTTTAAGAGCACTTTTGAACTTCCTAGAGATTAAAAGCTGCTATGCTTAAGTGGTCTGGGAGTGAGCAACTCACTTTTTCTCAGAGCCATGAGATTAGTAAAAATTTTGTCTTTCACTGACTATGACTGAGAATCCAGGAGTCCCTTCTAGAAAATTCTGCCACATAAAGGGCAGCAGGGACAAGCGATGGGAGGACGTGGCAGAGGAGAGTAGCAGGTTCATGCAGACACTGACACCAGGGTATTATCAGCATGAGTCAAATTGTGAGACATTTAGTTTTTCTTCTCCAAAGAGCAAATGCCTTAAGATCTTGAGTATCGTCAACCAAAAATAAATCAGTGTGGAAGAAAGAGAAATGGCATCTATCAGAAAAACTATACCATGTGTGCGATACGGGAATATTATTTCTAAGTCCATGACATGTAATCAAAAGAGAGCAGCATGTCATTCAAATGGTAGAAATTAAAAAGCCCAGGGGCTTCCCTGGTGGTCCAGTGGTTAAGAATCCACCTTCCAATGCAGGGGACTCAGATTCAGTCCCTGGTCGGGGAACTAAGATCCCACATGCCACAGAGCAACTAAGCCCACACGTGTCCTAGAGTCCGCGCACCACAATGAAAGATCCCAGATGCCGCAGCTAAGACCCAACACGGTCAAACACATAAATAAATTAAAAAAAAAAAAAAGCCCAGAGAAGACAAGGTCCAACACTTTGGTTCAGTAAACAGTGTAAACAGTGAAATCGCTCCTATTCGCGTCTGCTCAATTCCACTCAGGGCTGGAAGCAAAAGCAGCTTAAGAAAATGAATACCCACGTTTGATAACAAAAATGCTGAGTGTTTAACAATAATTTTATTTATTGTAAACATTCATCAGTAAGGTGATATACTTGCATTATGCTGTAAGTGCTCAGAATTAAAGATCTTCATAGGAGAGAAATAAAGTGAAATAATAATTTGAACTAGTGTCTGCTGTGTAATTCTTGTTACCTTTGAAAATGCAATTATATATTAAAATAACCAGACATAGTTCTAACTGTGGGACGTGATGTATAAAAGAAATCTTGTTTTTAGATGTGCATGTCCAATAATGGTCTTATTATTGCAATCTTGGCCAGTATTCTAGATTTAGAATATTTTCCACTCTCAAAATAAAGCATGTATTGGCATGTGAACTATATCTCAATAAAGCTGTCAAAAAACAAAACAGGGCATGTACTGTATTTAAAACACAAACATACCAACAAAAATCGCAGATAAAGCATGTATACCTTCAAGGAATATTTTTTAAACTATGGTTCATTATTTAGACTTCATCAATCTAAACATGTTAAAACTCTGGCACAGAACTTGTGCCTAGATAAATATCACCTTACTACCAAAACCCAGGTAAGAGCTAACATTTATTGAACACCTACTAAATACCACGAGATGCTCCAAACCCTTTACATGAACTAACTCACTGGATTCTCACAATTACTTTAAGAAGTAGGCGCCATTACTGTCTCTGTTCTATGAAAGAGGAAACTCAGACACAGAGTTTGTACAAATTGCCCACAGTCACCCCGCTGGCGAGGGACAGAGCCAGCCTCCGAGCACAGGCAGCGTGGCTCCAAGTGCAGACGCTTAAATCGGGTCTAGGCGAGTAGAGCCCAGAGAACTGAGGTCAAGTGCCTGCTCTGTCATCCAGTCAGAGCCCACCTGGAGTCGAGGCCTCCCGGTGGCCCTCTGGCCATATCCCCGCACCACTGTGTGCCCTTTCAAAGCTCCACAAAAGATGCCAGGGAAAGACACTGAACTGGAAGTCAGAATAAGGGCCCCTGGAATAAAGTAGCTGTACAACGCTGGGGTTGGCCCAGAGGACAGCTAGGACACCTCTCGGCACTACCGTCACTGACATCCTATAGCCCTAGGAACTCCATGGACTTCCTTCCAGAGTTGATTTGGGTCAGAGTCCCCTCTAGGAATGAATGTGCACCAGGGACTCCCAAGGCAACATGGAGCAAAGGCAGGGCTGCATGACTGTCAAGTGACCAGGTGCGAGGTTGGCTCCACCACGGGCTGGCTGAGGCCGAGGGCTGCCAGCTGCACTGTCCACGTCAAATGCTCCCCCAGGACCACGAGCCTGGAGGAAGGAAGCAGGGCCTGCTCCCTCCCTTTCCTGGACCCTAAAGAGGGAATTCTGGAAGTTGCTCTGTGCATTCTTCTCCATCTCATCGCTATTCCACCCTGAAGAATGGAGCAACCCACATGGCCCTGCTGCATGTCTCTGATGGGCTGAAAACTTTCTAGAGAGGTTACTCGGCTGTTCCGGAAAGATACACCAATGTTTAGCAGCTGGAGATGTCCCTAATTAGCCCTAAGCCTCCCTCCAAGTCATAACATGAAAACGTGAATCAGTAAAGGTGCCCGCCTTCTCCCCACTTCTGCTCTAAACTCCTGCTGCTGCTAATTACGAATCAAATTACGAATCTAATTACTGCTTTCTCTTCTGCATTCAAGTATTTTCACGCTAAGATTTATTAAGAGTTTACCTAATGTCAACCCTTCCCTCCAGGTGATCAAAACATGGTATTACTCCACCTTCAAACCTTCCCAGTTGATAAAAAGGTAGCTAAACCAAGTTTAACTAGAATCTCTCCTGTAAGGCAAGAGGCAGGGGAGAAGCAGCCCGTGGCTGTGTGTGGCACAAGGAATTCAAGACAGTCAGGTGGCGATCGAGGTAACTTCCACATTCATGGAACCATGGTAGTATGCCCCTTAATGGAAACTTTCCTTTTTTTTTTTTTTTAAACTGAAGTATAATTGATTTACAATGTTGTGTTAATTTCTGCTGTGCAGCAAAGTGACTCAGTTATATCTATGTATATGTATATGTATGAAAAAGAATATATATGTTCTTTTTCATATTCTTTTCCATTCTGGTTTATCACAGGATATGGATTATAGTTCCCTGTGCTCTGCAGCAGGACCTTGTTGTTTGGAGCTTTCCTCTCTCGAAATGAGAACTAAGGCATCTAGACCAGCAGACCTCAAGGCTGTGGGAACAGAGAGCAAAAACTCTTCAATGGGTTATTAGGTCCCACCCTGTTGTTCCCAGACTGTGGGACAAAGAACGTCATCAACCCATCACTGGCTTAAGACATACACCACGTCCTGTAGGATGGTACCCAACTTCCCGAGGGGCTGCCTCCCAGCCAGCACCGGCTGCTCCTCTGTTCTTTCAGGCCACGTGATGATGGCGTATGTGGTGAGAAGCGAGAGGCCTAAAGCTGCACTTCTTCACCTGAATGGACAATGCTCCCCCACGCAGGGTTCCATGACCATGGGCAAGGGGTGTCAGTCGGGGAGGGCAAATCCATACCCGGAAAGGATGCCTTTCCATTCAGGACGAATCCATCATGATAAGATGAGCATAACATCGTCAACTCACCACTAGGTTTCCAGCAGCACCTCCCACCCTGCCCCCCACGACCACCAGGCAACAGCATCCTTTCAGGGACTCAGTATTGGCAGACTGGGCCCTCAGCGGCGCTGGTACCCAGGCTGACTTGAGAAAGAGGATGTCCGTGCTGAGCCGTAGAAAACCTCCATCCCTGATGCCATGGCCCACTGAGCCTCCAGGTAGCTGGAGGAAGATGCTGTTCTCCACAGAATGGACCATCTTGTCCACTGATTACTGAGTCTTCTCTGCAGCAGAGATCCTTCTCTCTAGCACCTACAGGGAACAAAGATGCTGGGACCCACTGTAGTTATAGGCCTGGAGGCAAAGACAGCTGGTGAGAACACACCTGAACACACAGTCCTTACGCAAGAAAGCCTTTCCTCAGACAGGGAGGAGTCTAGCAAGACAGGCTGGAGGAACTGGGGGTAGGGGTTGTCAAGGTTCTTAGCTGAGGCCACTCAAATGTCTCCTTCCCTAATTCCCGGGTCCCACCTCTCCCCAACTAATGCCGCAAAGTTAACATAAGGGATTTAGTATGGTTGTCATTTCTGCTGCCCCCACAATTAGTTACTGGGCCCGGTCAGCCATGCCTGCCTTGTGGCTACAAGAAATGAATGCTTGTTTTAAGGCTGACCTCTGGATGCATCTGTGCCTAACCCAAGCCTTCCAGCTCTTCCAATTCAGGACTGTCATTCTGGAAACTGTCCAGCACCATCCTCGTGATCATTATTACTGCACATCAGTGGAATGCAGCCTCCAGTTAGTATCCCAATGCCTTGAACCCAACCAACATCCCAAGTCAAACAACAGGTGATGGTTTAGGCAGTCATGACACAAATCCATGTCCTCAGTGAGGATTCCCCTCCTCCATCTGCAGGAAGGGCACCACCGTGTGCTCAAGCAGGGAAGCAGCCCAGTCCCCTAATCCCATCCCAAAGATCTGATTCTGGCACTAATTCTGGTAACAAGAACTCCATCGGCCAGGGGCCAACTTGAAAAACAAAGATCATTTAAAGATTAAAAACAGAGGGAATCTGATGAAAGGAATTGGTTGTACAGGTGATGGAAAGGCAGAGAAGCCAAATCAACGACCCAAAGAGATCAGTCACACAAGAAGACACCCCCATGATGGGCTGGAGGGACAAAGGGAAGAGGCGGGGCTCCTAGAGCCCAGGGAGGTGGGCACCACGGCAGGCCCATCCGACAGACGTTAGTACCAAAGAGAAAGTGCAGCCACTGCCTGAGACACCCCAGGAAACACAGGGAGGGAAACCCCTGCGGCTTGTCCCTTCCCCCTGCTTGGCCAATCTCCGACCCTGGCCCCCACTGGCTGAATCAGCTCTTCTCAGAGTCTAGGAAATGAAGCCTGCCGGGGTCACCCCCAAGTGACATAGAGCCAAACAGGGGACAGGTGAGGAATAGATCTGATAGCAAAAACTGCCAAGAACCAGCGCCCTGTAAGGCAGGCTTGGGATGAGTAGAACCCAAGTACGTAAAGCAGGCTTCAAAAGAAGCGCTCTGGGGTGCAATGACCCCAGAGACTCGGAGCGATGCTTCTGAATGAACTCTTGTGACTTGTAAATAGAACTACTGTATGTGAATAAATGTCAAGAGGAAAGAAAACACGGTGTAGAAAAAAACCGAACAAGCAAATATATATGTCAGATAAGGAGTTCATCATTCCCACTGCGATGTTCTGGGCTCAGCAGATCCCTTCAACACACAACGGAGGCGAGCATGGACTTGCTCTGGGTAAAGCTGGAACGGGGCTGGCCGCCTAGCCCACTCACCAAGTTTATGGTATATTTGGAACTATGCACAGGCAAACACAGGCCACAGATTTCAAACACCTCTTTTCCAACCCTGTACATATCATTTCAAGACATATCAACTATGTCAGATATGTCAAAACATGTCAGACCATCAATGCTACCAGAGGCTAGAATAGTGGGGGTCAAACTTATAAAGCTGCAAGAGGTCTTAGGGTGACCTCGTCTAATGAGGAGTCACCTGCAAGCAACACACTATTTTCAGGAGAAAGAAATCTCAGAAGTTACGTTCAAAGGCAGACACAGTGTTGCGATGCCTGATTTTAAAAGTTACCGTTTCTTTCCTTTTTCAAAGGAGACCTGTTAACCATGTTTTCCTTAAACTGACTCTTGTGCAACAAGATGTGTTCTTCACCATCCACTGCTCTACAGCTGAAGAAATCTGTGCCCAAAGAGGAGCGTGGCTTGCTGCCTGAGGTTACAGAGTCAAAGGCAAAGCCCAAATTTAAAACCTACCCTCCCAACTCCTAATCCTAATCCTGCTTTCTGTTTCAGCCAGCGGTGGTTGCCAAGAACAAGAGAAGTGCTCTCACTTATGGCCCGGGAGATTAAAATGAGGCAACAGCCATGCCGCCTGCCCCAGTGGCCCCTGAGGCCAGTCAGCCCTGCAAACAATTGCACCACTCCAATCTGTGTCGCAAGAGGGCTTGAAATATCAATCACGATTGTAACAGACAGTACTTCAAATGAAAAATTTGAGAGAAGGCCAGACTTGGGACAACCCTGGCTCTCATTTGGGAAGAAAGTGCAGGGTACAGTATTTCGAATTCTACGTATCACGTACATTTAGTTATCTTGTCTGCTTCTCATTCTGGGCTCTCGTGGAATATGGGGCAAAACGTCTGTCACAGCAGACCACTGCCCTTCCTTCCTGCACCTGCCCTCTACCTGCACTAGGTGCTCACACTTCTGTGTCTCTAGAAACAAGTGGTTCCAATGCATAGTAGCACTTGAAAAATACTTGCTCAATAAATGAATGCACAAATGAGTAGAAGGTGATGGCCAGTCATCTCACTTTCTGGAGACTGACAATTCCTATCGCTCTGAAGATGATGTGTCACATGTACCTATTTTGCTGGTATCTTCAATCAATCAGGCAATATGTGTGAAGTAGAAACAAGTTAACAGTCCTTGATACTGATTTCTAATAAACCTAGAGCTGACAAGTATAATTCCTAAAATATTTGTTGGAAGAATATTTACAGGTCGTTTGTTCTTGTCATATAATAATATTATATAGCATTATACCTTAGCAGTATATAAAGGGCTAATATGAACATTCTTGCTTTTAATTCAGAAATTTTTCTTAAGTATGTTAATATGCCCTTTGATACCTTGGTTTTTTTAAATTAAGACTTCATTGAGTGATTTATTTGGAAAATTATTTCTAAAAAGGAAAATGAAAAGATAAACTCAGTGAACATTAGCAGACACAGACTGGATGCAGCCAGAGTTCGTGAGCTTGGGCTGTTGCTGGAGAAGCCCATGGTCTCAAACTGGGCATCCCCGGAGGTCGACCCTGGGACAAGCCCACAAGTGCAAGGAGTGAACATGCGAGGTGAGCCAGGGAAGGGAGGACAGGCAACGAAGGTTGTGACAGTGAGGCAGGGACATAGGCACAGGTAACAGGGACTCAGCAAGGGCATTGAGCACGCCTCAGCACCATCCTGCCCAAAGGCTCCCTGGCACTTTGAGCCTGCCCACCAGCCGGCCAGCCATGGTCCCAGGAAGAGCCAGAGAACACCCTCAGGCAGAGAGACGCAGGAAGCCGACAGCCCCAAGAACAGGCCTTAGATAACTCCTCAGGTGGGCTGAAAAGACACAGGTCAGATGCCCTGCCCTCTGCCCTCACTAGGCTTGAAAACCCCGGGGCATCTACATAGACTTAGGCATCATCAAGGTCTCTTCACAGGTGAATATCCACTGTAGTGCCCAGTCATTCTCTAGAACTTACAGGGCCCGCCCAAGCTTCCTGGACGGTTCTGACCACCCCAAGTGAGGAGTGCTATAGCGTGGTCCAGTGATGACAATATTGTTGAAATACTACACTTTTATTAATGAAAACCATGCACTCCAATTATATACACTTCTGTATCAGAAATGCCATTTCAGAAACAAATATTTGAGAACCCAGGACACGAAAGGAAGAGATTCACTCATAAAAAACAAAACCAGGGAAGCTAGTCATTAACTCCTCTGCAATGTCAAATGTGCTAGAAAAAAGTTGTCTTTTAGCTCACCAACTGGCAGCCCATCTACTAAGTAAGAACGAACAGTTTGTACCTTTTGGCACTTTTCAGGGAAAACTAGAGGAGAAGAGAAGGCCTGGCCTGGGCTCCACTGAAAGGACAGAGGTGCAAGGAGGGGTCAAGGGCAAGGAGCGTGGAAGGTGGACCAAGCAGGGCAGGGGTGTCCCGGCTCCTGACGGGCAGCTCCTGGAAACACGTGTGCAGCGGACACGGAGAACCCAGTCCCGCCCCAGGGCCCTGCCAGGGCTCACAGGACACCCTGCAGCCATTGTGAGAAACACTCCAATCCCTTCCTACCACCAGGGCACCATCTGTATTTTGATTTTGCCAGCGGACCCACAGAGCCTTTTACCATTTTTTTCCTTCAGCACAGCACAGCACCCAGGATCTGGTACTGCATCCATTCGCCACGTCTCCTTAGTCACCTTTACTCTGGAACAGTCCATCAGCTTTTTAAAAAACCTTTTATGACACTGCATTTCTGAAGAACAATTTCCTCCCCTTTTTTTAATGGAATTGCCCTCATTTAGGGTTTGATGCATTCCTGGCCAGTAAACCACATAAGCGATGCTGTGTCCACTGCAGACATGCGGGGTCCATTGACCCCTCTCTAGCAGCACCCATCACAGGCATCACCCAGTTTCCCTACTGCATGGTTCTATTGCTTCCCCTGCAGTGAGTAAGCAGGCTATGGGGAGACACACGGAGGCCGGTCCTCATAAAATATTCCCCTTAGACTCAGCATCCATCAGTAATTCTTGCCTGAATCCGTCTTTACTGTGACGGCTGCACAAGATTTCCCATTGCTGGCACTCCTCACACATCACCAGCCAACACTCGGCATTCCTGTAACCCTCCTTTCTCTCCCATTTATTGACTTATTTTTTTAATTTATTGTATTTTTATCTTATTTTTGGCTGCACTGTGCCTTCGTTGCTGCGCGGGCTTTCTCTAGTTGCGGCGAGCGGGGGCTACTCTTCGTTGCAGTGCGCAGGCTTCTCACTGCAGTGGCTTCGCCTGTTGCGGAGCACAGGCTCTAGGTGCACGGGCTTCAGTAGCTGTGGCTCGCGGGCTCTAGAGCACAGGCTCAGTAGTTGTGGTGCACGGGCTTAGTTGCTCCGCAGCATGTGGGATCTTCCCGGACCAGGGCTCGAACCCGTGTCTCCTGCACTGGTAGGCGGGTTCTTAACCACTGCGCCACCAGGGAAGCCCTCTCATTTATTTATCCTTTAATTATCACTATGAACTCGAGAATTCTGTTTTTTTCGAACAGTTAATAAGTCACTACTGTACTTGTTTGGCTGCTGAAACTGGGCCAGATTTAGCCAATGAGAGTCCCATCAACTTGGCTCCTGTGTCCTTCCGACATGCCCCATCTTTTTTTCTTTTTTAATCACTCCTTATTTTGTGGCATAAGGTACCCCACGCTCATGGACCTACACTGTCTTAGCCCTGAAATAGGCCATTTCTTAGAGCAGCCCTGGCTCCTTTGGGTGAGAAACAGTATTTGACACCAAGGTCTGGGTACAAGGTGTTCATTGCTACCGAGGTGTACTTGCTTCTAGGCCTTTCAGTGGACACAGCACTCAACAATGTCTTGAGTGACTGAACAAATGAGTGCATTTCTATCATGGGGGTGTCCTTTCCAAGGTCAGCTCTTATTGGAACCAGCATTATATAACACGGTTCTTTCTACGTTCTCTCCCAGGAACAAAGAGGCCTAGAGTTCAGGCTAAGAGGAAAAAATCAATAAGGACACTGTGATAAAGGACTGGGCTCCCAGTGCAAAAGGGCACCACTCTGGGCCGGAACTACTGGGACCGAGAGCCCCACTGGGGATGGGGCTTTCAAAATCTGATCCCCGGCACTGGTCCCTGGATTTGAACCTTTCCCGTGACTTTGGACAGCAAGCCACCAGGTTATTTTAACTAGAAAACGGAGCAGTGAACTTTCTGGGATACTCGTGGAAATCACAGGGAGTTCCTTGAACCCCTCACCTGCCATCATGTCAATGAAATGAATTCCAGGATGCCCAGACTCTGGGGCAGCGCCAGCACCAAAGAGCACGTGGCCCATGTCCTCTTTTTTTTTTTTTCGGTACGCGGGCCTCTCACTGCTGTGGCCTCTCCTGTTGCGGAGCACAGGCTCCGGACAGCAGGCTCAACGGCCATGGCTCACGGGCCCAGCTGCTCCGCGGCATGTGGGATCGTCCCGGACCGGGGCACGAACCCGCGTCCCCTGCATCGGCAGGCGGACTCTCAACCACTGCGCCACCAGGGAAGCCCTACCCCATGTCCTCTTTTTAAACCATGGTATTATAAACAATTTCAAACACACACAATCGTGAAAGAACCTGTGTGGCCTCACCCACCATTCTTAGTTCATCCACACCCCTTCCTCCCCCATACATTTTGGCAAAATGATTTTAAAGCAAATTGTAAACATACTTCAATATGCATCTCCAACAGTTAAGGACAACATCATTATCATCTGCAACAAAATGAAAAGCAATAATCTCATTATCTAATATCTAATAGTACCCAGTCCATGATTAATTTTCTCCAATTATCTCAACAATGTCTTATTATACTTGGTTTAAATTAAATTATAAACAAACAAGGCCCATACATTCAACGTGATGGATCTCTTAAAGAGTATTTTAACCCATAATAGTGCTCCCTCTTTCTTAATCCCATTTACTTGTTGAAGAAACAGGGTTCTTACAGAATTTCCCACCTCCTGGACGTGGCTGTCAAATTAACTCTTAATATATGAGGAATGTTTAGCTCAGGAGAAATTATCCAGTGACCCAGTGAGTGGTAAACCCAGTGGCTGATGTGGTGATAAGAAGTATGAGGGAAAGGGTATGTTTCTGGGATCCACTGAGCAGGTGACAAAAGTCCAAAGGAAGGGACAGAAAGAAAGAGGCATTTCTAACTAAGGAAAACGCCTCTAGGAATTTGACACGGGTTCAGCTGAAAGAAGACGGCCCCCGCAGGTAGTTGATAGCTGGGCACCAACAAACTGGTGCACATTGATCTCAGGAAAACCCAAGTCCTCTTTTCCAAAGCTGTGGAAGGAGAGTCTTCCACAGGCTTCCACCATGTGGCTGCCAGAGTGCATTTCTGATAAACTGCTCTCTCCATTGGTGGTTCGTATTACAGACAGCATCGCATTACCATCATTCTTAGCACGAACAAACAAAAACATACTAGTTCTACAGCCTTTCAAACAAAACAAAACACTCCTTAAAGCTGCCTTTTAATGCTCATTCTTATCTAATTGACACCTTTTCTTTAATCTTTTTTGTCTGTTTAAATATCTGGATTTGTTATGAGGCCAAGACCCACGGGTGCAGAGAGACGCATGACCGGTTATCATGGGGGAACATGAGGGCTGTTCAGATCCTCCTAACCAGCCGTCTCAAATAGGGCACATCCCGGTTTCTCCCCTGATTTAGTCTCCTGGGGCTGTCATAACAAGAGGCCACAAACCAGGTGGCTTAAAACAACAGAAATTGATTCTCCCGCAGCTCTGGAGGCCAGAAGTCCAAAACCAAGGTGTTGGCAGGGAAGGGAGAAGCCTTCCTGCCTCTCCCAGCTTCCGGTGGCTGCCGGCAGCCTTTGTCATTCCTGAGCTTTGGCTGCATCCCTCTTTTTCTCTCCCTTCATCAGCACAAGGCGTTCTCCCGCTGCACCTGTCTCCATGTGGCTGTCTTCTTATAAGGACACCAGTCATTGGATTAGGGTCCACCCAGCTCCAGTAGACCTCACCTTATCATACCTGCAACCATCCTATTTCTGAATGAAGTCACATCCTCAGGTAGTAGGGCTTTGGACTTCAACATGTGTTTTTTCGGGAGACGTAATTCAACCTATAACGTTCCTCTCTCACATACGATTCCAAGATAAATAAGCACACAGGTGTAGCTCCAAATAAAGTACAGATTATCAACCTCCCCACAACTTAAAATCATATGTCTGCCTTATCCAGACTGACACGTGAAGTTCTACAGGCCACCGATACCTGGAGGTCTTATACAATGCTGCTATCCTAAAAACCAGGGCATCAACATTCCTTTACCTGTAAAGAATAAATGTAGGAGCTCCTAGAAGCCAGGCTGGAGGAAAGCTTGCCAGGGAGGAGCATAGGGATGCTAGGCACCAGAGGCGAAAAGGATGCAGAAAGCAGAGCCGGGACCAGAAGCCTGCACCTGTGCGAAGCCAGAACGAAGAGGTGAGACTCAGGGCGTGGGCGCTCGGAGCCGAGCAACCTTCTGCAAGTCACCGAGCTTTGCTGACTTTGTTTCCTTCTCTGTAAACTAGCTGCGCTTGCAGGGTTGTTGTGAGGGTGGAGTGAAATGATGGGTGCCCAATGCTTAGCACGCAGTGGTCGGGAAACGGAAGGTACGGCCGCCTGCTTCCGTCAGGCACAGACAGCACAGAAGAAACGCTGGAACCCGATCCAAGGACTTGCATTCCCTGGGGGAATGTCTGTGCTCCCACCTCCTCCCACTTCAGAGGCAGGCTCAGTGGGGACGTCATCCCTGCAGGGGGCCCAGGGGACACAAGGCAGGGCAGCCCTGTCATGGTAGCCTGGGGCTTAGAGAGCCATCGTGGGTGGTTTGAACCTCAGACCAACAGAAAGGAAGCTTGCGGTTCACCCAAGCAGCACCTTGACCAGGTGTTCATGGACTAAACTTTGACATTTAAACTCTGCTCCGTGGAGGGATGTGGAAAAAACAAAGATGACCAAAGGGTATGTCTGGGGCATTCGTGAGAAGGTGAGATGACCGCCAGGGATGTTCCTGCAGGCGCAGTGCCTCGTCAGCTGGGGTAAAGAGGTGGAGGAGAGTAACAACCCTCCGCGTGTGGATGACGACTAGGTGTGTGGCTGTCCACTGGTGCACACGGACGGAGGTCGTTATAAGGGGACATGGTTCTCAATCCGGGCACTGACGTACATTGTTCCGTTGAATCATTGCCCCAGGCACAGGCAGAAATGAGCAAGAAGACTCTGGGGACTGCAAGTGTGAGAACGCTGTGTAGTAAAGGGACTGAGTTCTGCACCAGAGGCTTCCTGGGCTATTCCCCAGTCCAACAAATTGCACCCACTCCAAACCGGAGGTAATGATCGTGTGTGACTAAGGACTGTATCAAAGGTCTAGATGACGCAGCAGGAACCAAGAGCAAATAAACACCATACTGATAAGACAGAGCAAAAATCAAACAGGCGTGCAGTGCCTACCAAAGGCGTTCGACCACCCTGCTTAACTTTAACGCACCCAATGCACGCTGACGCTTCCTCAGCTGAACTCTTAAAGGGGCACACCCCCGACTCCACACCTGTGACTTCCATCCTGTATTCATTGTGGTGCATGTATCAACAGATTCATTACTTCAGTGTACATTCTGGGGGAAGTGTCTCCCCAAAACGCTATAGGTTGTTCCAAGTTAGGGGTCAACATGTGAAACATGAGAAAAGATGTATCATTCTTTGGAATCAAATAATTTATATTCATATGTAGGAGCCATGTGAGTTATAGGTTCTCAATGCTATCAGACCCCATATTCACCCTTTTAAAACTAAGATTTTCTAATGCCATCTTAATCTGAAATAAGATCCCTAGACGATATCACTTATACACACTTTTGAAAAGAATCATCATAACAACCTAAATCTAATATAAAGGGAAAATAAAATGAAAGCTGTTCGTAATCGAATAATAATATATATTTTAATACATAAACGTTAGAGGGCAGTTTTGCTAGAAGACAAAAAGGGCCCCACATGTTTCCAAAACATCCCCCAGGAGGAAGTACCACTGTCACCGGGAAGCACTAGGGCTGCACGCTATGACCAGGGCCACCCATTGGACCATGGAGATCCCCCGACCCAGGAGGGCTCATCCATGGGGTGCAGAAGACTCTAGCCAATAGTTAGCAGAGCCAAAAATGTCCTCCCAGCATCTGTACTAGAGACTGCAAATCGGCCACCAGAAGTAAAGAGAAGGGCTCGGCCATGGCCGCTGAGCCTGCGCGTCCGGAGCCTGTGCTGCGCAACGGGAGAGGCCACAACAGGGAGAGGCCCACGTACCGCAAAAAAAAAAAAGACAGAATGCACCAGAAATAAAGAGGAAGCCACTTGACCCTGGAGACGGCTCTGACCCTGCTGGCTCCCAGCTCCGGCTCCATCCCATACACTCACTCTCCTACCTTCTCTTTCAGATGGCTTGACTCAACTTCTGTGCCCTAAAATCAACATGGTCAAAATTTTGGAGTGAAAAGGAAGTTTTGACGAGGTTTGTTTGCTTGTTTGTTTTAATCTACTCCTGTGCTGGCTTGAGAAGTGATTTAATGGCGAGGTGAGCACCAGTGGTGAGGAGTTGTAATTTCTGATACTTTGTCAGTCACGAACTCAATACAGAGCTTGAGGCAAAAATACATAACATCATATCCATTGCAAACACCCCTTCCTCCCAGGTAAAGACTGAAAATCTGATTCATTTGACTACTAGTGACCTTGAGATTGGAGTTGCTTGACACGCACCTGTACTACACCTGCTCAGAGCAGGTGTGTCCACAGGCTTGCCTGGGTCTGCCCGTGAGCCTTGCAGCACCTTTCAGCCAAGCTCTTCTCCCAATGGGTGCTGAGTCATCTGCAGGGAACTGCCAAGCAGGGAAGAGGTTGCCAGCTGAGAAGGGACAGCGGAGCCTGGGGAGACCACCTGTGGCCCAAACCATCCATGATGAAAAGACGGAACAGCAGAGACGTGTGGGATTTTATTCTGAGCTCCATTCTGTTAACCAAAATTTTAGAAACAGAGACCTGATTAGGATGTTATGATGATTCTTTTCAAAGAAGTATGTATAAGTGATATCATCTAGGGATCTTATGTCAGATTAAGGTGGCATTACAAAATCTTAGTTTTAAAAGGGTGAATATGGGGTGAAATTAAAAGGTGTTTATTTGGAGTTTGTTAGGACTGCAGCCCTGGATACACAGATTCAAGAAGCACTTGAATTGTGTTCCGTCAGACTAACAAAAGGGGGCGTTTATAAAGGTAAAAACCACAAGATTACAGTTGGTTACTTGAGTTGTTTATCAAGAAGTATCATTGGAGCTGGCAAGAAATGGGGGTGCTTAAGTCAGGGTTGGCTGGGGACTGAAATGGTTGTACAGTTACAAGGGGAGGCCTTGAGGCCATAAGCTGTCAGCTGGCAGGTGCTGCTGGTGGTGTCCTTGGTACAGTTCACAGGCAGTTCAGGTTCTCAGTGGTGTACGATGTGTCTGCGACCACATCCTCGGTGGCCATCCGACTCCATGTTTGCATGCCTGAGCTGTGACGGCTTTATTATAATTTCCCTTTGTTATCACTGCCAAGTCCTGGTGCTTTGCAATTTGCAAAACACGCGGCGGCACACCTGCTCGCTTTGGAGCCGTGGTCTCCGTCGCAGCCGAGGTCTGTTTCACATGCTGCACCTTCTACCTGCCTTACTCTCGGCTCACCTGGGTTTTGTGAGGTCTCCTAGGACCAGATGGAGCCCAAAGAGCTGGGTGACCTGCAGAACCACCTGCCCTTCAACAGCGCTATACACGCTCCTCCACAGAAGACGTCCCAACCAGACGGCTTCGGGCAGCACCCCCTGCACGAGGGGGCACTAGAGTGCTGTCACAACGCCGCTTTCCCAGGACAGGCATGCCAGCCTGGATCTAGTAGCTATTTCATTTCCATTGCTTTTCTTTCCCCTTATGAGAGGTGTAACCAATTTCTGGCACAGTACTTTTCTGTTTTAAAAATTAATTTTTAAAAAATGGGCCCTGGGTCACATTTTCCCTGAAAATCTGGCCCAATATTAGGTTTACTCATGGTTAGGGGTTGAATTGTTTCTCCCCAAATTCATATGTTGAAGTCGTAACTCCCAATGTGAGCTTATTTGGAAATAGGGTGATTGCAGATGTGATTAGTCAAGATGAGGTCATACTGGAATAGGGTGGGCCCTAATCCAACATGACTGGTGTCCTCATCAGATGGCCTGTGAAGACACAGACACACGGAAGGAAAACACCATGTGAACATGAAGGCAGAGAGCGGGGTAACGATGCCACAAACCAAGGACACCAGAGTGCCAGCAAGCCACCGGAAGCCGGGAGAAAGACATATAACATTTATATATGTAACATAAATCTTGTTTATTATTTTCTCCTTTGGCTATACCTAAGACCAACCCTTAAAGTCAGGCACACTGGGCATTAAATACATCATTTTTCTTCTCTCCTGCCCACAGGACAATCAAAGGCAGCTTAAAGCACTGCAAAGGAAGGAGTTGGTTCCGCCTTTAGCCTCTAAGGGGAAGAGATTAAATTGAGAACGCTCATCTCATCTGAATATCAAACAGTGCTGCGATTCTGAGGACTCAGTCTCCACGTCAGGAAGGTGACTGCTAAGAGATACTCAGAATCTGACTCACTTTAATAGTGCAATTCTTTGTTTCCACTCCTTAGGCATAAGGTGGATGGATTTTTTTTTTTTTCCTTTTTTTTTTTGCGGTACGCGGGCCTCTCACTGCTGTGGCCTCTCCCATTGTGGAACACAGGCTCCGGACGTGCAGGCTCAGCGGCCATGGCTCACGGGCCCAGCCGCTCCGCGGCATGTGGGATCTTCCCAGACAGCGGCACGAACCCGCGTCCCCTGCATCGGCAGGTGGACTCTCAACCACTGCGCCACCAGGGAAGCCCGGATGGATTTTTAAAATATATTTATTTTACTTTTTTATTTTTTAAAAAATTTTTGGCTGCATCCGGTCTTCGTTGTGGCATGCAGGATGTTTTTGTTGTGGCACGTGGGCTTCTCTCTAGGTTGTGGCATGTGGGCTTCTCTCTAGTTGTGGTGCATGGGTTTTCTCTCTCTAGTTGAGGCACACGGACTCAGTAGTTGTGGCGTGTGGGCTTAGTTGCTCTGTGGCACATGGGATTGTAGTTCCCTGACAAGGGACTGAACTCGCGTCCCCTGCAGTGGAGGGCGGATTCTCTACCACTGGACCACCAGGGAAGTCCCAAGGTGGATGGGTTTTAATAGTCCCCCGATCGTCAGCCTTGGCAATGCAAGAGATTGCCTAACAGTATGTGTACCAACAAGTTAAGCTGTCCCCTGTGGGTTTTGGCTCAGTAAGGGGCATGTGCACTTTTTTTTTTTGAGAAAGAGTTTGGAAACAGACAAACTGATGTCATCGACAGCAAGGCAACCATCTTCGACTAATAAACAGAGCTAATTAAACCTCCCTGACTTGAGAAAAGAACCATGAAACCACGAAATCAAAGAACCTTTGATTTGAAAGGTTTGGGCTCTGAGGCTTTGTCAGCAACGTGTTTCACCACATCGTTGTGCTCAAGTTACTCTTTGATGAGTGGGAAAGCAAGAAGTGCTAGAGGCCTCCACTAACCTTTGCTGGACTAAGAAAAGCCAATGATTTGCCTTCTTTGGCTTATGAAGCAAGCGCTGTCCCTCCTGGAGACCAGCTCCTATCCCAGCAAGGGGCAGGGGGGCAGGAGGTGAAGAGGCCCAGGGCACAGCTCCCAGCAGGGTGGCCCTACCTGCCCAGGCTCCTGCTGTCTCCGTCAGGAGAAGTGAGTCAAACAGACATCTTATGGAGGAAGAGCGTGTATGCAAACACTGACTTAGGATTCCTCTTCCCTCACATAAGCAAATGACTGCTACCTGATAAAACATGTTGGGTTGATACTAATGAACTATGGTTTCAAGTGAAGCCAGAAGCTTATTGAGCACCGCGGGCAGGAAAAATCCACTGCCGAAAGCGTGCATATTCTAACCTAGAAAAAATTCCTCCGGCCCGCAAAACTGGCATCGGTCCGACCTACCTCGCCACACCAAAATCCCTTCTGGCTAGTCCCAAATATTCACTCTGAGTTAAAAATTCAGACATCTGCGGGCGCCTGGAGGTCCCACCGTCCATCCTCAACACATTTACGGAAGGAACTTGTTTCAGCCACACTGATGTTTAAGAGGAGGGAACATTCACAGCAGAGCCTGTGACTCTCAAAGAGAGGTGTCTGTCCTCCTCACCCTCTGAGCCTGCGGACATTCCCCAGACGCAGGGGGACTCCTGTGCGTGAACTCACTCTGACTGGCTGCGCTGAGCTGGGATTTGCTCCAAACCATAATCCTCCCGGGCTGGGGCTCATGGAAACCTGGGGTCGGTTAAGCCAAGCCCGCCCCACATCTGTGTCCCTCGGGCATCATCAGAGCAGCCGTGGCCATCGCTGCTACAGCAGCAAACTGACGCATCTCTTGTACTGGCCAGGTGTGAGCGGCAACAGGAGCCGGTGGCAGCAACGGCACCACAGGGACGTCCTGGAGCAGTCAGCACCGGGGTTTAGGGGTGAGCTTCTCCTTCTCTGGCCATGGTTCTGAGTTCCAGCTTGTCTTAGCAACAACTCACCTCAAACTGACTTAGACGGTCAAGGGGGTTTATGAATGTTGACTCGCATGTTGAACCAAAAGAAACTGCCATTCTTATAAGTCAACATTTGTAAATTTATCAGCAGTACTAGAGGCTTCTGATGCGAAAACATGCCCCATGATCCGGAAGAGAGGCATGATCCAGCAGCTTGGTCAGTGTCTCCAAGAACTCAGATTTCCCCAGTCCTTCCAATCTGCCTTTCACGAGGACAGGCTCATCCCCAGACCTCATGAGTCCCCACCCCAGTAGGACCCAAAATACCTCATGATGCCAAAGTGGTTGCGGCAGTCCATGACATACATCTTTACACCCTATCATCCAGGAAAGGAGAGATGGTCTCTTCTGACAGCACACATGGAGGAGGGAAGGTGTTTCACTTTCCCGTGAACACTAGCAAACAGCTCTTCTGCCTCCTTGGTTCTGACAGAGCAACATATCTTCCCACTATGGCCAAGAGATAGAATTTTTTAGCTCAAGCAAATCTGGGTTCACCCTGGATTTAGGAGTGGGGTCAATCCTACCCATAGCACTATCGCTGAGAATGATGAGGCTGGTCTCCTAAGAGTTAGATCTGGGTCGTGTTACCAGAAGCACTTGAACTGTGTTCCCCAGGGCTATAGTCCTCAGCTTGGCTCAAATAAATATTTCTTATATTCCTCATTATTATTATTCCTTTTTCTCCTCCACCACCTCCCTCTGTCTCTCAGATGACTTCAGGAAAACAGAAGACAAGAGGCATGAAATTCCAATTTCCCTATCTCCCATCCTGGCCTCCTTGGCCCTTTCACAGTGGAAAGCCCTCCTCCAGGGCTGAGCTCGCCCAGGGACCTGTGGTCACCAGTCAGCCCTTTTCTCAACCTCTGCCTATACACAGCTCCCGGCATTTAAACATGTGTTCATATCTCCCACTTCTAAGTTAAAATAAAGCAAAAAGCCCCCCACCCCCTGCCCAGCCCCTCCAGCTAATACCCCTCCCTGTCCTCTCACAGCCAAGTTTCTGGACAAGCAGTCTCTCCCTTCCATCTGTGACCCGCTCCCACCCCTTCTTCTCCAGGGAGCTGCTCTCCACAAGGCCTGCCACGACTGTTCTGTTGCTGTTCTAGGGGAAGTCTTCAGTCTCAGTCTTGGCACACTGGTTCAGAGCACGGACCTCAGGGCCAGCCTTGCAGGAGTTGGGTCCCGGCTTTGTCACATGTTGGTGACCTTGGGAGAGTTCTCTCTCTGCCTCTGTTGCTTCATCTTTAACCCAGAGATATAGCAGGTTTCTACCTCCTGTGTGTGTTACAGGATTTAGGTGAGGTCATAAATGTAGCACCCTTCAAAGGGTGTCTGGCCTGTGGCAAACCCTACACAGGTGTTAGGGCAGCACCCGCTATTATCCGTGACCGCCGGGGGACACTGGTGACGCTGAACACTCTGCACGCCTGTGTCCTGCCCTCTCCTGGCCTCCCTCCCGCTCGGCCTACTCCCAGGCCTCCCCTGTCCTCACACGGGTCCCATCTTCTCACCCCACATGTTCTTCCCAGATGATCCCAAGCAATGAGTGGCTTCAGCGACCATCTGTAGTGATGGCTCAGCCCGTGTCTCCAACCTGACTGGAGAGCATGGCCACCACCCAGATGCCCAAGCCAGCCCCTTGGAACTCCTCCCACTTATTCAAATGTCTTGATCATTTTGTACCCTTGGGGTTTCCTACAAAAACTGACATATGGAAACTTCTCAATATGCTAGAGATGGATGATGGTCTCTGGTAAGAGATTCAGTATGAAAGTATAGCGTCATAAGATTATTCTTAAGTCATAACAACAGTTGACTTCCTCTGAGCAGCATGAATAGAGAAGAGCAGACGGCACAAGATAGGGCCTTAGGGAGGACTCCATTCAGGTGGCGGGGGAGGGCTATTCCTCTGCAGGCCTCCTGGTCAACCCCACTGAGGCCAGTGCCTCTCCATCTTTCAGGTGGGGCTCGAGATTCTGCATTTAACAAACTCATTGATGCTGCGCTGTTGCTGGTCCACAGAACACGCCTTGAGAAGCCAGGGTGCAGGCCTTGCTAATTTCCCTTAAAAATTAATACATGTATATTTTACCACAATAAAAATAATAATAGTACAAAATGGATCACATTCAATAATAAGGAAGACAAAAAAGTGGCTAGAAGGAAGACAGAAGACAAAAGGAAAAAAAATAATGAGGAAGCCTTTTGCTTTTTGATACGGACAGAGTTCTGCAATTTACTATTGAGTGAAAAAAATCTTTCCACTGTGATTCCACTTATCTAAAGGAATGTGAGAAATAATTCTGGAAGAATATGTATATTGAAATGCTAATCACAGGTATGTTCAGGTGGCCATCAATTAAAATTTTCTTTTTATAGATTTCTGATTTATATGTCGTTTCATTTTTCTATTACTATATATAAAATACTATAATTTTAAAATTCCCATTTTGAAAAATTTAAATACATAAAAATGTATTCATAAATACATATATTTACTCCTAGGCTTAGGCACCTGCTCTTGGCCACCCATATAATCTCCAGATGGATCCTTCTAAACGTAAATCAGATCATGTGTGTTGAAGCCAGGCTGGCCTCCTCGTTCTTCTTCAAATGTCAGGCACCCTGCTGCCTCAGGGCCTTTGCACTTGCTATCCCTGATTTTGGGGATGCTTTTTGTGAGAAATTTGCATGGCTCATTCCCTCACTTCTTTCAGGTCTCCACCCAGATGTCTCCAATTCACAGAGGATTTCCTAATCACCTAATTAAAATCACACTCCTCTTCCGTTTAGCGGGCCTGCTTTACTCTTTTCATAATACTTTTCACTGATGTTCCACGCATGTGTCTTTATTTACCCGTTATTTGCACGCCTCCCACCAGAATGAAGCTTCCAGACGGCGGGGACTGTGGCGTCCTGGTCAGGGCTGGGTCCCCAGGCCCAGAGGGTTCTGGCTCATAACAAGAGCTCAATGCATAGTTGGGGGAGGATTTTAGGCAACAGTTTTGAAGTGAAGACGAACACTTTCTCCTTCATTCTTACACTTATGTAACGAGTGGCCCTTGATCCTTGGGGAATAACAGACCCCTTAAGAATTTAAGAAAACTTACTAATACCCTTCTCAGAAAAACATGCACACGAACAGGACATTTCATGTAATTTCTGGGAGTTTAACAACCGCTGGAGCTGCTTTTTAAAGTTGAAATCAGCTGCCCCAAACTTCAAGTGCCACTCATTTAAGCCTAATTGCTATTCAGCTGGGCCAGAAGTTACTAGAAAGCTCTTTCCTTTGGGTTTCTCCCACTGACAGATAACTACTGCTGTCACAGGACGGCAGTTGATTATGAGAATGCACATGACACCAACACACGTTATAAATGAAAATTTACAATTTGAGCTTGAGATGGGTGAGCATCAATAGGCTAGATTTAGCAGTATAAATTACAGTAGGAGCTCTATCAGCCTATCTCTACGGAATCTAGTCACCAGATTGTCTCTTTCCTCATCCTTTGAAATACTTAACCAATGCCCATGACACACTGATACGCTCAACTGAGTCTGCCTTCCTGAGTGCCTGCACATCTCAACTCTAACTAGTTAAATGTAGGTTTATCAGTTGCGTTAGTTCCCGGTCTGCTTATCGTAGCTGTATCTATAATTGCAATGACAATATTTAATTGAATGTAATGGACCTGTTCTCAAACAAAAGCACTGGACAAGAGAATGAACATTTGAATGAACTTAAAAAAAAATGATGATGTTCCACTTTACCCGACTTTGAGTAATCAACCATCTAACCATACAGTTAAAGGGGCTTCGACTACATTCTAAAAATAGGAAGAGGAGACAGGCAACCCAAAATCATAAAGGGAAGAAAGGAAATCCTATGAGCATTATGGAATTAATTTTTATAAAGATGTAATGCATCAGAGCTGTTGTGTTTTTCCCCTGGCGTGACTCAGCAAACTGAGGAAGAATAGGTCCTCTGTAATCCCTCAGCGGGCGAGAGCTTTAAACAGAATAGGGGCACAGGTGAAAAGGGCCACACATTGGCTCTGGAGGGAACAGGTTCATGAGAAGAGAAATGAAAGGGTTATGGAATCCAGTTTGAACTTGAAAAGTAGAGAACCAACCAAGGAGGGGCATAATGCCCAGGAGAGATGATTCTGAAAAATAACAAGCAGTGAAGAGCACTGGAGATAAAGGCAATGATCAACCCCATGATTTCCCTGAAAGGATTTTGTTCTAATATATGAAAACTTTAGCCAAAAACATTGAGAGATGCTCCTAGCTGTATCTGCTGGGGATTCTCCTATGAGTTAGTTAGTGCTTCAGTGTCTCGGGGCAAATCAGTGACCAAGCTCACACCAAGAGGAAAGAGAAATATGCTTTCTCTAGTTACTGTTGGCCTCAGTGGTAAGTCTTGAACGCTGAAATAATCACTATGTTCCCAGGAGGAGAGTGCCCCTTGGGGCCCCTAAAGCCTATAGGTTTTAGTTAAAACGAAGGCTTTTAGGGACTGGGCTCACTGCCAAGTAAACTTCACCAGCTTGGAAGAGTCTACAGGCTCAGGTCTGGGGCAGGTTTGCTGAAGTCATGAGATACTGCAGCTCGGCAGAGATAAAGAGTAACTAGCAGAAGTTAATCAGACTCAGCTCCAAGAGCCTAGAACTTTCCTGACCTCTGGGTGTGTAACCAGCCTTGCCCTCCTTCCTGTTTGCAACTGATAACCTTCCACCCTCCCTCGCCCTCCATTTTTGGACAGGCTCCAAGGTCTAGGTACTAACCTAGCCTCACCAGCTAACAGGATCTGACATGCTAATATCAGGGGCTTGTCAGATAACGTCTTTCTCCGCCTCTTGCCACTTCTGAGAAACTACTAGAGTCTAAACGCACCTGTATTCCAATATACAAAACTGGAGTTCTTAAAGCTCAATATCCTTCCAGGCTGAGGAGCAGTTTGCCAAGTGCCTTCAGCACCGCCTTGGACTTGGTGCTATCGCCAAGGCTTTTGGGCAAGAGTGATATCAAAGTGGTGTCTCAGTAAAAATAATCCGATAATGGGAATAAGAGATTAGAAATAGAGATGTGAGGTGGGAGACCAGCTAAGGGACATCAGTCATTTTTTAGTTATTCAGTTAACAAATAGACACCTCCTATGTCCCAGGAATTGGACAAGCTTTAAAAGATACATCATGGAATAGAAATAACAGATCCAGATGGGAAAAGCCAGGGAGGATTTGTAGCAAAAATTTAGAAGAGCTGAAGGCTTGAACTAAGGCAGTGACACTGCAGGTGGAGAAGGGAGATGGATTTGGGTAGAGAGTAGACAGACCATTAGAGCTATTTCTTATTTTTAATTGCAAAAGTCAAACATTTTCATTCAAATAATATATGAGGACAAAATATAAAGTAAAAAAGCAAGAGTCCCTTCTCTAGCTTCACATCCCACATCTTACAGGAGGCCACTTTTAACAGAGTGCTGACTTCAGGAAGTGATGCTGTGGGTGGGTGGGATGTGAGGAACTCCAGCTGCTGGCATGAACTGGGCAGATGCTTCTAAGACAACGAACACAGGAGAAGACCAATTTCTTGGGGGTAGGGGATGTTTACTTTGTGCTGAATTTTTTAAATAACTGCTTTATTGAACTATATTATAATCCCACACCATACAAGGTCGCCCATTTTAAATTATACAATTCAATGTTTTTTAGTACATTCACGGATATGGGCAACCACCACCATATCAATTTTAGAACATTTTCATCACCACCAAAAGAAACCCCATACACATTAGCAGTCACTCCCCATTTCTCCCCAACCCCAGGCAACCACTGCCTACTCTGAGCATTTCATATAAATGGAATCATACGATATGTGGCCTTTTGGGACTGCTTTCGAAACAGAGCAGGACCCTATGGTCCTTGTCCCCCGACCATGTCCTCAGCCTGCCTTTTGTCTGTGGAAAAACTTTAGCCAAAGAATAAGGTTAATCAGAGAAGTGAGAAAATGCAGAAACAAAGGAAAACAGTGAAAGGAGACCAGACAATAATAGTCTAATCATTAAGCACAGTCAAGGACCTTTAGTTCCTCCTTAAGGGCTGCGGATAATATTCTGAGCCATCTCCTGTGAGCTGTTTTGCAGATATTGAAGCCCCCCACCAGGGGGAGGATGACTACATGATGACCAAACTGAAGCCATGACATAAGCTGCCACAGTTACGAGAACTGGCCTCAAAGAAATAGGAACAAACCCTGGAACTAAAAATTAACTGCACTTAAAACAACCAAGGTGATGCTGACCAGACCACCACATTACTGGTTTCAAGATGACTGTCGGAACAGACTGTGCTGTTCTGCTCCCTCCCTCCCCCTGAAACTCCCCTTTAAAAGCCCCTGTGCCCTGAGCAGCCATCCGGAGTTGGTTCTCCAACAGGAGTCCACCCTCTCCCCGGGATGCCGGCCTCCGAAATAAAGCAAACTTTCCTTTCCTACCAATACTTGTCTCTCAAGAATTGGCTTCTGAGCCTTGAGCAACTGGACCTGGGTTCGGTAACACTTTCACTTTGCATACGTTTCCAAGGTTCATCCACGTTGTATCACACATAGTACTTTTTGTTCTCAAATAATTCAACACTGCGTGAATATAACACATCTTTTATCCATTCATCTGTTGATGAACAAACTTGGGCTGTTTCCACCTTTTGGCTATTATGAATGCTGCTGCTGTGAACATTCATGCACAGGTTTTTTTATCAGTACCTGTTTTCAATTTTCTTGAGCATATCGAATTTTGGGGTCATAGGTAACTCTATGTTTAACTTTTTTTTTCATTGAAGTATAGTTGATTAACAATGGTGTGTTAATTTCTGCTGTACAGCAAAGTGATTCAGTTATACATATACATTTTAAAAATACTCTTTTCCATTATGGTTTATCATAGGAATGTTTTTTAAGGAACTGCCATGATGTTTTCCACAGTGGCTGTACCATTTTACATTCCCACCAGCAATACACAAGGGTTCCAATCTCTCCACATCTTTGTCAATGCTTGCTATCACCAGATTTTTGTATTATGGCCTTCTTACTGGGTGTGAAGTGCTATCTCATTGTGGTTTTGACTTTCATTTCCTAATGACTAATGCTGTTGGACATCATTTATGTGCTCATTGGCTTTGAACATCTTCTTTGGAGAAGTGTACAATCAGATCTTTTGCCAATTTTTCAAATGGGTTATTTTTTATTGAGTTGTAAGAGTTCTTTAAAAGTTCCTCATTAAATATGATATGCAAATATTTTCTCCCATTGTGTGTGTTGTCTTTTCACTTGCTTGATGGGGTCCTTTAAAACACAGAAGTTGTTAATTTGGAAGAAGTTCAGTTTATCTATTTCTTCTTTTGTAGTTCGTGCTTCTGGTATCATTATCTAAGAAACCATTGCCTACTCCAAAATCATAAAGAACTATGCCTATGTTTTCTTCCAAGATAATTATGAATCTTTTGTTGTTCCTGAACTGGTTAACTGAGAAAACGAATGTGAAAGTAATGCAATTACTTATGTATTAAATATTTCCATCTGATAATTCTCAAATGACTTCTTCCTGAAGAGCTATTGACATGACAAGCATAATCATAAAGGTGAAATAAATTCAGTTTATCAATAAAATATTAGGACAATGAAACAAGAGTTTTCAAAGTTGTTGAATGTTCACCACAAGATAAATGTTACTTAAAAGTATCGGGTAAATTCTTTCTACCAGAACTTCTAATTGTTCAGTTATTTCTAGAATTCCCCCATGGCTCCAAGAATGTTAAAACAAACAGAATTTTCTTATCTAAAAATGACAACATGTCATTTTAATGGTTTCTTAAATTAATTTGGATTGAAGGTAAAATTTTTGCAATTGCACCTTTTGCATCGTTTTTGTGGAGGACCTACGCTGCAGACACAAGCATATTTGTTTCACTTGCTTCTTTCTTCTTTAAAGGGAATGATGAAGGTGGAGTCAACCCACAGCCGCACCCCTGGAAGTATAACTGTTTCAAGGCCAACCTGAAACCTTGAGTCAACTTCAGCTTGGTCCTCGAGAAGATGCCAAATACTACCAGATGTGGAGAGACCACCCGTGAGATCAGAAAGACCAGCTGCCCACCCACCCTCCTTAAAACAACGAGCCTTTATTTAAGAAATTCTACTTCCAAACTTCACATGGGCTTTGTTTGGTTCATAGAGAATTTCATGACTTATGGGATTCTTTGCGTCATCTGCCTTAGTAGGAAAAAGGAGTGACTAGGTAGAGATACCCGGGCATGAGGGAACAGTAGAGAGAAGCAGGAATACAAGGGTTACCTATTTCTCCATTTTTTAGGACTTTCCCTGACAGGTGCATCATTCCCACCTACAACTTGGGCTTCATTTTCTATCTTGATGGAAATGTTCACATTTGACAGTCAAAAAACATGTAAGACTGTGATTTAGTTTTAGAACTTACATAATGATTTCGTGATCAATGAAATTCTCAAACATCTGTTGATCTTTTACAAAATGTGCCTCCAGATGAACCCCCTCCCCCACTCACTACGGGAATCCCTTGTTATCTTTTTCTACTGTTTCTGAGGCTGACGCCAAGCTTCCTGCATAAACATCTTCCTCTCCTGTTGGCCCTCCCCCAGCCTGCCCAGCCTTTGAGCAGCTGGACACAGCAGACATAGAAGTCCAGCACGATCCCCACCATTATGCCTTCTCTTCCATGCCTGCTCCTCCCAGGAACTTCGTAAGGCCCGCTGAGAGCAGGGACAATATGAAAGCTTGTCTTTGCTAATGCCGATGGCACAGGAGTGGACCCTGGTCCCTGAGAGCAATGCTGGACTATCCCAAGTACCAGAGCTCCCCACCCTGATCTGGAGCCAAACCAAACTGGGCCTCCAGATAAGGTGACAGTGAACACACATGCAGCCAGAGAAGAGCAGAAAGGAGTCTGGAGGCTGGGCCGACCCAGACTCACAGAGATTTCTGCACACAGACAGGACATGGCTTTTAACTGTAAATATCGCAATTATTGTATGATTTGCTTTGTTCAAATTTCACACACCAAGTATCTCATCCAAATTTAAAGCAAGCTCTTCTCTAAGAGATCCAGATGGGGGACATGCAAACATTCACTGCACGTGTGGGCCAGGCAGAGGAGTGCAAGCTTGGTGGTCATTTCATTCCAAGCTTCACAGGAACCTGCAGAGCCCCTATCTATGGCGCGGTGGGGTGGGGGAGTGGGAGAGGGCAGATGCAGAAATGCTCACCAGGGCACTAATTTCTTGCCTTAATCCCTTTGGTTATACTGTTTATTTCCAGACACACCCTTCATAATGATGCTGAAAACCACGCCTGGAGCAGTGAACCGACTGCTCTCCTATCTTAGAGGTAGAACCGTGGAAACTCGACATGGATATCCTTGATACGGTAGCACCAAAAAGCAGAGTGAAGGTTCCACAGTCATTTTTATTTAGCTACTGACCTATCCATGATTACACAGTCACGACAGCATGTTACAGCAGAGCCTGCTGACTCGTCTGTCGATGTATCAAAACGCAGAGGGATGTGTCGGGCACTTCAAGTCCATTACAAGAGGCATGATTTTGTTCCAGGCTTATGTTTATTAAAATCTAAACAAAGGATTCCTCTGCAAGGTATTTTCCCATGTGATAGAGACAGCTGCCCCACTGCCCTCCTACATTCGCTCTAACTTCCAGTGACAAAAAAGGCAGAGGGTAATACATGTCATTGATTATAAAAATCTATGCTCTGTAATTTAAACAAATTCCTTTCCAATGTGTTTAGTTATTTCTGAAGAACTCCATGGCTCGTCAGTCGGCGAGCAGGCCAATGGACAATCATTGCTAACTACAAAGTACCTCGAGTCTGTAAATTCAGCTCTCAAGTTTCGACATTTAAAGAAAAAAGCACTGGGCAGAGAATAATAAACAAAGACGGGATGACTGAATCAGTCCACTCAATCAGTCCACACCAGAGTTCTTCATGGCCCATCACCAGAGCTAAATTTCTTCAAAAATCAGATTCCAAATGTCCCACAATCTCTTTCACATGTGTGTTTTTACAAATTAGGGAATCAACATTTCTTTACAGGAGCACGTAAACAGTTTTCACCTCTGCAGGAGGAGTCTGTAAAACCTGAGAACCTGTATAGCTGAGAATCTCTTCGGAATGACATGTTTAAGCTGAGAGAATGGACGGTGGTAATGTTCTCTCATGGTTCACAGTCTTTTGTTGATGTTGCTGGTGTTTTTAATCAAAGAAAAGATGGAGTATCTTTTCTAGGTCTTGCAGGCCACTTTCTCTTTTTATCATCTATATGATTGTTCAAGTGGAACAATTATTAGAAATCTTTAAGCTGTTATTTCTGGGCCTTCCTTAATTTCCTTTAAAAAAAAACTACATTGGAAACATTCAATACCTGATTATTCAATTAGATGAAGCAGCACAAGAAGAGAACCAAGGACATCCCTGCTCACATCAGACAGACAACTTGGATCTGAAAGATTAGCAAATTAAATGACCGCCAAATAATCAGATTCCAAACATTAAAGACAATTACATATCAAACAGACAGCCAAACATGGTGGTATGTTTTAAAGGATTGTGCCCACAATAAGCAAATGACATAGTGGTGGAACATCAAAACAAAGCTGATGGATAAAAAGGCACGCTCTAAACGCTCAGGAGCAGAAAGGACAGTTCTTTTCGTTTGTTTTGTGTCTAATGCAGGAGGAAAGGAAAACAGGTGTATTCAAATCATTTTCAGGTGCAGGGTTCTGTCAGTTGAAGCAGTTAACGGTGGCTTCTTTCTCCCCAGACCAAAGCAGTCTTTTCTTCCATTGGCTTCTGAGAACGTGTTTAGTGTTCCGATGTGTAGAAGTGATACATCAGGGCTACAACCAGTGCTGAGATGGCTGGGATCACCCAATTGGTCCACCAGCTGGAAAGAAACAGCAGTGATGCTTGCATGGTGTTCAAAGGAGGGCACTCAAAACTGTGCTCCTTCTCTCTACCATGAAAGTCACCATGGCATGTTTTTATTACCTCTCCAACTTTTTTGGATGAAAAGGTAACTGAATTGCTGAAAGTGCAGTGAGTACAACACATGTCCTGGTATACTGGCAACTGGTCTGTCCTTCCAGCCTTATAAGAAAACTAAAGTCCTCCCGGTTCCATTTAGATCTGTTTCTATGTACTTACACAAAGAGCTATGAATCACTCCCCCGACAGATGCCACCTAGAACTAGTGACTTATCAAAAAGACACCAACTCTGGGTTACATATCACAAGTTCACGAAAGTGAATATTCCTAGCAGGTTTTATTCTAGTTACATCCGTAAGTGAAGAATTGAAAATGGCACTGAACTGAGAACCAGAAGACCAAGGTTCTCATTTCAAGAGAGCCGTCAGCAAGCTCTATAGCCAAGGGCAAATCACGTCCCCTGAGCATAAAGTTAAGGAGTTTGAAGCATGGGATTACTACGGTTGCTACTAGCACCACAGCTCAACATTCTGTGATTTTGTTTTGAAAATCTACTCTTTACATGTGTGTAGTAGGTTTAACGTGTTAATAAACAACAGGCCCAAATTCCTTAACTTGTGGTGTAAATTCACAAAAATCCCTAATTTACACATTGTTCGGTCCTGATGCATAGAATTTTTGATCTACTATAAATGACAGATGATATCAGGGGCAGGGTTAGGAAGATCTTCAATACAGATTTGAACCTATAATTTCTTAGAAAACAGAAATTAATGTATAGGTTTCAGAATCTGAATAAAGAGCCGGTAACAGCTACGTATACATACATTTTCTGTCATAAACTTTCTACCCTTTAATATTCTTCACATATCAACCCATTCAAAGATCAAGTTCAAAATAAAGATTTAAATTGCAAAAGGATTATAAGTGTAATTTGGTAGGTTTTCAGTTTCCATTTAGAAGGAGACTGACATTTCAGGGGAAAGCAAGAGGAAATAAGGAAATACTGCAGGGAATGTACCAGAACACTGACAGCCTGGGGGCAGCAAAATTTGACAGGGTGAAATTAATAAGCAGGACTGTGTAGCTTTGAGCTTGAGTCCCCAAAAATGTATATAATGGCAATTAAACAAGTCAGGATGGTAGAGCTGCCAAAAATGTCATTATGATCTTAAACTACAATAAAGCAATCTAGTCCTTAGAACAAGTGATTCATGCTACACTGGATTACTGCATTCGATTTTAAGACCAACCTAAAAAAGGGACAAGGGAAAACTGAGCCATGCTTAGGGAGGTATAATCATGACAATTTAAGAAACTGACCACATATCAAATAAGGAAGGAAATGAGGAATGTCTGCCTGGAGATTAAAAGATTGCCCAGGTCACAGGACTGCCACGGGGGAACAGGAGACTACATTTGTTCTGTTCCTTAAGGTAGATGCAGCTGGAGGGTGAGATCTGGGGTCGCTCTAAAGTGTCCATGGTCGGAGCTGTCAGACAGTTGAGGAGGGAAGGCCCTGGGTAGTCTGGGTGCTAAGTGGAGATGACCCCTGGCCTGTCCACTGAGAGGCACACGGCGGGAGCCGGAGCAACAGAGGCGCCTCGGATGAGGGGAGAGGCCCCCAGTCCAACTCTGATTTTAGGAGCCTTCTGATCACAATAATGCTCTTAAAGAAAACTACCACATACCTGGAATTAGAATCAATAGTAGTAATAAGAGTTTCCTGAAACACAAGAGAAAAAGTAAAGTAAGTTAAGGGGAACATCTAAACATTTATTCAATTGACTAAAACCTGTTTTAAAACAAGATCACAGGGCTTCCCTGGCGGCGCAGTGGTTGAGAGTCCGCCTGCCGATGCAGGGGATGCGGGTTTGTGCCCTGGTCCGGGAAGATCCCACGTGCCACGGAGCGGCTGGGCCTGTGAGCCATGGCCGCTGACCCTGCGCGTCCGGAGCCTGTGCTCCGCAACGGGAGAGGCTACAGCAGTGAGAGGCCCGCGTACCGCAAAAAAAACAAAAAAACAAAAAAAAAACAAGATCACAATAGTTTATTCAATTCATTCTTCTTATTCAGTGCATTCTTCAAAAACAGTTGAAAGGGAAAATTATATCATAAACTTCTCATCTGAATACCTAATTTCACCATTTTTTCAGAAGAAAAAATAATTAGATAATTTGAAAGAAAATGTTAAAAATTAATAGGCTACCTAAAATATTCTGCACATCTAAATACTTTAACATAGAAACCGAACACAGGTATCATTTATACATATACAGAACCTATCATTATCTTTAAAGTTTCATTATCTTTGTTTCATTTTTCAAATGCATGAATGAAATGTTCAATAAAAACATCAGTTATTTCATCAAATCTCATATGAAGTAAAAGTGTACCCAGATTATATAAAAAGACATGTCAACCAAAAAGAAAAAATAAGAAGTATCACTTAAATTATAACAGTCTGGACCACCTTTCCTGGCCTTCTTTAACTCTGTCAAGAAGGCTCTAAAAAGACACTGGAGGCGTCACAGGCTGACTTCACACTGTCACCCACCAAGAAACCTTCAAATGCCGTGGTCTTTCAGTTACAGCCTGTATCACTTTCCAGCACTTTCTGAGTGGGGTCCTTCCTGTCAGTACCATGAAAATGAACTATGGATGGCTCTAGGAAGATGCATACTTCCCCAAACAGTGGGGTAACTAAGGCCTAATGAAATGTAAGCTTTTTCGGGCTTAAAAACTTGTTAAGAAGCATTCTTTTGAAGCGCCACACCAGCAAAAGTATTAGTGCCTCAAAGAAAGGTAGCCAGAAATAAGGCAGCTTCACAGAGTTCTATCTCTGTAGTTTCCCAAAACACAAGGTAAAAAACCATTAGCAAAACAATCAGCGATTTGCAGTGAGGCAAAGCTACACACAGCAAGGCGAGTTAAAGACATTCCCATGGAAAGGCAGAAACCTTCCAGGAAGAGCAAGCAAAGCAGTTGTGAGACCCACCAACCTGGTAACATGGCCTTTAAGATTCCTGACACAGGAGGAGGGAAAAAAATAGTCATTTAAAAGAAAACTTCACAGTTATTATCTTTTTAAGCAATATTAAATCTTAGAGACTACAAAATGTATCCATAACTACTGCAAGATTAGGTTTCAAATTTTGCATAGATGAATAAAATTAATAAGGATTACTAGAAGTAACTGGACAATGAGAAAATATTATTTAGCTATTAGAGACATATAAAGAAAGACATAATCAGTTCTGAAACAAATACAACAGTTCATTTAAGGTAAAATGTTATTGTCACACTAGACAGCTAAGCCTGAAATAGTAAACAGAAGGCAAACACGGATCTGTTATTTTGTTATACCGAGCACATGCATTTCACCAAACATGCTGACAACTCGGCATGGAAACTTGGCTGGCTTGCCTTCCACTACTAGTGCATCATCACCGCCAGCAACAACAATGATCCTCTAAAGAGCTGAACTGTAAAAGACAATATGCATTTTTGATTGCTTATTATCTGTTAGGCTCTTAACCCAGGGATGCTTAAGAGTTAAGGCAAGTTTGAATTAGCACTTGGGCCACAGTTGGGTTTTGGTATGTAACTAACAAATTTGTCAGAACAGGGAAAAAAGACTCTGGTCTTTATTACAGGCTGTGCCTCCTGTTCACTCCGTGACCTTGAGGGGTTCAATTTCAAGCAGGAAAAGGTTAACAATGAAATCAGTACATGATAAGCTCTCAATAAAAGCATGCAAAGCCCACTGAGCTTTTGCAAATCAAAGTCACCTCATTTATAACTGCATCTCACTTAGCCTATTTCTTCACTGGAAGGCTTTCCTAAAAATACTGCTAATGGAGTGATGCCTTTGATGCGAAGGCTAGAGCCTACGGAGGCATGAGAGACTTGCAACTGCCAAGCCTTAGGTGGGTGCTAGCAGTGGGTCTGCAGTGTGTGACCTTGAACAAGGTCAAAGCCTGGAACAAGGCTGAGTTTCATTGCCTTCACCTTCCCTAGAAGGTCCAGGAATTCCCCCGTGATATCATGAGAACCAAATCAATTCACTAACATAGCAATGTTTTGAAAACTGCAACCACAAAATCCTATCAGTAGGTATTGCCACTAATGATATCGTCCATGTCAAATTGATAGACCTGGATTTGCTAACTTAAAAATGTGTCTCTGTGTCTACAAATATCTTAACTTGGCAGCTTCACCGTTTCCCTTTGGGCAGGTTCAAGCTAATAATCTTTGGTGCAGATTCCTTCACAATTTGAATATCTTCAGCAGACAAAAATTCAGACCACAGTGTACATTTATCAGACTGGAGATAGATGGAATGGTTATAAGATACACCCAACAAGGAACACTCTCTTCTGATAAACTAGAAGCACAGAAAAGATAAATCTAGGAAAGTGGTCATGTATTTTCTTTCACTGTGTCTGCTTATGGCCTCTAAGAAAAATAGCAAGTTCCTGTCCCATATTCCTCCAGTTCTGCTCTAAGTCAGCAAAGTCACTTATGTTCTAAAGGAAGAGTCTGCCTCTCAGAAGTAAAACAGTTATGTAGGAGATCTTAGCTCTAATTGGTGCTTGCTTTCTGCTGGTAGGAATCGTGGTTCAGGACATGGCTGGACCTACATTAGTTCCAAGTTCAGGTAACAAGCCTTAGCAAATCCTTGTTTTACTACAGCTGAATGATATGCACCAAGCTTACTAACATACTGAACACCTCATGGGAAAAATTACACTTTTTCCCTGACAGACTTTAGAGAAAAAGCAAAAAACTTCATGTATCACAGAATTTCAACAGTCCAAAAAGGAGCCTCAAAAAAGGTACTAAGTCATCTAAGTGAGGTGATCAGTTCAGAGAGAAGGGCTAGTGAACCAGGGCATAAGAGTAGCACTACTAGAATTATTTTTCTTCCTTAAGGAAAAATACATCAAAAAGTTCTTTAATTAGCATTAAATTCAACCAACAAATATTTACTGAATACCTACTATGTCCCAGAGACATGAAGATGAAGAAGACATAGGTAGTGTCCTTAAAGGTTTAAGTATTAAGACCTCTGCTCAGATTTTAAGTTCTCTGAAAAGAAGGCTTATGTCAAATCTTTCAGATCAGAAGCACAATGCTACTTATAAAAAGTAGCTCTTCAAAAGGTATCTGTTGATAATTATGGTGAAAAAGTTATTTTAAGTATTGAGAGTCTTGTGACAAGAATATACAAGCTATCCTAATGAAATATACTGAGCGGCCTAAACAAACAAAAAATTTTGCTGAGACAACAGGGTACATATTCATCTAACCTAGAAAGACCTAAGCTGGCCTCAGGTAAATAAATGCCCTCCAGTTTGACAGGTATGAAATACAGCGCAGATAACTATAGCTGAGATACTGGAGATGGTCACACTTACCGAAGGCTTGGTTATCTTTGACCTGTCATCCTGCAATTAAGAAAAAAAAAAGTAAGGTCCATTATGAAAGGAAAAACATCTGTAAAACTACCATTTCCAAAGTACTCGCTTTTACTGAGATTTAAAAAAAAAAATTATTATTCAGTAATTAGCATTTTAGGTTCCATCTAGGTTATCAAATACACAGTTTGATCCATCTGACTGCAAAAATTAATAGCAGATTAAGTGCCTATATTTATTTCGATCTAGCGTTCCAAAGTTTAAAATAGCATGATAGTCATATTTATATGCTGATCTGTATATATATTTATGATCTGTAATTCAGGGAGCAGCTGAGACCTACTTAGATTCTTCCCTTCTATCCTCTGAAATTCACTTTGAGGTGGGGGGGGGGGTAGGGTGTTAGGGTGTGTGTGTGTGTGTGTGTGTGTGTGTGTGTGTGTGTGTGTGTGTGTGTGTGTGTGTGTGTGTGTGTGTGTGTATAATTTGTGTGGTATCCTCAGTGAATTCCTGCAGTCTCCCAATTATAGGGTTATAATCTACTCCCTAAAGGGTGATCACAGGTGAGGCAGAAATGCTGCAGTCACAGCCTGAAATCCCACCTGCTCTACCCTCACAAGCTTTGGAATGGAAAGAATAAGGACAGGATGGAACATTTTAAGGGAAGGCCTTTCCAATTACCATACAACTATTTCGCTTTGGTGACATATGAAGATAAAGATGAAAATATGTGGATGAATAAACCTTCCTGATAAATGAAGCTTCCTTTCTCAAAGTACCATCTCCCACCACCAAAAAAACCACGTCTCACTCGACGGAAACTGCTCTAAAACAGATTTCCTACCTTCAGGCTTCCCCAAAGAGCCTACTTCAACCTTTCCTTTATTCACAGTCACTACAAGAAGCATCAATTAGATGCAACAGAACTTTTTGTATGGCTGTTTTTCATATGGTTTCTAGGTGTGCTCACTGGGGTTGAGGCTATTTGCTATGTTTTTTTCTTGTTGGAGCCTGCTTCTAGGAGCACCTCCACCCCTTCAGGTTGGCCACTGGTAACGTGCCCAGAGCTGGGGAAGGAGAAAGGAAGGCACTGGCTCTGAGGAGAGGTCCAGGGTCTCTGTAGAGGTGAGAGGGATCTACCTGTCTGCTCCAGATTCCAAGTTTGCACATCTCCAAGTTTGCAGCTATATTCCTGATAACTTTGGTTGACAGATGAGTGAAGTTATAAATGTACATTTTAAAATGCTGCAGAAGGGCCTAAATTCCTATTACAGCCCTGGGTTTACATAAAAGCCAAAACAAGCCTACGTTTCTGCAAAATCAGTCCATGGATTGCCACCAAAGATGATGTTCTCAAAGGTCTCAGGTAGAGTGACAAGGTTGAGGACCATGTGTGGGTTTTACAGAAGGCAGAGTTTATTCATTTAACATAGCTGATTTTTTTTTAATTTCTAAATCATTTTTTAGAATTTAAATATCCTCAAACTAATGAAAGTAGAAAGGAGTTTCTTAAGAAAAATATTCTGGTCAAAGAAGAAAGAAAGACAAAATAACCCTACGCTGCGTCACTACCCCCACCTTCTAAAATCTGCTGCTCAGGGAAACTTCAGAGTCTGAGACGCACCATCCCCAGGACGTGACCCTGGAGTGAGAGGATTCTAAGTGCTGGTGAAAAGTGCAACCAGGGAAATACAAAGAAATTTCTGGTCAATTTATTTCTAAAGTCAGGAGGAACTGTTTTTTGCTTTTCTCCTTTTTAAATTTTGTAATATGCAAGTCTACAGATTCGAGTAAGGTCAACCCACAGCCTTAAAGAGAAACAAGGCCCCCAAAAGGTGCTTACTGGATGCAGCTCTCCAATGATAAACGTTTTGGACAATTCTCGAGCATCTGTAGAGTGTCCGACATCCTCAAAGTTTTCAGTAGCATCACCTCCAGCTTGTTCCCGTAAGACTTCTTCCCCACCAGGGTGCTGTTTGAAGGACAGACAGAAAAATGAGTATGTTTTCCAGGCAAATGAGTTAAAAGGAAGTGGCCAGTTTACTTAACCAAATAGGCTACTGCAGAAGCCACAGATGACAATGTGGCAATATAAACCATTCATAACCTGGGTGAAAACGATTCCTTTGTATTCAATTTCCTACTTGAAAGTGTAGACAAACTTTCTCCAATAGTAAGACGTTTATTTCCCAGTTACTCACATGACAATAAAACCATTAGGCACACATTTTTCATCCTTTGGGAATGTCCTCTTTGCTTTTCCATAAAGCTCTCAAAATCTCAAAAAGCTTTTCTCAGTCTTTACCCAATCTACATCTTGAACGTATTTCCACACTTATTTAAAAGCCTTCCACTGGGGCACAGAATATGAGTCCACTTAAACATGGGAAGCCGCCCTGGAGGTACAGGCTGTTGACTGGCTCACTCTGAAAGCCAGCTTGAAGCTTCCTGATGCATCTCCAAGGCCGTGGCAATGACAAATGTGGTTTGTTAATTCTCGAACATTCTGTTTATTCTTAGGCACAGCCTGACAGGCACAGAAGCAACAACGTGGGAGACACAAAATGACTAACTTATGCAGCACCCACAAATTATGCAAATTCACAGATTGTTGTTTCTTCTGTGTGGGTGGCTTCATTCATGAGTTCCTTAACTTTTGGGTCCTGTTAAAGATATGTGACCATAGACAAGTCTCCCAAATTAAATCATTATTTTCCAGTTACAGCCTATCTTCAAAGGAAAATTTCAAATGAGGTTAAAAACATAGATTGGGGCTTCCCTGGTGGCGCAGTGGTTGAGAATCCACCTGCCGATGCAGGGGACATGGGTTCATGCCGTGGTCCAGGAAGATCCCACATGCCGCGGAGCGGCTGGGCCCATGAGCCATGGCCACTGAGCCTGCGAGTCTGGAGCCTGTGCTCTGCAACGGGAGAGGCCACAGCAGTGAGAGGCCCGCGTACCACAAAAACAAAAAACCAAAACATAGATTGGCCTTTTGTAAACAATCAGAAAATTATACAAGTTTTAAAAATATAGAATTTTGGGACTTCCTTGGTGGAGCAGTGGTTAAGAATCCGCCTTCCAATGCAGCGGACATGGGTTCGAGCCCTGTTCCAGGAAGATCCCACATGCCACGGAGCATCTAAGACTGTGCGCCACAACTACTGAGCCTGCGCTCTAGAGCCCGAACGCCACAACTACTGAGCCCACACGCCACAACTACTGAAGCCTGCGCGCCTAGAGCCCGTGCTCTGCAACAAGAGAAGCCACTGCAATGAGAAGCCCAGCACACCGCAATGAAGAGTAGCCCCCGCTCGCCGCAACTAGAGAAAGCCCGCACGCAGCAATGAAGACCCAACACAGCCAAAAATAAATAAATAAAATAAATTTATTTTTTATATATATATATATATAATTTTATCTTTAAAGTGTTAAACTGAAGAAAGTAAACATTCTACTTCATAGACCGTAACACAATAGTCTTCACCTAAAACAAAAGGACAATTTCTCAACTTAATTTCTCATCAAGCACAGGAAACAAAGAAGTATGTGTCTACATGTATGTATGCACACATGCATTGCATGTGCAAGTGTGTATGCATTATGCATATGTGTATGCATGCACATATGTAACCATTTATGATTCAGACCCTGCCTAAACCATTTATAAGGCAGTTTTCTTTTTTTTTTATAAGGCAGTTTTCTAAGGAAAAAATAGAGAATGAGAGAAACATCTTGGGTTATATTGGTTTGAAGGACCACTGTTTAGGAAAAAATATAGAATAAATGAATTGATGCTAAAATACATTTGCTCTACTTTTTAAGATTTTTTTGGATTTTTTTAAACAATTAGTAAGGAAACAAAGCCTAAAAATTGATTTTTGGAAAAAAATAATTCAAGTCTTGGTAAGACAATAAATATGGGACTGGCTTGTTATGTGCAGGGAGAGGCAAACAGAGACACACTGCCAAGGAAATCAAGTCTAAATCATGATGGTGTGGAACTCCGCAATTCGTCTTGTCACTGTCCTCACTCTTGTAACTAAGTTCATGCTGCCGTTTTAATAAGCAACCATCACATTTGAAGACTAAAAGAAATGCTCTTCCTTACCTGCTGGCGCCCGAAAGTGACAAAGAAAGAAAACTGGGAACGCTGCTGTTGGCGCCGTCTTGGTTATTCCCAGAGATGGTCTATGTCTCCCATTTCTTTCCAGAAACTCTCAGAGAACATCCTACTATCTTTGGGGCAGGTTATAGAATTTGGGGTAGCCCAAAGGAAAGGCAAGGCTTTGAAAAAGGAAAGTGATATAAGAACAGGCATGCAAAGCAAAATTATCTGAGGATTTTCTAAAAGATTAAGGAAAAGACCAAAATGCCTAGTTACAGGCAGGCAAGATTAGAGGTAACAAAAAAGAGTCTGACGGGGCTTCGCTGGTGGCACAGTGGTTGAGAGTCTGCCTGCCAATGCAGGGGATATGGGTTCGTGCCCCGGTAAGGGAAGATCCCACATGCCGCGGAGCGGCTGGGCCCGTGAGCCATGGCCGCTGAGCCTGCGCGTCCGGAGCCTGTGCTCCGCAGCTGGAGAGGCCACAACAGTGAGAGGCCCGCGTACCGCAAAAAAAAAAAAAAAAAAAAAAGAGTCTGAGACAAATTTTGGTGAAGTCTGTATCAGAAATCTGTCCTGGTAAAGGGTCACTCGCTAGGACCTCCACTCATCCCACCGTGTGCTGGCAGTCAGCCGCTGTACAGCCCAGAGAGAGAGAAAGACTGGAGGGAACGTCAGCGGTGACGGTAGGAGGACCTAGGAAGGACAGAATCGGCGGCAGCCATGGCAAAACAAGCCATTCCCACTGGAATTGTCCTTCTAACAAAAAATCTCCCATTTTTCCAGAGGAAGATTCCATTTTCCATGTGCATAATTCCCTGTCTGCTTCTGTGAAATCTCTACTTATTATAAGGTCCCCAAGTACCACCTTGCGCTGATAACATATGAGAATCTCCAGATACAAACTAGGGAATACCAATAAAATAACTGGAAATAGCTTTCATTTTTTACATCTTTTTGTATATAAGGGTTATTTGCAAGCAAATAAACAGGAAATAGATTTTAAAAGATGAAAGATTGGCATAATCCATAATTCAGAAGACATCAACTGTCACAATCTCTACCCATTCCTAAGAACACTTTCAGAAACACGTGGTAAATTCTTGTGGTATAAAGAGAATGGTGGCTACCAGGTCCTGGAATTACAACTGCCTTTCTACTGCTCACAGCATAAATGCTTTCAGCGATGCTGGCACAGTGGATCTCTTCTCCTTGAAATGTTTTCTTCACGTGGCTTCCAGTACAACAGGCTCTCCTAGTTTCCCTTCAACTTTATTTCCCCTCCTGATCTTCTCCAAGTCTCAACCCCAGCGCTCAGTCCTTGGCGCTCTCCCATTCCACCTGTACTAGCTCTCCTGGTGATCTTACCTGGTCTCCGACCCAGAATATCACCTGTTCTCTAGCAAGTGCAGTTCATTAGGCTTCCTTTGAGCTCCAGACTTCTCCCACATGCAACAGCCTACTTACCTGTTCACTCAATGTCTAATGAGCATCCTGAACATAACATAACCAAAACTGAACGTTTTACTTTGCCCCCAGATACACTCCTTCCCAGTTTTTCTATTCTCAGTGAATGTTGCCACCATGCATACAGTTGCTGCAGTCAAAAACTAGAAATCAAACTTCATTCCTCTTTCCTTCTCACTGCCATCCATCAGCAAATCCAGCTGGTTATCTTCACAACATATTCAGAAGCTAACCACCTCTCCCCACTTCCAATGCTACCACCTTAAGACCAAACCAGCATCTCCTGAATGGACAACCACAACTGACCCCTAACGGGTCTCCTGCTTCTTCTCCATCCTTCCCACAATCCACTGTGCTTACTCCATCATGCCTGTTACCTGTTTACCTGTTACCTCTCTCGCTTCCACTATGACCAGCTACCCTGGACTAAGCTAACATCTGAGGATTTTCAGAACCCCTACATTTGCCTCTGTGTGGAATGCTCTTCTCCCAAACCTTGATGAGATTTCGTCTGTCCCCTCATTTATCCCTGCTCACATGTCAGCTTTTCAGAGCCCTTTGCTGAGTTGCCCATCCAGAAGGGCCTACCCCGTCCTCACACCACGGTCTCTATCACCTCCCTGCTCTTTCCTTCACAGCACCTAGAACTCCTGAAGCTCTATTTTGTCAATCATTTGTAAGATTCATGAGGACAGAGGCCTTTGTCTGTCTTTCTCATCCCTGCTGCCCAATACCTAGTTCAATGCCTGGCACATGGCAGATACAAAGAAATATTTGTAAGCAAGTTTGGATAAATAAAGGAGATGTGCACGGCTGATTACACATTGGTCTTAGAACTAGTATATACAACTGGTTAAGTGACTGACAACAACTTTCCCATTCCAACTATTCTAGTTCACACCCCTTTCCTTCTCCTGAACTATAATAGTTCTTACCATTCAGAAACCATATAATTTCATATTCAATTTTGTTTAATTCATTTAATTATTATTAAATATTTATGAATACTATGTGCAAAGCATCGCCTGGGACACACAAAAGTACATGAAAAATAGACATAATTTGATCCTGAAAAAGCATACAATTAATTTGAGGTTAAAGAAGAAAAACACAGATATAGCCTCATAGTTTTGACTATTCATGTGTGACCCACGGCAGTGATTGCCACCATTCTCTCTTCCAGGTCACTTATCCATTCTTCTGCCTCAGTTATTCTGCTACTGATTCCTTCTAGTGTATTTTTCATTTCACTTATTGCATTGTTCATCTCTGTTGGTTTGTTAATTCTTCCAGGTGTTTGTTAAACATTTCTTGCATCTTCTCGATCTTTGCCTCCATTCTTTTTCCAAGGTCCTGGATCATCTTCACTATCATTATTCTGCATTCTTTTTCTGGAAGGTTGCCTATCTCCACTTCATTTAGTTGTTTTTCTGGGGTTTTACCTTGTTCCTTCATCTGGGACATAATCCTCTGCCTTTTCATTTTGTCTATCTCTCTGTGATTGTGTCTGCCCTCTGGTGGATGAGGCTATCTAAGAGGCTTGTGCAAGTTTCCTGATGGGAGGGACTGGTGGTGGGTAGAGCTGAAATATGCATGGCATACTTGGGGCAACTGAAGAGACGAGTGTGAATAAAGTAAAACATGTGAGGCTGTGTGATGGCTTACTTCACATGTCAACTGGAGGTGAAACTTGATTTCTGGGAGGTGTTTCTAGATGAGATTAGCATTTGGATCAGTGGACTCAGTGGAGGAGATGGCCCTGCTCAATGTGGGTGGGCACTATCCAATCCATTCAGAGCTTGAATAGAACAAAAGGTGGAGCAAGGAAGAATTCACCTGTTTTCCTGTATCATTATTTGAGTTGGGATATCTCATCTCTCCTTCCCCCGCCCTCAGCCTCCCATTGACTCCTCTGGTTCTCAGGCCTTCACACTCAGACAGTCACTCTACCAGCTCTCCTGGGTCTCCAGCTTGCAGATGGCAGACTGGGGGACTTCTCACCCTCCATAATCATGGAAGCCAATTCCTTATAATAAATCTCTTCATACATAAATATATATATGAAATATGTATGAGTATCTCCTATTGGTTCTATTTCTCTGGAGAATCCTAACACAGGCTGGATGGTTAGAAGGACCAAACCATTAGGGCCTTGAGAGCCAGTGTGAAGTGGAAGACACTGAGGATCACTGTGGGTTCCTGAAGAGCAGGGCGACCATGACAAAATGCCGGATGGACCTGTCATGGTTAGAACAGAGAGGCTCAAGATCCAGACAGGGAGAGCACCACTGCAGACATGCAGCAATCTGACCAGCATAGCAGCACAAACCCCTCTCTTTCCCTCTACCGGCCCACAGGCGCCAGCCTTAATAAGAAGCCCCTCTCGGCTTCCTGAAAGTCGGCTGCCCTCCACCTCACCTGTGAGCAAAGCATCCAAAGCATAAAACTCAACTGGAGATCTTAACTCAAAAGGCTAGGCTACATGTTAAAACCCCAGAAGTTCAGAGTCTAAAAGAACCTTCAGAGACCCAACATCCTTAAATTCACGGATGGATAACCAGGGGTCCAGAGAAATTAAGCCCAACATCGCACTGACAGTTCATGGAGTAGCAGGACCAGAACACTGGGGTCTGACTTACAGTCCAACCTCCCCTCTCTTTTTTGAATGGGCAAATTAAATGGCCGTTTTCATGTTTCTGAACACAGTGACTTTAGATGCCTTAAAAATAAAGTTTCTTTGTACATATCTCTTTGGGGACTTTGTTGGGGAATCTCACTTCTAGACCCCAAGAAATGTCATTTGCCCTGCCTTCCTGGGCCTTAATAACTAAGGACAATTCAAAGGATAGACATGCTTCTGTCTCAGGGCTCTGTCTGGCTACGAGGCTGTCCCAATAAAAAACCCAGAAGGGAATGCAGAACCACACTGCAGTATCGCAATACTCATCAGGTCAAAGCCATTCACTTCGAGGGTTTGCTTAACTAGGCAAAAACGAATGATAATAATAGAAAAACCCTTTCCACATAAATGTAATGTTATATGGACCCAAAGTCCACCAGTTCTGGAGTTTTAAATAGGATCTTTCAGTCCAAACACTTAACACTGCCAAAAAACGGTGGCACAAACAAGACTGCATAAACAATGACTAGGCAAAACCAATTTATCTAAAGAGATGATCTTCAATAGTTAAGCCAAAAATGAAAACAACTATTTGGAGTGCAATCAATTTATATAAAATTTAGAAAAAAATAACAAGACGGCCAAATGTTTCCTATCATTTCTAGACACTGTTTCTGATAAGGCAAAGGGTGATGGCCTTGAAGCTGGTTGGGTTCCCCAGACCTCTGTTCTGCTCTGCCCCCCTGTGGACTGGGTGAAGGGGCTGGAACCTGCGTCTGCACCGCCTCGGGGCTTTCTGCACACCTTCTCACTGAACCCTCAAAGCTTAGGGACCAGAGGCTCACAGGCATCATCTGAATTACTTCTCCTCATTTCACTCTGAAAATGATGCAATGAAACATGAAACAAGGCCCATCTTTGCATTCCCGCTGCTGGCTTATGAGACCCACCCGCTCACTCAAACATCTGCCAAGTGCCACGCCAAGCTCTGTTGTTTCCAAGGTGGGTAAGTCATGGCCCTGCCCTCAGGGAATTACACTCCAGTGACATGCAGACAAGTAAGAGCTAAACATAGTAAGCCCCAGGTGCAGAGCCACGGCACAACAGAGGGAGGGATGAGCTCTCCCAGAGCTGGAGGTGAGAAGCGGCCAGGGATGGGTTGCTAAGGAGGGGGTGCTTAGTCCGGTGTAAAAGGTACACTGGTGGTTCACCAGGTGAAAAGGGGTGGGGAAGGGCGTGTTCTATGCAAAGAAAATGGAGAACACAAAGGCCCGGAGGCAGAGACACAATGGCACCCTGGAGGAACTGCAGGCACTGTAAATAACCGGATTTCACATGGATAAAAATGCACTGTTGATCACTTTTTTATTTGTTTTTGTTTGGGGGAGGCAATGAGAAAACAGAATCACGCACATGTCACCTCCCAATTGCTATCAATAACCCTTCCCCATATCACTCGACAAAATGTTAAAGCAGACCCCTCAGCAGTCACGTATTTGGCCATAGCCCCTGCACCTTTGTTGCGGTTTGGTCTCCAGCTGTCTTGGCCTCCACATCCAGGTAGTACTGTGTTACGGAAGAAGCCCAGGTTTGGAAGCAAAGGAAGCTGAATTCAAGATCCAGCTCTGCCACATCTTAGCAGAGCAACCCAGGAAGGTAGCAGCTCTTCCTGAGCTTCCATTTCTCCATCATTAGATACCTCTCCCACTTAAACTACAGAGATTAGTGATATAACTAGTATAATGCCTGGCATGTAATAGGTGTTCCATCAATATCAATTTCGTTCCCTTTCTTATTCAATACTGCACATTCAATACTGCCAGAAAGAACCTTGCACAGAACCTCGCACAGAACCTCACACAGCGCCTGGTCCCTGTAAACTGCTGAGGCCAAGTCCAGCACCAAACCCCAAACCCCAAGGGACCCCTTCTTTCCACCCTGCCCTTCGTCTTGAAGAGATTTCTGTGGATTTAATCAACTGGCTTGATCCTACTAAGCCACAGACCCAATGACAAGAGTTAATAGAAACAACACACCATAAGGACAAAGAACATTCGCTACATGAAATCATTCTTAAAGGTCATTAGGATGAGAACAGATAAGCAATGCAGCTGTGAGCTGGTAACTATCCTGCAGAGTGCTGTTACAGTGTTCTCTCCTTGAAAAAAAAGAGAAGAAAAATCATTCATGGCTACTTTTATTTTATTTTATATATATATATATTTTTTTTTTTTTTAAATAAATTTATTTTTTTGACTGTTGGGTCTTCATTTCTGTGTGCGGGCTTCCTCTAGTTGTGGCGAGCGGGGGCCACTCTTCATCGCGGTGCGCGGGCCTCTCACTGTCGCGGCCTCTCTTGTTGCGGAGCACAGGCTCCAGACGCGCAGGCTCAGTAGCTGTTGCTCACGGGCCCAGTTGCTCCGCGGCATGTGGGATCTTCCCAGACCAGGGCTCAAACCCGTGTCCCCTGAATTGGCAGGCAGATTCTCAACCACTGCACCACCAGGGAAGCCCCATGGTTACTTTTAGAGTTGAGACAGTAAATGTTTGGCCCCAAATTTACCATGAATCAAAGATAATTTTGCATTTAGTCAGTGTGCCCTGACCAATATTTTTAATTCTACCATCACTAAACTTATATCATTAGGTTAAATAAGTGAGTTCACTGGAGACGTAACAACTCCTGGGATCTCTGAAGGGAAGAGTAAGTCCCAGACTGAGAAGTAATGACCCTGGGGTAGAGGAAGGGGCAGGGACAGGTCTGCCTCCGAGGGACAAGAGCAGGGGACACCGAGGACAGGAGAGTTAGAGCACGCACCGCTTGCCTTGTGACCCAGCTCAACCCAACGCTCCTCATAAGAACAAGCAAAGCCACCAAAATTGAGGGCCCAGTGGAAGATGGGTTATGATCTAAGAGGGGCTATTCCTCTATCTACGCTAGGATCCATCTTGAGTTGGAATGGCCAAAAGATGAGAGGACAGGACAGGCTACAATTGAGACTGAAAAGGAGGATTGAGGGTGGAACCAGTCCTCCTCAATACCAAATCATTAGGCCTATTTTTCCTTTTATATCTAGTGTTAAGAATAAAAAAAATTGGCTAAAACAGGCAACTGGAGGCAGGAGAGAAATAAAACAAGCTGTCAGGAAATTATCCACGCTGGCCCAACAGCCATTCTGCATCGATTTTCTAATATTTTACACTCGTAAACTTTCACTTATTCATTCAATAAATAACTATTTATTGAGTCTTTTCTATGTGCCAGCATTGTTCCAGTTGCTGGGATACTTCCTGCATTCACAGAGTCTACATTCCAGTGGAGGGAGACAGATAAGCAGTAAACGTGAGAAATAGGTTACATGGCATGTCAGAAGGTGACATATGCTACAGGAAAAAGAAACACCAGAGCAGGGTGGTGGGCCCAGAATGCAGGGGCTGGGGGGTGACCAGTTGTAAACGAGGTTCAGGAGAGGCCTCGTTGAGACAGCGAAGGAGTGAGCATGCTGCTATCTGGGGGATAACCTTCCAGCGCAAAGGGTTATATGGTGGAAGGCTTCCTGGCACGTTCATAGAAGAGCAAGGGTATCAGCATGCATGACGCAGTACGTGCCAGAAGGCGGTGGGACCTTGTAGCTGCCTTACAGGCTTGGCTTTAACCACAAAAGAGAGGGAGCTGATGAATGTGTTTTTTGTTTTAACTCTTTATATTGAAAATAGCTGCAGAGAGGTGCCATGTGCCCATCACTCAGATTCCTTCAATGGGCAACATTTTCCATAACTGTAATGCATCGTCAAAACCAGCAAATATCTTAAATAGGGGTCACTAGACTGACTTAGAGTTGTTGTGTGCACTTGTGTGTCTGTCTGGTGTATCTCTGTGTCCTGGTCTGTGGCACTTTCCCACATGCAGGTTCACAGAACACAGGACCATTCTGTCACCACAAAGGCGCTCCCCCTCCTGCCCCTTTGCAGTCCCCCTCCCCCACCACCTATCATCTGTTCTTCACTTCTGTGACCTCGTCATTCTGAGAATGTCACAGAAATGGAAGCACACTGTGTGCAATCTTTTGAGACTGTCTTTTTTCACTTAGCGTAATACCCTTGACACCCAGTCAGGTTGCTTTATTCCCTTTTTACTACTGAGTTGTCTTCCCTCTATGCATGTACCAGTCTCACCAGGGACCCACTGAGGAACATGTTGAGTTGTTTCCAGTTCGGGGCTTTACAAATAAAGCTGCCAGCCCAACAGCCACTCTGTATCAATTGTCTGATATTGTTTACACTTACAAACTTTTATTCATTCAATCAATCAATATTGAGTCCTCTCTCTGTGCCAGCATTGTTCTAGTTGCTGGGATTTGCGTACAGGCTTTTATGTGGACATAAACTTTCATTTCTCTAGGACAAATGTCAAGGAGTGCTACTGCTGGGTCATACGGTAAGTCTATGTTTAGCTTTTTAGAACAGGTCGATTGATTTCCAGAGTGTCTGTACCATTCTGCATTCTCACCAGCAATGCATGACCAATTCAGCATTTCTACATCCTCACCAGAATTTGGGTTATCAGTAATTTTTATTCTAACAAGTATGTTATAGTATCTCACTGTGGTTTTAATTTGCACTTCCTTAGCAGCTAATGATGTTGGACATCTTTTCATGTATTCATTTGCCATTCATATATCTTCTTGGAGGAAATGTCTATTCAAGTCTTTTTCCCATTTTCTATTTGGATTATTTGTTTCCTTATTGTTGAGATTAGAAAATTCTTTATTATTCTGGATATAAGTCCTTTGTCAGATAGGAGATTAGAAAAAGTTTTCTCCTAGTCAATGGCCCCGTCATTTCATTCTATTAACAGGATCTTTTAAAGAACAGAGTTTTTAATTTTTATGAAGTCCAATTTATCCACTTTTTCTTATATGGATCATGCTTCTGCTGTTGTGTCTAAGAACTTTGCCTAATCCTAAGTCTCTTCAAAATCTTAAAATTTTATATTTAGATCTATGATCTACTTGGGGTTAATTTTTATATAAAGTGTGAGGTTTGGGTCAAGATTTATATTTTTGACTACTGTTGTCCAATTGTTCCAGAACCATTTGTTGAAAAGGCTGTCCTTCCTCCATCAAATTGCTTTTGCATCTCTGTCAAAAGTCAGAAGTATCTGCATGGGTCTACTTCTGGTTTCTCTACTCTGTTCCATTGATCTACGTATACGTCTCTTTGCCAGGACCACGCTTTCTTGATTACTGCAGCTATACCCAAAGTCTTAAATTGGGTGGTGTCATTAGCCACTGAAGGGTTTGAATAGGAAAGTGATAGGATCTGACATCTTAAAATAGCACTCTACTACCAAAAATACACAGTCAGGGGTGAGGGTCACCAGGCTGGAGGTGATGGTGCTTGGAGCAGGGAGCCGGCATAGAGGGGGAAAGATTAGTTGGATTCTGACTCCTTTATAAAAGTTGAGCCCACAGAATGTTCTGGGGAATTCAGTGTGGGTGTGAGAGAGACAGAAGGATCAGACATGACCCCAGGGTTTTCGACCTGAGCAAATGGATGGAAGTGTCATCACTGAGATACGGAAGGTGGCAGCAAGATGTGTGAGGGAAGGTCAGTTCAGTCTTCAACACGTTGTGTCTGAGAGGCATGTTAGAGATCTGAGTGGAGATGCGAAGTGAGTTGCGGATACGAGAATCCTGAGTGTAGGAGAGACACCTTTGTGACCTGGCGATAGAAATCCAGGAGCTGTCAGCACATTTAAAGTTGTGACACTGGATGAGACGGCTGAGGGAAAGTGGAAAACACTGGGCCCCGGGGCCTCCGACACTGCAGGATGAGACAGAACATCCCCCTTTCTGGTAGAAGACATTGGGCGGCGACCTGAAGAGGGTGGTGAAAGGAGGGCACACCAAGCAGAAGGAAAACTGCACAAAGGTCTTAAGGCAGAAACAAGCCTGACTTGTTAGGGACACAGAAAGGTGTGGAGGGCAAGGCAACAGTGTTACCAGCTGAGGTGGGAGAGGAAGGAAGGGGCCAGATCACGCAGAGTTTGTTACACCGGGAGAGAGGTGGCATTTTATTCTAAATGCATTGGGAAGCCATGGAAAGGGACTAAGCAGAGAAATGACAGTCTGTTTCTACAAAATGAAGTTTTTTATGTTCTTCTAGAAATCACATTCTTTAACACAATAACAATATACATTACCTGAACTGAAAACTCATAAATCAACAACCAATGTGATGGAACCACTGAAATCCTGAAGACTATGTTAGGAAAGGGGCTCTGAAGAGGAAGACAGTTTAACAACTAGGGCCACAAGAAAGGAAGGTGAAGACGGACGACGGTGTGAAGGAAGGAGGGAGAGACCCTTCCTGAGGCCCCCAGGAACCACGTGTAAGTGAGACGGGGACTTTGGCAGACAAGCAAACACAGTACCACCCACAGCTCAGAGGGCAGGACCGAAATCAGCGAGGGGGTGGGAAGGAGAGGGCAGGGGATTAGCTAAATCCACAGAAGGATTTCATCAGAGCAGTAACCTCATCAGATTTCCATTCAGAACAAGCCCTTCCAGGCCAGTTATTTAAGAGGCCTTTAGAAAACAACATTTAACCTCTGCACGCATGCCCAACAATCTCTTTCTTGAATGAAATAATACAGATTCTTAAAATCATGCAGATGTCATCTGTGTTAGGAACAAATGGCATCCTTGAAGACTCCTTCAGAACTTTCTCTACTTAAAAACTCCCCATGGGCAACTGGAATGGCTGTTTTCTCCACCTTCTAGAAGGCAACACAGTAAAACGACAGCAGATGGAAAGAAAAGCACATTTTAGCCCTTTGACCTTCCAAAGGTTTTCTTTTTATTCTTTCACAACTTCCCTTTACTTTCTCCCTGGTTCCTATGGAGAATCCTGGATATGGGGGTTGGGGGGAAATCTCAAAGCAAATAACAGCAGCTGTGTACCAACTGGATGTCTGTTTTCTTTTAAAGCTGTACTAGTTATCTTAGGTCCCCTGCCCTAGTCACAGAGTTAGTGTTTTCCACTTTCCCTCGGCCATCTCATCCAGTGTCACAACTTTAAATGTGCTCACAGCTCCTGGATTTTTTCAACATATAAATTCTCACATTCACCATTGTGAGATGAGGCTCTGATGGCTATTTACCCAAGATGCCTGAACCACCTTTACCACCAAGGATCCCTTTACATTTTCCTCCTATGGATTTCATATTTTCTGAGGTTTATTTACCAAACTATGTATGTTAAATAATAATAACTTTTCCATTTCACACTCATCAAAGACATATTTGCAACTGCAGCTTTATAGTAGTATAAGATTCAGGATATTATCAAACTTCCTTGAAAAAAACAAAGGCACTTGGGATTTTAGCACTAAATATGACAGTCCTACCAACAGTAAAGATGTAGGGTCCTCTGTGTTTTTCAAAATTAAGGACACTGAGTTTCAAGCACCCACACTCTCCTCCTGGCTCCCCAGGGCACTGAGGTCCCCCAGGCTTGGAACCACTCGTCTCTGCAAAGCAGGCAGCCATGTTCAAGGAAAACAACAAAAAGTAAGTCCTTAAAACAAAACCTGCTACAGAGAATACTGCCTAAGACTCAAAAGGCAAAAGTGAGTCAGAAGCCAACAGCTTTGTAAGGCAGAATGCTGTTAAAGAACATCTAAGATGCAGACACAGAGCATCAGAATCCCAAGATCACCAGAAAAAGTTCTACAGAAACAAGTTTCCATTTTGATCATGTAAAGGAGGACAACTTGACACAAAATATTATGCTTTATAGTATTTTTCAGGAAGGTGTCTATTTCACAAATTAAACATGTAAAGACTTGAACTGAAAGCAAGTTAATATTACTGCCATCAATTATGTGATATTTTCTTCTCATGTTCCACAGCACTCATAAGACCTGAATAAATGCTACTGCCCAACTCACAGAAAGGGAAAAGCAAACCATTTTTCTCCCTGGCCCCAAATGCCTGCATTTTCATTCAAAGTTCTACAGTCGTTAACCCTGCTAATGATATAATCAGAAATGACAAGACTCAAATTCACAAATATAAGTTCAAAAACTATAACTCAGAATTGAAAAACAAAACCCACCTACTTCAAAATACGTAGGCAGGGACTTCCCTGGTGGCACAGTGGTTAAGAATCCGCCTTCCAATGCAGGGGAAACAGGTTCGATCCCTGGTCCGGGAAGATCCCACATGCCAGAGGGCAACTAAGCCCGTGCGCCACAATTAGTGAGCCTGCACTCTAGAGCCCACGAGCCACAACTACTGAGCCCACATGCCACAACTACTGAAGCCCACGCGCCTAGAGCCCGTGCTCCACAACAAGAGAAGCCACCGCAATGAGAAGCCCGCACAGCGCAATGAAGAGTAGCCCCCGCTTGCCACAACTAGAGAAAGCCCGCGCACAGCAACAAAGACCCAACGCAGCCAAAAATAAATAAATAAAATAAATAAATTTTCAAAAAATATGTAGGCAACAAGGCTCATAATCTCATAGATCAGTATCAGATAGTAACTGAACACCTGCTGCTATTGAGATTGCCAGTAATAAGGAGCCAATCTTCCCTCTCAGGTGTCTACCCTTCTCTGGAAAACAAAACAGCTTTATAAGGCTATTATTTCAGGAGATGGAGCTCACTGCACAACTTAGAAACTTCACTTGTGTTCTTGCCCAGAAGGTATAATTTTTATAATGCTCTCCTGTTTCAACATCACCTGCCAGATTTTCACCTTCACCTAAAATCTCATGTTAGCACTCAGCTGCATATGGTGCTACAGAAAGAAAGCCACACCCCATGCTGACCTGTACAGGTATAGGAGTTTGCATTTACTGTGAAGACCATACACCTGCCATTGTGTTATATGTTTAACCAGCATTATTTTGTTTCTTATCATAACCCCTCAAAGTTGGCACTATTGTCATCCTCCCATTTTACGTTAAATAAGGCATATGAGGCATAGAGAGCGTAGGCACAGACTAGGACCCCCTTCCATCCATCACAGTATATACTGTCTCAACATGAATACAGACATGCATATAGATCTATGATATATACGGAGACCTAGCCCATAATGAAAGTTCACTATTTAGAGGTAGGAAGGCAAAAAACAAACAAAAAACTTCTTTCATATTTGGGTAAGTTAGGGAAAGTAGAATCTTCTTTAGTTACCACGCAAAGCCTTCATGAATTTCTGGAGCTTTTAAATGATGGAAGAAAGGGGGCAGGGCAAGGGGGGAGAAACATATCTTCTGGGCTCCTTTCTCTGTTTCAAGAGAAGGGATGAGATAAATAGCACTGCCCTAACAACGGAACAGGAGGAATCTAGGAGGAAGTGAAAATTCTGGCAGAGCGCCCTGCAGGTCTGTGAAGGAGATGTTGAAGATGCAGTAAGCCACTGGCAGGGAATCCTAGGATGGCTAAGCTGGGGCAGGAAGCCAAAGCCTAGGACACTGCATTAATCAGAGATGGTCACAAAAAGTGAAAACAGACAGTGAAAACAGTAAATAGAACATATGTCCCCTAAAAGTAGAATCAGATGCTCTGGGAAGGCTGGCACCGCCGATGACCAGCTAGAACAGGCTGCAGGAGCCTCCTCCTCGCTGCATACCTTCATCCTTCTGATCGGTCCCATTTCACAATGTCAGCCACTGTCCTGTTCTACCTTAATCCAGACCAGCTCTGGGAGCCGGTCTGTCACCGCCGATGTTAGGCCCTACTCACCAGAGTTGATGCCTGACGCCTCACACGGCCACGCCGGGTCCACTCCCCACCGCTGAACTAGACTCTGGCTGATACAGCACAGCTTTGTGTGTAATCCCTGCCCATGCATTGTTTTCTGTGTTATTCCTGCTTCCTCAAACGGAAACTTCGGAGAATAGAACTGATATCTCTTCCTCTCGAGTTCCACAGTCTCCACTATAAGAACTCAGCAGATACAGGATCACTGATCAAAAGGAAGGGCGTGAGTGAGTACCAGAGAGCAGTGGTGTCACAGATAGGCTATTCTGGGGAGTTTCTACCAAGAAGCAATTAAGAAAAGTTTAGTTTATAGGAACCGCTGTAAACTTGTTTTTATGTATCTCACTATAAACAGTAGTTTTGAGTTATCTTGCTATAAGTATTAGTTATCAAATATTAGTGATAAACTCGACTCATCCCATTTTTCTTGAGAGATGTTCTCCCCAAGCTACTTTTAAAGAAAGAGTATTGAAAACTGAGTGAAAAATAAAGGAATTTGCTGTCAGCTAATTCACCCATTGAACAGCTGGTTTGCATCTCTTCCCCTTTCGCTTAGAAAACCTTGTGCAATTCCTTTTCTGCCTCATAAGAATGAAATGTAAATGGTTTTTAGTAAAGCTTAATCATCTTCTCTTCCTTATCTCCTGAGAAATGTATCCATAAAAGTTATGCAAAATATATCTTAGGGCAGTGATTCTTGACTAGCAGTGACTTTGTTGTCCCCAAGGGGACATTTGGTAATAGTTGGAGACATTTTTGGTTGTCACAACGGGGGGAGGGTGTGATACTGGCATCTGGTGGGGGGAGACCATGGAGGCCCCCTGTACAACACAATGAATAGGACAGACCCCCACAAAAAAGAAAGAAAAAAATGGCAAAGCTTCATAACATAAAATATTCTATTATTTTATAAATGCTATTCTTTTTTATAGACACAAATAAAGAAAGCACACAATGGATCTTAAAATTCTACAATTACATATACCATGGGAAGGGGGAAGGAACAGTTTTAAGCAGACATCTGGTATCAATTAGACCTGACCTTATGATGCAGGATTACTAGTTCAAGAATCTCTAATAGCAAATAAGCTCTGTAGCTCAGCAGAAGGAACAGGACAGATCAGATCTGACCCCCTACTATAAACCACTCTTAACCAGATCAGGACACTATTTTATCTTCTGGCACATCACCTGAGGACAATTTAACAGTAATATATCTTACTAATAACCATCAACTTCAATCTTTAAAAAATTTTTTTTTTAAAACATTCTCTACAAAACCAATGTCCTTTGATATAAATTGTGATCCAGCTCAGACCAGGCCTCTATCTTCATTTTCCTCACAAACTATGTAGAAAATTCCCATCACTAAGCATTCCTGTCTATTGTCTGGGGAAATGAAGGAGAGTAAGTGTTACATGAAGATTTATGACTGAAACTCCACCACAGTGATATAACACAGCCAGAGGCAGCAAAGAAAAACTCCTTAGAATTTATTGCAAAAATTATAATCAACGCAAAGAATCTCATCAAAGAAATGTTTTCCTCAAAGTTAAGCAAAGTTACTTTACAATTCCCAAAGCTGCTTAAGGATGAAGTCGCACTGGCATTTTTCACTTCTCTGTCCCTCCCCCTTGCTCCTCATCAAAGCCACACACATACCCCCACGCTCACTCGCAGGAGTCGACTACTGTACCTCACCGAAGTCGTCACTGGATACCTTAAATATCACTGGGCGCCCTCTAGGTGAACAGCGGGTGGGTGGGCGTGGATGGTGGGGTGGGCTTGTGGATGCCAGGGGGAGAGCCGGCGCAGACCACACCTGGACCTCCGAACTCAAGGTCCCCTCTTGTGGGATCCCACAGCTCTCAAGGTGGGTGGTCTCCAACCGGCTCCAATTAGGAATCCACTCCAGGAATAATAAGTGGGACGACCCCTGTCCTAGATGAAGACCTGGTCTATGCACACTCAAGGATAAAAAGGATCTTCAAAAATCCTTCCGTAGTTGCGCTCTCTCTTAGGAAGACAGCTCCAGATGAGATTTTGTTTCCCACGAAGTGCGAAGTGGTGCTCTCCTACATGCCCGCGAAGGGTCTCAGGAGACAGTTTCTGCCCTACAAGGGCTGCTAAATTGGTTCACCTGGTCGCGGCAGTGGCTTATGCACCTCCAGGTGTGAACACGCGGGCGCGCAGCCTCAGGTGTACAAACTCGGGGTCCGCTCCCAGGTGTACAGACTCAGGGGGTGCACACACAAGTATGCAGACGCGGGGAGCAGCTCCCAGGTGTGCAAAGCCGGGTGCGCACGCACTGGTTCACACACTCAGGTGCGCACATAGAGGCGGGCAGGTCAATCCCACCACGCTGCGAACGACAAGTCTCGACAGGGAACCCCCAAACTCCAGTCGGCATCCTGCCTCCACCAACTCACCTCCTCCAAAAATTTGGTCAAATCGTACACCTTGTAATGCAGGATCAACCAGGTGCTCTTGCTGTGGTTGTGCTTCTGGATCTCTTCCAGGGTATAGTACTTCACGGCTTTGTCGGACTCCTCTGCCATTTCGGAACGCGGCGAGCCTCAGGCCCTAAAACTAGCAGCGCAGCCGGGCGGAGTTCAACCGGCGTCTCCGCTAACTTACCCCGGGACATTCCCCACGGCGCTACTCAGCGCCTGGGCAGGGAGGCAGGCACTGGGGTGGGGGTGGGGGGGAGGCCGAAGCAAGGCCTCCGATGATTGGCCAAAATTCGTGTCACTCAAGGATCCCGCCCTCGGCCGACACTCCACCAACTCCAACGGGCCGCGCCCAGTTCGCGAGTGTTGATTGGCTGCAGAAGGTGCCCTTCACAGTCACAGCTGTACGAGCACGCGGAGGGCGGGGCTCCCTTCGTGTCTGCGCAGAAGGCGGTGGAGCGGAGATCGGGCGCCAAGGCTTGAGCCCTCGGGTGTGGGTGTTCGTGGCGGACAAGGCGAGGTGGCCGACGAGGGAGGGTCCGACGGGGCGGGCGCAGAGTCCATCTTGTGTAGGGCAGCGACCCCACATCAAAATCGCCGCGATTTCCCAATCAGGTCAGATCAGGCAGAGCTGGGCGTTAATTTGTAACAAAGTCGTTCCGCTGCGAGTGTCGAGGTGGACTGTTAGTGTGAGAGGAGATGTAAACGAGCCTCGTGGACGGTAAAAGACGCAGCTACCTCATGTAGCGTCGACAAAACAAGTGTGTTGCCCAGAACAGTGCTCTGTAATTTCCCGACCCATCCCCAGAACTGCCCCAGAACTGCCCCATTCTCACAGGATAAACAAACCCAGGGAAATTGTTCTATAAAAGCAAAAACGTCCTAATGTGCGTAGGACATATGTCGCTCTGAAGTTATTCGCTGTTGACCCTGACTAGGCGAGTACTTGTATTAGTGTCTCCTGTCTATTCTCAACAGTATATTGTTTAAGGTAAATCCTAAATAATTGATTGCTCTTGGAATAGAGTCTGGAACAGTACCTCCCCAGCTGGGCACCGATAGGAAGATTTACAAATGTTCTATTTTAAAAAGGCGGGGGAGAGAATTCCAGCATATTAAAAAGTCGTCTGATATTTATTAAGGTCTTTTTCGGCAATGGTATTTAATTCCAAAAAGAACTACACAATAGGTTACACATGTAGGTCATCCTCCCATAAACTAAGCACAGTTCTTCCACACTAGTTGCTGATGAATGTTAGCTTCCTGTCCCCCTGCTTACCTCTTCCATAGGAATGCAAGGCCATGGAAGACATTTTTCCAAACATTCCAAATAGTCTTTAGCCTTTTCATATGATGGAATACATTGATTTTCAAATACTGCACTAGCTTTGCATCTCTGAAATAAACCCCACTTGCTTACGATGTATAATTTTTTTATTTGCTTTTTTAAAAAACTGAAGTATAGTTAATATACAATGTTGTGTTAGTTTCTGATGTACAGCAAAGTGATTCAGTTATACATACATATATATGTTTTTCATATTCTTTTCTGTTATAGTGTATTACAAGATATTGAATATAGTTCCCTGTGTTATACAGTAGGACTCTGTTGTTTATCTATTTTATATATATATAGTTTGTATCTGCTAATCCCAAACTCCTAATTTATCCCACCCCCTTTCCCCTTTGGTAACCATAAATTTGTTTTCTATGTCTGTGAGTCTGCTTCTGTTTTGTAAATATGTTCATTTGTATCATATTTTAGAGTCCATATATAGATGATATTTGTCTTTCTCTGACTTCATTTAGTATGTTAATCTCTAGGTCCATCCATATTGCTGTGTCATAATTTCATTCTATTTTACAGCTGAGTAGTATTCCACTGTACATATGTGTGAGTGTACATATATACACATATACCACATCTTCTTTATTCATTCATCTGTCAATGGACATTTAGGTTGATTCCATGTCTTGGCTATTGTAAATAGTGCTGCTATGAATATTGATTGGGGTGTATGTCTCTTTTTGAATTAGAGTTTTCTCTGGATATATGCCCAGCAGGACTACAAGATCATATGGTAACTCTAGTTTTTTTAAGGAACCTCCATACTGTTCTCCATAATGGCTGCATCAATTTACATTCCCATGGTGTAGGAGGGTTCCATTTTCTCCACACCGTCTCCAGCATTTATTATTTGTAGACTTATTTGTATTGTTTCTGACCTGTGTGAGGTGATAGCTCATTGTAGTTTTGATTTGCATTTCTCTAATAATTAGAAATGTTAAGCATCTTTTCATGTGCTTATTATCCATCTCTATGTTGCAGAAATATCTATTTAGGTCTTCTGCCCATTTTTTGATTGGGTTGTTTGCTTTTTTGTTATTGAGTTGTATGAGCTGTTTGTATACTTTGGAAATTAATCCCTTGCTGGTCACATTGTTTGCAAATATTTTCTCCCATTCTGTGGGTTGTCTTTTCATTTTATTTATGGTTTCCTTTGCTATGCAAAAGTTTATAAGTTTGATTAGGTCCCATTTGTTTATTTTTGCTTTTATTTCTGTTGCCTTGGGAGACTAACCTAAGAAAACATTGCTACAATTTATGTCAGAGAATGTTTTGCCTATGCTCCCTTCTAGGAGGTTTATAATGTCATGGTTTATATTCAAGTCTTTAAGCCATTTTGAGTTCACTTTTGTGTATGGTGTGAGGGAGTATTCTAACTGCATTGCTTTACATGCGGCTGTCCAGCTTTCCCAACACCACCTGCTGAAAAGATACGTAATTTTTATGTATTGCTGAATTATATTTTGTTAAGAGATTTCCTATCCATATTTATGAGAGATATTGGTGTGTAGTTTTCATTTTATGCATTGTATTTGTCTGGCTTGGCTATCAGAGTAATACTGGCTTCACAGAATGAGTTGTGAAGTATTCCCTTTTCTTCTATTTTTCTGGAAGAGAACGTGTAGAATTGGTGTTACTCTTCTTTAAAAACTTGATAGAATTCTCCAGTGAAATCATATGGGCTGGCAGATGTATTTTTCAGGAAGTTTTAAACTATGAGTTTAATTTCCATAACAGTTATAAGACTATTCAGATCTGTTTCATACTGGGTGAATTGTGGTAGTCTGTACTTTTCGAGGAATTGGTCCACTTCATCTTAATTGTCAAATCTATGTATAGAGTTGTTCATAGTTGTCCCTTATTATCTTTTGATGTCTGCAATGTCTGCAGTGATACCCTCTGTTTAATTCCTGGTAGTAGTAATTTGACCACTCTTCTTGTTGTTATTGTTGTCAGCCTTGCTAGAAGTTTGTCAGTTTTATTGATTTTTTCAAAGAGCTAGCTTTCTGTCTCTGATTTTCTCTACTGTTTTTCCTTTTTTTTTTAAAATATCACTGATTTCTGCTCTTTATTGAGTCCTTCTTTCTGCTTGCTTTGGGTTTCTTTCTTTTTTTTTTTTTGTCCTAGTCTCTTGGGGTGAGAGTTTAGATTATTGAATTGAGACTTTTCCTCTTTCCAAATGCATGCATTTAGTGTTATAACTTTCTTAAATGCTTTAAAAATAGTAAACCAGGGACTTCCCTGGTGGTCCAGTGGTAAAGACTCCACCTTCCAATGCAGGGGATGCAGGTTCAATCCGTGGTCGGGGAACTAAGATCCCACATGCCACGGGGCAACTAAGCCCTTGCGCCACAACTAGAGAGAGAAAAACCCACATGCCACAACTAGAGAGAAGCCCTAGTGCCACAACAAAAGATCCTGCATGCCTCAATGAAAATCCCGCGTGCCGCAACTAAGGGCCAACGTAGCCAAATAAATAAATATTAAAAAAAAAAAGTAAACCAGATTATGTATACTATTTTCCTAACAGTTCCCAGGTCTGCTGAACCTCCCCGTGACTCTGGCAGAGCAATGAGTCTCTTGAGTGCATGGCTACCTCTATAATCCAATGTCAAGACTGATTCAGATTTCAGTCCCAGTTCCAAATAACTCCATAAGTGATTAAAACAAAACTTTGGTGCCAGTGACCTGGTCTTATCCCTGGATTAGTAACTTATCAAATGCATGACTATGACCTAATCAGTTAACTCATCTAAACCACTGCTTATAAAATGCTTAGCACAGGGTCTGGCACATAGAAAGCAATCAACAGATTTTAGCAAGTGCTATTATCGATCAAGACTTCCTTATTCTAAAACACAGGTATAAGGAAACATCCTACGTGGAAGGTGCTCCAAGGTGAAGTAAATTTAGGCAAAGTTAGAAACAAACAAACCTGAGAAATTAAAGGAACATAAGAATTTAACTCTTCCTGACCTCCCCTCCAGCAAAGAAATTTTAATAAACATTTAGAAAACCAACTCTACTCCTAAAGTTCCTCAGGTAAAATATACTGTAGAAAGCACTCAGTCTTTTACCATAAAGCACAAATAAGCAAACGTTATTACATTTTTTATTCCTTTTCTAATTCTTTCTGCCACTAATACACAAGAAACACTTCATCAGCTCTTTCCTTCCCATTGACAAATCATTATATTTGTCATAACCATAGAGAGCAGGTTCCCTCTTAACAAATGGGCACTCTTAAAAGATGGACTCCAAATTATCTACATGGATAATTTGTATTAAATCCATGTCTTTTAAATATGTTAGCATAGGTTAACTTTTCCCTTCTAAAAATATCTGTATCTCTAGTATGTATACCCTATTTAGTTGATTTCCAAACAATTCCCCATCTATTAGCAATAAGATCCAAAATTTTCTAAATTTTTAAAATTTTCATTCATCTTAAATAAAGCATTTATGTCTTGAAGTTTTTTTAATCCATGCATATTTATAACACACCAGAATGTCAGTTGATAATCTCTAATCAGTTGAATAGCAAAGGCAGAAATGAGCAGAAAATAATAGATACCTGATCACAAAGTCAATACAAAGGTCTTAAGTTCATTGCTGAGGTAAGGCAACTTAGTAACTTCAGACAAAGACAAGTTAATTATATGTAGGACATCTTATTGTAAATACGGTCTTAGGCACATTTTCCTTGTATGTCCATCTTTAAGTAGGAGCAGGTAAATAAAAAGATTAGATGTTTGATTGTACATGGTTGCAATATTAAACTTCTTTTTAAAAATCTTTTTGTTTCCAGCACAAGTAAACAGAACAAGAGTAAAATGGTATAGATAAGGAAAGTTCCAGATATCCTATTTAACTCTGTAAAGCCTTCAGGGTTCTAGACAGTTCTATGAAATACAGCTGATAGTGTTATCATCATCAGGTCACCCAAGTCAGAAGCTTGGGAATCATGCAGGTCAGTCTCTCCTCTTTATCCCTACTACCACTGCCCCAGATTTGCCTTTCATGATTACCTGCCTATCTGCTTACAATAACTTCCTAACAGGCTTTTTGCCTCTAGTCTTGAACTCCTCAGACCCATCTTCCATGAGTAATGGATCCATAATTAAAATCTGATCATATCATTATTTGCCTAAGACATTCCAATGTTTCCCAATAACTAAAGTTCAAATTCCTTACCAGAACATCCAAGGTCATTCAAAATCTGTCTCTGTCTCTAGCTTCATCCTTTGTCATTTCCCCCTCAAGCGTTATAGCCTAGGAACAGTGAGCTATTTTTAGATCTCCAACACACTGCATTCTTTCCTCACTTCCATACCCTTGCTCAAGCCCTGTCCTTTGCCTCTTACCTTAAGTTTACCTCTTACTCTCCTTACCTCCTTTCTCCTACTTACTTTATCCTGGCCAAGGACTCAGGATCCTTTTTGACTCAGCTTAGGAGTCAACTGTGGAGGAAGCATGAGCTGACCACACCCTTCCCCTCCAAGTAGCACCCTCTCTGCTCCTTTATTCCCCAATCATGGCTATCATGCACTCACTACATCATCGGTCAACATGTCTGTCTTTCTCACTGGACCAAGAGTTCCTAAAAGACAGGAATGGTTAGTCACATCTGTATCTTCAGAACCTAGCACAGTGCCCGGCACTCAGCACGTGCTCCATAAATGTTTTTGAATGAATAAGGGTATAAATGTGATATAGGAGATGGCATGTGAGTACTTGGAAAAATCATAATTACACTATAATCATACTGAGAAATGTGGATTCATTTATCTGACACTAGCAAGAGTATTAGCCAAGTTTTTAACTTTTCCCAGGACACCTACTGAAATGGGGGTGGGGTGGGTAATCATCAGTTAGATCCATTATACCTGTAACTTGCCCTTGCTGACCAAGCTTGCTTTAACTGTCTTTACAAAAACTTGCATGTACTCCAAGTGTCACACAGCCCAAATAATAAGAGATGTTTGCCCAAGTTGTTTATTGGGAACTTGGAGTCAGCTGTGTCCAGTTCAAGCTCCAGACAGTTAAGACTGGTTAAGATGGCGAAAATGTCTCACGTCAGGCCAAAAACTCCACCCTCAGAACATGCTAATGCCACCATTTTCTGAGCACGTGTCCCAAGAAGCCTGTAGCTTAGCTGCACAACGATGATTACCTCACCTTTTTCTTGTCTCTAATTACCTTTCCTCACACTCCCCGTGCTCCTGACACCCCAGCTTTATTCCATAAATATCCCAAGTCCCTTGCCTTTGGGGAAGTGGATTTGAGATTAGTTCTCCCATCTCCTCACTTGGTGGCCTTGAGAATAAACCCTTTGTCTGCTGCAAACCTCAGGGTCTCAGCGTTTGGCTTGCATGTCAAACAAACCTGGCTTGGTAACACTACAAAAAGTAAAACTGTTTTATTTCTTCCCCAGTTTAGGAAAGTGGGGAAAAGAAGCTAAATGCAGCAACAGCAGCATGAAAATAGTTTAAAATGAATGAGCGTGTGGACCTAACACCAGTCCAAGGTGCTCAATGCAGCCACGTAAGTGTACAAGTAACATGAATGATGGAGAGGGCAGTGGAGTTCTCGAAAGCTGGGAGTCCCATATCAGAAACACAGCTCCCTACCTAAAGAAAAATACCATCTAGGACCTCTAAGGCTGACGCTAGAAGGAAGTAAAAGTTTCTTCTTTCTAGGTATGCAACTGCATCCCTCCATACCCTTCCTTCCCTGATTCCCTCACTGATTACTGATACCACTCTCCACCGCCTACCACTACGCTACTCTCCTTGACACTCTAGCACAAGTGTGGATAAAGAGCCCTTTCTTTGCCTTCTTACAGCAGAGCCAGAATATTCAAATGAACTTTGCTAAAGGATAACCTAAAAGAATTTTCCACTATGAGAGCCTGACATAGTTCATTCACCTTTAATAAATGAAGCAGTGATGCCAATTCAAAAAGTCTGTCTGATTGTCAAATCTCAGGTGACTGTGAGGCGCACACCCAGTGAGGACCCTTTGTAGGGGCCCTTCCTTCTAAGTCCCAGTCTCCCTCTGTATGTTTGAGGGCAGATGATTATACTCTACCCATAAATACAATCTCAGACATCCCAGTTCTTCGAATTCCAGTCCAAGGTGCATGCTGAACCCAGCCGTAACGCCCAATCTAGGTCTTGTCATCTTAGTTCCAGTTTCCAGTCTAAAGATCTGACTCTTCCCCAGGTGGTTCTTCTGAGAAATGACCTTCATTTTCATGTGGTACTTGGCTACCCACAAAGTATGGTCTAATCTTTGCATGTCCTAACGGTTTAAACATGATTTAACACAATGCAAGAATCTTAATCTTTATAAAAGATACATACAGGTAACTAGTGGGTGGAATCCTTAAGAGCATTCCTTCCCATTTTGAATGCCTGTGAGTGAGATAAAGGGAAACTTAAGTAACTCATATACTTGGAAAATTGAATAAGCTTGCCCACAAGCTTGTCATCAAAATGTATCCTGTGAGGAAAATTTTTCCCTGGATGAAAATTCTTGCTGGCCCTATAACATTCTGTGGTTTTTTGTTAATTAAAAATTATGATGTAATGTTTTATACATATAAATGGATGTGCATATATATTTTGAAGCATAGTACCATAAATGAACACCAATGAACCCTTCACTTGACTTGGGAACAGTGGGCTCCTCCCATATCCCATTCTTCTGCCTCCCCAAAATCATTATTATCCTGAATTGTGTTCATGATGTCCTTGCCTATTAAAAAAATTAGTTTTGCACATATGGATATATCAACAAACAATTTATTCAGCTTTCCTGGAGAACTATTGAGCTTTATAAAAATAGGATTATACTGTATGTAGTCTTCTGGAACTTTCTTCTCCATTCAAAATTATGTTTCAAAAATTCATCCATATTGAATAGAAGGAAATACAAAACAAAAGAACAAGAATGGTCTTAGCAGCATTCTTCATAATAATTCTAAACTGGAAGCACTCAAATTGTCCTTCAACCTCAGGAAGGATAAATATATACACACAATGGAACTCTATCCAGCAATGAAAATGAATAAAATACTGCTGCCCTCAACAATATGGATGAATCTTATGAATATAAGAGTTTGTGTTGTATGATTCCATTAACTTTTCAAAGCAAGCAAAATTAATGTATGGTATTAGCAGTTGGGACAGTAGTTACCCTAGAGGAAGTGGGTAAGTGGCTGGGAGAGGACATGAGGAGTACTTCCTGGATACAGGTAATGTTCTATCTTTAGATCTGGGTGGTAGGTATATAAAGGTGGTCATTTTCGAAAAAAATTCGAAAAACTGTCTAAGTGTCTACAGTAAGTCCCCTACATACAAACCTTCAAGTTGCGAACTTTCAAAGATGCGAACGTGCATTCACGTGTCCAGTCACGTAAGTTAGTTCACGTGTCTGGCGTACATTGTTACGTGTGTGCATCCTCTACAAGTGGTTGTGCTTTTGTGTACTTTACTGTACGGTACTGCTGCTGTGCAACACAAGGAGCTTACTAATGACGACCCGATGGAATTGGAAGCTCAGAGAAAGGACGAAGAGAGACAAGAGGAAGAAGTAACTGAAGAACCGAAGAGATTCACCACGCAGGAAAAGGCAAGGGGATTTTCTTTATTTGAGGAGGCAATGTTAGCTTTTGAGGCACAGGACCCAAACGTAGAATGGTAAACGGAGGTTGCAACAGCCATTCAGAATGCAATCCAGTATTACTGTCACCTATGACGAGAAAAAAAGAGCTACTACGCAGACATCACTGGATCATTTTCCAAGAACGTAGACAGAATTAAATCCAGCAAGGAACCAGAACCTGTGCCATCAACGTCAGGCGTGAGTGAAATGGCAGCTCGCCCTCCGTCTCCTACTGCTGACGATCCTTCAGCTCTACCATCTCCCACCTCCCCTCCCTCCTCCAGTCAGTAACTTCTTGTCTGTTCACTCGATGCCAGCCCCTGTATGCCAGCTGCTGTACTATACTACTGTACATTTCAAGGTACTGTACTGTAAGATTTTAAATGTTTTCTTTATTTTTTGTTTTATGTATTATTTGTGTGAAGAGTATTATAAACCTATTACAGTACAGTACTATATGGCCGACTGTGTTAGTCGGGTACCTAGGCTAACTTTGTTGGACTTACAAACAAATTGGACTTACAAACGTGCTCGTGGAACAGAACTTGTTCCTATGTAGAGGATCTGCTATACTTATGATATGTTCACGTTTTAATTTTGAAAGTTTTATCCATATTATTGCATATAAACGTAGTTCATTTTTTTCTTTGCTGTATAATATCCAATTTTGTAAATATAATTCAATTTATCTATCTATTCCCCTGTCCCTGAACATTTGGGATTTTGTTTTTGCATTTACTTATTTTATTCAACAAACAATGCTGCTACAAACATATTTCTTGGTGCACATATGTAAGAGTCTCTTAAGGGGAAGTGTATATAAGTAATTTCTAAGTCTAAGGGTATGTTAATATTCAACTTCAGAAGATTACATCACATTGTTTTCAAATTTACATTCCTACATTCCAACAGTGTATGGAGATCTTATTCTGCATCCTTACTAACCCTTAAAATTTTGCCAATACTATGGTATTTTGTTGTGGTCTTATTTAGATTTAATAATTAATGAGGTTGAATATCTTTTCATAGGCTTATAAGCCATCCTTTTTCTTCCTTCTGCAAAATACCTGTTCTTGACCTTAGTGCTTTTTTCTATGACTGACTGTCTTACTCTAATTGATTTGTGAGAGTTCTTTATATAATCTGGAAACTAATCACTTGTGGGTTACTTTTATGAAAATATCTTCTCCCAACTTGTGGCCTGTCTCTTCACTTTATTTTACTTTTGAAAAACAAAAGTTTTTAAAAGCTTTTTATTATAGAAATGTTCAAACACACCACAAAAGTGGAGAAGATAGTAAAATACATAAAAGCACAGATAATAATAGGAACCTTCACTCATTTTCAACAATTATCAAAACATGGCCAATTCTGTTACCTCTTTGTCACCACCCTCATCTCCCACGGGATCATTCTAAAGCAAATCCCAGATATGTCATTTCATCCATAAATACTTCTACACGTCTGTGAAATAAGGATCTTATAAGTATTATCTTTAGATGTTATTTTGCCATCTAGAAAATAATTCCTTAGTACAATTAAATATACAGAGTATGCAAATTTCTGACTTTTCTAAATAGTTTTTATAGTTTATTTAAATCAAGATCCAAAAAAATGCCATACATTTTCACAATACACACGGCCTATCAAGCCTAACTGACCCGCTTTAACCTCCGGCCTCGCGTCCCTACCTCTCCTTCCAGCTCCACTGCAGCCAGCTGGTCACCCTCCCGCCTGAGGCAGGCGTTCTGCTTGTACTCGGGATTCCCTCCCTTACAACGTCCTCCCCCGACCTGTGTGTGGCCGCCCACTCCCATCTCCTTTCTGTCCTACATGTCACCTTCTCCATGAGGCCTCGCGACCTCCGAAAGGGCCTCTCCCGGCACTCCGTCTCCCTGTCCCAGCGCAGCTATCAGCATCTTCCAGACCGACATTTTACGCATTTATCGTATTAATCTATCCCCCAACTCTCAAGTAAAATGTAAGCTCCAGGAAGGCAGGGAACGCTCTTAGTTCAATGCTCCATCAGTGACTCCTACAAAAGCTCCGGGCACACAGCAGGCGCTTAATAAATACCTAGGAACTAGCCCTTGCGCCCGGCTTCCGCTCCACGCCACGCCACGCTGCAGGGCCCCCCACTCAGGAAGTTCCACCGCCGGACATTCAGCGGATCCAAGGGCCGCCCTGCGCATGAGGCCGAACAGCCCGTCAGTGCGGCGAGCGCGGGGCTCGGCACCTGTGGCTCCCCAGCGGCCATACCGCTTAGATGCATCCTACCTCTCTCTGCAAGACAGCAAGGGCCTCGAGACGGGCCACAGCAGCGCCAACGCCGGCTCTTCTCTCGGGGAACCACGAGCGTCGGCAGAACAGCGCAGGCAGTCAAAAGCTTTGGCGGGAAAAAGTACGGCGCGCGGGGCATTCTGGGAACGCTCGGGGTTACGCTTGGGGTCGCGGGGGGCGCAGGGCATTCTGGGAGCGGTACCTCAGTGACGCTGGGAGGACGCTGAGGATCGCAGGACCGCGGCCCGGGACACTGAGGTGAGGAGGTCGTTACCCGGGAGACCAACTTCTTGTCTGAGCCAGAGACTGAGAGGGCGAGCGGGGGAGGTCGCTGCAGGCCGGGCCGCTTCACCGCGAAGCTCGTGCGTTCGCGTCAGGGGGCGACGGCTCTGAGGGCGTTGCTTTGACAGGACGCGCGTGCTGAAGAGCTAGTTCTAGCTTGTGAAAAGGGAAAAGGAAAGGAACAAAGGGTCGTTCTTTCACGAAGGCCCACAGGTTCCAACAGTAGGGCACCTTATTTAATCGGTAACTTATAGAACCGCCTTTTAAATAAGGTGCTTAAGCTAAATAAAGACCTTGGAGATGTTTCCACCAGTTCCATGCTGTGTGTTAAGAAGATGGGGCCCGGCGGGGCGGGGCTGGGGGAGCTGGCCTGTTGACCTTGGGAGCCATCCGTGGGCCCGCAGGAATCCGACCTGCAGGCAGGCTTTTTCCCCCCGAGGGCCCCAACAGAGGGAGAAACTGCAGCTCCAGAGGGGCCGAAAGTTGCTTAGACCTCAGCGCCCGGGCGTGCACAGCGAGTCTGGTTCTCCTGGGGTTTTTGAGTCATCACATGGAGAATCTTGTAGGTACCTGTTCCTTACTGGTAACACTTCACCAGGGCAGAAATGTGGTCAAAATTTTATTTTGGAGTCAGCAAGTTTTCCATTTGTCAGCTTGGACGTGAAAGATGCTAGTCTCCGATCAGTATGTTAATTAACAGTTTATCCATATATGTTATGTATAGTATATCCGAGTTTCGAGGCTTAACATTACAGTTCGTATACAATCTAGGGAAAAAAACCCAAACTTTTAATTTGTAAGTTTTGCCAATTATGAACTGAAAAAAAATTGTTTTAATGTAGTTCTAAATAGTAAAGTTAAATAAATTCTCCCCTATTCCTGAACAGGTCAGTGTTGTTTACATACAGTTTTCCGAGCACTCTTGGAAGATTGACAAGAGAAGGGGAGGACCACTCGCAGGAATTTCTTGGTGACTTTGCTGGAAGATATTTAAAGGAAAAGTGAGGCAGAAAGTACTTTTAGTGGGAAATGTGTTTTAGAAATGGAAGTAACAAATCTCTAACTTTCGCCCATGTCTTTGACCTATTTCCATTCAAATATGCACAGTTGTACCTCTGGGCCCAAGCCATAATCAGTTCTTTGTTTTATATTTTACTTTATATATTACTGATGCCCTTTACCAAAACGCTTCAGAGGAAGTGAATTTTAGCAGAATTGTGAAGTAGATTGTGTTGGCCTTGGAACTTTGTACTTCATTTTTATTTTATTTGTTTATATTTTTGGCTGCACTGGGTCTTCGTTACTGCGCGCGGGCTTTCTCTAGTTGCGGCGAGCAGGGGCTACTCTTCGTTGTGGTGCGTGGGCTTCTCATTGCGGTGGCTTCTCTTGTTGCGGAGCATGGGCTCTAGGCATGTGGGTTCAGTAGTTGTGGCTCGTGGGCTCCAGAGCGCAGGCTCAGTAGTTGTGACGCACGGGCTTAGTTGCTCCACGGCATGTGGGATCTTCCCGGACCAGGGCTCGAACCCGTGTCCCCTGCATTGGCAGGCGGATTCTTAACCACTGTGCCACCAGGGAAGCCTTGTACTTCATTTTTTAAAAAAAATTTCACAACAGTAAGCATTTACATAGGAGAGTAGAAAAGCAGAGAGAAGGAAGGACTGTTTCTATTTTTAATATCAGAAATCATCTTGATTAGGTATTTAACACCTTATGTGACTTTGTTTGTGTTAATCATTTCCAAGAGTACTTCCACTTTTAAAAGAATCTAAGTGATCTTTAATGATGAAAATTTCAAGCACTGTGGTACTTGAGTGAGAAAGATGTGTGGGGAGCAGAAGGGCATTGCCACTATTCCTCGAATGGCACTACAGAGACATTTGGCTACTGAGATCAGACCTAAGGCTGGTCACACTCCAGGTTCCAAGACTGATATGTTACTACTTTTCTTCTTAAAGAGAGAAAATATGTAGGTGTTTAAAGGTTTGAAGTACTAGAATACCAGTTACCTTCCCTGGATGTATTTGTGTGCCCTAGAGAAATTGAGCTTAAATTATATGCTTTATTTTTATATTGCAGTTTTCTTTTCTGTTATACATAAGATAGACTCCAAAGATATGCTCTGTGAATTATCAACTGTAGAATGTGTCCCACATAGAAGTTTGAAAGCCAGATAATTAGTGGAAAAGGAAACTAGATAAAAGTTTAGAGATTTCAGTAAACATTTTCTTTCGTGTAAAATAATGAAAATATATTCTTCAACTTTGAAGTGCTTTATAGAGGTAACCTAAAACAGCGGAAGACTTTGCTATACATTTTTATTTTTTAAAAATTATTCTTGTCGGGCTTCCCTGGTGGCGCAGTGGTTGAGAGTCCGCCTGCTGATGCAGGGGACATGGGTTCGTGCCCCGGTCCGGGAAGATCCCACGTGCCGCGGAGCGGCTGGGCCCGTGAGCCATGGTCGCTGAGCCTGTGCGTCCGGAGCCTGTGCTCCGCAACGGGAGAGGCCACAACAGTGAGACGCCCGAGTACCGCAAAAAAAAAACAAAAAAATTATTCTTGTCATAGGAAAGATTTCATTTTCCTGAAAACAAAATGAAACTTAAGAATAGCCAGAAACTTTAGAAGGAATTTGTTAAATAAAAACAATATAGTAGGGCTTCCCTGGTGGCACAGTGGTTGAGAGTCCCCCTGCCGATGCAGGGGACACGGGTTCGTGCCCCGGTCCGGGGAGATCCCACGTGCTGCGGAGCGGCTGGGCCCGTGAGCCATGGCCGCTGAGCCTGCGCGTCCGGAGCCTGTGCTCCGCAACGGGAGAGGCCACAACAGTGAGAGGCCCGCGTACCACCAAAAAAAAAAACAAACAAACAATATAGTAGAAACATATCTAGTACCCAGAACAGAGTAGGCATTTAATACACATTGCTGGGGGGTTTTACATTATTTGTATTCAAATTATTCTATTTGTTGTTTAGAACTGCAGGTTTAAAATTCTAGCTTATATTTTTGGGGTGACAAAAGTGTTCTAAAATGTATCGTGATGGTTGCAACTCTGTGCATATAATAAAAACCATTTAATTGTACACTTTATTTATTTATTTATTTATTTTGCGGTACGCGGGCCTCCCACTGTTGTGGCCTCTCCCGTTGCGGAGCACAGGCTCCGGACGCGCAGGCTCAACGGCCATGGCTCACGGGCCCAGCCGCTCCGCGGCACGTGGGATCTTCCCGGACCGGGGCACGAACCCGTGTCCCCTGCATCGGCAGGCGGACTCTCAACCACTGCGCCACCAGGGAAGCCCTAATTGTACACTTTAAATAGGTGACTTGTATGTTATATGAATTACATCCTTATAAAACTTGTCCCCCCCCCCCAAATTCTAGATTATCGTTAGAACACCTCAAAGGTAAAATGTGAATGATATTTAACTGCTGATGTTTGCTAACTTGTTTTTATCATCTTATACTAACACAGTATCAAATATTCTGTAATGAATTGGTATTGAAACCCTATTGGTAAAATAGTTTGCTACCCTTTTATTGTTGTTTATTTTTAAAGGCCTGATTACTGAGACATTCAGTCAACAAGAAAGTATGAATGACTCTAGGCAGCAGTCACTGTTCTTCATCGCACTTCCAGATTTACACAAACTCTGTGCTGTCAGGATAATATTGAGTAATGGAGTGGCAGATAATGAGATGAGGAGTACACAGCTGAAGATATGCAGGTAAAAAAACACATCTTATAAATAAGACTTTATAAACTTTTTGAGACCTTTAAGAGCTGTTTTAGTAGTATCTCCTTTAAAGCAAAATACTCATTTACTCAATCTGTTTATATAATTTTGAAATAAAGGAATTCAGTTTTGTTCTAATCAGGTATATTGAATTACATTTAGGGGAGGACTTGAAATACTTGAGATAGACTATCTCACTGTTGAGTTTTTATATTTGTGGCTTCTTGTCTGATATTTTAATTTAAATATTTTATAGACATTGATGAATTAAATCAGGGTCCCAAAACATAGAGATAGTAATAAATATATATGAAATACCTACTGTTTTTGATGCACTTTAGGAGATACTGTAAACATTTTAGATTAATATAATTTTTAAATTTTCAGGTTGATATAAGAGTATTTCTGTAGAGTATTTCTCCAAGAACTATCTTGAAATATGACCCAAGATAGTCTTCGAAAAACAGCTTAGTTGAAGCCTAAAGTATAACACTGTGATTACTGAGGTCCCACCATGTATTCGTCCCTTAAATTGTTTGAGACATTCAAAAAAGAACTCTTAGAATACGTAACAATATTATATCTGTAACTGAATTTCTTGGAGAGGAACAAACACGTATAAGATTGCTAGGGGCCAGAAATAAGACACTCTTGGGGTGTCCTCCATTTTGCTCTTATTTATAAAACTTTTCTCCTGCCCACTGTATATTTTCCCACTCAGGTGCAGCCAGGAGTCTGTACCCTTCCTGCTAAAGTACAATTTGATACTCATTGAGCATTCACTTGTGACCCCTTTGGGAAACAAATAAGTAGAAAACCTTAAGAGAGATTTTTTGCTGTTCACCCTCATATGGGTCATGCCCAAAGAGAGGGGTGTTCTGACTCATCATTCCAATCACTGACAAAGAGGCTGGAACAGAGACAGCAGAGACGTGGTTGTGTCAGACAAAGGCAGGCCTTGCAAAAGCACATACCTGCTGCACCACAGTTCCAACAAAGATGAGGCCACCAGAAACAGATTGACCCATCTCACCTTTTGATGTAATCCCATACACGCACACTCCTGGTTTTTAAAATTTGTTTCCTTGATGATTAATAATTTTGAAAATTTTTACATTTCTACCTCTATTCCCTTTTATGTTTTTCCCATTTTTTCCAACAAAATTATTGATGGTAATTTGAATTGTAATGATTGTTGTTGTAGGTTCATTTGGCTTTTGAATACTGAACTAAAACTGCTACCCCACTTCATTCTGGCTTGGAAAAAAATTCCTTTTTGAAGAAAAAGCATCTAGTCAATAGTTCTCACACTAAAGTAGTTGATAACTTCACTGATGGGTGAATCCTTAGACTCTTTCCTCAAGTGCTTCTGACCACTACTTTTAAAAAAAAAAAAAAGGAAAATGGAAGAAACAGGAATTTAAAAAGCTGGATTCTTCACAGTGGTTAGACTTTTTCAGGTCTATACTTAAGATAAAATTGGAGTTTGTTTTTTTTTTTTTGCTGTACGCGGGCCTCTCACCGTCGTGGCCTCTCCCCTTGCGGAGCACAGGCTCTGGACGCGCAGGCCCAGCGGCCATGGCTCACGGGCCCAGCCGCTCCGTGGCATGTGGGATCTTCCCGGACCGGGGCACGAACCCGTGTCCCCTGCATCGGCAGGCGGACTCCCAACCACTGCGCCACCAGGGAAGCCCAAAACTGGAGTTTTAAAAGAGAAACTTTGGGGACTTCCTTGGTGGTCCAGTGGGTAAGACTCTGCACTCCCAATGCAGGGGGCCTGGGTTCGATCCCGGGTGGGGGAACTAGATCCTGCATGCATGCCACAACTAAGAGTTTGCATGCTGCAACTAAGAGTCCGCATGCCGCAACGAAGATCACACGTGCTGCAACTACGACCTGGCGCAGCCAAAATAAATAAATAAAATTAAAGAGAAATTTTGGTTCACAGATGAAAGGAGTTAGGAAACAGATGCATGGACAAGTTTTCATATTAATATATCTAAAACTTTATAATTCTTGTAATTCAAATCTTGCCTGATTGCTTACAGTGTTCAAGGTAACATGCTAAGTGTGGGGAGAGATACAGAAATCTATAATACAATCCTTGGCTAGAAGAAACTTAAACTTTTGATTGGAACTAGGCAATTTTTTTTTTTTTTTTTTTGTGGTACGCGGGCCTCTCACTGTTGTGGCCTCTCTCGTTGCGGAGCATAGGCTCCGGATGCACAGGCTCAGCAGCCGTGGCTCACGGGCCTAGCCGCTCCGTGGTATGTGGGATTTTCCCGGACCAGGGCACGAACCCGTGTCCCCTTCGTCAGCAGGCGGACTCTCAACCACTGCGCCACCAGGGAAGCCCGAACTAAGCAATTTTTAAATGTTCTGGTAAAGTAAAAACAGAGAGTGGGCAGTCCACTTTAAAATTAATACATTTCATCTCCACAGGCAATTGCTGTTTTTGCACCAAGATATCCTGACATCACCTGTACCTGAAATATTTACCCAAATTTGGGTGGTGATGGCGGTTAGTATTTTAACATTTTATAAAGTATTATTACTAATTACTGGGAGCAATATTGATAAACATTAATTCAGGTATTAATTATAGCTCAAATTGAACATGGTTTATGAAGACAAATTACGTTGTGTTGTAGGTTGATCAAACCATTAACAGACTTTAACTTTGATATACCTGATGTTTAAGATCCATTTTTGTGGCTCTAAATTCATATTTAGTTTTCCCTGTCATTAATGTTAAGATAAAGATTATCGATGAATAAAATACGTTACAGCATAATTTCAAGATAGCACAGACTTAATCCTTTTCTTATATTTTATTCTTTAGAATTACATTTAATATAAAAGAAGAAATTTCTTGTTCCAGCAGATCTCCAATTGTTTTTAAAGAACTTAAGTCAATAGGTTTTTTTTTCTTTTGAATTTTATTTTATTTATTTTTTTATACAGCAGGTTCTTATTAGTTATCCATTTTATACATAGTAGTGTATATATGTCAATCCCAATCTCCCAATTCATCATACCACCACATGCTAAATAGTTTTTTTTAATTTGGAAATTTCATTAAAATTTTTTCTTAGTAAAATTAGAACAAGAACTATATTTCTAGTGCTGTATATAACTGGGAATGATAAATGAAGTACCAAGAATCTTTATAAAAATTATATTATCCTGAGATTTTTGTCAAAAATCTTTCTGAAAATCCTCTTATTCTGAGATTTTAATTCCCCAGAATCTAGTGAAATCAATATTTAATAACAATGCTGATAGACCATTCAAAATCTTCTTCAGGTCTTTTATTTTTCTTCTAGGTTTTATGGTTGTATGTCCATCTTTTATCTTTTCATCCTTAATATAGCTTTTAAGAAAGACAAGCTGTTGGTGAACCAGTAGACAGTAAAGTCTCTTATTTGTGTTCTTTTCTACCTGAAAAATTATGAAACAAGGAGGACATTGTTTTAGAGTTCTAGTAAATTCTAGTATCCTAATCTTAGCAAGAATAGTAAGAGGAAAATTGCCATCTAGAAATATGTTTTACTTTCTTACAAAGATATTACGTGCTGTAAAAATTTTTACAAAAATATTTAAAATAGAAAATGGGATTATTATACATACTATTTTGAAACTTACCTTTTATTTCCCCATTAGCAGCCTGGGTATTGTTCTGTGTCAGTACATATATTTTACTAATTTTTAAGGATTTCATTGTATGGGTGTATAATAATTTAATTATTACCTTCTAATGCTCATCTGAGTTTCTAGTCTTGTGCTATTATAAACAATGCTTCAGAAAGTGGAAATTATATCATTTTTATTTATTTGGTAGTTTCTGTGGGTTAAATTCTCAGATGTTGGATTTCAGTACATTTTAAACTATAATCTACATGCTGCTAAATTGTGCTCTGAAAAGCTTGTACTAGATTACATTTAATAAATAGTGTATGAGAGAACCTATATTTCGACATCCTCATAAGCACTAAATATTAGCAGTCTTTGCGTATCTGCCAATTTGTTAGGTTAAAAATATCGATGATATCTTCTTTTAATTTCTGTTTCATTGGTTAGTTGGAACACCTTGGCCTTTTGAACTTTCTCTTGATCTTCCACTTGTGTCCATTTTCCTTATTCATGTTTAATAAATTATTGTCTATTAGGAAAGGTATTAAATGTTTATTATATGAACTTCATTGGCCTTTTCACTTATATGGTTTCTGGATTCGGGTCACTCCCAGAAAGGCTTTCCTCACTTTGGAATGTACCCACGGATTCTATTTCAGGAAGAGAAGAATGATTATTACCTGCTTCTTTGTCCTGGGCGTAGAAACTGTTGAGATGATGGCCCTCTGCTTTGCTCTGCTGTATAATGTTTAAATTCTTTATGTAGTGCATTATTTAATAATATATTTATGTTAACTCCTTCTTATCAATGTGGATTTTTTTAATAGATACCATTTTATAAAGCTGGAAAACTTAATGCCTATATTGAAAAATATGGAGCTAAGGTAAGTTTTAAAAAGGATAATAATTCCAGACATTGTTTATATTGATTTTGTATTCAACTTCTTTTGTGAGTAAACAAAAATTGGAGTATCTTTCTCATAAGTTATTGCTATGCATGTGAAAGAACCCAACATTTTTTTTCCCAGAACAACTATTTTGTGCACATTTAGTAGAGAAAGACGGGAAGAGTCTTAATTTTGTTGGGTACTTTCTTGCAGGCATTTTATGTGGCATAATTTCACTTATCATCTGTATCTTCCAAGAATAAAATATCCCCATTTTTACAGGTGAAGAAAATGAAACCCAGAGAGGTGAAAATATTGTCCACAATCATATAGCTAATAAGTAGGGGAACAAAACAGTATAGATTGTATTTCCCGTGGTGGTGAGTGTCTGGATCTTAGCAAGAAAAAAAAATGAATACGTGGAGTTGAGCACCTGTCGTGTCTCAGTTGCTCAGGCCGTGGAGACTTTGCTGGAGCTCCCTTCATGTCTCTGCATTGATCTCTGAGGCACTGTATTCTTGGTTATTCTGGCAGCCCATCCAGGCACCACTGCTGGCCTCTGTTCCTAGACCTAGTGGGGTTAGGGTTAATGAGGTTTTCGGTCATCTCCAAGATGAGATGCTTTCTTTAAGTTCTAGGATGATAAGATCTCAACAATACCGGGAGATTGTTTGCAGTTCCCTGAGAAATGTTTGAATAACCTGAAAGCTGGTTTTAGCCATCATTTACAATCTGTGGGAAGGCAGTATTCTTTCCCACCCTTGTGGAGACCTCATGATTATGCTCAGTTTTTCTTTATATAGATATTTTCTACATGATAATAATCACAGTAGGTATCTATAATATACTGAGCACTTTACTTGTTTCTGGAGATAAAGCTGTGAACCAGATAAACTTCCAGCCTTCAGGAATCTTAAAGTAGGAAATAATTCCCTCCTTTTTACTTATTGGGTGACAGTTACTTTGGCTCGCTCACTTTTCTACATGCTAGCGAAGGCAATGGCAGTGTTTTCTTCTGGGCTACATTTGTAAGGACGTTTGTATAGCAAACAGCCCTGAGAAGTTTCCTCATATGCATGTGCTATTCCATATGTAACTGAATACTCAAGGAGGGACTCCGCTGATCTCAGAGTTTCTCTCTATGCAGCTCTCTTCTCTCAATACTTAACCCCCAAACTCTACCTTCTTTGGCCTCCCTGGACTCTCAGTTCTGTCTGCTCAACCCACAGAGCCCACTGCCTCTTCCAGGATTCCTCCTCCCTGCACTGCAGCCTGGAAACCCTCTTTAATCAATATGCTGGGAGTACTCATGAATTTCCCATCTGATCATTAATTCTGTACAAGTAGAGATACTCTGCTGGTTGCATGTGTGCCCATGTAAATATTTAATTGTTTTGTGATATTGAACTAGAGTGAACCATAATGAGAAATATTACAGTGTAGTTCTGGACTTGTTTCCTTTGTGTACAGTAAAATACAAAGTAAAGTTTAAGGTCCTAGCACCGGAGCTCCAAAAATTTAGGCTTATTGAGCCAGGATAAGCAGGTAGAATTTGCCCATTATAGTCATAGTTTCAAAGTGAATATATTTTAACACTTCTTTAACTTTAGAACCAGATAGGATTAGCTGTAGTGATGACTATAACTTATATCCAGGATATCCCAGTTTGTTAGGTGGTGATCTAAACACACAGACATTTTTCTCTGAGTTTATAGGGACATAACAATTGCTGTGAACTTGCCCATATTTTGTGCTTTAATATTTTAGGTGGAGGCTCCACAACGAGTAATTCCTGTAATTCTTCAAAACTGCCTTTCATATTCACTCACAGCTAGACTTGCTCCAGCCTGGAATAAAGCTGGCCATCTCTTGGTGCAAGGTGACTTTATCTCTTTCAGTCATTGGGGCTTTCTGAACTAGCTTACTGCTATTATGTACATGTGTTTTTAATTTTAAGATATATTATTTTTAGGGAATGGTTTTTAAAGCATAGCCCCAAACAAGGATTCTCAAGCAAGCCCACATCAACATAAGTGTCATCTCCTTACTTTGGGATTATATCTAGAGGGCTCCTAGTGTTTCTTTGAAAAAAAATGTTTTTATTATAGAATACTTGACGTTTAAAGAGGAATAAATATAAGTTATGTAGCATTATAATAAAATGAACACAAATTACCAGCATTGTTGGAACCAAAAGTCTGTTCAAATTTTTTGTTGAGATCTGTTTTCTAAATATTTTATACCAGGAATAAATATTTGAGGGAAGAACTGGGTATTTCTGTCCTTTTAATTGAAGAGATACTTTTTGAATGATTATATTTTTTCTCTGAATTGTCATTAGATATTCATATAAAACTTCATTTTATCTATTTATTCATTTATTTATTTTGGCTGTGTTGGGTCTTCATTGCTCCATGGGCTTTCTCTAGTTGCGGCGAGTGGGGGCTACTCTTCGTTGCGGAGCCCGGGCTCCAGGCACACGGGCTTCAGTAGTTGTGGCACGTAGGCTCAGTAGTTGTGGCTCATGGGCTCTAGAGCGCAGGCTCCGTAGTTGTGGCGCATGGACTTAGCTGCTCCACGGCATGTGGGATCTTCCCAGACCAGGGATCGAACCTGTGTCCCCTGCATTGGCAGGTGGATTCTTAACCACTGCACCACCAGGGAAGTCCCTAAAATTGTATTTTAAAGCATTTTTCATAGCTTTGATAATTTTACATAAAAAGGTTATATTAAGCATGATTTATAAGTTTTAATAATATGGCATATCCTATGAATTTTTTAAGGAAGAGAATTTCTTTCTCAGATGGGAAAGCAAAGTGCTGTTGGTAAGTAAAAATACATAAGTTAATAGTTAAAACATTAATATAATAACAGTTTAAAGAATGGTACAGATGGTTAGGTTGTTAAAATCTTGATGATTAGGTTATATCAGAATTTAATCATATATTGTTATAATCACAGTTTTACTCAGGAAGTCACCTCTGGTTCAAAATATACGTTCTACTTACATAAGAAAAAAAATTCACTTCTCTTAATTGGAATAAAATCTATATTTTTAATTTCTCTACTTAAAGAAAACTGTGACCAAAAAGGAGTTTAATTCTGCAGGCATTTATAAAGTATAGTTTCCAGAGCCATATCATAAGAATTCTTTAGTACTGTTGTAAGTAAAAACTTTCTTTTGAGTACATGATTCTTTTTCTTCTTAAAAAAAAATGATTGTCTAAAGAGACACACATGATCTAAAACACACAGTTTACAATATGGTTTAATCTAATTCTTTCATTGATGTGCATGGTTGTATTGCAGGTAGACATGTTCCTAAATAGTAGTCCAGAGATAGCAGATGGGGGAAATCCTGAGCCAAGTAGACATTATTGTCAGTCATGGTAGCTTTTACCACCATTTGGCCATAGCCTTAAATCTCAGACTAGCACATGTAATCCACAGAGTATTTGCTCTGAGTTGACTTCTAAGCTGAAGCCTATTTGCCCTCATTGCTCTGGTTTTATGTTTAAGTTGGACAGTGGCAGTCACTGTGTATTAGCTCTGGATGAACGGGTTCATTACCTAAGTTTAGTTCCATCCCCAAACACTGTCAGGAGACTACAGCTGTCAGAGGTTAAAGATAACAGCTTAGGAGAGCAAAATTCCTCGCTCACGTGTTAGAATTTTTTCTTCTAGTTTTACTGAATGTAATATTCTATGGCAAAACTGACAAATTGTAGATGTGTAACACTACCAGTACACCAGAAACCCCCTCGTGCTTTATTCCAGGTACCACTATCTGACTTGTATAAGTAATTTTAATCACAAGAAAGCAAGATAGAAGCCTTGGGGCTCTGAAATATCTGCAATATATCTGCCAGTATATTTGAGGACATTTGTTAGTAAGACTAGTGAAGTCAAAAGCATGGCCTGGTACCTCTTCTAATTTAAGAAGAGCCTTCATCTTTCACATATAATAGATGTCAGACTTCTAAAAAGTATTTGTTGAGTTTTCCTCTCAGTTGTGGGATGTCTCATTTTTCTTATTGTAACCCTACCCTACACATGCATACCCACATATGCTTTTGTCTTCTTTTAGGTGTCTCATCTATAGACCATCAAATATTATATGGTGATTATTTGAATTTTACCATGTGTGAAAAAAATCCGTTCTTAACTGAGTTTCCAACTTGAATAAATTGAGTTAAATTAATTTCTTTTGTTACTAAAATACTTAATTTGATAGGATGGAGTAATAATTCCGGAAAGTTCATGGTTAATAATTTTATTTTCAGTATTAGACATCAATGTAACAGAAACTCAAGTTTGTCTAAGCATAGAAGCTTACACAATCAGACTGCCACCACCTCAGGTACCACATATTTTGATTTCTATGATTAACCTTACTATACTTACTGTATAATTAATATATTTATTATTATTACTGATATGCTAGGAGGTTTTAATTTTTAACAAGAAGAGTGATAAAGTTTTTATTATCAAAATCCATATTATTAAATGCTTGCTATATTGATATTGTCCTAAATCTGTTTACCAAAGAAAACACGATTCTGTCAGTTTAACACAGATCTAATTATATTACTCCCTTGCTCAAAAATCTTTTTAGGTAGCATTCAAGACTCCACAACCCTGCCCTGCCTCAGCACCCACTTCGTGCCTCTTCTTTCATCTCCAAATATTAAAAATGCTATTTCAGCTCATACTAACTGTAATAACCCCCCATTGGCATTATTAGAGCTTTTTCTTTCTCATCTATTTTTTACACGTAACAGTTTTTTCCTTCTTAGTGGAAGGATGTATCTTTTATTTTGCTGATTCTCATAGCACCCAGCATAGAATCTTACACATTAATGGTAACTCAGTAAATGTTATTTTCCTTCTTCTATGACAGTGGTTCTCAACAGAGAAGGGTGGAGGGCAAAATTAGTGATTTTGTTCCCCGTGAGACATTTGTAATGTCTGCAGAAAACTTGGCTATCACAAAGTGGGAGGGGTGTGTTGCTACTGGCATTTAGTGGATAGAGGCCAGGATCCTGCTAAATATTCTATAGTACACAGGACAGCAACCCCACTCCCATCCCCACAAAGAGTTTTCCAGCCCAAACTGTCAGTAGTGTCCAGATTGAGAAACCCCACTCATAGCACAGATGACTCTTCCTTTGCTTAGAGTGCCCCTCTGAGTGGCTATACATTATGCTTATTCTTTAAGAGCCAGCTCAAATGCTACTTTATTCATTTCTCTATAATTTTTTGATTACCTGTTATGTTGAGGCAATAGACAAGTCAAAAACGAATAGGATCTACTTTCTGGCCTTCAAGAGTTATGTAAGCCAGTAGGAAAGCTGAATATAAATAATTGGAATCTTTACTGAGTCAAAGCTGGTACTGCCTGCTGCACAACAGTCCAGTAAATTGAAAGTTGAGGTGTTGGGGCAAGGAGTAGTCACTTGCCAGCAGACCGAGACTGTGGTGGACTAGTATCCCAGAGACCCATTTTACCTGAGTTAGAGTTCAGGCTTCTTTTATACTAAAAAGGGAGGGGTGTGGCTAGTTGTTGCAAACTTCTCCGTGCCGAATTCTTTGTTCTTGCAGCTGTCCACGTAGGTCAGGTCACTGTGTTCCTGTAAACCTCCAACAAGACAAGTGTTATTCTCTGTTCCACAACTTTTTATCTCTATATGAACGAAAAGTGTTATACCTTTAAAGGTCAAACCTGGGAGGCAGAGCCTTGAGAATGGGCCATCGTGTATATTTCAAGTTTGTTCTTCTCTGTTACAGATTGGGCGGCATAACATGAGTATCTGGTACTGATGAGGAACCTTCCCAAGGCTCCAAACCCACTGTGGTCTCTCACCCTCTTTTAAACCTTCACACTACTCTTCACCATGCTCACATACTTATTTGTATTTTTATTTAGTTAGTTACTTTAATATTATTTATTTATTTGGCTGTGCCAGGTCTTAGTTGTGCCACGTGGGATCTTTGTTGGGGCATGTGGAATGTTTAGTTGCGGCATGCAAACTCTTAGTTGCGGCATGTAGGATCTTGTTTCCTGACCAGGGATCGAACCCGGACCCCCTGCATTGGGAGCACAGAGTCTTAGCCACTGGACCACCAGGGAGGTCCCCCTATTTGTATTTTTAGAGTTATACTCATTTCTGTATCTCCAACTTGCCTTATAATTAGCTTCTTAGGGACCAATATTGTGTTTTACTGCCCTTTGAATTTCCTACAGATGATACTTCTGTTTTATATATCTGAGATTTGAACCAATTAGAGAATGACAAAGAAGAGTATGACACATAGAGATCAGAACACCACCTTTAGTACTAGGATGAGAATATAATTTATCATCCAAAATGAACACTTTTGAGAGTGAAAGGGGCACTAGCTAACCTAATGGGATACTGGCCCAATGTGTATGAACTGGGATATGTTAAAAATTAAAATGAGATCAATCAAAATTGTATTTATTAATTTATTGTGCATAAAGCTATAGTTTGTGAACTGGGAGTCTTCAAACCAACAGTGGAATGAAGCTCAGAGGTGTGTTGTTATAGGACGGCTTATATAGCAAAAATGTGGAAGCTGTTTAATCTTTATAATGATTGGTTATAGCAGTGGGGTTTCCAAATGACAGGGGATTGGTTAAAAGTTATTGTAGCATACCACTTTGGAAAACAGTGTGGTTCATTTATGATTTTTGGAGGCATTTACAAGAAATAATCTAAGTTAAATTTTGCTTGGGTTGCAGAATAAGCTAAATTAGGTTTTGCCTTTGTAACTTAACTGGTATTGTCTGCCTAAGGAATTTTCAAGTTTGGTCTCCATTTTAATTATTTTAACAGATATACGGTCACACTGTTTATTACTGAAAAAGAAAAACAGCTACTGGAGAATGTGACCTGTCTGAACCCTAGAATTAGGTAGATTGACCCACGAACTTATGGCAGTAACAGAAACCCACAGATTCACTTGGGAGATCAGGCACCATTCCCAGTATGACTGAGAGAATACAGAACACTCTTTGCCAGCAGGCCAGCTCCCAAGAGGACGAGGTAGGAGTTGTCCCAGTTTAACCAACCAGATAAGCCATCCCATCTGCCCTGGGAGGGGTGAGTGAAGGAGGAGAGTGACTTCATGAATATGTGTTAGTACATCGTTCTCGACATGGAAGCAAACACCAGAAATGGGGGCGATACGCTCCTCTCTTCTGTTCAACATTTACACTCAACAGATGCTTGTTCAGTTTATTTAAATTGATTCCCTAAATTATAATTCCTCATCAGTTCCTCTAAATCTCACTTTACTTATACTTTTGATATGTCATTTTTCACCTCCAGACTGCTATAAAAATTAGTTTCATACATGTCTATGTTCCTACTAAGTTGTAATTTCTTTGAGAGTCTGGGTCCTGCCTTATTTACCTTTGTTCCCAATATACTAAAAGATAATTGGATTGAATTTTCATTTTATCAAAATCTAGTATTGGTTATAGGTCCGGAGGGGGGAATAAAGGTGAGGAGGAGGATATTTACCATCTCTCTCCTTTCCAGTTCATCTTCTACACTTTCATTCTCCTTATTAAAAATCTACCATGGCTTCTATTATCAATAAGATAAAATCTCAACTCTTTAGTATAATATACCAGTTGACCCAAATTCATCTCCCCCATCATTGCTCTCCGAGTAGCCAAACTACTAATTGTTTCTCAAAGATAACATGGTCTTTCATACTTGCATGTGTTTGCTCATACTGTTCTCCAAGCTTGTCATGTCCATTCTCTGGCTTATCTTCCCACTCGTCTTTCAAGGCTTATTTCAGATATCACCCCTCTGTGAAGACTTACACAACTCCCAAGACTCATCTCTCTCTGTGCTCCCCTGGCCATGTGTATCACATATTCTTGTCCACGTAACTATCTCATTAAACTTAGAAGTCTTAGAAGGAAGGGCCTGTGTCTTAATTGATTTTTCTATCATCAGAGCCTACCATACTACCTGTCACTCCAGTAAATATTTGTGGAATGAGTGGAAGGTTGAGTCGAGTAGAAGACTAATTTATATGTTGAACTAAGTGACATTTGTTTCTATATCCTATTTAATTCCTGTGGGCTACAAATTAGTAGTTTTCTAAATTCTGATCTTTGATCCTATCTAGGCAAATTTTAAGACAGTTTATCATAATTCATTATGAGAAATGGGATTTTAGCCTTTATCTTTAGAGTTTAAATGGATTCAAGAAGTATTTGAAACAATAATTTACTCATTTATCAAATTTTAGACTATTTTAAACTTTAAAATAATGCATTCCTGACAGTTAAGTGTTTAAAAAGAAGTTTATATGCATAAACTGCCGTTTTACTGGTTGATGCTTTACGATTATAATTGAATCCACAGTTACATGAGGAACATATTCCAGAATAGCATTATGTAATCTTAAGCTATTTGCCTTGATCATTTAACTATACGGAAAATTTGGGAATTGGGCACCTGGAAACAAATTTGTATTTACTCCATAGACAACTATTTATTGGTTGTCATTATGTATATGTGCATGGTGCTGATGGAAGACATCTTTTCCTTCCAGAAGTTTTTATCTTGGTCAGAAGAAAAGGCATGCGCACACAACTTACCAGGAGAAAGGAACATTTCCTCAGCACCGGTTAAATTCACACACCGAAAAAATTCCGTGTAGGCTTAGAACTACATTAAAGTCCCCAGTTCTGCACTTAGTAGCAGTGCCTCTCTGGGCATGTTACTTAATTGCCCTGGATCTCTTGTAAATTGAAGGTAATGATATTTACCTCATACAGTGTTAGGAGGTTAATGGGATAAAGTACATTAAGTGTACATAGTAGAGGTTCATAAAGGATGGCTATTGTTATTACTTTATAAGTAAATCGAGACACAGAGTTTAAGTAATTTGCTGTAGGTCATAAAGGTGAATAGATTCAGGATTTAGATTTTGTCCTTCCACTCTCTTCTTTCTACTACACTACATCATACTTCCTTCACCTAGGCTTGGGTTCCTTGGCTCAAATTTTTATGTCCCAAAGAGCCTTACAGAAGTACATACCTAATAAGTATTGAGTAAAAAACACAACAATTGAATAGCAATTTTTTTGGCAATAGAGTATCAAAATAATTGTTATAGGAACTATGTTTCTTTAGGAGTTCAGAGAAAAAGGAGATGTCTGAGGGAATTCATATTTGAAACCTTTGGAACTTTGACAAAATTTTCCTCTCTTCTTGAATCAGCTCCTTTTTTGATTTCTCTGAAACTGTTTTGGTTTTTTTTCCCCAGAATCTCCTCCATCCATTCATGGCTCATCTTTCTCTTATCACAGTGTAAATGTTGCTTATCACACTGTAAATGGAACCCTTGGGTTCCATTTTCAGCCCTCTTTTCTTCTCCTTCACAGGCTCACCCATTCCAGTGTTGAACCTATACAATGATACCTCCCAGACATCCTTGTATAATTTCAGCTTGTCTGTCCTTTCTCTGATACTTTCACATGAATGTACTAATGGTACTCAGACCCAGTTGTGTCTAAAACTGAATTATTTACTTGTCACCCTCCCCAGCCCCAACTCTGCTCCTCCTTTGAATTTACTCTTTTGGTCACTGGCATCAACAGCCAGTAAGTTACCCAGCCAGAGGCTTCAGGGTCATCTTTGGTTCTTGCTTGCTATATCCAATCGCTCTTCAATAGTCTACCTTTGTCTTTGAAATCTCTTCCTCTCTGTCTTCATTTCCAGTGCTCTAATTTAGACTCCTTGCCTTTCCTTGAACTATTAAAATGGTCTCCATTTTGGCCTTCCTGTTTCCAGCATTTTTCCTTCTTGTTCTCTAATTTTTCCTCACAGTGTCAGCAGAGTTCTCTTTCTAAAACAGATGTCCCCAACCTAAATATCTCTAGTATCTCAATGTTGCCTAGGAAAGATAAAGTCCAAATTCTTTAGGTTGGCATTATAAGGAGGAAGTGATATTTATTGAGTACCTTCTTATGTGGGTTTGCTCACATAAGGACGCAAATATTTGTTAAGTAAATAAATGCAAAGAGTTAATAAATGATAGGTAAATCAGAGTCTGTTGGAGTGTATAGTGAAGAGGTGAGTGGTTTGCTGGTCTTCAGAAAACTCTTAAGTTGCGAAAGACCAATATAAACATAGTGCTAGTATCATGGAGATCCCTGCAGCAATTGCCTTGAGTCCCTGAATAGTGTAGAAAATACTCAGAAGGATATAAACACAAGCTGTGTAAGTAGATGTATGTTAGAACTCATAAACTGCAAACATTTGGAACTGATACCCACCTTCTCTGAATTCGATTTCAGGTTCTCTTTTCCCTTAAATAATTTATTCATCCACCTGCAGCCAGTCTTTTCTAACAGTCATAGCCATTCCTGCACTGACCATCTTTTTCTTAACACACAGCTCAGGCAACTAATCTCAAGCACAGAGTATCACAGCACAAGATTTATTTCCAGTGTACAGCACAATAGGTATCTTTTCATTCTTGGTGTCCTTTCAACATGACCAGCGCTTATCATCTTCCTCTTCCTACATCCATGGTTTTTTGCTCTGCCCTGCTCCCCATTTCCGTTAATCTAATAAATGCAGTGGAAATTCAGAGAAGGATAAGTGAGTGAATGTGGAGGAGAAGGGTCTAGATTTAGGCCTGTAAGGTTTGTATTGGTAGAACTCAGATAAATCAGAGTGGGGGCAATGCTTTAAGCCAGTGCATTGTTAAAATGCTTATGACTTGTCCAGGCAATAAAAAATTGGCCAGGTTAGCTGGAGTTCATTGAAAAGCAGTAGGCAATGAAGTTAGAATGTTGTTTCCCAAAAGATGGATGATAAGGGCAAATGATTGTGAACCGTTCTCTCTAATCTTAATACAGTGTCCTCTCACCCATTAATACTTTATTTTCCACCTCACTTGAGGTCTCTCTAATCTCTGGCTCACTGTAAGAAAATGCCCCACACTTCCCAGGGTGAGAAAACTTTAAGTGGCAAGTTGTTGGCTGCCTACAGGCTTAAATACCCTACAGACAGGGCACCTGAGGACTGCAGAAAAAAGCATTCCAAGACATGGAAAAGGGATACAAAAGCAGAGTGAGAGTATTGGCTCTGTCCTCTCGCCTCCAAAAGACCAGATAGAGGTATAACTCCCTAACACATCCTCCACTTAAAAAAAATTTTTTTTTTTTTTTTTTGTGGTACATGGGCCTCTCACTGTTGTGGCCTCTCCCGTTGCGGAGCACAGGCTCCGGATGCGCAGGCTCAGCGGCCATGGCTCACGGGCCCAGCCGCTCCGCGGCATGTGGGATCTTCCCGGACCGGGGCACGAACCTGAGTCCCCTGCATCGGCAGGTGGACTCTCAACCACTGCGCCACCAGGGAAGCCCCTAAAAAAATTTTTTTTACTTTAGTTAAGATGCTATTCTGACAAAATGTAAGTACCTTCCTTTGGACAGAGATTCAACTTCTTATAAATTAACATAATTAAAGAAACTGAAAACCAGTTCAAATAAGTACAAAATAGGAGTTTGGGTTTGGAAGATAAGAGGGAAAGCATGAAATATTTGATATACTGTATAGAGGAGAAACAGGATGAGCTGACACACTGATTACATTATGTAAAGTGGTTATGTATGATTCAGTGTAATAGCCTTTGAAACTATATAATGCATAACTGACTGTGTAATAAATCTGTGTTGTTTAATGTTTCTTTTTGTTTGCCAAATTCTTTTGAGAACTTATGCATTAAAATCTTATTTCTATTCAAAGCTAAGAGAATTTGATATTTCTCAAAGTATTATAAAGGATTTTGAAACTAACAAGAATGCTGTTATTACGGGACATTCGATTTTGAGCAACTGGTGCTATGTTTTGCCAAGGTGAGATTTAAATTTGTAATATCTAGGGTGGGTTCAAGATAGTAGTTGTCTCTTATTTTGCTTCAACATTGATATGTGCAGAAGTATAAACCATTTTTGTGAATTTTTGAAACTGAATTATCACTTTAAAAAGGTATTGAAACAATGTTGTCATACAGAAGCCATCAAATTACTAAAATAATTTTGTTATACATTTACATTTTTTTTTTGCTGAACATATATCCAACAAAGCAGCTTTACTGAGAATACATAATATATTGAATATATAAAGTACTCTTACAATTCAACAATATACAATTCAATTAAAAAATAATTAAAGATTTAAACAAGTAATTCACCAAAAAGATATATGGGTGGCAAGTAAGCACATTGAAAGATGCTCAACATCATTAGCAGTCATTAGGAAAATGCAAATCAAAACCACAATAAGATACTGCTACATACCTACTAGTATAGCCAAAACTAAAAAGCCTGATATAATATTGATGAGAATGTGGAGGAACTGGAAAACTTATACATGATTGGGAAGAATGTAAAATGGTACAACCACTTTGGAAAACAGTTTGGCAGTGTCTTTAAAAGTTAAACATATACTTACCATGCAGTTCAGCCATTCTACTCCTAGGAGTTTACTCAAGAGAAAGGAAAGCATATGTCCATACAAAGATTGACATGTATACTCTGATGTGTATAAAATTGATGACTAATAAGAACCTGCTGTATAAAAACATAAATTAAAATTTATCAAAAAAAAAAGACACAAATGTTCATAGCAGCTTTATTTGTAATAGCCAAAAACTGGAAACAACCAAATGCCCATTAAAAAGTGAATAGGTAAACAAACTGTGGTATATCCACACAATGGAATATTATTTGGCAATAAAAAGGAATGAAATATTGATACCACAACATGACTAAAGAATCCCGACCAAAAAATAGTACATATTGTATTATTCCATTTATATAAAAATCTAGAAAATGCAAACTAAGGAAGAATTGGAGGGATTACAAGGACAGTTTGGAGGGCGATGAGTATGTCTGCTATTTTGATTGTGGTGATGGTTTCATGGTACATACATAGGTCAGAATGTACCAAGTCGTACAGTTTAAATATATGTAGTTTATTGAGAGTCAATCATACCTCAATAAAACTGTAACCAAAAAACTACCTTATTTCAACTCATTTTTTGTTTTTTTGAGATTATGAAATGTTCTAAATTTACTGTGGTGGGAGTTCCCTTGTGGCCTAGTGGTTAGGATTCCAGTCTTTGACTGCTTCAGCCCAGATTCAATCCCTGTTCGGGGAACTGAGATTCTGTAAGCCACGTGGCATGGCCAAAAAATTTTTAAATAAACAAAAATAAAATTGACTGTGGTGATGGTTGCACATATCTGCAAATATACTAAAAACCACTGAATTGTATACTTTAAATGGGTTAATTAATTGTATGGTATGTGAGTTACATCTCAATTAAACTGCTTAAAAAGGTCTATCTATTGGGAATTCCCTGGTGGTCCAGTGGTTAGGACTCTGTGCTTCCACTGCAGGGGGCACGGGTTCGATCCCTGGTTGGGGAACTAAGATGCCACATGCCACTGGATGTGGCCAAAAAAATAAAAATATCTATCTACTTTTTTTTTTTAATTTACGTAAGAGTTTAACAAATTTTTTTTACCTGGAGGAGATACTATAGGCAAGTACATGATTAAAAGTGGGAATGTATATATTAAAAGTGGGAATGTATATATAGAATCTGACAATAACAAGTAGAAACAAGAACTCAAACAGCTCCCCATTCTGGGTCAGCAAACAGCTTGAAAAACCTCAAACTGCCATGAAGGGAGAGCATCATTTTACTGTGTATACATAGTACCTGGGACTATACTGATAAGCCAAAAATGCTACTCTATTTGGTAAACTCTGCTAAACAGACCACATAAACACAGTACACTTTAGAGAGAGAATCTTAAAGTGCATGACTCTAAAGTCCTCTGATATACATTTACGTTTTTATTAGACCTAGTTTTAAAACAGTAAAATTTCTAGGTATCTCATTACAAAATTACAACTATTATAATAATATCAATAGAATATTATAAACTTGTACATATAATTAATGACTCATTATCATTTGATATGAGCTGTTTTAAGTTTGTACTGTCTTCAGGGGAAAAAATGACTTATTATTAACATAAATATGACTATTGGCATGAAATTTTAACCTGCTTAGGCAAAAGAACTTTCAAGCAGCATATACACAATGCCTTGGTCATTGAAGCCAAGAAAAGGTAGGTAGGGAACAAGATTTGACTCTGATTCATTCAGCTCTTAACAGACTTTTCCCTAAAGTCTAACAATTATCAGGCATACCTCTATGTGGCAACACTGTATTCATTAGTTTGTGTTTATAACTGGCTTATTGTTTGCATCAGTTCAACTTAGTTTTTTCTAACAATTCTAGTTGTTAAGAATTTAGTACAATGTTAATTTAGAACTGGGAGCAAATGAGTAGCTTATTTACTTATGTGTTGATAGTTGCTAAAATTTTTGAATGCTTTCCAAATCACATAAACTGTATCTAAGCATTGGCTCATAATACTTCACCACCTCTATCTTTTATAGTATGAAAATGGGACAAATAATAAGTATTCTTCACACCATACCCCCTGACTGTCCTTTTCACTCATATGAAGATTTCCAGATGCACTGGGATGACCTGGTAAGGAATAGAAACATATATTACATTAGTAGCTATTTGATTTTACTTCTTGTAATTTAACCTTAAGTTTAGCTTTCTCAGGAGAATTTCAACTTTGTTCTTAATTTTTAGTATAGCTATAAGCTTCCAGAAAATTATGGAACTACTAAAATATACTGCAGCATCTACTTCAAAATGATAGGAGGAAGGATCTTCACATATCCTTTACAGATGCTCTCTGCCCACCTTACGATCCAGGCTTACTCCTGCCCTGATGTCATCATTTTCAACCTTCTCTAAGTTCAAATGAAGCTACTTTCCCTCTACTTCTTTTTATCTGAATAAGTGTTTTTTGTTTTCCTTAGAATTTTGCTATTTTTATTTGAGGATGAGCTTAATAAAAATATTTTTTCCCCTTAAACACTACTGCAACAATTTAGACAGCAGAAGAAACTTTAGACTAGATAGGAAAAATGTTTACATGATTCCTAGTAGAAAGTAAGAAAATAATTGCAGGCTACTTAGCCAAGGGCTCCCTCCTGTGGCATGCTGGATATTACTGAAAGGGTAGAATTAAAAGAATTAGTCATTTAATGAAATTTTTTTTTCAGAGTATTTAATTTTACGGTCAAAGTTTAGAGGATTTGAGTTGCACTTAATGCACCCCATTGATTCAAGAAAATATTTTTCTTAATGTTATTTTTAAAAATCAACATACAAAAAGCACACAAGTGCTCAGGTGAAACTCTTCCATCTTAATTAGTACTTATTTCACCATTTCTGTCTCTTTATACTCTGACCAGCTGGAGTTTCCAAATGGAAGAGGGAGGAGCCTAATGTTCTCTTTCTGTATTCTGCATTTCCTAACCCAAATCTTAATATAAAACTGAGGTTGACAGGTATCAATTTTTCCCCTTCATTAGATGCTAAGACATTATTCCAAGTCTTCAGAATATTTTTCATCAGAAAAAGTAACTGCTTTTCTCAAAGAACTGCTTGTAGAGCTTGAGTACACTCTATACATGTTGTTTCTCTGTACTGAATTTTTACTGCTCTTGGAGATGCAACCTGTTTATTGTTTACTATAAACACTTATTATTATAATCTATAAAGGTCATAGTATCTTTTTTATAAGTCATTTTTTTTAATAAATCTTAGTTTGCCAGTCTGTGTAGAAAGCCATATAGTAAGGGTACTGTGAGTTGTCTTTATTGTGAGTGTTAAAATTTAAGCAGTTAAGATTCCTGTGAGTAAACGTTCTCTATAGCTTTGGATAATATGGAATAAGCAATACATAAAATATTTAGGATTTAGTTGTGTGCCTTTTAAGACCGTTTTACTTCCATTAAAAAATGCTGTCTTCTATCTACAGAAAATTTCCCACTGTTCTTTAACAATGTTCAGATACCCTCTCAGTTGCATCAGAAGTCAGCCCATACAGTTCTTTCCAAGGGTAGATATGGAAAGTGTGTTGAAAAGTTTTCTTTCAGATTTAAAATCTAAGCTGCCCCATATATGTGGATTTCCCATAAAGATGACAACTAAACCGTTGTACTACACACAAGAACTAACTAAACTGTATCTGCAGGTAAGAGATTTCATATCCTACCAAGTTCTCTAAGACATGCTATGCACCTTTTGCCTTCAGTGATGGACTACCTATCCACTGTGCTATAAGTCTTTTCTCTCAGTTCAGTGTTTCCCTAATACTATTTGTCATTGTTGTACTTAACCATTTGTTATTGTCATTATTAATATTATTATTGTATTTAACTTGGTATTATGGTAGTAGTTGTTTACTGTTCTATTTCTTCTAATTTAACATGACTTCCTAGAGGGCAAAGAGCGTATTCATCTTATTCCAAGTTCCTGGTACTTAATAGGTGTTCATTAAATGTTTTTTCAAAGAATAAATGAATAAATGATCGTATAGGATAGTTTGGAAACATTTGCCTCATACAAATCCAAGTTTTCTTTGAAATTCTGCCACTAAGGTCATTTGAGTCTGATTGATTGAAAAAGCCTTTGAATAATTCCATTTATAAAAATTGAATTATGGTAGCATTTTCATTGTAAGATGATATGCTAAGTGAAATCTTATTTATGAAAAAAAGAATAAGTAGCAATTAAGCAATATTGATGAAGAAAATATGATGGCCTATCTTCACACTCAATAGAATAAGATTTCTTTGTCAAAAGGAAACAAAATTAAAGGGGAAGTTTTTGAAGAACAAGTGGAAATTCAATTTAAATTTTTCAACAATGATCTTTCTTTTAAATGACAAATATGTGTGTTTTCATCAAAAGGAAAGATGGAGGTTTGAATAATTTGAACAGTTTGGAATGTAATATGAATTATTTGAATATTTCTGTGTCTTCTGAGTCTCCTTTCTTGACTTATAATACTAGCGTCTTGTTTTATTGTAGCTTCCACTGCTCCAGTGATTTAGGCTTTCATGTGGTGTTGACTTGCTACGGCTCAAACACTATGCCTCATGGCATTTTTTTCAGCTTTTGCTGCCATACTGCTTGCTTCATTCTCTTTATAATCCTCGAGTAAAATTCACCAGAGCCAGTATTTGATAGATCCCTTTTATCTTTTCTAGCCAGGTCACACCATCTGTCACTAGCCAGCCTGTGGATCTGGTATCCTTGGGTTAGGGGCTAACACCTCATATAAATGCTATAAAAACATAACAGCCAAGATATCAAGTGCTATAAGGCAAGGCCATTTCCTTAGAAGGGAGTGTGCGTGGACAAATACCAATTGACATCTTTATGATCTTTATGAATCTTAAAATTTTGCCCTGACATAACATTTTAAAAAGTTTAGTTGTTGGCCAAGTCCAAATCTGAGGAATTTAGAAGATATGTCATTACATCATGCATTTTTATTGAATATATTTATTGAATACCTTATATTTCCAGCCTACATCTGTTTTGAAAGTGGTGAGTCCAGACAATATATTTGTGAAAATTTGCTTCTTAAATGTAAAATAACACTTACTTGGAAATTCTGGTCTTTATATTGCTTCTGACAATTGGTACATTGACAATAAGAATTTCTCCTCAGTTTTATGGAGTGCCTTCTCTGTGCCTTCTCACTTAATCATCAAAATAGACTCTTGGGGTAAAAAATTGTTTTCTCAGTTTTGCAGAAGAAGAAACTTGAAGCTCACAGCATTCAAGTAATTTAACCAAAGCCACACAGTTAAATACATTGCAAAATTAAAACTGAAACCCAAAGAATGGATTCTTAGTTCTAAAATTGGAAAACGTTTAGATTTGTGGTTAAGAGCCAGACTCTAGAGACAGGCTGCCTAGGTTTGAACTCCTTACTACTTGTATAATCTTGGGCAAGTTATTTAATCTCCCTGTGCCTCAGTTTCTCCAGTTGTAAAATGGGGCATAGTAGCAGTGGTAGTAATAGCACCTGTCACAAATTGGGCTCTCTAGGAGGCCTACTCTGAAATGGAGTCCAGTGCGTGTGATGCTTATCGAGAAGTGCCCTTGGAATCAACACCTACAGACAGCAGGGAAGGAAGAAGAATGGGTAAAGGGAGAAGTCAAAAGCAAAGCAGGTGCCAGATAGCCATGGCCAACCTTCTGAGGAGCACAGGGGCTAAAACGGCCCATCACAGTGGTTCTGCATTGGCCAAAATAGCCAGGCCTTTATACCTCTTCCATCTGTCGTTGGATTTGGGCCACCTGGAGACAGGCAGGTTCTAGGGTGAGGTGGGTCTCCATAACTGAGGCAGTCTCTGCAGGGGCTGACTGCCAAAGGTGGTTTGCTGACAGTACCCTGGCAGCGGGGCAGCAGCCCTTTCTTAAAGGGGATCTGGGCAGCACATCACCATTTCCTTCCCAGTACTTCATAGGGTTTTTTGTGTTTTGTTTTTGGATTAGATAATCCTATTTGGAACAGTTCCTTGTACTTGAGCTCTCAGTACATGTTAGTTCCTATTATTGTTACAACCTTGTTAGCTCTAAGTACTAAAAAGAATAAATTAAAAAAATGAAAAACAAATTGATCAAACTACTTGATAAAACTCAACTGACTTAAAAAAGTAAATTAGTAGGAGTGCTTAGCCAAACTAGCTTTTTTTTTTAACTTACCAGAATTCTCCAAGATACATAAAAGAAATTACTATAGTATAACGAACTCTTGTATGCCTATCATCTGGCTCCTCCTTGATGGATTTTTGGGGTGGGGGTAAACTGTAGTATTTTAAATCAAATCCAAGATATGCTGTTATTTTAATCTGTAAAGACTTTAGTATGTGTCTTTTTCTGATAAGAGCTTTTTAAAAATATTATGTAATAATAATTGATTAATATTACCTAATACCAGTTCATACTGCAATTCCCTATTTATTTCAAAGATTTATTTTAGAGGTTTCGTTTAAGTCAGAATCCAAGCAAGGTCCACATAATTTGGTTGTTCTATCTCTTAGATCTCTTTTATTGAATAACATTCCAAACTTCCCTCCTTTTTATTTATGCCAGTTATTTGCTGGGAAAACTGGATCATTTACCTGGAAAATGTCCCATATTGTGCATTTGAATGATGGCTTCCTTGTTGTGTCATGTCTTTAAATTTAACACATTGTTCCAAGCGCCATATTTCCTCCAAACCTGTACTTAAATCCTAAGCTTAACTGAATCCTGGTTGGACTTTAATCAAGAAACACTCAGGTGGTACAAGACACAGAACCAAATTTTAATAGAAAAAACACGTTTGATCCATCATTTTGATCAGTCCTCAAGCTTCATTTAACAATTTCCTTAATTCTAGGCCTCCATTAGATGTCCATTCATATCTAAATATAAGTTAAAGCTTTTGGTTTCCCTATAATTTTATGTTAATGTACAAAGTTATATAAATTATACGTAAAGTTCTAGAAATTAAAAGTCAACTAAGCCACACTGACACCTGGCAGAATAATGGTAATAATGTGGTAAAGCATATGTTTTTTTGTTAGGTTATGACCTCACAAAGCTTTGGTTTGTTGACAATTTAAGTATTTTAAGTTCTGTGAATTACTTATGATTTCATCTGCTGTTTACATTGGCCCTTTTTGTAGTCTTTTTAAAATTTTGAATGTAAACCTAGAAGAGGTTTCCCCCTTTGGGCTGTTTACTATATTTTAGAAATTGAAAGAATGAGTAAATAATACATTGACAGGCTAGGGAGCAAAACAAGCTCCTGGAAATTATTTCCACCAGATATATATTCCTGAGAGACAGATGAGGATGAAACTGGGTGTGAATATAAATGTTTCAGACACATATTCTAGATAAGTTTTATATCAAAATACAGATAATCTATTCTTATATGAATCTGCCTAGAATGAGTTTTTCTTTTGGTATCTCAAGTAGTAGGTATATTGTTTAACAGTTACTACGGTTTATGAAAACCAAGGGTCTAAAAACGTTCTTTGATTTTCTACAATTGATTTCAACTTAGTTCTTGACCTGTTTTTCATCAAATGGAAAAAATTCAGTCTAGCCATTTTAAGATGATTCAGCCGCTTATGACAAAACATCTTTTTGAGGTAGAATTTCATTCAAATTTAAGAATCATTCTCCCCGTGATAGCATCTACGTACAGGGGAAAGCCTACATAGGGTGAGGGCATTTGGTGTGTTTGCCTCAAATGGTCCACATCAGGAGAATGAATGCCCTAAGCTCTGTTCCAGACACCTGCAAAGCTGGTGAGTGGACACTTGGGCTTCTGCTAACTCTGCAACTGAAAAACCAAAGGCATTCATAAGTAAACTTTTCAGCAGAAACTACAGAAGTATGGCTTTACCTCACTTCTTTCTTCCAAATATTATATGAGTGCATCTGACTGGTTGATCCTAAATCACATCCTGAACCCTAGCTGCAAAGGAGAAAATGTTCATTTTAGATTTCCAGGCTCTAGAAGGAATGCTAGAAGGAGGGTGGAATGGGTATTGAACACCAGTCCACCGTATCCGTCACGTCCATCACACAGTCACAGCTGAGTAGTGGAGGGGAGAGGGCAGGCATTAACTTCTTGACTTGCATTAGTCTGATGTTGCTGGTCTCATATGGTATCTTGACAAAGATGGTGTACAAGGTGTTCTTCTAGCTCCTTTGTACAGATGGTCTTCAGAAGAACAGCTGTATCCCCTCTTGAATTTCTCTAGCGCTACATGTCAAACCCTGTTATGGGTAGAATTGTGCACCCCTCCCCCCCACAAAAAAATTGACATGTTGGAAGTCCTAACCAGCAGTACCTCAGGACGTGACCTTGTTTGAAATAGGGCTGTTACAGAAATGATGAGATACTGGCATATGTGGGCCCCTAATCCAGTGTGACTGGTGTTCTTATATAAAAGGGAAATTTGGACACAGACTCATTTGCAGGGAGAATGCCATGTGAATACGAAATGGCCATCTCCAAATTGAGGGAAGAGGCCTAGATCACATCCTTTTCTCATGGCCCAAATTCTGCCAGCACCTTTATTTTGGACTTCTCACCTCCAGAACTTTGAGGCAATACATGTCTGTTGTTTAAGCCACCCAGTTTGTGGTGGCTTTGTTATAGCAGCCCTATCAAACAATACAAACCCCTTCTTGATGCGTGCTTTTTCACTCAGCCTAGCAATCTCCTGGCATTATAAACCATTCCTCAGTTAGCTTCTGCATCACTTCACTCAGGGTCATGAAAGCTGGCTAGTTCCTCTTCTGTGCCCTCTGCAAATTATGAGGAAGTAAAGAGGGGCGTCTTCTTGCCTCACTGACATGAATAAGACTCCAGCTTGAGAAATCTACAGACAAAAGTGAACCCAGTCACCTACTTTGAGCATCACCCAAACCTTACCCAGGACTTTATTGGGGACTTCCCACTTCTCCCACGAATAGCCGTGGTGGGAGAAGGAGCGTTATTCTCTGTGGTGACTTTGTATTATGTCAACCTGAGTACGCTGTAGGTATGTGTCCTTGAATTCCTTCCTACATTGTTCTGGCTTAGGGTGGCACGTGATTGGGAAGGTGGAGGCGAAGCAAGAGCTACGTTCACACAGAGAAAGTCTGTGTGAGGCCAGTGTTGCAACTCAGCCTCATGGGGATAAGCTATGGCAGCTTGTTGATGTGGAGCAGAAGTTGGGCCATAGCTCCATCTACCCTGACCACATCTCCTCCTTCAGCTCTCTAAATCCTGCGTCGAGTTTGTATGCATCTCCATTGCCAAGTGCACCAGCCCTTTTGTAGATCACCTGTACTATGATGTCAGAGGCTTGAAGTTGGTAAGAGACCAACTGCTCTCTGACATTCTACTCCATTTTTCAAGGTGGCTACAAGGTCACCCAGCCACATGCCCTTCTGACCAGTGACAACTCTTCTATTGTAGTATGGGGTCTATGTCCCCTCCTTTTGGATCTGGGCAGGCCTGTGATAGAAGTGATGCTACATGACTTCCAAGACTAGGTCATTAAAAGAAAAACAGTTTCTTCCTGTCTCTTGGGACAGTTGCTATGCCACATGTGAGGGATCCCAGTCTACATGAAGAGGCTACCTGTAGGTATTCCAAATGACAACCAGTGTCGATCATCACACATGTGAGGAAGTGATTCCAGCCCCAGAGTCATCTAACCACAACTGCCTGAGAGCCTCTTAGCTAAACCATGTCAAATCCCAGAATCAAAAAATAAATAAATTTTTTTAAAAAAATCCCAGAATCATTAAAGATAAAACATAATTATTTTTGTTTAAAGCCACTAAGTTTTGGTATGATTTGCCTAATAAGTAAGTGGATCACTCACTCACTTTTCCTCTGCCTGTTCACAACTCTTATCTCCTAAAATTCTGTCCTACTGTCCTCCCAACTATATTCAACAACTGAATCTCCAGTAAGGGAGAGAAAAACCAATTGTTCTGGTTTGAATATTGTTCCAGATTGTTTTTTTTAATTTTATTTCAAGGTGTGAATCTATGTGTTTTTTATGTCAGAGGGTGAGAAAAGAACTCTGTGTTCAGTGTTTCCGATTATTGTCACATGTCTCTCTTTTACAGACACTAAGACTTAATAGGTATGTATTTTAAAAGACTACAAGCACTTCCCAGCAACAGATGAATAGATAAACAAAATGTGGTATATACATACAATGGAATATTATTCAGCCATAAAAATGAATGAAATTCTGACATGTGCTACAACATGGATGAACTTTGAAAAGCTGAATGAAATAAGCCAGACACAAAGAGACAAATATTGTGATTCCACTTACATGGAATACTTAGAGTGGGCAAATTCATAGTGACAGAAAGGAGAATGGTGGTAACCAGAGCTGTGAGGAGAAGGAAACAAGTTATTGCTTAAAGACTATGAAGTTCCTGTTTGGTATAAAGATAAAGTTTTGGAAATAGTGATGATTACACAACAGAAGTACAGTGGGGAATGTACTTAATGCCACTGAATTGTATGCTTAACAATGGATAAAATGGTATATTTCATGCTTTATATTTTTCTACAACAATTTTTTAAGAAGACTATGAACACTTGTTTCTCTTTGATGTATCTGACAAGTCAGTTTGACAAGTACTTGCTGAATTGCTTCCAGATACCAGGCACTCTAGTAGGCAATAAGATTGCAAAATGATTAAGACACAGTCACTGCCCTATACTCAAAATCCTACTTGTTCTGAAAGGCGTAGTGTAGATGCAACCACCTCCTCCATTAATTTAATTTCTGAGTAAATGTTTTGTTAGTAACTGTGTGAAAGATTTAAGCATGTAAAGGATGTAAGAATAAGTAACTCATAGTTCCTACCCTCAAAGAATCTAGTATCTACTTAGGGAGACTGAACATGCACACTAAAAGATAAGAGCATTACCTTGTCCTATTTTTTTGGTGACAAATAGTAACTGATAGAAGATCCTTGGGAAGTTGAGAGGGAAAAAATGGAGAGAAGAGGGAAAGACATTCTGAGAGAGAGAGCAGAACGAGCACATTTGGACGACGATGGTAGCAGCTAAGGGTATAGTTTTTATAGTTGATTTATATACAATTTAGAATATAACTTCATCTTAAAATATTACCTTGAAAGGATGGTATCTAAAGAAGGATACAAATTATAAGAAATATACACATGTCCTCACTAAGGCTCATTTGTTTGTTTTTCTTTACCTGTTCTATGTATTGTAGTGTTACTTTTTATCCTTATTTTGATGATATCTTATATCATTTCTTTTCCATTAAGGACATTATTACATTTTTGAAATTTCCTAATCTTTATCCTTTCAGGAAAAGAAAGTCAAGCCGCCTAATCTAACCACTAAACAAAAGTTCAGGTCCTCTCTGGCTCAGGCCCCTTCCACAAGACCTGCCCAGGCTCAAAGTATTCCACTTCATTCAGTAGCCACAGACCGCAAGGTGGAGCTTTCGGTCAGCCAGCCGAAGCCCTATGTGTCCTCAACTCTGCACCTCCAGCCAGAATCTGTTCAGAGCAGAAAGAAATCCCTGCCTGACAAGGCAGCACAAGTACATCTGGAAGTACCAAAGCTCAACAGAGGAAGTACTCAAGTTCAAGACGCAGATTTTAGCTCCCAACATAATATTGCCCCTAAATTCATACCAGTTTTCAAAAATCGACAATTACAGATGAACAAAAATATCTTAGAACCTGACAACCTGAAAAGAAAACATGTTGTTACAGAATCTAAGTTGCTTTCACTTAAAACTAGTGTGATCCAGGATGATAAACTGAATTTAGATCCAGCTATTAAAAAAAGATCTAATCGCAGCATTCAGATGAAGACTTCTAGATCTCTGCAAGAAAAAAACACTGAGTCCTTTGAAAATATGACAGAAAATCCCCCTTCTAGTGGAAAATTATCGGTCATGAGTTTAAGTGAAATTAAACAACTACCTAATAGTTCAGTATTTCAGATGTCAAATAACAAGTTAGGTGTAATAAAAAGTGCTGTTGACTTCCAAGTGAATGAAAAAGAAAATTTGACAAGCAAATACATAACACAAATTTTAGGGAAAGGCCACGAGTCACTAAAAGTGAAAAGACCACCACACATTTTTGAGTCAGACACAGAAACGGAAGATTCCCAGCTGCTGCAGCAACAATCAGTTGATCAAACTAAAGAAGCTGATGTAAGTGACCACCGGTTAATAGTAGACAGAACAGCCCTGAAGTCTAAAAGGAAATTATGTCAGGACTCTTCAGAAACTTCAAAGAAGCCTCACTCCAATACTATCCATTACAGACAATCCAGTTCTTCTAACAACCAGGTAAAAAACCTAAAAACAATTTTAATCTGGGGATATTGACCATGTGATAGACCTTTAAAACCCCTAAATAAAGATTTAAATGATTTGCCCAAGATCATCTAGAAACACAGGAAGAAACAGAGTATCTAACACAACTGCAAGTATGTACAGTTAATTTATAACAAAATGTGATTCTTCTATCTGGTTACAGATACATAACTTGGACAAATCAAAACATAAGAAATCTCTCATCTTTCGTAAAGCTTAGGACATGGATGTGAAAGAAGGAAATATCTACCAGGTAACTTAGGTGATATCTTCTGATTGGTTGATGATTGATTATTATTTGGCTGCGTTGGGTCTTCGTTGCTGCGCGCAGGCTTTCTCTAGTTGCGGTGAGCGGGGGCTACTCTTCGTTGTGGTGCGCGGGCTTCTCATTGCGGTGGCTTCTCTTATTGCAGAGCACGGGCTCTAGGCGAGCAGGCTTAAGTAGTTGTTGCGTGCGGGCTCAGTAGTTGTGGCTCGCGGGCTTAGTTGCTCCGCCGCATGTGGGATCTTCCCAGACAAGGGATCAAACCCTTGTCCCCTGCATTGGCAGGTGTATTCTTAAACAGTGTACCACCAGGGAAATCCCTGATTTATTTTTTATTACATTAACAAAATTGGAATTACCAAGTTTATGTACCAAAGGAGCTACTTTTAATTCCTTGAAGCCTTAAAATCAGCAAGGAAATAGTAAATGGTGGGGACAGTACAATCCTTGACTAAGGACTGTACACAGCAACTGTAATGTGTTGTAAAGGCCCCTAAAGAGGGATGAGGTAGAGAGAGGTCCCATCACTGGCTCCCACCCACTCTGTTCTGGGGTCTTTGCAGACTAAGAACAAGGCGCGGTGCAGACTAACTAAAGATACAAGATTTCATAGCCATTAGAGAACACCTACCTTTTGGACTCTTACCCAAGATGATTAACCTTAAATAATGTTTCAAAAATTAATCATTAAGTTCAAGTTAACTCCAAAAAATTTTGCAGTGCTCGCTAAAGTTAAACTTGAGATTTAGCTGATAAGGCTGAGTCCACAGCACTGAAATCACAAAACCATGCATCTGGAAATTGCATTTTATTCCATTCTGCCATCTGTTTAATCTAACAAACATATTACTAAAATACCCACAAATACTTTTTTGCATAGAACTGTTGGAATATTTTCAATTCAAATTTATTATGAACAAACTACAAAGCATTTTCTTATTTTGTTTTCCAAATGCTGTTTCTTTCTATAATTAAAAGAGTTTTCAGCCTGATTTGAATTACCAAAAGATACTTAAATCTATTTTCATATATTGTATAATGTTAAGTTTCATGTAGTTTTTGATGGCTTACTATATGCAGTCAGTAGGTGGTTGAGGAAAAAATGTATGTGCTAGCTAGAATGCCTTAAAATTTTTTATTTTCATTTTTAAAAATAAATGAAATCTACTCTAGATCTCATATTGTTTTAGAAGTATAGCACTTTCCCACTTTGAATTACTTAAGACCTAACACAGTTTTTAACAATTAAAACATCTGTCCATCAGCTAGAAAGAATAACATAATGAGAAAAATCATAGGATATCATAATAGAAAAGAATTTCCCCAAAATATAAAATTAATATATACCCCTGTAAAATTGTTAAATAATACAAAACAGTTTCAGGAAAAAAGTAAAAAAACAAAAAACCACCTGCAATTCCTCTTTGCAGAGATAACCACTCTGAACAGTGGATGGACACACATGCACTCCTGTGAACATGGAATGAGGCTCCATACGCTGCCGTGGAAACTCTTTTATCACTCAGCAGGTTTCTTCATAGTTGGTTGGATAGTGTTCCATTGCAATGTGGATATCCTATATTTAACTATCCCTACTGATTGACATTTAAGTTGTTTGCAACCTTTCACTATAACAACGTCATGTAATTAGTCTAGTACAGTTCTTTGCAAAATGCCAGTTATATAGTAGTTTTGTTAGTTGGAAATATCTTTATTTTGTGTTTTTATTATTGAAATGTATTTGAATTCATTATTTTTACTGTTGAAATTTACAAACCACACAATATACATAGTATAAAAAACCTCTCAGTACCTATCACCCTGCTTCAACAATTATTAATATTTTGCCACTCTGTTTCATCTATTTCTCACAGATACACTTTTTTTCCTATACTATTTTAAAGCAAATTCAATATGTCATATAGTTTTACCCATAAATACTTTAGTGTATATTTCTTACAGATAAGGTATAGCATATTTTTAAAGAAAAAAAAAGAATGTGTATATATATATTAAATTTGGGGGGTTCTACCATATCTTCATTGATTCACTAACTTTCATTTTAGTGTAAGTATGCAAACTAACAGGAAGCCCTCAATAAAAATAAAATCTATTTCACAGAAGAACTAGAGCCTTCAATCATATAATCAAAATATTGGAGGGAGATTTATTTGTTCAGCCTTATTTATTAAGCCTATGCTATGTGCCAGGTAGTAGGTTATACACTGGGTTACTGAAATAAGACTGCAATCGGCCATGTGGTCTCTTTTCCAGCAAACCCATTCTGGGTGCCTGGCAAAGACATAGGAGTATAAATGTATTGAAACAAATGTCAACAATGATATTTGGTCCATATTACAAATAAATTATCTAATATATAAAAAGAGGGAAACAGAAATGGAGCTTCTCTCCTAACTAGTATTCTGGCTTTCAAACATTTTAGAAATTTAATTTACAAAATGTGATATAATTGTTGTGGTAAGATATTTAAAGAAACCAAAATCCTCATTAATATTCCACTGAAATAATCCTTCATTAAAAAAGAGCCAGCAGAGAGTCAAGTATAAGTTGAACTTAGATTTTTTTAGTGTGACTCACTGCTTTTGCTACTTTACTAAACCACTGCAATTAAAGGCAAAAATGAATACAAACTTTACTTCAAAATTGTAAATATAATTCTTGTTCTTGAAATTGTGCCCTATTAATTTACTGTATAGCTTTACTGAAAAAGTTTCTGTTTTCCAGAATTATCTCTATTTTATAATTATTTTACCATTTTCATAGGGAAATACATCTGGTTTAAAGCCTATTTTGAGTGTGCCTTTCTCATTCTAAAACTAGTATGATAGATAACTAGTAGACTGCAGTAAAAAACAGTATGTCACTTTGTGAGGACGTCGTGAAAATATTTGTTTGTGAAGGTGCTGTTAATAAGGATATATATTTGGTCACTTGGTCAGTCGACCACAACCTGTACTCATTCTTGAAACCAGTCTTCCTCCTGCTCCGTGGAGCTTTAGGCTGCCTTCCTGCTACTGTCCATTTATCATGTCTCAGGTAATACAAACTTATTTTACTATTAGACTTAGCAAATCCAATGCTTAAGTAGTGTGTAGTATCTTCCAATTCTTTATGTAAATAATCTTGATAGCCCCTCGTCCACTCCGTTAGTGTCTAAAATTTAGAATTTATAGGAAAGTACTTCTTTAGATAAATATTAACTTATATGGCAAAGCCTGCTTATGTTAGAATCAGTCTATTTTCTGGTATAAAGTAGGTTTATTTTTCATCTTACAATATTTATCCTAATGAAAATTTACCAGAAAATATGTATACACATATAACATATAAAGACATATACATATATGTGTGTGTGTATATATGTATATATATATATTTAATTTACTGTAAAGATAAATTGATTGATTGATTAATTATTTACTACTCCATGTTCAGAGACGAGAGTCCAGACCAAACTGTTGTGCTCAAATTCACTGGAGAAATCAGTGAAGATTTTGGTTCATTATAAAGAAGATTTTGGTTCCTTGTTTTAATTTATATGCATTGTGGAATACCCCTTACCCTGCCCCAAATCATTCTTCACATTCCAATTGTATGTCAGTTTTAGAACCATTACAATTTTGAAACCATAAACAAATGATTTTGTTTGCCTATGTATAGGTCAGCCATGGCATTTAAAAACCGAGTATGCTGAAATTAATGCTAAAAATCACCTTCATAGAAATGTAAAAAAGCTTTTTTTATACCTTTCATATTTTAAATTTCACAGTATTTGTTGCTTACTATGTTACTATTTTAGTGATATTTTATTAGATATTACTATATTATACATTATATTATTTATATTTTAGTTGTTGCTTACATAACAAATAAGTAAAAAATACGGGTTAGTCAATGATTCGCTTTTATCTGACTAACCAGTTCACTAACCAGTTCTTGCTTTCTTTTTCAAATTGCTCATCATCTGCTGTTATGCTGGAACTGACAATATATTGGGCATTTATTGATACTTAAGAATGGTCAGTATTAATAAATGCTTAAAGATGTCATGGTTATTATCTATTGATGCTTAAAATATTTATGCTGTATCCTACATAGTGTCATAGTGTTTTATTTTTAATTAAAAAAACGATTTCAAATAGATGTATTTTTCTGTGTCAGAGTGACTATATAGGAATGGAAAGGCTTAGATAAATTACACATTCTTTTACCTCTGTGGTTCCATTTCTTAACATGCATTTGCTGCTGGACCCACGTAAACTATTTTAGGTTCTCACCACTTTACAGAACCTTTATTCTCGAAGTCTTTCATTCTTTCATACAACAGACATTTATTTAGTATTTGGCATGTGCCAAGAGCTATTGTAGATGCTTGGGATATATCAGTGAACACTGGCAGGGAAAGACAGACAATAAACATAACAAATAAATAAATTATATAATGTATTAGAAAGTGACAAGTGTAGGAACAAAGAAAAATAGAGCAAAGTAAGAGACATGGTTTAGGTAGGCTTCCTTGGGCAAAGACATGCAGGAGGAGAGGGAGTTAGCCACATGGATATCTGAAGGATGAGCTCTCCAGGTCTAAGGAACAGGCTATATGTTCAGGGAGACATCAGGGAGCCCAGAGTGGCTAGAGTTAAATGGGCTGGAGAGGAGAAGCCAGGAGATATGACCTGATCAAGAACACATACTTTGACCCTGAGTGAAATGGAGTTGGGACCAGAGGGGTGACACATCTGGCGTAGATTTCAGCAGCATCATTCTGACTGCTGTGTTTAGACTAGACTGGGGTAGAGCAGAGTTCAGGAGAAGAAATAGGGAGACCCGCTGAGAGGCTGTTGCAGGAATCCAGGCAAAGATGAAAGTGGCTGGTAGCAGAGGAGGAGGTGAGAAGTGGCTGACTCTGGATATGTTGTGAAGGTTGAGGTCCACAGGATTAGGGATGTGAGAGAAAGAGGTGCTGAGGAGGGCCCCAGGGCTTTTGGCTTGATCACTTGGGAGGATGGAACTGTTATCAACTGAGATGAAAAGGAGCAGGCTTTGGAGTAAGAGGAGGACTGAGGATTGACCATTTCATAGCATGGAGGTCATTGATGACTCTGACAAGCAATTTCTGTGTCATGATGGAGGTGAAAGCCTGACTGGGTGAGTTTAAGAGAGAAGGGGGGCACAGGGGGGGATTGGAAATCAGGAATGTAGACTGCTCACTTGAGAACAGTCACCGGTGGACTTTTCTAACTCATTTTCATTTACTCCTTAACAATATTATCCTGTGATTACCCCTTTCTTGAAACACTGTTCTCCCATGACGTCTGTAATCTTACATCTCTGGACACAATTTTTCTGTTTCCTTTACTCACTGGCATTAAATATCCCAAAGACCTTGAAGGATAAACAGTGGTTATGCCTGACACATTTGGGACACAGGAGGAACAGTAAGAAGGATATTCCAAAGAGAAGAACTAAAACGAACAAAGGCCCGATGAGGTTACGTGTGTTTAAGGAACAGTGAATACTGATTCTGGTGTGGTCAGCATGTGCTTCATGCAGGGACCAGAATGAGTGCAGACTGGGCCACGGTGATCAAGGAGAGTTTTAGGCATGTCGAAATCATCTGGAGACTATTCCAGAAACCTAATCCAAGGAGCAGAGAATAGAGAATAAGACAGTACTAACAGACCTAGAAATAGCTGGTCAGGGAAACTGGCTGTGGATGGCACATGCTGGAGAGGTAGGCTCAGAGATGAAGCTGGATTTTCAAACTTGACCAGTGCGAGAAGAGTATTCCCCTTTAAAAATACAGAAATGAAGGAGTGGTAGGGAAGATGTAACAGGAAGATGACTGATTCCGTCCATCATAAACTGGGTTGGACTGAATCAGTAGACAACTAGATTAAAATTCAGGACATGGTATCGTTTGGGGAGTCGTCCACATAGAAATGTTAGTTGAAGGCATGTGTGAGCATGTAAGCAGCAAAGAGAAGAACACAAATGACAATTCTGAGGACAGGATATCAATGCATAAGGAATGGGGGAGAGGGAGAAGGTGCAGAGAAAAGCAGTCAGGATAAGGTCAGAAAGCAGAGGTGTGGAGTTCCAGAGCCAAGGAAAAGGAGGGTGTGTGGTGGCAACATTGGTGTCAGTAAAAGCCCAGGAGAAGGAGGCCTGAGAGGCAGAAGGCTTCGGTCTCAGAGGTCCCAAGTGGCTGCTGTGGTTCAAAGGTGAAGTACAGAAGATGGTCAGGTGTGCAGGAAGCAAGTGCTGGAGTTTTCTGTGAGAAGTTCGGCTGTGAAGGGAGGACGGTCATTGGAAGAGATGGCAAGATCAAAGGAACATTTGTGATCTGAAACAAAAGTGCAAACACTTCAAAATAACCAGAAAAAAAAGAAACGCTGAGAATATAACAAATTAATAGGATTTTTCAATTTTAAGCTTTTCGTCTATGATTTGTAAAATTTCTGAAAACTGCTACCACTAAATTTAACAGAAACACTCATAAACAGTTGATCATCTTAGTTTATCAGCTTGTGTTTTTAAGAATGCTCATGATTGATTTTTTTTAATATTACATGTATCTTTCATATGTTTTCTGCCAGTGAAACTTTTCCTAGTTTCTACAAAAAATAAAATGCATTAATGTTTTATTGCATTCCACAGAGATCATCCTTGCTACTTTATATTATTAAATTTCTGAATTTAAATATTCAAGGAATATTTTACTGTTAACATTCAAAGATGAAAGAAATTATATATAGTATGCAAGTAATATTTTAATATTTTGTTCCCCTAGCTTTTATCCAGAGGATCGTTAGGAATTATTTACATTTGGTAGCCTACATTCCTGTATAAAAAGCGGAAATCTGCAGTCATATTCAAGGAGAAATCTGGCAAAACATGATTGGCTCTGTGGTTTATTATATATCTACTTATCTCATCATTTTGGAATAAAATATTTAAATCTCTGAAGAACAGGAGTTAAGCTGCTTTAAAATAAAATCCTGGGTCTGCATGTAGAGGGAACATATGTCAGTATAATCATTTAGCTAAGATGAATGACATAATGGAATCTTATAAACATGCTGTTTCAACCATTATAAGGTTTTATTGCTAAGAGTAAAAATTTTATATAAATTGTCTTTTTCAAATTCATTTCTAGCTCTGCCCCTTACCAATACTGCCATACTGAAAAAAAGAAATAAATATGGGACTTTTATGAAGCAAAGACAGCCTCACTACCCTCATTTCCCTTTGGTTCTCAACTTGGTAAATTCTTGTTTTAGTCAGAATCAGAATTTGAAAACTAGCTTCCTTTCTGGAGTTCCTGTTTTTGATAATGGCAAGCTAGGTTATTCAAACTAACCCTCTCATGGAAAGCAACTAATAATGCTGGATGAATTTTTTAAAGTTCATGAAAACATCCAAGAACCAAAATGACATAAGGAATTACAGTCTAAACACTAAGAAAAAAACAGGAAGGTAAACAGAATTCGAAAGCACTTTTGCTTATAAGATATATGATAATCCAGAGCTGAAACTAAGCTGTTTTGATGCCGTTGAGGAGTGAGGGGCACAGAAATGTAAAAGTCCAGAGCCTGCAAAGATGCAAAGCCTAACTGGAGTGCCCACCACACCCTGCAGCACACACACTTTGCCGGGATCCCGAAGCCTGTGCCCATGGCAAAGGTGAGCCGCCAGTAACTAGCTCCATTCTCTTCACCCCCAGCAGGCCACCAGGGTGTACCGCCTCAGTGGGAGAGGAGTAGGCAGAAAAACATCCCTGTAAAGGGGCCCCCAGTGGATTTCTGCCCAAATTTATATCACCAAGGTGATCCAAGAAACCTCAAACCAAGAATTTAGTTTAAAATAATATCAGAAATATAAAATTATCAGAAATACCAAAACCTTTAGGGAGAAAACTAAACTTTATTGAATTATATTAAAGAATATCCAAGTAAATGGAGAACTATGTCACGTTCATAGATTGGAACTCAATACTGGAAAGATTGAATGTGATTTTGTTCCAAATTTCAACATGTTTGTTTAAAACTTGATAAACTTATTGTAAAATTGATACGGGAATGCAAAGGCAAGAATAAACAAAGGCTCTTAGAGAAAAACAAGAAGGGAGAACTTGCTCTCCAGATAGCAAGATTTATACAAAGTTGTAATAATTAAAATGGGGGACCTCCCTGGTGGCACAGTGGTTAAGAATCTGCCTGCGAATGCAGGGGACACGGGTTCGAGCCCTGGTCCAGGAAGATCCCACATGCGGCGGAGCAGCTGAGCCCATGCGCCCCTAGAGCCCATGTTCCACAACCAGAGAAGCCACCGCAATGAGGAGCTCGCACACCGCAACGAAAGCAGCCCCCGCTCACTGCAACTAGAGAAAGCCCACATGCAGCAACGAAGACCCAACACAGCAAAAAATAATTAATTTTTGAAAAAATAGCCAATATGATATTGGTATGCAGATTAACAAACCACTGGAACAGAGTCCAGAAATGGGCCGATACATATACGATTTCATACTATCACTGTTTATAATAGCTCAGACACACTCTAAGTGGCCATTATGAATCTTCCAAACATAAAGAAGCAAGACATGAATGAGCTTCCATTCATGCGTAGTCCAAAAACAGGACAAATTCAGCCATCCTGTTTAAGGATGCATATATAAGTGTAAAAATTATAAAGAAAGGCAAGAAATTGTTTAAAAATCCAGTATAGTAGTGCCTCATGAGGGAGGAAAGGAATTATGACTGGGGCAGGTAGATGATAGGGATGGTAGGGAGGTCCTTCTGGAACAGTGGTAGTATTCATTTTACTTCCTGTCCTGGGTGCTATTTATATAAGCATTGACTTTATAATTATTCATTAAACTGTACCTGTATGTTTATGCACTTTTCAATGTGTGGGTTATATTTCATGTGGTGTGTGTGTATGTTTTATTTTGAGAAAAATAATACCAAAAAAATACCCTCACACAGTGTAGAAGCCTGAAGGGTCTTACCTTTGGGGCTGTAAGGTAGTAAAATGGGGCTGTAGTTCACAACAATTGCATTCTGACAGTTCTCTGAAGGATGGTGGTCGCCCAGGGCTCTCAGAATGTAACAGTGGCTTGAAAGCAGAATGAGGGGCTTTATGGGGGGTTGTGGAGATGCGCAGTGAGGGCAAAGGGCAACAGGAATGCAGCATGAATTGTGGGGTCACAAGGTTGTTTAGTCCTATGAGGCTCACCTTTTCCTGCCTAGAACAATGTGGGGTTAGGATGTTTCTTCATGGTTTTCCATCCAGCAATTCAATTTCTAGAGGTTTATGCTGACAGAATCACTGGATAAGAAATCAACTATGTTGGTTGCTAACATTGTTTTAGATGGTAAAAAATTTGGAAACACTACAGATACCCATCAAAACAGTATTATGTCCTTATAATGGATCCCTACACACTATTAAAAACTATGCCCATGATAAGTGGAAATGCAAGTTGCAAAACTGTATGTGATATGAACTGATTTTTATTTTGTTAAGTGTGTGTAGTCATAGAAAATGGAGAAATACATGCTTAACTATTAAAAATAGTTTTCTTTGGAGAAAGGGTAGAATACGGGTGATTTTTGCTTTCTATTTTATACATGTCTGAATTGTTTGAATTTTTAAATAGGTGTTTTATAATGAAAAGTTTTTTATTTTGGAATAAAAAATATGTTTTATTGTCATTGAATGCAGTATAAGTGATGCCGCCACCTGTAAAAAGGATTTCATGGAACTAGTTTTCATTAGACCTGCTAGGATGCAGCAGTTCACTTAGCATTTTCTTCCTTTGGAGGTGCTTGATGAGTTTGTTTTTGGATGGTAACAGACTGCAGTTAGAAGACTCGTAACATACACTGAACACTCTTTGTGTATCAGGCAATATTCTAAATGCTTTACAATAATAATTCATTTTCCTTCACAATAGTCCTTTAAGGTACACACTGCTCTTGAGTCTTACAAGCACTTGCACGCTCATTTGCCCGAGATACAAACCTTTCTTCAACTAGTCATTCTCAGTCTTTTCTCTCCTTCACTGCTCCCATGTAAACTCACCCCCTTTAGGAACATTTCTCATTTCACTCAGTGCATCTCAAGGTGGAGGGTGAGGGTTTAGAGGTGATGCATGGAACTTATAAGTTTGAAAAAGCCCTTCAAGATCTAAAGTGTGTAGGAGGGGAGCTCCTTCCCCCTTCTCTCTTTCCCTTGAAAATCACTCTTCATTGGTTTGGGCCAGCACCCAGAAGTCTTCCCAGTTTACTGCTCTGAGAACTATTTGAGAAACCAGTGTAAATAGTTATCAGCAGAATATTAGTTCATTATGGAGTCATAATCCTAGGTGAGAATTAACCTGAAATGTAATCCAGGGCCTTAACAAAGGCCCTCAGTAATCTTGAGTACAGATAAACCTGTGACTTGAGTGAGCTCCAAAAGCCACCACCAGGGATGACAAAGATGAAGACAACAAGTTGAAGTCTGGTGTTTTCCTGCCCGTAGCTGCCAGGAAAACACTGTCGACTGGCAGTTTGTGACAAGGGCTTAGAGGTGTGATAGGATCAACAAGCTATGAAGTCCCGCGTCCTACATACGCTACTCTCTTTGTGCCGTCTGTGTCCTGTAGAAATATCTTTCCTTTTAATTGGAATTGCAAATAAGATGTTAGAGATGAGGATGTAGGCACGCACAAGGCAATGCCAGTAAAATGTTAATCAACGACCAAATTCAAAGAGGTTGGGAATGCGTTCAGATTCTGGGCTCAGAGAACCATCAAATGCACCAGCTTTTGGGCCTGCCTGGGACCATTTTGAACACTCGGGCTGGGCTGAGCTGGCCTGGAAACTGCCACAGAGCCAGTGGGGCTACAGGCGTGCCTTGGAGAATGCAGTGGGTTTTGATAAACAAATGCAGACGCAATAGAAGATTCTGAAACTGGAAAATCCAAACGTGTTTAGGGAATTGGTTGGATTCACACACAACTTATCGGAGCACAACACATCTGTTGTGTGAATTGAGGTGCGTTTATACTGTACAACTCCATCTCAGGTGGCAGAGAGGCTGGATAGCACCTCAAATAAATGCACAAAACTCAATCTGTATGGACCTACTGTGGGTCCAGACAGACGAGGCCTCAAAATGCCTTTCAATTGCTACTGGTTATTTGTATCAGCCTGGATAAGGGTTGTTAAAGGACTGGTACAGTCTTCATAACAGTGGTTCCCCAAACCAGTGCCTTTGGTCTTCTTTTATCAAATGGAGTTTGGGAATCCCCAACAGATAGAATCACTGACTCTGAGGTTCAGTCTGAGGATGCCAGTTTGGGGTTGGAGCTTGTAGCACAGAGTTTGGGGAGCACAACTATTTCTCAGCCAGCGACACAATCGAGATGATACAGCTGAGCTCTCTAACGAGGGGCACCTGTTTAATGTAATGGGGGTACACGTGGAAGCTGCCTTCCCCAATGGCAGCAAGACTTAGACTTTCCAATTCTGTTCCCAAGCAGAGCACAGGCCTGCCATTCAGACAAACGGTGCTTACTGGGCCTTCCTGCCCTCTATTGTGACAGAGTCTGAAACCTGGGAAGAAATGACAGACCTATGATTTTCACAATTTCTTAGGATTTAATTGGTGTCAAAGTCTGTTCCTGTAGTAAAATAGGCTGTTTTCAAGAAGTATTTGCTCAGCTTCTTGTAAGGAAACTTAGTTCGTCCTCCCTTCATTTATCATCTGACACCCACCAACAAATTCTCTCCCCTTATTTTTCACCCTCCCACTCTGATCCCCCAAAGCCAGCAATTAATCTTTTTTTTTTTTTTTTTTTTTTTGCGGTACGCGGGCCTCTCACTGTTGTGGCCTCTCCCGTTGCGGAGCACAGGCTCTGGACGCGTAGGCTCAGCGGCCATGGCTCACGGGCCCAGCCGCTCCGCGGCATGTGGGAACTTCCCGGACCGGATCACAAACCCGTGTTCCCTGCATCAGGGCTCTCCCAATCATTAACATTTCATAAGTGTCGGCAAAGAACAGCCGTTTTTGTTTTGTTTTGTTTTTCCCCTTGAACTTGGGCATGGCCATCCCAAAGGCGCCGAGCTAAAATAAGAGGAGAAAACAGGACTGGGCATATTGATGAAACACCCACATTTTATGGACTTTTTTACAAGGTACAGTTCTTACTCGATTTAATTCACCTTGAAACTGTACCATCGTGTGCTTTCAGGCTATTACTCCTCATGCATTATTGAGACCCAGAAGACAGCAGACAGTGCTCGGGTTCTCCGTGCGCTGGGACTGGCCGGGAGGACTGCGCAGTGGGGCGGCGGGAACTCTGAGCAGCCCCTCGCTGCATGCACAGCCTGTGCTCTCACCCGCTCCCCTCGGGCTTCGTGCCCCTCTCTGCGCATTCCCACACACTTGGCCACACACAGGGTCATGCATCCAGGATATTGATTTGGGCATCTCGTTGTGTGACAAGCTCTGGGACACAGTGAAACGAGGCTCATGAGGGTCCTCCCATCAGAGCCTAGGGCCTGGCAGCCCCTGATCTGTGCACAGGTGGCATCACCCCCAGGGTAGGTGGGCACCTCGTACCTGGCGGGTCACCAGGGAGTAGAGTCATGGATGATACAGCTGAGCCCAGAAAGATCAGTCCACAGTGTCCAGAGGGGGAAGCCGGAGCCTGGAGGTCAACATCGCAAGCTGGATTTGCCCAAGACCGCTCAGAGGGGTACCAGGAAAGCTAGGACTAGGAAGCAGACCCCCAAGCCATGGGCCCAGGTCCTCCCACCCCACCATCCTGCTCAGGCACACAGTTAACTGCCAGGAGCACCGTGCATTCGCTTCTAGGCCAGCTGCGGCGCATCAGGCATATGCCAGGGAGAAGGAGGGGTGGATCCCAACACGTCAGAAACAGAGGAAAAAGAAGAGCTTCAGGCCTGTAACACACAACGTTTTCTTATCTCTTAGACTTGCAAATGTTTGCCCAGCCCCAGATCTCTGGGCACATTCTCAAGGAACACTGCTACTTACATCTATTAAAAGAGTTCGCAGGGAGAGCGTGGTTGAGTACTTAGGGTTCCAGTTTATGTATTTACGGTCTCATGTTTCCCAACTTGAAAAACCACAGTTAATGTATCAACATTAAAAATGCAGTACTCTAAAAAGAAAAAAAGAAAAAAAAACGCAGTACTCAAGGTATTTACTAATGTTTAATTTAATCTTACACATCTCTGGCACCTGGAGAAATTAGGAGCCTGGAGAAAAGAGTAACTAGCAACCACTCAAGTTTTAGAGGGCCCTGCAATCGCAAAAAGCATTTTTAAATGCTTTTTAAAATATGCGGACTTCCCTGGTGGTACAGTGGTTAAGAATCCACCTGCCAGTGCAGGGTACACGGGTTCGAGCCCTGGTCTGAGAAGATCCCACATGCCGCGGAGCAACTAAGCCCGTGCGCCACAACTACTGAGCCTGCGCTCTAGACCCCGCGAGCCACAACTGCTGAGCCCATGCACCACAACTACTGGGCCCGTGTACCACAGCTACTGAAGCCCATGTGCCTAGACCCCGTGCTCCGCAACAAGAGAAGCCACCGCAATCAGAAGCCCGCGCACCGCAACGAAGAGTAGTCCCTGCTCGTCGCAATTAGAGAAAGCCTGCACGCAGCAACGAAGACCCAAAGCAGCCAAAAATAAGTAAATAAATGTTTAAAAAATGCATTTCTCAGCACCTCTCCCATGAGAAGGTAGCTCTTCTCCAGAAAAGTAAAACTGGGTAATTTCCACAAAGTATTGTACGGGAGAGGGAGTTTAGAACTCTCCAGATTTACAGTCCAGGTTCACCTTGTGTAAAATTTAGAGGGGCACTTCCTCAGCACAGAGCTGGGCATAAACCCAGAATCAAGGGGTCACCCTCTGCAACTCACCCCATTAGCAATAGAAGAAGGAAACCCCTCACCCTGGTAGACTTTCATATGCAGAATGCGCAGATCAGTTGTATTATTTTTCTCTGACATGGTAAATCCTAACTTCCTCATACTTTTTCATGTCACTCTATAACATTAAAATAGTTTAGAGGGCCATAGTCTTTCAAATGACACGAATGTCCTTGCAGGAGCCGTGCTCTCTCTCTTCGGCTGTACAATCAAAACAGCTGTGGGTCTGAGGGTACCCTGGCGGTCCCAGAAGGAGCACAGCATAAGTGTGTTTCTCAATGTCCCTTATTTTAAAAGGGGGACGTAATGTCTAACATAAAAGGAATGCATTGCTAATTGTGGAATTCCATGTATCTACAGGGCTTGGGGAGGCTGGAAGAGGGATCCTGTCCTTGAACATCTCAACTCAGACAGTGCAAGCTGGCCCTGAAGATGACAACGGCTCCTACAGGCTAGATTCCTTGACTGTACCGGAGGAGGATGGTGCTCAAACGTGTCAGGCTGGGCTAGGACCCGCATTTCTTACGCGTTCCCAGGTGATGCTGCCCTGAGAACCACTGGGCTGCAAGCACCTTTCTCAGGTAATCTCATGTGCTTGTAAGAGCATCTAAACCTGCCTTCTCTCTTTACTCGCTGTGTTGACAAGCATCGGATTTGAACCATGGTGTGTGCTGCAATGCCCACCCGCAATAGAGGGATTTACAGCAAAAATGTATATGTGGCCATTCGGATGAGAAACAGTATGAGAAATATATATTTGGTCATTCATCCACAGTTCCTGGCTCATAGGCCCCAAAACCCTTGGAATTCCGTGAGCGATAAGGGCAGTGAGAGGATATCCGGTCTCTCGTCCTCAGTTCCTGAAAACACTTCAGGGAAGGTGACTTCTGGATCCCACGCAAGCGTGGGGGCTGGTTGCCATGTGAACCGTGTGATTAGAGAATGGAACTTTCAGTCCCACCCCCTGATTTCCTGGGAGGGGAGGGGGCTGGAGGTCGAATCAATCACCAGTGGCCAATGATGTAACCAGTCGTGCCTGTGTAATTAACCCAAGAGGACAGGGTTCGGAGAGCACCGGGTTGGAGAACACGTGGCGATCTGGGGAGAGTGGCGCCTGGAGTGGGCATGGGAGCTCCACAACCCCTCCCAGTACCTTCCGCAATGTATCTTTTCATTGGCGGTTGATTCTTATCCTTTAATATCCTTTTGTAATAAATCGATCTAGTGAAAAAACAGGTTTCCCGAGTTCTGTGAGCCATTCTAGCAAGTTAATTGAACCTGAGGAGGGGCTCATGGGGACCTCTGATTTATGGCCAGTCGGTCAGAAGCACAGGTAACAACCTGGACTTGGGATTGGCGTCTGAAGTGGAGGGCGGCCTTATGGAACTCAGACCTTAGCCTGTGGAATTTGATTCTCTCTCCTGGTAGACGGCATCAGAATTGAGTTGAATTTGTCAGCTGGAGTCCAAGAATTGCCTGTTGGTGTGAGGGAGCCTCCACACGTGTGCTGGAATTGGGTCTGGGAACCCAAAAGGCATCCCACCCCCATATTTTCTGTATTTAAAGTGATTTAGGCCAAATAATTTAAGGGGGGAAAAAGCGTTTAAGGTGAAAAAGAGAGACTATGAACTGCTTTGGGTTTTGTCTTTAAAGAAAATTCCTGGGCTCTGGAACTGTCACCTTTAAGCTGGAATCATGTCCATCTATTCCTGTTGAGAATCTCGAGCTCCCCAAGCAGTGTGTTCTTTTTCTGCTGCCTAATCTTAAAACTCACACTTCCTAGACAACTGCTGAGCTTAGCTTGTCTTTCCAGCCACTGAATTATTTAAGGGCTGTTACTGATTTTTTTTTTTTAAAGGAAGAGCAGAGAAATGTTAAAGAGCCCCGTCTAATAGAGGAAAATGACAGCAGATACAGAAGTGATTTGAAGTTCTGGCACATTTCTGTGCTTTAAAAAGCCAGTTCCAGGCTGGCCCATTTGCCACACAGTGACCCCCTGACTCTACCCACAGCTGCGTTTGGGGAACAGAGTCAGAAGAAACATCATCCCTCAGTGAGTGGTCCTTCTCCTCCCTTTCCGCTGGTTAAGTTCTGGAAGTTCCTCATGCAATCAAAAAATGTGAAAATGAGGTGGAAGTTGATAATAGAGAAATGAAGATAAAAAACAAAGGAGGCGGAGGGAGGGCCATGGGCCCTCCGAAGACAGCGCGGCCATCATTCTGTGCAGGGAAATAAATGTTCAAGGGAAGCCATTTATCAGACTCAGTCATATTACACTTACCAGCCATCCAGCCATTGGAGGTAGTGCTGCCTGTGTTGGACTTGGGGGTGAGAAGGATGGAAACTAGAAGGACCAACACAGGCCTTACCTTCAGGGTCTCACAGTACACGGGGAGGGGCCAGAATGATGGCCCCACTAACACGCACCGACCTAATTCCCAGAAATTCTGAGTATGTCACCTTATGCGGCATAAAGTACTTTGCAGATGTGATTATCATGGAATATTCGTGTGGGTCCATTGTAAGCACAAGGGCCCTTCTAAGGGAAAGAGGGAGGCAGGGGAGTCAGAGAAGGAGATGTGAGGATGGAGCAGAGGTGAGAGAGAGAGAGATTTGAAGATGGCATGTTTCTGGCTTTGAAGATGAGGAAGGAGCTGTGAGCCCAGGAATGAGGTGACCTCCAGAGGCTGGAAAGACCCAGGATCCCCAGAGCCTCTAAAAGGAACACGATCCCACCGACACCTTGATTTAGCCCATAGGACCCATTCCAGACTTCTCCAGAACCCTAAGGTGATTAATATGTGTTGTTTCACAGGTAAAGTTGGTGGTAATTTGCTCCAGTGGCAGTAGGAAACTGATACAGAGGGACAGGGAATTAGAAAACATCAAGCAGCCTGAGGCCCACACTCCCAGCCCAGATTGGAGCACTAGCCTGAGTCCTGCACCCCCAGCCCTGATCAGGGCCTGGGCACGATAATTTGTTCCCACCTGGGGACTGGGGGGTTGGACACTGACCTGGGTTTCCATTTGTAGTGGAAGCACCCTGCCCAAGGGTTTTCTTCACCCACAAAACATATAGCTGGCCCCTTCACCTCCACTGTTGACCAAAAATCTTTAGAGACTTAAAAGGCCTTATGCTAATCTGGGTAGATTAGAGATTGTGGAAATTCCAGTGCAGTATTTTTCAGACCTTTCCCTACCACCCCATAGAAATGGAGTCTGAGAAACAGCTCCTCCAGGGGAGAACCCACTTAGAATTCTCCATCAGCCCAGGAAAACAGACTGCACAGCACCCCTGAGGAAGGATCTGTCTTAGGGACAGAAAGATTTATTAACAAGGGACACTCTCCAATAGTACTATGAATACTACATGTGGACAAGCCCTATATTAAGCATTCGGGATAGAAGAACTTGATTTAAAGCCATTCACTGAATGAGCCAAAAATAATTGCCCAAGAGGCTTGGGATAAAAGCCAAGAAAAGCACAGAGCAAAGCCCACAGAAATACATGAAGCCCTGACATACATTTGCTTCAAAATTTGTAGCTTACCAAACAATTGCAGTTGGTCCTCCCTTTCCTGCTCCCTATTTAGAAGGAGACCAAAAGGAGGAAATACATGGCCCCCAAGTACAGGTCAGGAGGAGTGAAGAACTCCCAGTGGCTCTGAGCATAACCTTGCTTCAGCCAGTTTCTTTATGTGGCAAAGAGATCAGACTTATTTGCTTTGGAGGCTGCAATAGGAAGTGTGGCGACAGGAAAGTGGACCAGGTGTTACTGAACTCTACCCATCATTCGTTCCCCAAGCTGCTGAACACTGTGCTGGCCATGGGGACACACAGATGCAGGTGGCAGTTCTGTGCATTCCACACCCTACCATGTGATATAGCGGGTGGGAGTGGAGTGGCTGGGAAGGTGTAGGCCATGAATTATGATCTGAAATGTGGAGGAATGACATGCAGCCCCAGAGGGACATACCTGGTGAGCAATTGGTGGTCTTGTCTTACTCCGCAGACAGCCAGGCCAGAGTGTGCAGGTTGACAAAACTTTGAGGGAGAGAGTGGGAGAAAAGAATGGTTGGCTAAGCTTAAGAGGAGATATGAGGGAGATAAGAGGAGATAAGGGATGGGAGAGAAAAACTAGGAATGAAACAGCTGCTGTAGGGAAAAAGAATCTTGGAGAAAGAATTTTTTTTAAATTACATTATTTATTTTTGGCTGCATTGGGTCTTCGTTGCTGCGCGTGGGCTTTCTCTAGTTGCGGCGAGCGGGGGCTACTCTTCGTTGCAGTGAGTGGTCTTCTCATTGTGGTGGCTTCTCTTGTTGCAGAGAACAGGCTCTAGGCACGTGGGGTTCAGTAGTTGTGGCATGTGGGCTCAGTAGTTGTGCTCATGGCCTCTAGAGCGCAGGCTCAGTAGTTGTGGCACACGGGGCTTAGTTGCTCCGCAGCATGTGGGATCTTCCCGGGCCAGGGCTCGAACCCGTGTCCCCTGCATTGGCAGGTGGATTCCTAACCACTGTGCCACCAGGGAAGTCCCGAGAAAGAACGTTTTAAAGAGGATTTTAGGAATTCATGTGATTTGCGATATAATATCCCCCTCCAGCATAAGTAAAATCAACATTACTCATCCATGCTGCTGGAGTTTGTGAGGGAATTTTGGGGTGCAAAGATATGCCAGTGTATCACTTAACATTAAATTTAGGCTGCATATAACAGGAAAATCCAAGACCTTTCTAACTTGGGATCAGATGTCATCTGCAAGCTCCTGCTCAGAGCCCAGCACTATCCATGCAAAGCCCAGGCCCCTGACAAGACCACATGCAGGTGCTCAGGGCTACACTCATACCAGGGCCTGACTCGTGAGGGAAGGCGCCGTCTTGCAAGTGGGCCTTCCTGCCTGTTCCTGCTGTTTCGAGTTTGGCTTTCTAAACTCTAACCCACAGAATCTGTGAGCATAAAAAAAGTTTGGTTTTTATACTACCACAGCAGTAGCAACCAGGAGGGAAAATAAACATATTTATAGTATGTCCCTGAATATATGTAGATCTTTGTAGGTCTTTGCACTTATTTAAGTCTCATTTATGTCCCTTCTTAAAATTATGTCTTTTCTTCATAAAGGGTGTACACATCTTTTATTAGATTTATCACTAAAGACTTTTGTTCTTGCTTTTGCTATTATAAATAACATCTCTACCAAGTACATTTTCTAACCATTGTTTGCTTCTAGCAAAAAGACTAAATTTCATATTAATTATATTTAACTCTTAATTGATTGGTATGTTTTATTCCTTAATTCATTTGAGTTTTCTAAATAATAAATTCTTTCCAGTATTTTACATATGCAATCATGCAATCTAAAAATACTGACATTTTTATTTCTTTCTTCTGATTTTTATAACTTTTATTCCTTTCCTTGTAATGTTGCATTGGCTCACTCCTGCACTTAGTACAGTGGATTTATTTCTGCCGTGTCATTTTGTTTTCTGTCTGCCTTCCTTTTTATTTGTCTCCTTCACCATTTCTATTTTCTATTGGATTTATCAAATTTTCTTTAGTTCCCCTCCTTTTTTTCTCCCGATCGGGAAGTTACAGTTTGTATTTCTCATCTATTTTAACGTGCATTCTTAAAAAGCAATTTCTTTTAAACACTCTAAATGATAACCCCTGATCTATATGCCCCTCTGGGCAGGCCCAACACCCTGGAATAGTCTTCCTGGCTCACTCTGAATCAAACTGCTCTGAAGGACAAGGCATCAGGAATAGCTTCAGCCTTTTCCAGTCTAGGAGATTCTGGTTTCTGGAGCTCTTTCCAATCAGTAATGCTAGGGAAGACAAGATGATGGGGAGGTGTTGTATATTGATTTATTATCTAATGCTGATTCCACTCAAATCATTGATCAGCAGTACCTGGCGATTGCCTCTCCGTTTCCTACTTAAGGGTCACAGTATTTTCAGAAAAGTGGTTAGCAGAGATTGACCTCTGACGAGTTGCCACTAGACTCCCAGTTTCAAATGGCTTCTATCTAAAAGTCCATGATACACCCCCCAATCTTTCGCTAAAATACTGGGGAGTGTAATCATCAAGGTTGCCATTCTCCTTAGCTAAACTAAACAAACACAACTCACATTTTCCTAGAGTTGCATCCAGGTGGTCAGAATCCATTTCAATATTTATTATCAAAACAGGAGACTGGAATTCCAATTTAATAATAGGACGACAGCTTGACTTTTCTCCCCTCAAGGTCTGGCTGACTTGAATTTCCTAATTTAACTCCTTTAAATTTTAGTAGCTAAGCTAAATTCCTTTCTCTCCCTTTGCACAGTAGGTTTCTCCATCAATTAAATCTTCTGCAATTAATTCTTCCCACTCAGACTTAAATTTAGTTAAAATTTCTGTCATTTTCTGGAACAAAACCACTCCCTCAGAATGTTTTCATTCCCAAGTCCTCTCCATTTCCACATTATTTTTTGTCAGTTATTTTAGTTCCACCTTGTTTTTAAGTTTCTCAAAATTCATCATTTTTAACAAACTGGGTCTTGCATTGCCCATTGTATTTTAGGGGTTCCACTTTCTTCTCACTACCCCTTAGTAATTCTCTCAGAGAGGGTTTGGCCTGGCAAATGTCTTAGACTGAAAATGTTATTTTACCCTCATTCTTGAATGATAAGGTAGCTGAATATGGAATTCTAGGCTGACAATCATTTTCTCTGAACATTATTTACTGGCATTTATAATTACTGATTAAAAGTCTGTTTTTAGTCCAATTGTCATTCCTTTATAAGGGATGTGTGACTTTTCTCTGAAGGTTGTTTATCTTTAATATACCATAGTTTGTTTATGATGAGTCTAATGTGTAGTTGTTTTTATTTTTCCTGTTCAGGACATTGTGTGCTTCTTCAACTTGAAGACTTAGGTCTCTCTTAAATTCTAAAAATCCTCAGTCTTTATTTCTTCAAATAGTTTATCTTCCCTGTTCTCTGCATTTCTTTCTTCTGAAGGAAACCTTGTGGGATCCTTCCTTTCTGAGCCAGTTGATATATTCTGTAGATACGTTGAAAGTTTTCATTCTGTCTTCCATGTTGCTTCTCATATCTTCATTCTCTTTAACTCTCTGTTCTGTAAGGTGACTTCTTCAGATCTATTTTCCAATTCATTAATGATCTCTTCAGTGACATCTACCTTGTTATGTTGCCCACTATTGAGTTTCCATTATGATAATTGTATTTCTTATTCCTAGAGTTTCTACTCATTCCTTTCTAAATCTTCCTGCACTTGTTTCATTGCCTCCCCTCCCTTTTGAGATTTCAAGCATATTTATGATGACGTCTCTTCCAGATTGCTCTGTCATTGGTGCTTCCTGGGAGGTTCTTTATCCCAGTTGCTACATCTGATTACTCTCAAGTGGTAGTTTGTTTCTTCACATCATGTGTACTATTTGGCTGTGAAATCAGCTTCAGTATGAGCTCTCTCCACATGCAGCCCTGCATCTACCCTGGGATGTGGGAACATCCCTTGGGACTCCCTGGATTTCATCGTTTCTGGACCAGATTCACATGTTAATTTCTCAGCTGAGGGTTTCTGCACCTCATAGGTGGTGTGATTCAGACTCTACACCTGCAAGCAGCCCAGAACTCTGCTGACTCTTTTTGCACACATGACCCAGAGTGAGTGGTGTGTCTCTGAGCCATGTCCTCAGTCAGATGAACAGAAGTTTCTTACCCCTGCTCACCCCCAACCTTCAAGGTGATTAGCTCCCTACTGTAGGGTCCTTCCCTGGCTCCCCCGTGAATGTCAAATCCCAGCTCTGTGCCGAGAGTGGAAGAAGGGCACCTGTGTCTCCTCTCCTTCCTTCTTGCAGGTGGAAGCAGAGGTCTGAGAGCCTCACCAAGTTTCCATCCTGGTGCTCAGCTATGGCTTTGAGTTCCCTTCTTTCTGGCACTGCGGAATTTTCAGCCTGGATCTGAGTTTCCAAATGTGTCGTTGTTTTATCAAGCACTTTTGTGTGTTTTTGGAGCGGGGCCATCATGGAGGGGGGTGGGGTCTCCCATGTCAGCTCCATCCACCATGTGTGTGTTGACCAGAAGTCTGAGATCAGGGGGCAGAGTTGGAATTTTCAGTTAATAAAATAACCAAGTCCAGCTTGATACGAAAATCCAAGGATGCTGTCCTAGTGCCAGCAGTTCACTCTTTAAGCCTGAAAACTGCTCTGCTCCCCTGGGCTGTGAGGAAGGGGCAGTCTGTGCATCTCCCTTGAGTTCCGGGGTCCAACACTCTGTGCCCAGCCTACGTACTCAGACAGCAGCAGCTGCTGTCTGCTTATGCTTCACGGATGTCTCCTCTGTTGCTCCTAACTTTCTGAAGTCCGTGTGTTTATAAACCCCACTTAAAAATGCAGAGACTATGACCCAGTGAGATTAAGTCACTTGCCCAAGGTCATTCAGCCAGAAAACAGCAAAGCTGGGAATTCTATCTGAGGCTTGTCTGAGCCCCAAGTCCATGTTTTTGACCTCTCCTGCTCTCTGGAATCTTCCAAATGTTTGCTGAACAAATGAGTGTAGAAGAGGAAGGGGACCTACTCTGCACAGCCTCAGTGATAAAATGAGGTTAATGGGCAGAAGAAGCTAAATGGAAACTTACTTCGATTCACATTAGAAATTTTTATACCAGTTAACATGTCCAAATGGGCCTCCTTGGATGGTAATGAGCTCCCGGTCATTAGAAGAGCTCAGATATTGACTGGATAACCTGCAGAGATACTGCCAAAGGGAATTCCAGCCATCAGCTGAGCTGAGTGATTAGACTGGAAGGTTTTAGGTCCTCTGCAATCCCTGGATTGTGGGACTCTGGGACTCTAGCGAAAGCTGTTTTCACATCTATTCAGAGCCGGCCATTCACTGGACTATAATGCCTCTTTGATGTAATTGATGACCCAAATAGCTTTAAGCAGCTCTCAGCAGGTGGCCCAGCCATTGTGCAGGGTATCCAGTTCAGGGAGCTGCAGACACTGGGAGTGTTTTCTCTCTACCGTGGGCACGGCTTGGCAGCCCCCCAGTGTCAGGCTAAAGGAGATCTTTGGCTGGTAGGGCCCCAGCCTGTCCCCACGTGACGGTTCACGACCTCACCAGGGAGCAGAGGGGAGTAGAACTGAGAAGGAGAAAAAGAAGAAAAGAGAGAAGGGGGTAGGGAGGGAGAGCCTTTTGAAAGTGTTTCCCAGCAACTGATTTTGATTACCTTCCACCTTCACCCCTGCGGAAGGAAGCTCACTTTGCTTGTGCTGACTCAGGGGCTCAGGTGACAGCATTGATGCCCAGTTAGCCCCCAGTCCAACGAGAGAGATTAGCTCCCTGCTCTGGGGTCCACAAGGCAGGACGTGCCTATCACCCAGGTTGAGGGGGTGAAGCCCCGAGCGAGCGTAACTGTCCAGCAGACTTGTTTATGAGCAGGGTTGCTAGATCCAGCCCCAGCACTTTCTCTCAGCCACACACAGAGCTCAGTGCCCTGTATCTGAGCCCCGCGGGACAGGGCCTTAGTGGGAGCAGTTATGGTTCCTCCACCGTGTCCTCTTATGCTGGCTCAGCCTCAATGTGGCTCCATGTAGCACCTTCACCGTAGGCCTCCGGGGGCCCTGGCCTCCATCCCTCCCCTCCCCCCAGGGTCGTTGACCTTGGGAGTTCAAGAGGAGGGCCATAAATGTTGCCATGGCTCTTAGGAAGTCTTAGGAAGGCTGTCCTTCCTGAAACCTGCACATGGACTGACATTCCAGAATTAACATTTTAAAGAGGATATTGCTATGGTCTGAATGTTTGTGTCCCCCCAAAATTCACAGGTTGAAACCTACCCTTTAAGGTGATGAGGAGGTGGGGGCTTTGGGAGGTGATAGGTCGTGAGGGTGGAGCCCGCATGGATGAGATTAGCATCCTTATAGACTCCAGAGAGCTGCCTTGCCCCTTCCGCCTTGTGAGGACACAGTGAGAAGACGGCTGTCTAAGAACCCGGAGGTGGGTCCTCACCAGACACCGAATCTGCCTGGCTCTTGGACTTCCTGCCTCCAGAGCTGTGAGCAGTGACTGTCTGTTGTTTTATGAGCCCCCACCCCAGTCAGTGGAACCTGTTCTCTACAGCAGCCTGAACGGATGCAGACGGCTATAAAGTGCTGACGACTTTATCCTGATCAGTGCTCATCTTCAGATCCGGGCTCTACTCTAGACGACTGCCTACAGCTACTTAAATAGCGAACATCTCCTTCTGCTCATGGAGCCTAAGATCTCTGCACTGAAAATCGGCTTTTCCGTGTCATCCTGATCCAAGTGCTGGGACAGACCAGGAAGGAAGAGCCCTAGAGAGAAGTAGACCCACACAGTTCCAGGGATGGAGATTCCCATTCCCCTGCAGCGCTCCCCGCCCCGGGGGCCTGCTGGGTTTGTCCCTTGCAAAGTACACTTTTATTCCTTTCAGGTAGACATGGTCTTGTGACCCACTCACAACCATTTAGGAGTGAATCCCTGTGTTTTTGTGGGTGAGATTCATTTGTAATCCGATAAGCTCTCCAGGCAGCAGCTAAAGGGCTGGTACTGACCGAACTCCTTAATGATGCAGGTGGGCCCCAGTCGGTTTCTCAATCGGCTCCTAATGGCCCTGTAGCATTGTTCGTCTTGACCCTGCAGCCTGGCCTCGGCTTTTCCCTGACTTCTGTCGTTTGACTTGGACAAGAGCCAGGCCCCTGGGCCTCTCTCCGATGTTGTTGGTGTCCAGCCACAGGGCCACTTTCTGGCTAAAACCTCCAGAGCACCAAGCCAGGACATGGAAGGCCCCAGATCAAGTCACTGCACATGGAGGCACGAGTCCCCTGGCTACTTTAGCCCAGGAGCCACAGCCCCTTCAAGCGACTCTGCAGGCCAGACCTGAACCAGGACAATAGGCGGGAGTGGCAGCTAGAGAAGGGGCCCCGGAGCCCCGCTCCCCAGCTTCAGAGCCAGTGTCAATGGGGGTGTGTCCCCCACCATGACTGCGTTGCTCGGTTTGGGTAACAGTCCTTGTGTTACCATGTTGTGTGAAGAGAGTCGTCCATACAGCCGAGAGACAAGTTAGAGGGGCCGTTCCTAAGTAGGAAAACCGAGTCCTGGGACGGGAACAGCCGTCCATGGAGTGCTCTGGTTTGGAAAACACTGTCACAGTCGTTTCAGCACCACCCCTGTGCCAGGCACTGTGTAGCACTGGGGAGCAGACAGCCACTCGCTCAGGCCCTGGCAGCTTGGCAGGCACTGTGCCCAGTGCCCTTCAGAGGTCACAGCTTCCAATCCCAGACCAGGAAACTGAGGCGCACATCCACGAGTGGTGACATGCACACTTCAGCACGATACCTTATTGACTTCAGACCCCTATGAAGTTTGGGGGCACTGGATTCTACCTTATAAAACAAAAACAAACCAATCAAGAAAAACAGCTCAAAAAGAGGCAGTGTTCATTCAAGGTGTTGGACCGCACCCTGCAGAACTGCAAGGCTTTTAGTTGCCCAGCCTTGAGACCGAAGAAAGAGCCGGGAGACAACAGCAGAGACATCAATGGCTTAGTGGACAGGGGACCTAACACACCCAAAACAAAGGGTCCTGGAGCGACGCCCCACCGTGTACAGTAGACGGCAGGCAGGACATGGCAGCAATCTTCGCTACTCTGGGAGGAGGCTACAGTTTACAGGGGAATTGATGTCAGGTGGGCTCATCAGTTACCAGGGAAACCAGCAGCTGGGGCACGTCCCACACAGCCCCGCAGGTTAATGACCATCAGGGCAGATGTTTTCCTTTAATAAACTAGCTGGTTGGAGTCGTTCTGGCCTGGGGATTAGAACAGTCACTAGCTGGGGCAGGGGACAAGTGGTTCCTGTGAGTAGTGTCGGTGAGGCAGGGAGTGGTTGGGCAGGGGATGTACAGAGAGCAAGGGAACAGCCATCTTGAGTGGCCTGACCCCCGGGCCAACAGCAATCTGGGTGCGGGTCTTCAGCGCCCTAGGCGGCTCCCCGCGGCCATCAGACCAGCACGCGGTGCTAACCCAGGCCGCTCCCGCGATGGGTACGCAGGAACCAGGGCCAGTCCCCACGAATCATCCCGGCATCCTCCTTAAGGACACAGACTTGAGAGGGTTCTTTGAGAGACTCCACCCCGCTCCCCAGGGGCCCTGCTGGCGATAACCTACCCGGGTTCTCCTCTTGGCTTTGTGCTGGTCTCACAGCACATGTGCCCTTTGGGACACTCTCAAGAGAAGAACACATTCCCACACACTCAGGGTCGGGGGCACGGGCGCTCACGTCTAAGTCAGTTCCAAGCATTAGCAGCTCAGCTCGAAGGAGCTTCTCATCTTAAATGACTTTATTTGGTGTCAAAGACAAAAACATTATTATTCAAGTATTGCTTTAAGGAAAAGAATGTCTCTTTTTAAAATACAGTTATTTAAGTTCCGTGACCTTCTATTCATAGTCTTGAGGCACTTTTTAAAAATACTCCCTTCTGTCCGACCTCATCAGAAAGACTTGTGGACAGGCTCTTGATGATTTGTAACCTGCTGGTCTCCATTTCAGTATTTGCAGCTGCGACGCTTAGCAACTCCCCCCATCGTTTGCGTTAGTGAACTCTTGCTTCACAGAAGAATAAAGTTTCTCAGAGCAGTGTGGTTTTAGGTTAAAAGGACAAAAGAAAACAAGTGAAAATTGAGTAGCTCCTTTGGGAACTTGATAGCTCAGCCCAGAAACGATCTTCGGAACAGGTTGAAGCAATGATGATAATAACTACCATGTGGCCCAAGACGTTCACGACCGTCCTTTCCCGCGAGCCTCACTGTCACACGCGGAGGTAAGCAGAGCAGGACCCTCAGGCACATCCCTGCAGAAGCTGGGGGGCCTTTGTCCCTGGGGCTTTCCTGCCCTTCCCCTCCCACTCCCAGCCCTGAGCTTTGCTTTCTAGGCCGGCAGTCCGGAGTCCACTAAACTCCTGGGGAACCCAGCATCCTCTGCCTTTGTTTGCACAGCCCAGGCCTCCTCTCAGCTCTACAGTTCTCCTCCTCATCAAACAAAATGCTCATCACTCCGTGCAGCTGGTTTGGCTTATATTTAGGAAGTCAGTGAATTTGCTAAATGCCTGCATTTGGTCCTTCACTCAGACCAGTGTTGGGGTGTGCTGACTAGTGACCACCCCCCCAGAGGCCCACATCCTAATTCCTGGAACCTGCGAACGCTTCCTGATGTGACAAAAGGCAGATGTGATCAAATTAAGGACCTTGCAATGGAGAGATTATCCTGGATTACCTGGTGGCCCTAAATAATCATAGATGTCCTTAAAAGAGGGAGGCAGGGGCTTCCCTGGTGGCGCAGTGGTTGAGAGCCCGCCTGCCGATGCAGGGGACACGGGTCTGTGACCCAGTCTGGGAAGATTCCACATGCCGCGGAGCGGCTGGGCCCGTGAGCCATGGCCGCTGAGCCTGCGCGTCCGGAGCCTGTGCTCCGCAACGGGAGAGGCCACAGCAGTGAGAGGCCCGCGTACCGCCAAAAAAAAAAAAAAAAAAAAAGAGGGAGGCAGAAGGAGATCAGACTATGGCAGAGAGGGAGGCGAGGTGATAAGGGGAGGTATGCGGCCACAAGCCGAGGGGAATTGGCAGCCACCAGAAGCTGGAGGAGGTGAGGAAAGGGATTCTCCCTGGGGGCTCAGGAGGAGCCAGCCCTGCCGACACCTTGACTCCAGCCCAGGGAGACTGATTTTGGACTTCTGGCCTCCAGAACTTAAGGGAATAAACTTTTGTTGTTTTAAGCCACTAGATTCATGGAAATTTGTTACAGCAGCTGCAGGAAACAAATGCAGGTGTATGATATGATAGTTTACACTCCCGGAAATGCCGTATTTGCTCTGTAGAAGCGAGTCCTTGCAATGGGGGATTCATCTACAGGTGGTGGAGTGTTCGGCAGAAGAAGGGCAGATTGGTGAGGCGCGTCCTTCAGCCAGCAGACCCTGCCTCAGCTCACTAGCATAAGGCTGGCCCCCTGGCCTCCACAAAGGACTGCACCAAGATCACTTTGAACAGGCCAGCGCGCGCCAGTTTTTAAAGACGTCCCACTTGATTGTTTTTCTGTACCAACGTTTGGCAAACCAACCTAGCTGATCATCAGAATCACACGGGGAAGCTTTTGTAAAAGGTCGGGGGGGAGGATTCCAGAGTCGCTCCCAGAGACTCTGGTTTAGAAGGTGTGGGATGGAGCCTGTACCTTTGCTGTGTTGGAGAGTCTTCACGCTCAGCCAGCTTGGGGAAACACTGCTGTGCGTGCACCAATATTCCTTCTTCTGAGAGCATTGCCTCACTCTATTTTTATAGCTAACTGCGCATCTACTGCTTCCCCAGATCAGATAATACTTAAGAAACCGTTTAGTCACGCTGAACACCCCACACTTCTAGCACTCAGGAAATGCGTGTTCAGTCACACCCTCCAGAGACTTGATTGCCTCCTGAGGCAGGATTTCACCATCAGTTCCAGAGGCTGGTAATGGGCGCGGCATGGAAACTCTTCATCTCACTCAGCTAAGTTCCCTATTCTTTAGTTTGTCTGGATTATTCATCCAAGGTGTTTATTGAGCACCTGTTACGTGCCAGGAACTCGGAATATAAAAGTGAATTAACACATACAAATCCCCACCCTTTAATCCACACGGGGGCATCCCATCCTCTCACCCACCAATCTGAAAGGCCCCCTAAAGGGGTTGACCACTGTGTCTGATTTCTCCTTTCAAGGATGAGGAAACCCAACCCATCCTTTTATTCTTTGACCATCTTCCAGTCCAGCCCTGACTGCAATCCACCCATCAACCTTATGGCTCTTTCCTGCATCCCCCTCCAGATTTTCCTTCTTCCTTCGTGAATAGGTGGAGCACAGAGGATTTTTAGGGCAGTGAAACTACTCTGTATGATACTGTGATAGTGGATACGTGTCCTTGTACATTTGTCAACACCCATAAAGTGAACCCTAATATAAACCGTGGACTTTGGTTATAATGATAAGTGGATGCTGGTTCATCAGTTATAACAAAAGCACCACTCTGGTGGTGGTGGGGTTGATAGTGGCAGAGTCTGTGCTTTTGTGGGACAGGGGGTATATGGGAACTCTCTGTACTTTCTGCTCAGTTTTACTGTGAACCTAAAACTGCTCCAAGAAATAAAGTCTTTTTTTTTTTTTTTTGGATATCGTGGCTTGGTGTAGAGCTAACATGACTCAGTTCAATGCAGACTAGCTCCCACAGCTCATGCTAACCCATGTTATCCCAGCTGGCACCTGGACTTTTTCTAGAGGCAATGCAGATTTTAAAGCCGAAAAATGATGAGATTAGTGGGTTTTAGGAAGATGGTTGAATGGGGATTAGTTGAGCTAGCAAGGAATCCGGGGACCCATCAAGACTGTGTGGCAGGCCTCCTCCTGCCTCAATGCTCCCAAATCATTTACCTTAGAAACATGCGGGACCAGCAGAATTCCTTCACAGGCCCAAGGAAAACGCCAATCTACTTTCTCTTATCCCTGAATTTTGCCATAATAGATTCTAGGCATCCTCCTTTTGAGAGAAGAGGAAGCACCTTACCCGTGCTGGGTTATTAACAGAGATGAGTTCCACCCATGAGTTAGTGAACTTGGTCAGGAAGCCTTCAGGGTAGAGCTGGCATGCATGGCAAAGCACCCATGTGTGACTGGTAGATACTTGGCCATCCCCCTTAGGAATGAGGTATAAACTCCAATCATTTTACGTTAGGCATCCAGAAAGGGTCTCATACGACTGTTGGTCTTTCTCTATGGCATGCTTCTCTTTTCCTGCTCAAATGTCTGTCTCCACCATTTTTCATTTACGTTTTTAGTTTTTCTTTTCCCAACCAATTTCTTTGTTTAGGTCTCACTGAGTCTTCTTTTATTGATTCCCATTTATTTCTTCCAAGGAATCAGAAAGCTTAATGTCAGTTTCAATTTCCAAACCTGGGAGCAATTGAGAAAAGTGCTTTCTTCAGATCAATACTTCCTCCTGACTTGACATTGAGCTATTAATGATTACTTGGTGTATGATTTCACTGGGAAAAAAATAGAAGCCAATAAATCCATGCAATCAATGGATATAAAACTAGCTGGTTTTCCCTGAGATAGGTTTTATGGAGAGGCCACAAGTGCTCAAAAGAAGCAGAAAGATACTCTAGTTCACTGCACTCCCATTATCCACTAAGCTTGTTATCACATCCAGAAATTAGGTCCGTTTGGCAAGAGTCCCTTCATGACTTGTTCTGCCAGCTGTGTGTGGACATCTCTTTTCCTCCCTGTGATGTCAAATGGACGACTTTGCCGGCCATGTCAGCAATTTACTCAGCAATTATAAGTTATTTACAGTCGCTAATTGACTTGTTGGGGTCCTTTCTTATTGGACCAAAAAGGTTTCCATTGTTTCCACTCTAGGTGTGAAGTTCAGTTATTCCTCTAGGGGCGCCCCAGGGTCCTTCTGCAGCTGCTCCTCCGTGAGCACCCCTCCCCCCTCAGCTTTCTCCCCAGAACTCCCTTCCTAGACTTGGGGGCACCACATGCTCCTCTCCCAGGCAAAGCAGAGGGAGATGCTGGCCTGCTCCCCTGCCTCTCTGCCCAGCCCCCATTCTGCATACCACCTCCTGTGAAGTTGAGGAAGATTCTCCTGAAGGGTTTAGAACAACAACTAAAGGGAATTACACGGTGGAAAAAGGAGTTTTGGGGGGGGTTGTGGGGTTTTTTGCTGCTTTGGGTCTTCATTGCTACACTTTCTCTAGTTGCGGCGAGCGGGGGCTACTCTTGGTTGCGGTGTGCAGGCTTCTCATTGCGGTGGCTTCTCTTGTTGCAGAGCACGGGTTCTAGGTGCGCGGGCTTCAGTAGTTGTGGCTCGCGGGTGCTAGAGCGCAGGCTTAGTAGCTGTGGCTCACGGGCTTAGTTGCTCCGCAGCATGTGGGATCTTCCCGGACCAGGGCTCAAACCGGTGTACCCTGCACTGGCAGGCGGATTCTTAACCACTGCGCCACCAGGGAAGTCCCAAAGAAGGAGATTTTTAACAGTACGAGATGGCATCACCTCCATAGGTCCAAGGGGAAGAGCACCCAAAACAGGCTAAGACCTTCACAGGCTCACCCCTTCTCTAGGCCACAAAGCTGCCCCGGGCACAGAACCCATCCTCAACCCAGGGCTGCCTGTCCCCTTGCTAGAGTTTGCCTTCAGAATATGCCCTGAGGGTGTTATCGATGGAAGAACAGGCTAAGCTGGCATGGGCTCCCTCAGTGGCCCCCTCAGGTCTCTTCATCCTTTCCTTCCAAACATCAAGCTGGTACCAACTGGTACAACATATGGACACACACACACGTACACCCATGCGCACGCACACAAACACGTGCACACCTGCTCCCAAATTCAACCTCAGTGAGGAGTGACGGAATCACATCCAAACGGAGGAATGCAAACATTCTCCTAAGAACCCCACAGTTTTCAAGGTCGTGATGCCGACAGAGGGGTGGGTGCGTTACTGCATCTTGTCTTAGTGTGTTTGCTCACCCCCCATCCCCCCAGCACCTTTTCAGATTATGCTTCCTCAGGCTGGAGAAATGAGCCCATTTCTTACAAAGGCATAGGGGGCTGGGCCATCCTCTCCAGCTGGGGAAGAGGGGAGGGAAGTGGGAAATTGAAAGGGAGTGTGATTTGTTCTTTCACTTATACACGGAGGGTTTGCATTTTAAAAGGAAACTTTCAAGATGGGGAGAAGGGTCAGGGAGGACCTCGCTCCTGTTCCCCTGACTCTTCTCATCTCTCCTCTCAGGAACAATGAGTGCTCTGCAAGCATGTTGGCTGAAAGGCTCCACCAGTGCGTTTATGAGGACTTGGCACCCAACCGTGAAAGATTTCCAATTCCCGTGCTGATCTGTCATTTCTACTTTCTGTACAAGCTATTTTTTAAGGAAAGACTATCTATCTTAAATACAGTACATTGATAGATAGATAGGTAGAGATACATGATGGATGGATCCATGGATCGATGGATAGCTAAGGTAATAACTTCTGTCTCCTAATCTAACACATTCCAGCCATTTCCTTAGAACAGGCGCCTAACCCTTCTGGCTGTTTATTAGCTGAAACTGGGCCTCCCATTTTAATCTTCAGACTCAGCTGAAGAGGAGCTTCAGCGAAGCTGGAGAGGAGACGGCTGCGTTGACAACTTCATCAGGGATCTCAGGCCTGCGTGTTCCCAGGAAAACCCACGTTAGAACTTATCCTGAGCCCACGTGGACCCTGGGAATTGGCAGCAGGAGCAGCTGTCTTCTGAGGCCCTTGCCGATGGGCCTGAAAATTAGTTGCACCGCTGGCCTCTTCACCCACCCTGCCGTGAACTTTCCAAGTCACCATGTGGCGCTTCCTGTCCTCCCGTGAGCCCCTCCCATAATGGTCCCCCTGTGGGGATGTTCCAGTCCCTGGAAGCTTTGGAAAACAGAGTCACAAAGATGGATCCAAGGACAAAGGTATGGCCAAGACACAGATGTGCTGGTGTTCATTTCCAGCACACTCCTGCACACCAGCTAATGCTGGACCCAAACAGATGTGCTTAGTCATCTCTCTCCTCTGTCCAAAAAGTGTTTCAGAGATCACTATGGTACAGCCTTTGGGTTTGAAAGGAAATACATTTTCTCAAGAATCCTTAAGCAGAAAAACCAAAAACCAAACCAAAGCAAAATAAGGTATCAAAGGCCCCAAATATACTTTTGGTGAATTACCTTCAAAGTTTTACAAACCTGCTTTCTTTGTCTGCCATGTCTGTTTTATTCTCCCTGTATCTTGAAGATTTTAAGAAAAGGCTTCACAACGCCAATGTCCTTGATCAATTATGTTGTAGCAGCAATCAGAAACTTGCCACATCCTTGTGGAGAGAGAGGGATTTGAAAGGCACGTCTTTTATCTCTACTTATATTTAGGTATATAGTCTACTTGTCCCCCCAAAATAAAATAGGTTAATTACTTCAGAAAACTGCAAAACAAAAGAAGGCAATATCAGAAGTAAAGTCAAATTCCATCCGGTCAACATAGTTGAGTAAATAGTGCCTTGAATTTGAAAGCATTTCAAGAATGAACAGTACATTCAAATAATGCAGTTTTCTCTCAAACTACGAGCATAGCCTATCATAGACGCTGTGTTTATGTAGGATCGTATTCATAAATATAAATTCTAAGTTTCAGAGAATGTGAAACCAAGCCCCTTCCATGAAAAGAAATATCCATGTACCCCTTATGTTATTCAATAGGTAGCACATATTTTGAGTGTAAGAGCAGAGTTGCTTTGCTTCCCAACTCACAGAACAGTTCCGTACTAAGGATCTGAACAAAAATAACCTTGATTTTTATAGACTTGTATTTTTTTCTAAGGCCTTGGCCCATAATCTTATTAAATTTAACAGTTTAAAATAAGTTTCCCTGGGAAACTTTGAAAACTGACTCTTGGAAAACTTTGAAAACCTTGACTTTTAAAATATGTATTTGTTATGAATTTTTAATTACCAAACATGATTATTACCAAAAAATCAGAAATAATGCAGAAGGATATAATTTAAGAAGTGAATATCTATCCTTCCCACCCTCTCTAAGAGATAATCACAATTAGTAGTTTTGTATGTATACTTTTAGAGTTCTAAATACATATATTTGTATATACATATATTCTCAAATATTCGTATATACACACATGCACACAGAGGTGCTTTTTATTCTTTAACAAAAATTGAAATGTATGCTAAGAGATTAGATCTTAATTGTTCCTGCCACAAAAAAGAAATGGTAATTATGTAACAGAATTGTTAGCTAACATGATGGTGGTAATCATAATATAACAGATATTATATGTTGAATCATATATATTATATTATCAACATGTTGTATACCTTAAACTTACACAATGTTATATGCCAATTATATTTCAACTTTAAAAAAAAAATTGGATTGTAATATACCAACTGTTCTGCAGCTGGCTGTTGTCATGTCAGGATTTATCAAGGCCATCTCTCCTGGGTGCTGGAGGGCAGGCAGGGCAGGGGCAGTGAGCCCCGCAGGCTCCACCCCAGAGGGAGCAGAGCAGTGGGGTCACCAGGTGTGCTACAGACGCTGGCCTGAGGATGCGCTTTACAGAGGCTGCTGGAAGTGCTCATGCCCCAGTCCGGCCTGAGCCCTGCTGTCCCCACCGCCTGCTCCCAGATGCCAGCAGAACCGAGCAAACAAGGGGCACACCCCTGCCCTCAGCAAACTGGGTTGTGAATACCCCCAATGACCCAGATGACTCTACTTTTAAAGTTACGCATTGTTATGCTATTAAAGAAGAGAATGTGGCCCTTTTCCCTCCAAGAGGCTGCATAAGTTACTTTATTATGGAAAGCAGAGCACTGTAATTTGTTTTCCCTCCAAGAGGCTGCATAAGTTACTTTATTATGGAACGCAGAGCACTGTAATTTGTTTTCCAGGCTACAGCCTTTCTTGGTGGAGTTGCATTAGCTTCACGCCCCTGTCTTCTGGAGTGTCCGCAGCTCTCATCACTCAGGCCAGCCGCGCTTCAGGTCTTTACAGATAGCTTTGCCTCCGTGCCCTTTCACCGCTGTCTGTGGTAGCTAAAGCCTCCTGCTCTAAATGATTGGGATGCCCTCACGAATAAGTAGGAGGGAATCGATTGTTCTTTCAAAGAAGGCATCTCCTCTAGAATTAGACAGAACTCCACCTGCACTGGGCATCCCCTCCCCCGTTTCTCTCAGACTCTTCCAAACAGAGCCCGGGAGTGGGGGGCCCGTCATGTTGGGAGAGGGGCCTCATCGTGTACCCTGTGTTCACCACAGCACGGCTGCCCCTGGCCGTGGTCCTACTCCCACTGTCCATCTGTCAGTATCTTTCAAAACCCGCTTGGAGTGATGATGCTTCTCCACCCCAGCAGGACAAACTGGCACCCCCGCCTCAATACACCACTTGGGGAGATCCGCTCTTAACCCTGGAACCTTATGCTGCAGCTCCAGGCTATGTGCTTTGTCCTACACTCTGAGCTCCCGTGACCACAGTCCCATCTTAATGACCTGGTACCTGGATCACGACGCCTAATTGTGTCCTGTCCTCGGTGCTCTCCATCCCGGACAGAGGGGCAGGGCCGGAGGCAACTGAAGACGCAGTGGTGAGAGGGGCCGTGATGGGCAGAAGCAGCAAGAGAACGTCCCAGCCTTCAGAGAGAACGGGGAGGCCCCTAGAAGCCCAGATTCCATGGGAGAGGACTCAGAACCAAAATCACATGGTACGATCGCTACAGTTGTCCATACCACCTGGTTTTCTTCCTGCCAACTGAGGCTGGGAAGGCAAGCATCGCACACGGTAGAGCTCTCAGTCCTTGATCATGGGCCAGTCACACTTGGGCCTGTCATTCCTTTGTTTTCTGATGAGAAGGTCGAACCCCATCATCTCAGGAGCAGCATCTGGCAATGATTGCTGCTCAGTCTGAAAGCCTTGGAGCCGGACAGCCTAGGGCCCAGGCATCAACCCCAATCGTGTACAAGCTGCGTGAATTCAGGCAAATTATTGGCCTTTCTACACCCTAGGCTGCAGCTCTGGGTTATGTGCATGTTAGTCATCAGTCCCTGTTAGAATCGAGATGATTAGATGACATAACACATGTGAGGTGTTTACTTAGTGCCTGACCCATAGTTAGTGCTGAAACAATGTCAGGCGCTGTTGCTGCTGTGACATTTTCTTCCCATGTAAGAAGCTATGGTGCTGTGAGTGAGTGCAGAGAACTTGGTGGATGCAAACGGGATAAAAGGGGCATGATTTTGCAAGGTCCCGCCTGGTCCTGCTAAGCATGCCAGCCCGAGGGAGCCTGCGTCCTGCAGACACAGACCTCCTCCGTGCATGCCACTGGGTCATCCGTGCAGGGCCACTCTGGGGTCTTCACTCTTTGCCAGCCCCGTCCTTCCAAGCCTGGTGGTCGGTCCAAGCCTGCATCCTAGACCTGCCAGGAGTTTGGGCTCAGCAACGTTTAGCGCCCTGAGCGCCCTAAACGTCCTGGAGATGCAGAGAGATTCTGCTGGTCCCCCTGCAAGAGCGGCCCCTGAGCGAAGCGTTTACTCGCAGTCAGCTCAGAGGCCCCTGGAGCTCCCTGAAGTACTGGAAGCCCCACGCATGACGCGTAGGTGGAGTTTGATGAAGCGTTTGATCTCTGTCCAGTGATGGCCAAGGTCAAAAGACTGAGGGTTTTCTGCCTTGGACAGAATTCGGATTTGACCTCACATATTGTTCTCTCATCTCTAACACGAGCTCGTTCCAGCCTCAGTGTTGAGATGAGAATTAAATAAGCCCATGTTCGCAGAGCACCCACATGGCGTGGGACCCTGCTCTACAGTGGGTGTCAGGGAGGGTAACAGGAGCCACTGCTGTGTGCAGAGTCCCCACCAAGCCAGGGTCCACACTGCCTCGGCCCAGCAGCCCCAGAGCAGGCACGAGTCTCAATTTGCAGACAGAAACGGTCATACAGCATCGCCAGTGTGCATGATGCCACTGAACGGTACACCTGAAAATGGGAAATTTTATGTTATGTGTATTTACCACAAGAAAACCTATGGAGTGCATCGATTTTACTTGTCAAGTCCGAGCTACACGTTCCTGCCTGCTCTTTGCCTCTTTCTTTCTCAAGCGTTGCTGTAGACATTGGCCTCCTTTAGGAAAACGTGTGGGTATGAGGCGAGGTCCCAGGTGCACAGAACTGCACAGAACGTGTGGGAAAGTAACGCAATAAATCAGAATTGCCTGTAAACGCTTTGTACTTTGCCCTCCTGGAACTGAAAGCCTACAGCGTTAACACCCGTGGAACAGGACTCTGCAAGGACGAGGGACCAGAGGGACCCTCGGCCCCTCTGCTGCTGCAAGCGCCCTGACCCCGAGAAGCTGTGCTCGTGGGATGCGGTCTCCCCTCCCCTCCCGGGGACCCAGCCCCACCGCCTACAGAGAGGCTGCCCCTCACAGGGCAGCCCCCGAGTCCCCTGGTCTCTGCACAGCAGAGCACCCACAGGGCCCAGGGTCCCGGGGGGCTCTGGGGAAGGCCGGCTTGCAGGGGGTTCAGCCGAGTATTTTCAGAGGAAACAGCAAGATTAAAGATGTGGCGGGAGCAGAAGGTAAGCAGGAATTCTTTATAGTGAGTCAAAGTATTGATTCAAAAAGCACTAATTTGGAGACTTTTGTAGCTTTCTCAGAATGACATGCCTCCTTGTTAGACGTCTCCAGTTTCTTCTCCCTGCCTTCAAAGGCCTGTCAGGAGGCTGGAGAGGATAAAAGGAAAAGTGCTTAGAGAGAAGGAAAACAGTAGCAAAGAATGAAGTTTTGAAAGTGCCGAAGAGTCTGGAGAAAGGAGGTTTGGGGATGATACGCTGCCTTCCGTTAGGGGAAGCAGTGTGATGACGCAATACGAAGCACTGCTAACGAGCAGAGCCTAGCCCACTCTTTCCGGCTCTGAAACCCTGCGCTGCCTGCAAGACGTGGTTTGAAGGAAGGCGAGGATCCAGGTCAGCCAGGTCCTCTCCAGATAGGCAGATATTTCTAGAACACCCACAGGTACCCTGCGCGGGAAAGGAACAGGTGAGAAGGGATGAATGGCCCCGAGTTTCTCATCATCACCACTGGAAAACCAAATCAAAACGCCCACAGTCTTCAGAAATGTGAGGGAGGAAACGTGGTCCTGCTAAGAAGAAGGGGAGCCAAAGCAACCAGGGAGAACCTTTCCACAGCCATTGAAAACAGTCATGCAGTTTCTTGAGATGTGTTTTTAAATGTGACAGCTGGTGAGTGTCCTAGACTCTGCTCGTCCCAGGCCAGAGATTTCTTTCAGGGCACGTCAAGCTTCGGCAACAAAGGTGGAGTGAGAGAGAGTAAGTGAGTTAGCACGATCTCAGGGGAGTTGGGGGGAACCTTTCTCAGCTAGCAATCACACAGCGGGTGGGTGGCTGCCAGTTTTCTGTCCTGGCCCTGAGCAAGGGGCATCCTCTTAGGGCTGTGAGAGGGAGGGAGCAAGGAGCGGTCAGAGGGGGCGCTTCCCAATGAAACGGGGACAAAGCGGCACCTCCTCGGCCAGGACAGGCAGCTGAAGGGCCAGGGCAGGCAGCTGAAGGGCCAGGACAGGCAGCTGAAGGGCCAGGGCGCGGTGCTTCTGGACCACCAGTCGGGAGTTTGGTAAACGGGCTGGTGACAGTTGGTGTTAAGGAATCGAAGCTGGAAGGACAGAAGTCGTACCTCCGTGTCTATTATGCAAAAGTGATTGGTCGGCAGGCCATTATTTTATGTAAAGATGATCCTTTGTAGAAAAACTGGCTCAACGCCCTGCAGCTCAGAGGAGCTTGCTGGAGGATAGACCTTCTGTAAGCATCACACTCCAGCCAAGGCCCCTGGGAGCCAACTGGTAACGGCCTCCGCAACGATAGACTTAGAAGCTATCCTCAAGCTTTTGGGGTGCATCGGGAATCATGGGGGCTGGGGGCAGCCTCAGCCCCAGAGACCCTGATTCCAGACCCAGGAATTTTCACTTTGAAGAAGCCTCCAGATGATTCTGGGACAACTCCCAGAGAATCACTACTCCACAGTTTTCTGTCAACCCATCTCGTTCAGATGGAGCTGCCATGGTGGCAGAGGCTCCAATGTCTCTGTCAGCAGAATTTTGTGACTGAGACCCTGCTTTGCGCCAGACTGGGTCCAAAGTAGAATTCTTCCCTCCAGGATTGTCTGGGGCCAGTTCTCCTTTGTAGTTGCAGTACGAGTGGCTTTTGTAGAAGTTGTAATAGTGATCGAATCATACTCGTAACCAGCTACACTTTCAGCGTGACTTCTATGAGCCAGGCCTTACTCTTGACACGAGAGAAAGAGTTCTTTCAGTTGCAAACTGAAAAGATGAGAGAAAAACTGACTTTGGGGAGTTTAAAAAATAGCGGTAAGTAGAGATGATTTCTATGCCTATCAAGGAATGAATGCCTTTTCCCAGCTCTGCTCCCGCCAGCCCCACAAAGGGCCACATCCAGCAGACCCCACCGGCCTCCACCCGCTTCTGCTCTGTCCTGCTCTTTGGGGAGCCCTCTTCAGCAGCATGGGCCAGAAAATGGATGAAAATGCAGGTATTTTTTACAGGGAAACATTTGCATCTGTGCATGAATCTACCCTGCCACGTTCACAGACTCTTTCACCTACTTTATCTCATTCAGTTCCTGAAGAACATTTATGTCACATTTTGCAGGTGAGAAAATTGAGGCAGAAGGTAATCGCCTCACCTAAAGTTACACAACTAGTTAGCATGAGAACCAGAACCTTAACCCCAGGCTTCTGGCTCCAAGTTCGGGAGCCTTCCAATAAGCACGTACTTACTTTCATTCAAATGCCAGGTCAATTTGTATATCCTGACACACAGCAATAAAATAAAGCTGGGCCTAAAGAGAGAAAATAATTTCAGGCGTCTAAGAGAGAATTCACTCCTCTTGTGAAAACCTATCCAGATGACAAGCTGCTTTGGAACAACATAAAAATGAAGAGTGGGGTGTTTCTCACAGTGCTTTTCTCCAGAAAGTTCTCTAAATGTGCTTTGTTTCCTTGTTCTCCAGAAATGTGCTGACCAATCACCTTGCAGTTGCCAAGGCAGTTGTGATTTCCATTAAGCACATCCCTTTCCATAAAACAACTCAGTAAATGCTTTAATTGTGTACTTTTCAAGTTAGTACATCTTGAACATCAGAACTGACCATCTGTCCTGACTCTTGCTTCATAACTACAATGCATTCCATTCCTCCTCTCAGGTTTCTATTGGGGAAAATAAAGGACAAAGCAACCAAGTGAGCCCAAATACCCCAGTTTAGTTTCTTAACCACGAGGTGCCACAAGCACCTCCCTGATCCCTGCACACAGCGCTGGCTACAGTGTCTTTCTGAAGCATTAAGCTCAGGGCACTGAGAGCAAACGGACACTGCAGGAAAGCAGCTGCGCATGGAGGCCTTCGCAGGGTCGGAGCCTCCCAACACGCGGAGGCACAGATGCTAGCTGGGCGTCCGCGCTGTCTGCACTGGGAAGCGGGCCCTAGGAGGTGAGGGAGAGACCGTTCCCGCAGGCACCCCTCCCACCGGCTCAGACTTACTGGGGAGCAGCTGGCTCCCTTCTTCACGGCCAATGCCATTATCAGCAGCTCTGCCCAGGAGCTGGGCACTCACAGGTAAGTAGGAGTTGGAGACCCTGGCAGCTCCGGCATTGCTCCGCTCACACCCTAGCAGGCTCTCTGCCACGCATCCCGGCACTGCTGAGCCCACCGCTCTCAGGGAGGGTCAAGGACAGCGTCCAGGGCAGCGTGCAGGGCAGGGCAGTCCTCTTAGTCAGCCCAGGCTGCTATAACAAAATACCATAGACTCGTGGGAAATACAGGGGATGCTGGCAGTTTTAGAAGAGGAAAGGGAGAAAGGCTGAACCCAGAGCACCACGAGGAAGAAGCAGAGAGAAGGGCTCATGTCTTTCTCCCAAAGACAGGAAGAAAAACCGGAACTCCTCACCCATCAGGTGCCCCACCAAGGGACTCAGAGTGGGCCCAGCAAATGTATCTGCTCTTAACATTTTCCCATGGGATTTCTCATGAAGCTTCACTTCAGCGATCTTTAAGAGGAATGAAATACAGTCCGCTGGAAAAGCACAAGGAGTAAGATTGAGGCCAAAGTCAAGAATCAACGTCTTCAACAGATTTCAGGACCCAAAAGGTGGGAGAAATCACATATGTTACAGAGCCAGAGTGGCGTTTTTCCCCTACACTGCAGTTACTAGCACAGTAAATGTTACAGTTTCTTTATGTTCCTTGGTTTCAGAAATTTCCAGCCTAACTCTCCCACCCCAGCTGCTCAAAAAACAGCTTCCAAATCAAGTTTTTAAAATAGCTGCTCTTCCAATAATTTAAGTTAAAATGCTAGGCGTTTGTCCTGGGTGTTCCCAGATGGCTGGTGCCAAACATGGGGGCAGACCCATGGGAGGCAAGCCTAGAGGACTTCTTGGAGGTGGCACATCTGTGAACTGCTTGCTACTCACTTCCTGTGAGGAGATAAGAACTGAGAGGAGGGTTAGAAACATTTGTGGCCACTTGACATCGTCCACGCCTCGTGGAACAGTTCAGGCATCATGCGGTCATAGCATGTGGCCTGAGCTGCCTACAATTTCTGTGCAGTTAAGGTTTGTCACCTGTAATCCAACAGGGCATAAAATCTGGAATCATTTCATCAAACGATCATTTTAACTGTCATTTATTAAGATAAATTGTGAAAATTGACTTCTGATGAAGGGTTTATAAATGAATAAAGCACTTACTTGCTTTAATTTGGATAAAACTTTAAAAGGAATAAACCGTGCTTGCTGAGCTCACTTTATAATCTCTTAGAGTCCCGTCCACACAGTACTGAGCGTGTTTTGTCTACTATGCATGTTATTAAAACAAAACATAGACATATTTAGGGAGACATTTTCCCCTGCAAATACGGTGGTGGTTTAATCAGATAAGCAAGAAAGAATCTCACTTGTCACATTGAAAATATTAAATACAGATACAGTGTTTGTTTATTGTATTATATAAAAGTATTATTTTGCAAGTATTTGAAAATTGAAAAAAAAACAAAACCTGAACTTCACCCCAGTCTAAGAGCTACTGCCATAGAGGGAATTCTCCAGGCGGGATGGGAAAGGGGCGTGGTGTGTGTCTGTGTGTGTTTGTGTGTGAGATGGGTGGTCAGACAGCAGGGGAAGGAATAACTGCAATTTTCAACAATAAAAACACTATTGTGTTGGGTAATTACATATTGCACAGCCTCCATGACAAACAGAAACATTTGTTTCCATTCTGGTTGAAGTGAAAAGGAACCTTTTCCCTCCGCTGCCTGGGCGGTTAGCTCAAAGGCCAAGGAAGGGCTGTAACCCCAGGGCAACCACAGGAGACCCATGTGCCCTCACGATGCAAAAGACGACTGTTTTGAGGGCACAGACCGCAAAGCCCCTGCGCCTCCCTCCCTGGCCGTCTATTTCTCACTGTTTTTGTGGGAACCTTTGGCTCAGAAAGAGAACCTGCCCCGAGGGCCCGGAGGCTCGTTAAGACCCTCACCACTGCAGACACAACTTCGAATAGCACAGCTCAGGTGCAACACGCCTCCGCTGGGAACACCGCAGCCAATTCTCTTTTTCTTTTAGAATCTACTAATCCAGGGCCTGTGCTCAAACTTTAGTTTTAGTTTACTTCTGCCACAAAAATGACAGACGTGGATTTTTACTGCCTGCTAGGCAGAGTGGGTCGTTCATATATTTGTTTAGAGGAGGCCATTGATGAAATTCAGTCATGTGGAAAATGCCAGTGGTGATGGGGGAGGGGAGGGGTCCTTCCAACCAGAGTGTGGGGAGTCACAGAGTTAGAACTGGGGGGCCTTAGACTACACCCCCCACACGTCCTTCCTCTGGGTGAGTGGAGATGCAGCTGAACCAGCATACACAGGCAATTGCTCTTTGTCTGCATCAGAAGGGGTTTGGGCAAGGAAAAAAGAAATACTTGGAATTTGTCAATTTGTGATATTTTAAAACTTCAGATTAATTTGTCTTCTCCTGTTTGTAAACCATCAACAGAATCCCTAATCCTCTCTTGGCGTCTTTCTGGGTTTACCTTGAGGGTGGCCTGTGGTGGTTTGCTGAGCTCTCACCCTCCCCAGATGTGGACTAGGGCTGTGTCCCCCCAAGGTGGACAGACACCTGGCCGGCTCCACGTGCCCGACCCGGGGAGTGACCAGCATGCGGTTTCCTCCCGTTTGCTCTCTTGCAGCAGAGCCACAGCATCGGGAACGCCTTGGAAACAATTCTGCCAACAGGTGACACGGGGCCTGCGGCCTGGTCTTCCCTGGAGCGGCAGAGAGGCGCCGGGTCACAGACAGGCACTGAGCACAGGCCACCTGGCCCTGGCTCTGCCTTGAATTCACCAAGCCTGCAACCCCTGCTCCCAGGGAGGATGTACTGTGATACGAGATGAAGTGCTCCCTAAAAGCGATGTTACAATCCGTAAAATCCGTTCATTCCTCAAAATGAAAAACACTGTAAACTGTGCTTTCACACCCTTGCCAGTACAAACTACAGCTCCCAGAGATGAGACTTGGGTTTTTTATTGTTTTCAATTCCAAAAGCAAGATGACTCTTCTCTGCTAGCGAGGCCCGCGGTGCCAGTGGCTACGCCAGAGAAGGCACCTTCCCCGCCCGGAGGCGCACAGGGCCCACACCCTCACCCGCTCACACACGCGTGCACACACGTCCACACACCTGCGCAACTTTCACGGCCACGTGCGCACTCACCCTCGCGCATGCGCGTGTGCGCGCACGCAGGTGCGCTCTGTGACGTGGTGACGTCTGCAGGGCGCCGGCGGGGCTCTTGCTCCAGCACAGCGGAGCCACCTTCCGAGAACCCGGCGCCGGGACCCCCCTGCTTTGTGTCACTTCGAAGGGGTGACGGGCGAGGCCCAGAGGGTTCCTCAAAGCAGAGCAGAGGGAGGAGGCGGCTGAGGGACGAACAGCGCCGGGCGGCCCCCTCCGCACACAGTAAGCGTCCCCGAGGCCCTTATCCGCGCCGCAGACGCGCTCCCTCACCGCGCGGGGGCCGCGGCTACTCGTCCTCTCGCAGCTCCCGCAGCGCGGCCTGGAGGAGGCGCCGCAGCTTCGCGAGCACGCGGGGCGCCGCGCCCTGGGCCCCCGGGGCCGCGCACTCGAGCACCGCCGCCCGCAGCTGCCGCCGCAGCGGGGCCGAGACGGCGGGGCTGCCGCGGGGCGAGGAGAACCAGTGGCGGAGGATCTTGTCGCAGACGACCTGGGGGAGGGCGGGAGGGAGCGGTCAGCTCAGGCCCGGGGGCCTCCTGGAAGGGCCCTTCCTGGACCCTAACCCGCCCAGCGGAGAAAAGGCCACCCCGGCTGTGGTGGAAATGCCGAGGGGGAAGCTCCGGGTGACACTCAGAAAGGACTGAGGACACTGCAGCAGAAAGTCACAGGCGGGAGCTGCTGCATAAGGAGTGGGCCCTGGGCAGGCCCAAGGCTGCCAGCCCCGCCATCACCGCACCCCTGAGGGCGCGCTTTCTTATCCATAGGTTGGTCACGGTGACAGTCATCGCCACCTGGCAGGGTTGTCCTGAGGGCCCCAGGACACGCTGGTGACGAGGGGTATGCAAACGTGATAGTACTTTGAGGCTCACTGAAAAAAAGGTATATTGGAAGGGAAAGGCGGCAGACTCTTTCTGAGGAGGCTTTGAGAGTTTTATTTTAGGAGAAGTAAAAATTAAGCCACTATCTCACAGCCTTTAGTTCTCCTTGGGTATGAAATTCACTGAGGCTGAAGATCTCTTTAAATTCTCCATTTAAACACACTGTCTGTTTTACAGCCGTCATGGTTTCCTCCCTGTTGGATGGAGCGCTGCCTAGTTAATATTCTGCTCCATTTTTCTATGTCACACTTTATATTAGACTCAGTTAACAAATGCCTCAATTTTATAGAGCTACTGTTTCTATAATTTTGACTTGTGTTTCCCAACCTCTGCAAGACTGAGGATTCTGTTTAAAAACAAATTATCTTATTTCTCTTTTGAGTTGATAATACATTTTCAGGGGCAAACATGGAAAATGTCCCAAAAGATAGGCTGTAAGTCTCCATCCCACTCCTCATAACCAGACACTCGGCTCCTGGCTCTGAGAGGCAACCACTCCCTTGAATGTCCTTCTGGAGAGTCTATAAATATACATGCATTTCCTTTTTCTTTTACTTTACATGGATGGGAGTATATTGCACACACTGTTCTGTAGCTTCCGTTCCCATTTAACGAAATATAAGGGAGAGCCTTCCAAATCAGTCCTTATAAGGATATTCCATTTGTTTTAATGGCTGTACCTCAAATGCATATCATAAATTATTTAGCTAGTTCCCTATTGGTGGCAGTTTAGGTTGTTCACTAACTTTTGCTATTATGAAAAATGCTTCAGTACATATCTTGCAGATATCTTTTTCATTTTGCATATGACTAAATTTCTGGAAATGAAATTTCTGGGCCAAGGGGTATGCATATTTGTTGTTTTGATGGATATTGCCAGATTGACCCCATAAAAGTTGTACTGAGTTACACTGTCATAGCAGCGTATGACAAGAATGCCCTCAACAACACGTGTCGTCTTTCTTTTTTGTTAACTGATGAATGAAAATGGTTTAATTTGTATTGCTCTTCTTATCGGTCAGGTTGAAAGTATCTGTGCTTCCTTTCCAGTGAGTGGTCAAGGTGATGTTCTTTGCCCACATTTCCATCAGATTGTTAACTTTTTTCATATTGATATGTAAATGCTCTTTATATATTAAGGACATTAACCCCCTGCTTAGATTGGTTTCCTGGGGAGCAGACTGTAAGGTGGAGGTTTGCATGCAGGGATTTATTGAGGGGCGTTCTCAGGAACCATCTTTCCATGGAACTAAGGGAGGAGGAAAACTTCTGGTACTGGAATGGCCTACAGAGTTTTCCTTATAGAGGCCAGGGGGCTGGGCTTGGCATTTCCCCCCTCCCCACTGACCAATCACTAGATGCTGCCCCTGGGATGTGGGGTTACCGTGAGCCAAGGACGATGCTGGGGGATGCCGTGAGTCTCAGCAGCTCTGAGTCTCAGACAGATAAGGGCTGTCTCTGTCCTCTATGCTCCTCGTCTGTAAGAGCAGTTGCAAATATTTTGCCAATTTTCTCATTTAACCTTTAAATTTGCTCATATTTTTTGTAACTTTGTTTTGTTTTTGCCATGTGGATTTTTTTAAAATGGTTAAATGTGTCAGTTGTTCCTCTTATAGCCTCTGAACTTTGTTCTGTACTCAGAAAGGCCTTCCGAACTCTAGGGTAGTACTTTAAATTCTCCCAGTTTTTTCTGGAACATTCAGGATTCCATTTTTTAGGTGTAAGTATTTGAGCCGTCTGAAGTTTAGTTTGATATAAGGAGTGGACCAGAAGTTAATGTGATCATTTGTTGTTCCTGAATACCCACTTTACCAGCACCACTCACTGTATAAACCAGCTTCCCTCTCACTGGCCTGAGAGGCTGCCTGTATAACACTGAATACCCATATGTCATTAGGTATACTTCTGCAGTTTTTAAAAATTCTATTCCTTTGATCTGTCAATCAACTGATGCAGGGCAGGGATTTTTTTTTTGAGTCAAAGTGTAAGTTAGAAAAGTAATACATACCACCATAGAAAATTTATAAAATATAGGGCAAAAGGAAGAAAGTAAAAATTATCTGTAATCCTATCATCCGTAAGTAATTGCTTTTGACGTTTTCATATCTTCTTTCCCAATCACGTACTACTTAACGAAAATGAGATCATGGGTAAATACGGATTTGTAACCTGCATTTTTTCGCTTAATGAATGCTTCATATTTTCTCATATCCTTAAAGGAAGCGAAATTTCGTTTCTAGGTCTTTATTCAAAGGCAATAACCAGAAAAGGTGCGCAAATGAAATTGCTCAGCTAAAGAGAGTATTTCCAACAGTCATGCACCCTCCAGAGGGATGTAGAATTTCACAATCACGTTAACAATACAGACTCTTACCTCGATTTCTCTGAAGCCTCACCTGTTAATAGCATTTTAACAACTATTCCCAATAGTTAAAGGTAAAAAATTATTATCGCTGGGTTTTAACTTGCATGTCTTTGAATAGTAAGATTAAATATTTTCCAGGTTCTCTGTCCGTCTGCCCTTCAGCTCCCGTGTATCTGTCATATGTTCTTCTCTTGCCAGTTTTGTGTGTGTGTACCTCTCACCGCTTAACGGCTCTGTAAGAGCCGTTTATATATTAAGGATACAACCCTAGTCTCCAGTTATGCTGCAGAGGGCAGGTGTTAGTGTTTCCACTTTGTGGTTTGAGGTCACAGGGTGGTTGATGCTCTAGCGAAAGCATATTGTTCCCACATCTGGAGAAGAACGATTGCGCTGCAGACCCACCGAGGGTGTGAGTCCGCGTTAAGTTGTGCCGAGTCAGGGCCTTGTTCGGCCTGGTCCAGGACCGCCAGGTTAACTACACAGCTGTCCAGGTCTCCCCAGGTCAGTCCTGTGTGCCGGCGTGACTCAGCCTCAGGCTCTGGCCCCATCACCAGGTGTGCACCGGGGTTATATTGGCCTTATGGGCTGGAGGATTGTACACAGACTGCGGTGGAGGTGAGACTGCGGAGTGGACCGGCTAGGAGAATGGAACACTAGGAAGGCTGAGGCTAGAGCACAGATCAGCGGTCGTGGAGGTGCGCCCAGCTTCCCTGCTATGACCTCTTCCTGGTTGTGGTCAGCACCTGTGAGCCCAGCTCATCCACACCCACCTGAGGGCCTGGAGTGAGGGCCGGAGGGAGCTTCTGCCGGAAGAGGGGAGATGTCCTCCCAGTGCAGGGTTCTCCAGCCCCACATCTGGGTCTCCCTCACTCTAGACTGGATCCTAGAGCTGGAAGCCAGGATGGGTTCCTACTTGTCACTGGTCTCCTGGATGTGGGACCCATGCACTTTCTCCTTCTATTAACCACCTGCTGGCCTAACCCCTTGCCTGTTGGATCTGTGGTGTCGCCCACCCTCTCTGGTTTGGCCAGTTTTCAGGACTGCTTTGTCCTTTTTCTAGATTTATCCTTGGTGAATCAGTCTCTGGGTGCTCATTCTGGGTGTGTGTGTGTGTGTGTGTGTGTGTAGATGCAGAAGTTAGACCTAGAGAGAAGGGCTACCCAAGTCCCCATGGCTCTGGGGGACCCAGTAAAGGCTGTGCTGGGAGCACCATCCATTAGCCCCATGGGGTCACTTGGCCGACAACCTCCGGGGTAGACGACTAAGAACAAATGATTCCTGTCTCCCACCATCCCTGCCCTTACTGGACACATCGAGCCCAGGTGACATGGCAAGGGTAATGACCTTCAGCTACATCACCGGGATGTCACAGTGTGGCAGGCAGAGGCACCCAGAGAGAACAGGGTCCCCCCCACAGAGAGGATAGGGTCCCCCCCCTGGAGAGAGGACAGGGTCCCCCCCTGGAGAGGACAGGGTCCCCCCCACTCAGAGAGGACAGCAGCATTGCTCACCTGCAGGTTGCTGTTGGTTCTCTGGGCTCCACACCTGTGCACTCGCAAATCACACTTTGAAAAACAGTCAAAGAAATTGCAGTCTTCATCTCCCGTGCAGTTCTGCTCAAGAATTTCCCTCATTTTAGGTTCAAAAAAGGCCATGTCCACATCAATAGCCACCACCTGTAATTGAAACAGCACACGCCTCTCAAGAGGACCCCAAGGCCGCAGCACAGAGGGAGCCCTGCAGTATCACCCCACCCCTGTTCCCCTTTGCAGGCGCAAGTGTCACAGACTTCAGGGGTCACAGAAATCTACCAGCAGGGAAGAGGGGCCAGGTTGTGCTGGGGACATACAAGCCACCGGCATAGATGGTATGGGCAAGGCTTTAACTGCAAAAAGGACCTTTGTGGTCGCCAGTGAAAGCCTAGCATGTGGAACTAGTATCACTTTTCATCTTTAAAAGTTTTCTCAGATTTAAAAGTTGAATCTCTGAAATATCTTTAAAATGAATTGGTTTCCCCTTCTGTTGCTTTATCACTTTGGTTTCTGACATTCAAGGCTCAGGAACACAAAAGCTGTGAGACACAGACAATCTATACCTATGAATATAAGCAACAAAAGAAAACTACATTCAAGGGACAGGTGGAGGGTGTGATGGTGAGAGTGGGGTGGGCAGTACGTAGGTCGTCTATTTATGCTGTCTGTTACCTGAGGTGACTGGTTTCCAGCTGTGGGGAGCTGGGGGAGTGCAGGCAGTGGCAAAGCCAAAGTTCTTAAATTAGGGTCGATACATATGGACCCTGGTCCAGCAGCATCAAAAACTAAGTCCCACTATCAGCGTGAAAATGTGATGAGCCCCTGGAATTTCAGATTTATCTTTCTAGCGTCAACCCAAATAGACTTCAAAACCAGAAAAAGAATAATGTCTAAATTATGCAGATGTTCTTCCACCACCTGAATTTAAAAAAAAAAAGATGAGCTCAAACTTGAGAAAACCTGGACTCTGCCCAAATCAAGCAGTGTATAGCTTCAAGGTATTAAAGAGCTATTAGAAGACTCGATGAGGTTAATGGAGTCTGTGGCATTTCACAAGCCTTCACAGATCAACCTCAAAATATCGGCCTTCTCCCTTTGGTAGCGTCTCAAAAAAGTGTTCATTTACATCTCAGTTCTCTGCAAAGTCAGGAGGCACATTCCCAGGTTGTTGTTTCTGTTTTTTCCTTCAAGATTGATGCCAGAATGCAGTAAAGCTTCTTGGGGATTATCCAGTAAAACAGAGGAGGGAAAAATACTTTATTTCAAAATATGTGGAGAATAATGAAAACAAAGAACAGGGAACTTTTCCCTATTTAACAGCCTTGTCGAATTACTAATCCAGGCTCTGCAAACAGAAATTACCATTTTAATCAATTTTTCCTATCTTATTATTCAGACAAAAGAAATAGCTCATTTCATTATTTATACTGGTTAATACACTAGAAATATATGAGGCTGTGCTAATGAGTCTGTTGTCTTTCATAATTTATTTGGGGGGCTACAAGACACTTCTTTTGATAGTTCCTGGCCATCTCCCCAGCTTCCCCTGGGCCCCGGTGGAATTTCAGCTCCCTGTTACTTCTGTCTTCTGGCTCTGATTGTTCCCTGTTCATCTCCCAGGAAGAGCCAGGTTTATTTTTTAATTTTAGTGTGTGCTGTAGAATGGATTACAGCTCCTGGAAGCATAACTCTATGCACCTAAAATAAGAACAGTAACAAAATGAACAGAAAAACCTGCCTGAGGTTTCTTAGATAACATCGGGAGAATCCTAAAATTTTTCCTGCACAAAATTACCTAACTTGCATCATCTTCAGACATCGTCCTAGCATCAGACTAGAACGGATTGACGAGGATTATTTTGTTCTCCACTGAAAAGTGTGCCTCTAGAGCAGGAAAGAGCACTTTCTGGCAACAGTCTGGGAGCAAGAAGTAAAGATGTTTTCCTAGTTCTTTTGCAACCGCTGGACAGATTCTCAAGACCTGCAAAGGGGGACCCGAGAAAGTGAATGACTGCGAGTCATCCATTCTTAACACGTTACCTGAAGGACAGCGCTCCTTCCCCACTGCAACACGGACCAAAGGGGGAACCCTCCTGCTGGTCCGCCGGTTGCTAGTTCTCACACTGAGTGTGCATCAGAATCACCTGGAGGGCTTGCTTTTAAAACACAGAGGGCCGCATCCCACCCCGGAGCCCCGGGCCTCCTGCTGCTGCTTCTCCACCTCGGTCCCTTCTTTGTAGGCCTGCACTGCCTGGAATGGGACATAAAATTCACCTGCCTTCTGCAGAGCCTGCAGAGGCTGACGTGTCCACCCGGGCAGGATTCTCCCTTGTGTGAGGCACCAAAACGCCAGTTGTCCCTCTAGAAGTCTTACCCACAGAAGGGAAACTAGACCGTCTTCAGAGGAAAGTATTAGAAAAAGTTGCCCATCATCCTAGAGCATGGACACCTTGAAAACAGTGTCCCCCTACTGAGCCTTTGTACAAAGGCCCCCAAAGGCCGTCCTCTCTCCTCATCCTCCGAGGCTCCTTGTCTCCTGAAGACTGTTTTCTGCACAATTTGCTTGCTTTCAGAATAGCCCTAAGAAGACGCGAAGTCGCTTTGGAGAAAACAGAGCAGCCCTTAAGGACGACAGACCACGCCTCCCGCTGCGAGCGGCCGTCCTCCCAGTTCGGCACCGGGCAGGCGCCTCTGTTCTTTAAATTCTCTCATTCCCACTCGGAAGGTTTGGCAGGTCGGAGTTGTCCTGGCTAGAAGGTTGCATAACGCTGCAGGGTCTCCCCTGATTTCAGAAACCCCCTCGTTTAGGACCACCCAGACCCAAGTCTGCCCTCCACGGGCGAAACACACGCCGCAGCCACTCACCGTGAAGTCGCTCCTGATGGCAAAGTTCTCGGGCTTGACGTCGCAGAGGTGCAGGCGGTGCGAGAAGTCGTGCTCGAAGTGGCGGACCATGTCCAGGAAGCTGAGCGCCACGCCGCTGAGCGCGCGCGCCTGGGCCCGGCCGCCGCGGGCCGCGCCGTCCAGGGGGAAGAGGGCCCGGAGGCGGGGGCTGCCCGCGGCCAGGTGCTCCACGGCGTAGAAGTGGCCACAGGAGCCCAGCACGGGCGGCGCGTGCGGGCTGCGGCCCCGCAGCAGGCTGAGCAGGACGAACTCCTCCTGCTGCAGCAGCGCCCACAGGCTGGCCAGCTGACCCCGCAGCCGGGGCCCCCGCCGCCCCAGGCCCAGCCGCCCCAGGCCGCCCTCGGCCAGCTCCAGGCCCAGCGCGCTCTTGACCTCCCCGGCCGCCAGCAGGAGGAGCTCTGCCTCCGGGAAGCCCTGGCCTCCGGCCTCGGGCTGGCCTTCCAGGAGGCCGAGCGGCGGGAAGCTGGAGAAGGCTTCCTCCTTGGACTTGAGGACCACAGGCCGGCCGCGCCAGTCAGCCTGCAGCACCTTCTTGCCCCGCTCGTAGTACAGGCAGCGCCGGTACCGTAGCTGCCCCGCCACGCACAGGTCCTCGCACAGGTCTCCGCCGAGCGCGCCGCCCCGGTAGTCCTGGCACTGGAAGGAAGGGGACAGTCGGTTACACCGCGGAGGGGCAGCGAATAGACACAAGGCTGGTCCCCGCACCCAGCACGCTCCTAACAGCTGTGCAGACCATCTTCACCAGAGTGAACCACGAGGCTACTCGGGTCAGAGAGGAATTATGAAGTCAAAGGTTTGAGAGCTTCCCTGCTGGCGCAGTGCTTAAGCGTCCGCCTGCCAACGCAGGGGACACGGGTTCGAGCCCTGGTCTGGGAAGATCCCACATGCTGTGGAGCAACTAAGCCCGTGCGCCACAACTACCAAGCCTGCACTCTAGAGTCTGCGAGCCACAACTACTGAAGCCCGTGAGCCACAACTACTGAAGCCCGTGTGCCACAACTACTGAGCCTGCTTGCTGCAACTAGAGAAAGCCCATGCGCAGCAGTGAAGACCCAATGCAGCCAAAATAAATAAATACATTTAAGTTAAAAAAAAAAAAAAAGACTTGAAAGAATGCCTCAAGTTTGTTCTCCATCAGGCCCAGGCCCAGGTCTTAGGAAGCAGGTCTCTGCCCTCCCCCACTTCCAGCTGAGGTGGGTGATGCTGGCAAAGGCCTTTGGCAGCTGCGTTCAGTTTCCTTGACTGTCAGCGAAAGGGCTGGGCCAGGCCCGTGGTTCCCAACTCTTGGCCTCACGTCAGGGTCACCCAGAGAGCTTTCAACCCCCGGTCAAGTACAGGTCAGCCAGACCTCGGGAGGTGGGTCCCCGGCGACCCCAGGAATGGCCCTTCCTCTAGAACCTCTCCTTGCACCCATTGTGGTCGCCGGGAAGTGGTATGGCTATAAGGCCAGCAGGCTCTGGGGGCCTGCGGGGTCTGGAGAGCCCACTGCAGGAAACAGGAGGCAGGAGAGGCCTCGTGGCTGGCAGGGCAGGCACTGGGCGCCTGCAGAAGAGGAGCCCTGCAGGGTAAATTCCACAAGCGGGGGGTGTTCGGTTCCTGGGGGTGGTGAGGAAGGCACTCGGGGACCCTGAAATGGGGAACTTCTCCTGAACGTCAGGCTCTTAGGCCCTCCTGCCACATGGGGGACCTGGTGACCCCACCACGACACTGCAAGCATCCGTGCTAAGAATACAGTCCAGCCAGGCCCTGCCCTTCAGACCTGCTAGAGGGGGAGCAGGAGACGCCAGTGTGAAACCGATTGAAAGGGAGGATTATTATTCTGTTCTCTTTCTTTTTTATCTCTTTCAGGAAACCTAAACCTCTGGACCCACGTTTATTAGGGGTTGAGCCTATTTCCTGACTCCACCTGTTTCCCCCCAGACGCCTCTTCCTCCCACGTGGGCAGAGGCAGGTCAGGTATGTACTTATACGCTGGCCAGACTCTCTGGCTGTTCTGTGCTGCTCGGCTTTAGTAACCCCAAGGAGGTTGTATACAGCTGCTTCAAGTCGGAAAATACACCTCCAATGCTTGGATATGTGAGTAATCCCCAAATCCAAAAAGCTCTGAAAACTACAAGTTCTTCCGTGGCTCGTTCGCCCTCATGGAGTGTCAAATCCGACTGAAAAGATGAGAGCCTATTTATGGTCTGAATGTATTTGACCTGTGACTTTGCATATACTTCGCTGCAGAGGGTGCTGCCTCATATGCAAAATAGAAGGTATATATATGCGGCATATTATCTAACACCCCAAACAGTGTGAATTCTAACACAGGCCTGGCCGCAGAGCACTGGATAAGGGATGGTGGATCTTTATAAATACTCCCAGTGACTTGTTGAAAGCATATAACCAAAACGCTCATTAAAAAGATATACTGGGCTTCCCTGGTGGCGCAGTGGTTGAGAGTCCACCTGCCGATGCAGGGGACACGGGTTCGTGCCCCGGTCCGGGAAGATCCCACATGCCGCGGAGCGGCCGGGCCCGTGAGCCATGGCTGCTGAGCCTGCGCATCCGGAGCCTGTGCTCTGCAACAGGAGAGGCCACAACAGTGAGAGGCCTGTGTACCGCAAAAAAAAAAAAAAAAAAAAAAAAAAAAAAGATATACTTCCTGTTCTTAAAACAAGTATCTGGATTTCAGGGACCGTTTCAGGCAGTAACTGGACAACAGCCCAAAAGGACCAAGACAAGCCATCAGACCTGACCCCCCAGCTTCCTGCTGAGGGGCTCCCACAAGCTGCTTCTCCTTTGCCGCGTTAGATCTCGGCGCCGCACCGTGTTGGGCGGTGGGGATGTCACGCTTGCCAAACCCGAAGATGCACGCGACGGTCCCGATCCTGGAGTCTGGGAGTGCGCCCTGTCTGCCTGGGGCTCGCTTTTTGTCTTTGGAAAACAGACAACCATAATGCAGCTGTATTAATAAACACCCATGAAACTGTTTTAAATACACTTGATGCTGTGTACATCTTGCAATTTAACTTAACACCATTTTGGTCAAATGCCATCCTTTTACTTTTCATCCTGGTACCTCTTTCCAAGGCGTGGGGTCGTAAGAGGAGCATCAAAGGATCAGGACCCTCTGAGTGACTCTCTCTGCTTGGAATTGCTTCCATATCACGGTGCCTCGGAAGAAAGCATCAGCGGATTCTGGTTCCTCTGAGACCTTTCAGGGTAATCTTAGAGGTAAGGTGGGAATGCAAGGTTTAAATGATTGAGACTCCCAAGAGTAAAAAAGGTGTGAGTGACGGAAGTAATGTGGGCTGTTCATTTTACCTGCTGCAGCTCTGTTCTATTTTATCTGGTATTTACAGAGTTTCACATCTCTGTAACAAGCCTGACAAGAAAAGGCAACATTTCTTTTTCTTTTTTTTTATAAATTTATTTTTGGCTGTGTTGGGTCTTTGTTGCTGCACGTGGGCTTTCTCTAGTTGCGGCGAATGGGGGCTACTCCTCGTGGCAGTGCATGGGCTTCTCATTGCGGTGGCTTCTCTTATTGCAGCACTGGCTGTGGCCGCGCGGGCTCAGTAGCTGTGGCTCGCGGGCTTTAGAGCGCAGGCTCAGTAGTTGTGGCGCACGGGCTTAGTTGCTCCGCAGCATGTGGGATCTTCCCGGACCAGGGCTCGAACCCGTGTCCCCTGCACTGGCAGGCGGATTCTTAACCACTGTGCCACCAGGGAAGCCCAACATTTATTTCTTGATTGCCTTATGAAGCCCCTAAGCCCTTTGAGTATATCCAAAATGGTTTAATTCAATTCCATAATCCTTTTTAGAGTGTCATCAAATTTGTAGTTTAATCAAAGGTATTTTTGTATGAAGGACAGAACAGAACTGGAAAAGAAAGAAAAGCAGATGATACAATCGAGTTTGGTAGGAGGAGGTGGGTCCTGAGCTGCAAGCTTCAGAATCCTGCTGTGCTGGGCTGAGGGGAGAGGCATGGGGAGGGGGAGATAGGGGTGTGGGCCCTGGCTGGGCCACTGCCGGAGAGCGGGGAGTGCCAAGGGTGTCAGCTGTGACTGCCCAGGGCCTTCACTCTCCTAATCTGGAACTGCAGCCGAAATTGTCACTGGCCATGAGAGACACCTGTGGGCCCAGAAGCCCACTCCACACCCCGGGGGCGGGGAGTGGCCGTGGGCAAGCTGCCTCGGGCGCACCCAGCCACCTTCCAGCTAACAGTGCTGTGTGTGAGCTGAGCCACGATCCAGCTACAGGTGCCGGGCTCAGGCTCAGGCATCACAGAACGAGGTGGCTGCCTTTCAGACTCCTCAAATGACAGTGGAGTGTAAGCAAGAAAGGCACATGGCCAGGCTTGGCTTTGGGGCCAGCTGGGTTTGCCTCTGGGCTCAGCCTCTTGCTGGCCTGTGGCTTGTTTCCAAGTCTGTAACATGGGATGATGACACTGTGTCGTGGGAGACCAAGGTCATGGGTGCGGAGGACCTGGTGGTCTCTGAATTCTAGTTCCCTCCAGCCCTGGTCATTAGAAGGCAGGGGGCTGGGGAGGCTTCTTTCTGGAGAGATGCACCCGAGCTCAGTTTTGAAAGATGAATTGCGAGTCTGCCTAGCGGACCAGGAGGGAGAGAGCAGGGAATGACCTGCCGAGGAACCCACAGATGCGAAGTCGCTCGAGTGTTCAGAGAACCGGACAGTTCAGGGGAGCACAGGGCAGGGTCAGAGCAAGTGCCGTGCGTCAGGGACTGGGCGTCCTGCCAGAAACGCCACTTGCTCTGTCTCCACCTGACAGAATGCTGCCCCCTGCAAGGGTCGGACCCACCATCCCTGGGAGGCCGCCCCACCTGCCAGTGGGAATTCTTGTCTCCTCTGCCCCAGGTTCCATTAAATAACCCCCGTGAGCCTCCGTACCATCCCCTGCCCCCGCTGGCTCCCCACAGCATGGTGTTTTCTACGAAACTGTACCGCGTCGATGAAGTCGAATTCAAATCAAACCCGTACGAGATTTGCCCCTGCAAATTTAGAAGGCAGTTCCAAACAGGGGTTGCAAGGACATTTGGCATACAGTCTGCTGATTTTGGAGGGGAACGTTACCTTTGGCTGTTTTTTCTGAAGGTCAGCGTGTTGAGGTATAGGCATACCTCCAGATGGCTGGCAGCTTGCAGGGAAGCTGCCGATCAGGAAGGGTGGGCAGTGGGGCTGGGCGCCCAGAGCCCTGCCGGGCCACCAGCTACTGGAGGTGTTGTCCTAGGTTTCTGACCTAACGTTCCGTGCCCCGGCTACCTCGTTGGTCAAGGGAGATCGCAGGGGTAGTTAGTGCAGAGCTGCTCTTTGTCGTCACCCTTTGTGATGAAGCCTTTTGGGCACATCAGTCCCTGCTCTTCTGATACAGAATGTAAAATTCATCCACTGTGGCTCTTCTGGTTACCAGAGTTCCAGTGAGTTCTGTAGGATCTTTTTGCATGCCTGTGCTTGCTAAACTCAGAGAAAGACTTAGCTCGGCTTTTAAAAACCAGTAAATTTACAGATTACAAGTTTACAAGCTAGTTAAGCAGTGTCATCGTGTTAGAGACAAGAGTGAAATTATCTTATTAGCAGCATGTCCTATTGAGGTAGCTAATTTTTTTAAACTCAATAGAAGTAATGTACTTTTAACTCCATTTTAAAAAAAATCACTTTCCTCTGGATATGAGGAGGCCCTGACTGCCATCTTGAACAGGTACATTTCTGTACCCAAATGTGTGTGCATACAAAATGCACAGGTATCAGATTTTAAGATAAGCTGGAAAAAAACCAAGTTAATGAAGTCTCATTGTAGTTAACTGGCATTTTTTAAAAATTAATGAAACTCACAGCGAATTCATACTTCTTATAGGTTGTATGCAAACGCACACTCCCAGCAGCCCCAGTTCTTGTAGAAAGCGTTCTCAGTGGTGGTTACTTAGAACCTCCCTCTCTGGCTTGTATCTCGGTTCTCAGGCAAAAACAAAACCTGTCCTCTCTAGTCTGGGAAACGGGTGACAGGGTCTCAGAGGTCATGCCCAAGGGCTGGGTTTTCTTTTGTGTGTTTGTTTTTGTTTTTAAGGAGAATTAAGTTCCTATGCGGTTAGCAGCCCTTATATCTCACGGTGGAATTCCTTCATGGCGCAGTCACGCTGTGCGTTGCAGAACCTCAGAGCAATTAGCCAGGCCACTCTGCAAGCCTCCTCGACCCCTGGACAGCTTAGAAGATAGACATCACATGCGTGGCCAAAGCACTCAGGAAAGCAGAGTCGTTCCCTGCTATAAAATCTCTCTGGGTATGTGCCCTGGATGCTGTAGTCCCACTGGGACCTTGGGTTTCTATCAGAGCAAAGAAAGATAAGCCTGCCCTGTTAAAAAGAAATCCCAGATGTAGGCAACCAAGTTAAGTCACATCAAGACCTAACCAGCCGGAAGGGACTTAAACCTTCTGAATAACAGAGAGTCTGTGGGAATCTTTTTGAGATGCTTTGAAAGTGATGTGCTATAGAAGGGTTAAGTATGCCCAGTTGTTAGTTACTTATGGTTTTCAGTATTGGAGGAGCCAGTTCTGTCACGGGGTCTCTACTATCAGAGGCACATCCTGGCTCCACGACACAGTAACCGTGTGAATCGGGACAAGTTACTTCACCTCTCTGGGGCTCAGTTTCGCCATCTGTGAAATGGGAGGAGTAAAAGTACGTACCCCGCAGAGGCTGAGATTAAATGAATTAATACGTGTAAAACTACTTAGCACAGAGCCTGCCCCGAGTGAGCCTCAGCGGGCACCCGCAGCATACGTCCCCGCCGCCCTGGGAGGCGCTCTGCCTGCAGAACCGGAAGCAGGGCCTGTGAACGGTCAGACCCAACGCTAGTCAGCCTGGCACAGCCTGCTGACACGGTTCCCTGGGAAAGTGGGGCTCTGGAAACCTCACAGAGATGTCTTGATTACGGAATGAGCTGAAAAGCCGCAGGAAAAAGGGGGGCTGCCGTCTGCCCAGAAAATTCTGAAGCTGGAAGACCTGGGCTCGACTCTGGAACCAATCCAGTTGGCTCTTCCAACACTCTCTCTTGAGACTGGAGTGTGCGGGGCCCCCTCCAGAGGTGGGGTGAGGCTCGGGGGGGCCCCAGCGCCCATGACTCCCCGCTCCTAACCAGCCCCTCAGCTTCATCCTCAGATTCTCCACCTGCCTGGCATGAGGGCCCGGGAACGTGCTCAGAGGTTCACAACTCCCTTGGCTTTGCCCAAGGGAAAGGGGTTCCCTCTGGCTCAGCTGCGGCTATTCCTTTGGTGCTCTGGGATTCAGAGTGAAAGCTAATGAGAGTCTGGAGGCCAGTCAGAAAAATAACAGCCAGTTTTATTATTAAGGATAAAAGCCAGGCAGAATGAATTGAAAGGACCGGCGGAGCTGAGAGACAGAGGCTCGATTCAGTCCTGGGAGGCCACAGTGCCACAATGCCAGCCTCTGCGTGGCCGCCAGGGCCCGGCAGAGTCTAGGATGTGGAGACTGGGGTCCTATTCAAACCTCAGTCTAGTTCACAGTGTCCTGGGTGAAAGGGAGCCACGGTGCTGGGTGGGGTTCCCGCCAGCAAATCCAGAATGGAGAGGGTAGAAAGGGAAAGTCAGGTCCTGAGCAGAGCGTGAGAAATGGCGGCCTCAAAGGGGGCCTCCAAATGACGCTCCCCCCAAAAGCAGGTCATTGAGAACTGGTCAGGTGAACTTCAGGCAGACAGACTGACATGGTATTTCAGATTGTCCTTTTGGCAACAGAAAAGATTGGCTGCCACAGGAGACATGTTGATTCAGCCTCCAAACAGAATTGGTTTTAACTTATGAGCTGGAATGCTGGGAAAGTTATGATGAGCAATGACTTAAGTTATACTAGGCTATTTAATTTCCATTAGGCTTTCTCTCACTTAACCAAAGGTAAAGAAATGAAAAAATAGTGTTTGTTTTTTATTTTAATCTAAAAGACTATTATATTATTTTTGGTACATGGGTAGTCATCCTGGCCAAGCTATTCATTTTATACTATAATTAGTCAATCAGTCTCCCCAAAACAGAGGGAAAAAAATCTTTATCAGTGAAAGGAATTTTTAGAGGAGTTATTGAGGAAAATCAATGAGCTCTTGTAACTTAAAGAAAACTTGATAGAACGTCAGTGTAACAATGAACAGATAAATGGATAGATTATTGATAGATAGGATGGAGGGAATCGATGAGTATCTCACCAACGTTATGATCAATTCGTGAGGACACGTCAGACTCAATTAGGGAAAATGATTTGGTCTAGCTTGTCCATTTCACCTCATTCCTTTAGTTTTTCCAAGCTCACTTTTTAAAAAAATCATTTACTTGAAAGCCTTTATGCTACCACGTTTTGAAAACCTACAATCTCAGAAGGCTCACCCAGATGTAAGCAATTGGACTGAAAACTTCCCATGAGTTTCTTGAAGATCTCTTAGAAAATAGATCACTTTTCACACCAAATACTGAGATGGTCAGTATTTTAGGAAGTGAGTAATCACTCAATCAATGTAACAATAGTTGCCTTTACCTTCACCTTGGCCTTCCTTTTAGGGATTCCTGCCTTTATCCAAGTCTCCTAATGCGCTTCATCTTCCGAACCAAACAGAGAGACCAAAGAGCAGCCGGCGTTCGGAATCAACTAATGCGCCTCTGGGGCCCAGAGCGCGCGGCAGCAGCCTGCAAACCCAGGTGTTTCTTTCTCTCCATAATTGCCGGGCTCAGCTATGGAGCCCCCAGGCCCTCCCCTGTCCGGAGACCCCGCTCGGACCCCAGGGTCCGACCGCCTCCCTCGCGCTCCGTTCGCCTGAACGCGCTCTGTCTTGGGTCCCGCAGACCGCGCCGGGGAGAGCAGCGGCTCTCGGGCGCAGCGAGGCGGGGGCCGGGCCCTACGAGCCGTCTGCATGGGGCTCGGCGAGGTGCAGCCCAGGCTGGACTCGCCGAACAGCGGCTGGAGCGACCGAACGGCGAGTCCAGGGGCAGGGGCGTGGGCTCCCCGACCCGAGCCCTCAGCGGCCCGCGCCCCGAGCCCCGCTGTCCGATTCGGGAGACTGGGAACAGACCCGAACACTTGCTTTAGGAGCGCGGGCTGGGGGCGGCGGGAGAGCAGTCGGGCAGGAAGACTCTCTTGGGACAAAGGACCAATTTGGGCGAAACGGGGGGAGACATCCCCGCCCGCGCACAGAGGACTCCCGGGATGGAGACCGCATCCCACGCACCGTGTCCGGGTCCCCTCCCCTCGGTCCACGGCCGTGCCCAAGTCCCCGGCTCCCGGGGCCCGTGGAGGGTGTCCCAGCCCTGCCCCCGGGGCGCGCGGCGCGGGGCAGTGCGGCGGCGGCGACACCTACCAGCGCGGCCAGGATGCGCCGGCTCTTCTCGTCGGTGCAGCGCTCGGAGAGGACGCCCGGGTGCGCGCGGAGCAGCAGCGCGGCCGCCAGCACCCAACCCGCGGTCCACGCGACGCAGACCAGCAGCGCACCCCGCCCGCACCACCCGGGCCGGCCCCGCGAGCCTGCCGCCCGCGCCCGCGCCATGGCCCGCCCGCCCCGCGCCCAGCGCCCAGCGCCCCGCGCCCTGCGCCCCGCGCTCGCGTCTGGGCTCGGCGGCCCGGCGGGGGAGGGGCGCGGGGGAGAGGCAGAGCGGGCGGAGGGGAGGGGGCGCGGGGGAGAGGCAGCGCGGGCTCCTGGCCCGTCCTGGGGGGCGGGGATGAGGGGGGTGTCCCGCGGCAACAACCCGCGCCCGCCCGAGCAGCCGGGGTTCAGTGGGTGTCCGCGCGCGGGACGCCCTGCTCCGCCCGCCGCACCCCGCCACCGTTTGCACTTTTTTTTTGCACCTTTTCCTCAAGAAGACCAGCTCCTTCCTGGTACCGACTCTGCATAGAGTCAGGCTCGCCCCGTTTAGACTCCTGGCTCCCCTGAAGACAAGCTCTCGCCCCTTCTCCGGGCGGCTGCTCGGCGCCCTGCACTCTCTTTTACAGACCCCCGCCCCTCGGACCCCTGGGCGCCCTCGGCTGCAGCCCTGACCCCCCATACCCCCACTTGGGTCTCCTCCGAGCGCTTCCCGGGGTGAGATCCTGAGTCGGGGGTCCGGGACAGTCTGGGAATGTCGTGGCGGCCCCCGCCCGCCCTTCCCAGGCAGCTCCTGAATCCCACCGCCGTCTCCCAGACTGCCAAAAACTCCAGGGTGTCCTTGCCAGGGGTGAAAAAGCGCCGCACTCTTTAAACGTTTCCCTTCCCCCTGGCGAGGAGGAGTCGTTCACTGAATGTATCTAAACCTGTGTTTCTGTGTATCTGCAACGTCCTCTGGGGAGCAGGCTTCCACGTTCCGTCGCAGTCGTTGTATGAGGTAGGCAGGAGCCCTGGCCTTCAGAGCTGCCCCTGGTTCTTTCCAGCCCTCCCTGACCCCACCCCAGCTGCCCTCCGCTCCCTAAAAGCGTTTCTCCCCTAAACGGAGAGCCAGGGCGGGGGAACTGTCACAGCCAAGGCCTCTGAATGCTGCCCCCGCTCCTGCATTCACTCAACAAAAGCTTATTCAAGGCCTGTTGTACAGCCAGCCCATCCCGGGAGGTCAGGCCCTACCTGACCGCCCTGCACCTAAATTTCACATATTTCCACCCTCCACCCGCAGTGAGGGGCTAACAGGAGTTACTCTCACCCTGATGGAGCATCCTGTAATCACCCCTGAGGAACTGGCTTCTTAACCTTGTCTATTCTGCAACTTGCTGGTTTAGCTTTCAGTTTCGTGGCCCACTGGTGAAGTTCTCCAGGAATTATGAAGCATCCAATTAACAAATGCTCAGCCCTCAGGAACACTTTGGGTACCCCGCAGCTATTCCCTAATGCAACAGACACTTGGGATTTGGGGATCACTTGGCTGGTAACAGTAGTGCCTGTTCGAGTTCCTTCTGTGTGACCGTTTCTCCCACCTCCACCCTACCAGCCCCCCCCACACAGGGCACACCCCACCAGAAGAACCACGTGGGAATATTTCCCTAGGCTGGCTCTATGAAAACTTGGTCTCTTCTTTTAAAATATTGCAGTTGTGGAGTAAAGGAGGCATCCTAGGACGCTGCTTTAAAATCTTGGCTTGGGGCTTCCCTGGTGGCGCAGTGGTTGAGAGTCCGCCTGCTGATGCAGGGGACACGGGTTCGTGCCCTGGTCCAGGAAGATCCCACATGCCGCAGAGCGGCTGGGCCCGTGAGCCATGGCTGCTGGGCCTGCGCATCCGGAGCCTGTGCTCCGCAATGGGAGAGGCCACAGCAGTGAGAGGCCCGCGTACCGCAAAAAAAAAAAAAAATCTTGGCTTGATGGTGTAAAGCTGATTCCCTGTCCCAAGAATTTTATTGGGAGGGGGCAGGAATAGGAAGAAAAATAAAATACAAAAGTGTTAACACTTCTCCTTTAAAACCTAGGTGTGCAAACCACAGGGGAAAAGCAGAACATGAAAGCAAAATTGATATTAGGATTTGCAAGGTAAGTTCTACTTTCATAAGTTTTAAAAATACATTATTAATAATACTTCTTTTGGCATTTTTATAAAGAAAAGTATACCAAAGAAAATGATAATCCCACAGTAAAGAGATCCTTTAAGCATTCAGCATATTTTAAATTGAAATATAGTTGACATACATGAGCATCGTTTTAAAACAGAAGGTATCGTACTCTCTAGAGCCAAAACAAAACGCTTAGAATGCAGAACTTACACCGGCTGCCACCCTCTCGTGCGGTTTGTACGCTGCACAAAGCCGCGGAGGGGTGGATGGGGCTGAAGTCCACCAGAGCCCACGCCACCAGGCCCTTTTCCTGGGCGCCCCATCCGACTAGAGGGGATGCCTTTTTAAATGACCTGTGCAAAGGGGGCTTTTTTGGGGATTCACATGACAGTGCCTTACAGGCCAGCTGTACCCTGGGTGCTAGATATTCCCCTAGAGCAGCAAACAACTAAACAAATAATTACATTAGCAATAAAACGTGAAGCTCTGGCTTAACAAGCAAGGTAAGACGAGTCTGGTCTCATCTCCCAGGAGCCAGCGTGCTGGGAGCACCAGCCGTAATTCCCAGGCAGCCTTGGCAGGACCTGGCAGGGAGCCTGCAGGTCAGGATGAGGGGACAGGCAGAGCTGGCGGAGCGGCTTGGCTCAGTGCAGGCTTCACATGGAGTTGATCTGAAGAGTCTTTGACTCCTTCAAAAAACTGTATGAAATCCAAGAACCACTTTTCCCCACTCCCTTACCCAGACTGTGAAAACTGAAGTCATAACACTAGAAATGGCTTGAGTGCAGTGACCCTGCCAATCATACTCTGGTCACACAGATATTCACAAGGTGGTTTTCCTTTGTCTTGAAGGAGATGGAGACGCACGAGGCAAAAAGGCAAAAAGTCCTCTGAGCGGGTGATAGGGGCCCGGGGGTCCAGGGCCCTGTGCCCACACTCAGGCACCACCACAGCCAAGCAGAGGGAATGTACTAACCAGGGTGCGTCTGCTTTAACTAAGCACTTAGACTAAACTGTATTTGTTCACTTACTTCTTCCATCAGACCAGAGGCTACTTGAGGGTAAGGACAGCATCTCCCAGCACCAAATCTGGTACCTGAATCAAAGGAGGTCCTTAAAGACCTGCTAAAGAAATGAGTGGAATATGTATCCTAGCTTTTCCTCTGAAGGATCAGAAAACTTCGAGCACCCTGGAATTTTTCTTGAGAAAGTGCTTTTAACACATAAATATTTCTCTCTGATTTCCTGAGGCGAAATGGAGCAATCCAGACACGTCACAGGGTTAGGAATACGTTTGAACGTACGCTTTGGATTCTGAACTCATCTATTGGCAGTTGAACTTGTCACTGAGAACAGGATATGAATATTTTGATTATAGGCCTTTCTTGGAAGAAAAGGTAAAATTCTATAGTTTTGGCTCTGATTATATTAGACAAATAGGTTTATTAGTGCTCGATTCTACTACATTTCTATGAGCTCATAAAAGTATTTTTCTTCCTGAAAGGACTTTGACAACAACAAATATCTCTGTGTTTGTATAGTACTTGGTATATTCCCAGACATTAGCTCATACAATTGGCCTAGCAACCTGGTAGGGTGGATTGAGTGAATGTTGTTATCTAATATCTCATAGAAAAGGGTAATGGCCTTTTTTTTTTTTTTTTACTATCATCTGTTAGTGGGAGTGACAGGGTTAGAGGCTGACTCACCTTCTTCTAGGTGTTATATTCTAACGCCTGTTTCCATGTCAGAATTGCCCACCTTAGAAGTGAGGGGGTGAAGTGTTCTATGCACCTCACAATCATTTATTGACGTATCCTGCCTCAGGCCAAGAAAGTTTCAAACATTTATCAGCTTTACCAGTCATTTGCAAAATTACAGTTGGAATAGGATTCTAGCTCATGCCCAGCTTTGCCGTGGTCTCTGTGGCCCTCTCCCAGCAGTGGCGACCACATTTGCACAAGGGTCAAAGTGCAGGAAAGGGGAGGCCACCTTTCGGAAGGGGGTGAGTTTCCGATCACCTGCGGGGTTGCGGGGTGAGGGAGGATAAGCCTGAAGAAAATGAGAGCCAGACAAACTTGCCTCCCCACTCAAGAACATCTCCCCTCAAACTCATCCCACACTTCAGCAAGTTCAGCTGCTCCGTGGTTGGGGTTTCACTTTTTCCAGATGCTTACCTTGCTTTCCTCCGAAGCGAGACCCGCCTGTTTTAAAGTGAGAGTTTTGTTTGGAAAGGAAGAAGTTACTTCGTTGTCTGGGACCAGCCTCGGGGCGGGGATGGGAGATCTGGGTGTAGGTCTCTCTGGGAGCCCTTTATAGCCAGAAGCCTGGGTTCCAAGAGCCGAGGAGAGAAGAGCTTAGAACGGTTGGCAGAAAAGTGGGGCTTCTCCCGCACTTTTGCCTAGACTCCCCAGATCATCTAGTTCATAAAGATCAGTAACTGTTTCACCGTGATTCGGGAGAATTAAGAAGAGGTGAAGGATGCGGGCACAGATGGAGTGTTAGGATTTCCTTTCCCGCATGGTTGCTAACAGCAACAGCTGGAAGTTACCTCAGTGTGTGTCCTAGGGGTTGGGTTGATAAACGGTAGTCATCCACCAGTGGAACCATGTGTACTGTCACCAGAGGTTGGACACGAAGCCTGTGTTGATAGGAAAGGTGTTACTGGAGAAATGGTCCTTTTTCCTGGCCCTGCACCTTCCCTTCTCAGTGCACACCCCACATCTTCTTAGGGAACCACACCTCTCACGCTCAGTCCTGTGGTTTGTTCCGAAATGCAGCGGCGGTGAGGGCTTGTGAGAAAGCCCACTGAGGAGAACAGAGACACAAGCTCCCAACCGCACGGCTGGTCCAGGGCTCCCAGCAGGCCAGTGGGACGGAAGGGACTCACTTCTCAGCGTTGTTGGAACCGTAGGGAAAGAAGAGGCTTCTTCCCCCTGAGGATGCCAGTGCCGGGCTCTGAGGATGCGGGGGCTAGAGGGCCATCGCACGAGGATCTGCTGGAGGATGAGGCCAGCCTCGAGGAAGGAGGGCATGGGTTGCAGGATTCCTCAGGACTTCGTGTGAGCGCCTGACTTTTCAGTTACCCAGTGGATAGATTCCCTTTGTGGCTGAAGCCAGTTTGGGCTGGGTTTCTGACATTTACAATGGACAGAGTCTTGGTCAGTAGACATTCATGATACGTCATGGAGTGAAAAGGCAGGTTTCAAAACATTATGTTCCATCTTAGTGTTTAAAAGCATACCGTATACTTATTTATAGACACAAAAAGTCTTGGAAAGAGACATCACGATGTATGTTATCTCTAGCTGGAGGAATGACAAGTGATTTTTCTTTTCTTCTGTTAATTTTCTAATTTTAAGTAAGACAGGCATGCCTTATTTGTGTAATGAAAAAGCGTTTTTATTTAAGGAGATGAATTACAGGAAGAAAAGCAGACATCAGGGCTCTGGGATCAGTAGCTTCTAGTCTCAAGAGCTGCTGTGATGCTGGACGTCTGAGAGGTGCAGCCCTTGGCCATCCTGAACCACTTTGTAAGGGCTGGTTCGTCTTCTGTGACCTCTCAGCCTTGTTCCTTTTCCTGTAATAATGCTTACCGTGGTGGGAGTTCATTCATTCATTCATTCATTCACTCTGTAAGCGCCGCTACTCTAGTGTTAAAGATGTCAAGATGAATGACACAGGGTCTCAGTCCTCCTTTGCTGGGAGCAGATGCTCTACAGCGTGGAATTCTCTGCAGAAGGATCTGCTGCATCTCTGCTCCTCTCTGTTCCTTCCTGACCCCCCAGGCCCTCTGAGGGACCCTGCCAAAGGACAGGTCTGGGGCTGATGTTGCCAAACCTCTGCTGGACCCAGGACCACCTGCTAGGCCTTGCGCTGCACGCGCACACGGGGATCCCGCCAGGACTGGAGTGGGAGCCCCGGGGGGAGGGGCTGTGGGCCAGGCCACGGGATGATAGAGGTTCTTTTCTCTTTCATCCTTGTCATCTACCAGGAGCCAGAGAAAGCCTCTCACCATCTGCCCGAAACTCAGGAACGGCTCCTGCCCTTCCCAACTCCTGCCTGGAAGATGAGGGGACACAATTTCCTCCTTCCTGAGGGCAGGTAGCCTCCTAGATCAGAGACCCTCCACACCTTAGGTTTTCAGATTGCTGGGCTGTAGTCGTCGTCATTATTTTTTAACAGATTTATTGAGGCACGTTTTACATACCTGAAATTTCCTCCGTTTTAGGTGTACGTACAGTTCAGTGATTTTCAGTAAATTTACAGGGGCTGTGCAACCACTCACACCATCCGGTTTGGGAACATTGCTGTCACCCCAGAAAGACCTGTCTCGGGCACCCATTTGCATTTGCTGCCTGTTCCCGCCCCCAGCCCCAGGCAGCCACTGATCTGTCTCTGTAGGATTGCTTCTCTCTGGACGTGTCATCTAAATAGAATCGTACAACAGGTGTCTTTTGCTTCCGGCTTCTTTCGCTCAATTTCGTGTTTCTGAGGTTCATCCGTGTGGTAAGAGCGTCAACCCTCCATTCCTTTTGTATTACTGCATGGTGTTCTATTGTATGGACAAGTCACGTTGTTTATCCATTCATCAGTTGCTGGACATTTGGGTTGTTCCCACTTTTTGGCTGTTGTGAATAATGCCGTTATGAACTTTTACGTACACGTCTTTATGCGAACACACGTTTTTATTTTTCTTGAATTCGTAGGGATGAAATTGCTGGGTCTTATGTAAATTGACCTCTAGCTTAAGGAACTGTCAAACTGTTCCAAAGTGGTTGTACCGTTTTACATTCCCCTCAGAAATTACAAGGATTCCAGTTTCTCCACGTCCTTGCCAACACTCATTATATTGGTTCTAGTGGCTGTAAAGTGGCATTTCATTGTGATCTTAAAGTGCATTTTCCTCACGAAGAGTCATCGTATTATTTTCCGTGGCCAGAAGTGACCCCACGATTTGTGTGATCACTCTTTCCTTGTCCTGCAATTCGGTCCGGTGATGCTGGTTAAAGGGATGGGAGCTAAAGGCCGGCAGGCACTCAGCATGGTTTCCTGAGCTGTCTTGAACGTGAGACTCTGGAACCACCCACTGCAGTCTTTGCTGTGCTGTTTTGCTGGTGCCTTTGCTGTGTGTTAAGGTTGGCCCGAAATCCTTGCACAGAACAAATCACTGTGTTCCTTGCAGGGTTCGCCTTGGTCGTATAAGCCTTGGAGTTTCCTAACCCCCCACACAGTTGCACTACATTGTTTGGGACAAACTTTAGGAAATCTCTGCCCTTCTTCTGGCCTCCTTTCTTGCATTTTCATTTCAACTCAAGACACAGCTGCTGGTTGGAATTTCCCTCCAGGACGAGGGGAGCGATGGGACTGATCACACTCCTCCCTCCCACCCGGAGCGCCTGCTCCAGCCCACATCGTGTGTGCGGTGCTGTCTTCGAGCAAGCGCACGAGAAAGACCGGTATCACGCCCATCACATTCCCGTGAAAGCACCTCGCGGGGAAAACATGCAGCCTGCGATTTGGCCTCGAGACTCCTACACAAGGGCTCTTAGGAAAGGGTGACATTCCAGAACTTATTTCCCTTTTGGCGAATGACATGCCGCTCTGCAGGGAGCGTGCTCCACCCTAAAGTGTGCCTGAAATAGTCTGCAGCTGGAACTGCTCACCTAGCTCAGAGCTGGGTCCTGTTAAGGGGGTCTCCTTCACCAGCAGCTGAAAGCAGAAGGCCCTCAGCTCTGGTGGGTCCAGGTTGCTGAAGTCGGGAGAGCCTAATGCCTTTGCCAGATATGCATCCTGAAAATACCGATAGTTCTGGGATGAGATTCTTCTCACCAGGTTATTGGATGTCAGCCTATGAGAAGACACAGTGTCAAGTCACCCCCATTTCCCCTCCCCTCCCATTAACCTTGGCTCTCCAAGTGCTGTTGAGAGACAGCGGTGGCCTCGTGAGTGAAAAAGATCGCACTATTACATCCAAGAGGTTGTGCCTCCTGAGCCCCACTCCCCAGAAAGCATCTCCCAGCTTTCACCTCCTCAGGGTAGCGGGCTAGACGCCGAGGAATTCAAGACGAAGAGACACTGCTTTTCCCAGTTGGTGGGAGAACCAGGTTTGTCAAACACACACACACACACACACACACCCAGGTGTTCAGACAGTGGCGGGTGGAGCGAGGGGAGGGGAGTCAGGTGAGACCCTGAGGAGGTGGCCCTGGTGCTGACTCTTGAGGGTGGAGCAGGGGCCACCAGTAATGAAGGAGGACCCAGGCCTCCACAGTGAAGACACGGAGGTGCAGACGGAGGGCCTGGGGCGGGGCCCATGCAGCGGGGGACAGAACAGCCCAGCAGGCAGTGCATCACACAGCGATCAGGACCCTGGGTCTGGAACGTGGCAGTCGGCTTCCTGGTCCAAGAAGGTAACTCATAGCTCTATTGAGGTGGGACTGGAGGCTGCCTTTGGGGAGAGGAAAGGCCCTCATCCTGGATGGAAACCTGGATGTGAGGCCTCAGAGGACCAGCTGAGACCTTTAGTGGCCCCCAAAGCACTGAAAGGGTGGTGGCACCCCACCCCCCAACTAAGTCAGCATAAAAATAACCCTCAGCATAAATTAACTGCTTGGAAGTCTAACAAATTTAGCTTTCCCCGTGATGATTATTCCATTGCTTCTCATGAAAAATCCAAAATAAAATGAAATACTTTCCACACATATTTTGAGTTTTCGTGCCATCCATGTGTCCTAAGCCTGTGCTCACAATCCCCACTGAAAAATGCACTCAACGTCGTATGTGCTCAGCAGATTGCAAAGTAAAACAACAGTGAGCTATCACTACACGTCTATTAGAATGGCCCAAATCCAAGCACCGACAAAACCGTCCTTCTAGTGAGGACGTGGGGCAATAGGAACTCTTTGTGTTTTGCGGGTGGGGACGCAAAAGGTCTCCGTCCACTCGGCAAGACAGCGTGGCAGTTTCTTACAAAAGTGAACATATTCTGACCATATGATCCAGCAATTACACTCCTTGGTATTTACCCAAAGGGTTTGTGTCCACACAAAAATCTGCACCTAGATGTTTATAGCAGCTTTAGTCATGATTGCCGACACTTAGAAGCAACCAGGATGTCCTTCAGGGCTTCCCTGGTGGCTTAGTGGTTGAGAGTCCACCTGCCGATGCAGGGGACGCGCGTTCGTGCCCCGGTCCGGGAAGATCCCACGTACCGCGGAGCGGCTGGGCCCGTGAGCCATGGCCGCTGAGCCTGCGCGTCCGGAGCCTGTGCTCCGCAACGGGAGAGGCCACAACGGTGAGAGGCCCACGTACCGCAAAAAAAAAAAAAAAAAAGATGTCCTTCAGTATGTGAATGGATAAACTGAAAGGTATATAATTCCCCATTGGGAAGCATTTTTTTATTGTGGTAAAATATATATAACATAAAATTTACCATTTTAGCCATTTCTAAGTGTATAGTTCAGTGGCGTTAAGTACATTCATTTTGTTGTGCAAATAATACCACCATCTCCAGAACTTTTGATCTCCCTAAACTGAAACTCTGTCCCATTAAACAATAACCCCCATTCCTCCGTCTCCCCAGCCTCTGGCAACCACTATTCTACATTCTGTCTCTATGAGTCTGAATACTCCAGGTACCCCATAAACTGGAATCCTACAGCATTTGTCACTGGAATCCTACAGCATTTGTCCTTTTGTGTCTGGCTTATTTCACCGAGCATAATGTCCTCAAGGTTCATCCATGTTGTAGCCTGTGTCAGAATTTCCTCCCTTTTCATGGCTGAATCATACTCTGTTGTATGGATAGACCACATTCTGCTTATCTATTCTTCTGTCCATAGACACATGGATTGATTCCACCTTTTGGCTATTGCGAACAATGCTGCCATGAACATGGGCGTACGTACGGCTGCATGAGTCCCTGCTAGAATGCATGATTGTTAATAAAGGAAAATAACAAGCGATAACGAAAGTGCGCCTTCTGATAAGGCACGGCCGCTTCTGTGAAATCAGAAAACGGATTCTCTAGAAAGCACAGATCATGGCCGTTCTGATTGCAGCTAACATATACCAGCAATGTTTTTTTTTTTTTAAGTTACAAAAACTATATTTTACGTGCTTGCCAAGGTACAGGATTACTCAGGAAGAAAATCTCCTACAACCAATGCCAGTCAATGCAAATATTTAAATAACTCTAGCCTCAGGGGTGGGGGGAAGTTGTCTTTTCATCCTGCAGACCCGATTACCTCACCTAATTCCCTCACTAGCAGCTTCTGCCAGCGTCCCGGCCCCCTTTCCAGTCTCACTGCCAAGGTCTTCTCATTCTGTCATGTAAGTTTTTCCCTTACCCACTTGCTCCTTCCGCCAAGTGCACTTACCCTTTTGCTTTCACAGATTGCCGTTTTCATGGGGAATTTCTGCTGACTCGTCCCTGAGCCTTGCCTGCCCCTCACATCCCAGTCGTCTTAGACTGTGAATTCCAAGAAGGCAGGCAAGGTACTGGTTTCATGTACTTTGAGCTGGGAAGTTGCCTGCGCTGCCCGCCTCTCCAGCAGCCCTGGATGGTAGATGCATTGAAGGGAACCAGGGTGGGGAAGTCTCAGAGCAGGTCCTGGCCCCAGGGTTCCGTCCCCTCCTCACATCAGAGACTGAACATCTCACCAGCACAATGAATGAGCTGATCTGGTTCAGAGCAATCAGGAAGCAGATTTCTGGGTGTTTCTTTTCCATAACATGTAGTGTTTTCAATGCTCCTGGCTGCTGACGTCACTTTCGGCGATAAACAATAGCCTATTTTCTAAGTAGTGAAGAGTCTCATCCTGTGGAACAGGAGTGCTCCAGAGTTCACTTACAAATCCCGTCCTTTCTTGGCTCAGGTCAGCCTCGGACCAGAACATCTGTGCTGAGGAGGGGGTGTGATCTCTTTTCTTTGTATTTCTTAGCCTCCCTTCTTCCCGACTTGCAAGTAATGATGGTGTGATTTCGTCCCTTCCAATCCTTCTGTCTTTAATTTTTTTGAACCTCCTGTCAGTCTTGTTTAGAAGTAGTAGTAATAAGCATCCGTGTCTTACTACTACATTATTTTTCCCTGTGACTGAGTCACATATTTCATTTGTATAACTGAAGAAAATGGGCAACTGGTATTGGGCGCTTTAAGGAATTTTGCTATAATGAGGGCCTTTCTGATGCTGATCATTGAAAGTACATGGGAATAACCTGTGCAAGTTCTAACTGATCTTAGCTTCTACTGTTTGATTTGTAAACCAACATACAGTGGAATTGACTTCTGTGTGAACGTGTGTACCATTCTATGAATTTTCACACGTGTATATATAGAATCAAGTAACCGTATATACAGAACAATTCCACCATCCAAAAAACCCCCTCATGCTGCCCTGCCCCTCCACCACATCCCCTGGTAATCACTGAGTTTTGTCCTTTTGAGACCGTCATGGAAATGGAACTGATCTCGGGTGGCCTCGGCCTGCAGCGGCTTGAAGCAGGGTTTCGGTTCCCGGCCAGTGACTGAGGTCGGGTCGCAGCAGTGACAGTACCGAATCCTAGCCACTAGACCAGTGGTTAGTGACAAGGCCCTGCCTCTACGGCTCTGCAGAAAAAAGAATTCCCACAAAGATGGAAAATAGTGAAACAAGTAAAGTATTTATTTAGGAGGAAAAAAGAGTACGTGTGGATAGACACACGGGCGGACTCAGAGAGAGAGTCGTGCCGTCGCAACAGTTTAAATCACTTACATGGGGCATTTCTTCCGTGTTTCCTTTGTCCAGTCATTTTGCTTTGCCTGGTTCAGACTCCATATTCGGTGTATCTCAGGATTTTCCCATGTGTGCGCGCGCATCTCTTAGCCAAGATGGATTCCACGGAAGAGGCCTATGGGTAAGTGAGTGTCAGTTGGCATCACTCCCCTTTTGACCACCAAGGAGCCTTTCTGCGCATGCAGTCAGGGAGGTCTCCTGACTTCAAGAATGAGGAATATGTGGTATCTTATCTTCTACCTGGGCAGGGCCCAGCCTCCTCTCTCAATTGTCCTGTTATTCCCGTCTATTGGTCCACAAGGAATGAACTCAAACTGTTTGCCCTGGGGGCCCATCTGTCTCCTGCCCCAGAGCCATACATTTTTGAGACTAGCTTCTTTCACGCAGCATCATGCTTTTGAGATTCATGCAAGTAGTTGCATGTATCAGTAATTTATTCCTTTTCATTATTGGGTCGTATTCCATTGTATGAATGTTATCAGTTTACCCATCCACCTGTTGAAGAACACTTGAGTTGTTTCCGGTTTGGGGTGAATATGAATCGACCTGCTATGAATAGTCACGTCCAGGTTTTTGTGTGAACATACATTTTTATTTCTCTAGGAATCTCATACCTAGGAATGAGATTGCTTAACTTTACAAAAAGCTGTCAAATTGTCTTCCAGAGCAGCTCTGCCACTTCACATCGCTACCAGCAGTGCTTAGAGCTCCAGGGGCTCTGCATCCTCACTAGGACTTGCTATTGTAAGTATTCTTTTATTCCAGCCACTGTAACAGGGAACAAGTCCCCTGGCCTCTTGGAATTTACACTCTGAGACGACATTGTTGCGAAGGGGCCTGTAAGGCTTGCAGACAACACACTGTGGCGTTAGTCTGCATGTTCCTAGCATCTAATGGTGTTGAACATCTTTTTATGGCTTATTTGCTGTCTGTAGATCCTCCTTAGTAAAGTGTCTGCTCAAGCCTTTTCCCAATTTTTAACTGAGTTTTCTGACTGTTGAAGTTGAGGGTTCTTTATGTATTCTGGATAAATGTCCTTTAATGGCTACATGGTGTGTAAGTATATTCTCCCAGTGAGGAGCTTGTCTTTTCATTCTCCTAACAGCTGATTGCAGTCTTTGAGTTAATTTTTGAATAAAGCCAAAGGATGTCGGGGTCCCTTTTCTGCGTATGGGAGTCCCATTGTTCTAACACCATTTTTGAAAAAGTCTATCCTGGTTCCACTGAACTACTTCTTTGCCATTGTCAGAAATTCACTTGGCCATATTTATGTGGGTCTAAGTCTAGACTCTGTTCTCTTCCACTGATCTATGTGCTTATCCCTTTGCCAATATACACTGTTGTGATTACTGTTGTCTCTATAGTAAGTCATAAAGTAGAGACAAGTGTGATTCCTCCAACTTTCTGCCTCTTTTTCAAAGTTGACTTGACTATTCTAATTCTTTTGCCTTTCCATGTGAATTTTAAAATTAGGTTGTCTTTATCTGCAAAATAATCCTGCTGGGCTCTTGCTCTGAATTGCATTAAATCTGGAGACTGTTTTGAGAAGATTTGACACCTTTACTATTATGAGTCTTCCAATCCATGCACACAATATATTTCACCATTGATTTGGCATTCTTGGATTTCTTTCATCATTTTTAGTTTGCAGCATACAGATTCCGTATTTTCAGCCCACAGATCCTGTTGTTTCCAGAGTGTTGTTTCTAGCTTTAAAAGAAATAATTCTGTTTCCCATTTATGACGACTTATGTTGCAAGTGTTTTACAGATATTCTTTATCAAGTTAAGGTACCTTCATGAATGGATGTTGAATTTTATCATATGCTTTTCTCTGCATCTATTGAGATGTTCATATATGGTTATATGTAACCATATATGATCATCTGATCTCTTAATGTAGTAAATCAAATGTATAGACATGAAAATATTAAAGAACCTCTGAATTCCTGTGAATCCAACTTGATCATAGCATGTTATCTTTTTTAATGTGCCGTTAGATTCAGTTAATATTTTATTAGAACTCTTCATCTATATTCATGAGTAAAATAAGGCTCTAATTTCCCTTTTACATACTGTTTTTATCTGGCGTTGGTATCAGAATGATACTGGCCTCATAGAATGATTTGGAGAGCATTTCTTCTGGGAGAGTTTGCATAAGATTGGAATGAGCTGGTCCTTGAAAAGTTGGCAGAAGTTTTTGGATATGGTTCTTTTGTGGGAAGATTTTTAATTACTCCTATTTTTCTTAATAGTTACAGGATTATTGGGGCTTTCTATTTTTTCTTGCCGCATGTAGTAAATTATTATACCTTCTAATAGCTCCTCTGTCTGGTCCCGTCCTCTTTTCCATTTATAACGTTATTTATTTATAACCACTCTTCTTTTTCTTTAATGAATCTACCAGAAGTTTTAAAGGACCACATTTGGCTTGATCAGCCTTCTTAGACGTTGTTTTCTGTCTGGCAATATACGGTCTTTTGTTTATTATCTCCCTTCTTAGATTTTTTTGGAGTTCTTTTGTTCTTTTCCTAATATCCTTTTTTAAAAATTGAACTATAGTTTGCTTTTCCTAAGTTCTTAAGTTTGAAACTTGGCTCACTGAGTTTTTACTTTCTACTCTTTAAAAGATACAAGTATTTAAGGCTATTAATATATAAATATTTATATAAACATACAGCATACACATACAGGCTCTGAAACATCTTGTTCACTCTACTGACAACCTTGCTGGGATCAATCCCACTGGTCATGTTATATAATTCTTTTTACATATTGCTGGATTTGGCTGGCCAGTATTTTCAGGGTTCTTGTGTTAATATGCCGTAAAGTATATGGCATATAGTTTTCGTTTCGTGTGATCTTTGTCTGGTTTTGGTGTCAGGGTAATACTGGCTTCATAAAATGATATTGGAAGTATTTCCCCCTCTTCTATTTTTTTGGAAGAGCTATGAAGGATTGGTTTTCATTTTTCTTTTAACATATGGTTGAAATCACCAGTGAAGCCAACTTGGGCTTTTCTTTGTGGGAGGTTTAAAAATTACTAAGTTAATCTCTTTACTTGTTATAGGCATATTCAGATCTATTTCTTTCTTTTCAAGATTTATTTTTATTATTTATTATTTTTTTAAATTTATTTTTGGCTGCGTCAGGTCTTATTTGCAACATGCGGGATCTTCATTGAGGCACACGGGATCTTTCGTTGCGGCACGCGGGCTTCTCTCTAGTTGTGGTGTGCGGGTTTTCTCTTCTCTAGTTGTGGCACGCAGGCTCCAGGATGCGTGGCAGGCTCTAGCTGAGGCACGTGAGCTCAGTAGTTGTGGCGCGTGGGCTTAGTTGCCCCGTTGCATGTGGGATCTTAGTTCCCTGACCAGGGATCGAACCCGAGTCCCCTGCATTGTAAGGCGGATTCTTTACCACTGGACCACCAGGGAAGTCCCAGATCTTCTATTTATTCTAGAGTCATTTTTACTCGTTTCTGCCTATCTTGGAATTTATCCATTTAATTGAGGTTTTCTAATTTGTTGCTATTCAGTTGTTCATAGGATTCCCTTACTGTGCTTTTTATTTCTGTAGAGTTGGTAGTGGTGTCCCCTCTTTTATTCATGATTTTAGTAGCTTACATCACCTCTCTTTTTATCTTGGTCAGTCTAGCTAGAGATTGTCGATTGTACTGGTCTTTCCCAAGAGCCAGCTTTGGGTTCTGTTGATTTTCTGTGTTGTCATTCTGTTCCTTATTTTATTTATTATGCTGTAATCTCTAATCGTTTCCTTTCTTCGGTGTGATGTGGATTTTGTTTACTTTTCTTTTTCTTCTTAAGATAGAAGATTAGGTTGTTGATGGCGATCCTTGTTCTCTTTAATACAGGCGTTTACAGCTATATTACGTTTCTCTCCTTTACCTGCTTTATTTCACTGCTTTAGTTGCAGCCCCTAAGTTTTGGCATGTTGTAGTTTTGTTTTCATTCACCTCAGCGTGTTTTATAACTCTCATCTTATGATTTCTTCTTTGACCTGTAAGAAGTGTGTTGTTTCATTTCCACATATTTGTGACTTTCCCAAATTGTCTTCATTTATTGGTTTCTTATTTCATTCCATTATGGTGAGAAATCGTGCCTCAGACTGTGCACTACGCAACTCCACAGGGCGACTTTCACACGTATATGGCAGCCTCGGGAGGAAGAGGCCCTAGAGGATGAGGACGGCTGTCATTTGACACTGGGGCCCTCGAGAGATGGCATATTTCAAATGCTGATTTCTTTCCTCGAGATGCTTTATCTTCAGAGATAACATGCTGCTGGGGCTGGGAGTCTGTGACCCACAGTTTCCTTGGTGGTCCAAGACTCCCTCTGGTGCTTACACTCCATGTTCTGCCCTGTTTTAGGGGCCCCTCCTCCAGATGTTCTACCCAATCTCTCTCCACATGGGTAGATTCTCTCTCCACATAATCCAGACGGTTCCCTTCTGCAGGGTCCACATCTGGCCCACAGGAAGCTCTGGAAACAGACCACCCCTGCCCCAGCCACTTCCTCTGGTTTTTCCACGGATGTGAGTAGAGTAAAAAGGAAGCAGCTAGTGGCTAAGCCGAACTCCCTAGGCGGGAACGTGACCCTGCGTGGTTGTCTGGACACTGCAATGTTGGACTTTCAAGATGGGTCTTTTTTTTTTTTTTTAAAGATTTTTTTGATGTGGACCATTTTTAAGTCTTTATTGAATTTGTTACAACATTGCTTCTGTTTTATGTTTTGTGTTTTTTTTTTGGCCGTGAGGCATGTGGGATCTTAGCTCCCCGACCAGGAATGGAACCTGCACTTACTGTGTCGGAAGGCAAAGTCTTAACTACTGGACCGCCAGGGTCCCTCGAGTTGGGTCTTTGATCTGAGCTTGTTCATCTCCCAGGAGACTTTTCCACTAATACCTCACACGTGGTGGGAGGCTGAGTAATAACCCCCACCACACACACATGAGGATGTCCACGTTCTTATCTGTGGACCCTGTGACGTGACTCTCTCCATGGAAAAGGGGACTTTGCAGGTGTGACTAAGGGAAGGATCTCAAGATGGGGAGATTATCCTGAACTACCCTGGGGCCCGATGCACTCGCAAGAATCCTTGTGAAAGGAGGTAAGACGGTCGGAGTCAGAAAAGGAGATGTGATGGACCAGGTGCTGGCGTGATGCACTTGAATAAGGAGGAAGGGGCCACAGGTCAAGGGTGGCCTCTGCAAGCCGGAAAACGCAAGGATGGGTATTCTCCCCTGAAGCCCCCAGAGGAGCCAGCCCTGTTGACGCCTTGATTTTAGACTTCTGACCTAAAGACCTGTGAGAGAATGAATTACTGTTGTTTAAGTCACTAGGTCTGTGTTGGTTACAATAGCCACGGGAAACTAATGCACACGTCTTTTACTTGGAGAACTGTCTCCTATAAACTGTCAACAGACGTAGAGGGAAAACTGGAGCACTTCAACATTTAGCAGAAATTCCATCTTGGGTTAATTTAAGGATGAGTTCCTCACATCCATAAAACCAAGTTCCAATTCCTTTTTTTTTGAACCACAATGAATAGTGGCAGTTGAATTGTGAGTGACAGCAACTGTTTACAGTTTGAAAACTTGCAAAATCATCCATGAGCAGATGATGGCTTTGAACCCGGCACTTCATTTACCTTGCCCATGTTTGCCCAACGGGAAACAAATGCTTTAAAAAGAAATAAAACTTCGTTCAGGGTTCCCGGCAGCATTCAACAATGGAACCCCATCTATTCAAATAAAAGCTTCAGTTGGAAACTTGTCATCTTGGATCGCATCGACAAAATTCTTTAACCCACCAAACTGAAAAAGAAGTTCCTGTTACTGCTGGCCTTATGTCCCGGGTCTGAGCAGACCCTGATGACAGACCAAGGACGCACTTCCTCTCTCTCTATATGTTACAGCTGCACAATTCCCCAGACTGCTCGGTGCCATAAACACCCACCTCGTGGCGCCCCCGTTACTTCTCAGTGTCCCCAGTGGGGTGACCTAGGGTCCCACACTGTCCGCAGGTTGCAGGCAGTCCCCGCGTACCCTGGCTCTTCCTCAGCTCCAATACCTGTTGCCGCATGGGCGGCCCTGCCTGCCGAATCCCTCAGCCTAGCCTCCCCCACCACCAGGACAACAAGGGGCCTGTGGGAGCTGCCATCGGGGGGCTCAGGAGCCAGGCATCTGCTGGCCTGGGGTGCAGGCTTGAGAATGGCTCCTTCCGCAGCCCTGCAGCAGCTCCTGCCCATGGAAAAGCAGGTCCACCTGGTCTGGTCCTGGGGCCCCTCCCCACAGGTGCTCAGAACCCGTCCACACGCGGCATCCTCCCTCCCCTGCTCTCCCCACATGCTCAGAATCCTCGCTGGACCCACAGCGCCTGAGGCAGGAGGGCCTTCCCTAGGAATCTCAGCAACCGGTCCTGAAGGAAGTGTAGCCGAGGGAAGAAACCATCCACGCTCATCTTCCCCCGCATCACCCTCCCCAGGTGGAGAGAAATCCCCCCACTTCTCCCCTAACGGCCTCTCCTGATGACACAACCATGCCAGGCAAACAAACTTGGATCCTATGGGCAGCCCCCAACCTGGGAGCCTGCAAGCTTTGGGAATCTTGGCTCCCAGCCCTGCTGGCTGCACGAGAACCGCCGTGAGCCCACAGGGAGACACCGTGTTTCCTAAATCTTCCCGGGGGATGTTCCATAGGCTGAGATAGTTCTCGAAGATAATGAAGAGGCCAAGCTAACAGTAACAGCAGAAATGCCAGTACACGTGGTTTCTTCCATTTTATTTTCTGTAAGATTAAGTACAGTGAAAAGCTAAACGGGTGTTTTAAAAATAGCACAACTTAAATCACGAGGAGATGGCAGAAACCTCTGGGATGAAGCCCACATGTCGTCCAAATGGGGATTCCAGGCAGCAGCCTGGATGCAGGCTGGGGGGCCTTGCACATCTTGCCTGGAGGTCTGGGCAGCTCTGTCCTCCCTCGTCAGCCCAGCCTGGACTCAAGTTCATGGGACCTGACGTCTTAGAATTTAGGGGATCTCTTTAAGAAAAAGAACACAGAACTGTGAATAAAAATTAGACACAAAACCGGATACTTATTTATTTAGAAGGGGCCTGCGGGAGAGGAGCCCTGAATCTCGAACGTCACTGATTTCAAGGTAAATGACTTCTCCGATTAGTCCAAATATTCCATCATGTTCTGGCTCTACTGGTACCGATCAGCCAAGCGCGTGCTGACATGTCCAGCCTTGGCTGCCTCCTCGGTGTGATGACCTGCGTGGTGTCCTTAGCCCCCTGGGGAGGGACAGCGAGCGGCGAGAGCCTTGTTATCTTCCAGGAGCTCCTGACACACATGGGGGTGGGGTGGGGTGGTGACGCACCATGGGCCCTACTAACAAATACCCCAGTTGAGTAACAACTCTACCTCTGCCATCATCCCACCTGCACTACTAGGCCCCAAAGGTGCGCTCAGGACCTGGGGGTGGGCAGGTCTCACCACCGGGACACGTGTGGTCGCTGTGAGCCTGACCGCCCGGCTTGCTCTGTCCCCTCCTTGCCTCGGGACCTCCTCTCCACTAGGTATTCCTTTTCCCCATTTTCCGCCTATTTTTCTTCCTCTTTCTGTTTCTCTTCTTCCTTCTGGAGTTCGAATAGGAGTCAGAAGCTGCTCTGGACACTGACTATCAGGGTGTCTCTTGGGCTCACTCAGTGGATAGAGACCCAGCAGAGTGGCATGAGGGCAGCTGCGGCTTCCCCGAGGACGGGGACCCGCGGAGCGGGGTGTGTACTGTGCGCACGTGATTGTGAGATACACGTTCACTGGCTTGAGTAGTGTGCCCCCGAGTTCTTGTCCGCCCGGAACCTCAGAGCAGGGCCTTATTTGGAAATCTGTCTTTTGCAGGTGTAATTAATTAAGATGAGGTCTGACTGAATTGGGGGGGCACCCTAAATGCAATGACTGGTGTCCTTTTGAGAAGAGGAGAGGCCACACATGCACACTCAGGGAAGAGGCCATGGCAAGACAGAGGCAGAGACTGGAGGGCTGCAGCTGCAAGCCTGGGAACACCAGGGGCCACCAGAAGCTGGAAGGGGCAGGGAAGGAGCCTCCCCAGAGCCTTGGGCCTTGATTTCCGACTTCTAGCCTCCAGAACCCGGAGACAATACAATTCTGCTGTTTGTCAGCCGCCCAGTTTGCTGCAGGAGCCCCGGGAACCTAACATGCATGTAATAAGTCACTTTGAGAAACAGTCCCAGGGTGGCTGAGTACATGTGCAGTAGTAGGAGAGGAAAGCCCTACCTGTGTTGATGGCTGAAGCTTTTTGACTCGGCCTTTGTTTCACAGTCAGAGGTAAGACCTAAGTGCAAATGCGTCCGGGAGAGGCAATGTACTGACGTAACTGAGGCTGAAAACGATGCTCTGGGCCAAGCAGCCTTCTGAAACCTTCCTGTGGACACCAAAGGTGGCAAATATCTGAATGTGAGCAGACGTTTTTGTCGTATAACTGGACATTTCTCTGTACGTTTGGTTATGTTGCTTTTCCCAAAGAAGAAAATGAAAATTTCAGTCTGGGTTTGCAGATTTGGGGGCAGTAAATAAAGAGAATTGTTTAGCAGGCCTCACCTACCCCCCATCCACCTATTCCTCCAGCTTTGGACAGATTGTTATCACTCAGAACACACGGAATTCCTGATGTTTGCTGGAACAGTAGAGCACTTCAATTTCCCTCTGCTTATCTGGGGGTCTTTAAACTGTTTATATTCAGGATAGGTTTTATTGGGTATTTTTCTTCCTCTCACTTAAAAAACAAACTGGGAAATAGCCTCCAACTGGCAGTGAAATGTAAACAAATCATGAATTTTTAAAAATCCTCAAGTACATGCTTTGCTTCTCAGATAAGAAATAGAAAGATAACTGGAGAGTCGGTCAATCAAAAAAAAAAGGAAAATGGAAACGCTTATCACCTAATTGCACTGGCTTAGAAATAGGTGAAGATGGAACAAATCATGGAGCACAAAATAGAACATGTATTTCGAGAACTGTTTTGGCAGAAATCTACTGTGAGTTATTGCTAAATGGGTATAATTTCTGGTGAGCAAACATGTTTCCATTATGTTTCATAATTTTTAGTTTAAATCTGAAGTAAGTTGCAACAAGTGGTGTATGCTTTTAATTAGACTCAGCATTTGGACCCTTTCTAAATAATCAGTGCAAGATGGGGAGTGTGGGAATAGACTGAAACGTTAAAAAGTTTCTTCTTGATTAATTAGTAAATATAACCCTTAACTATTTGGAAATTTTAAAAATATAATTGAGAAATGAATAATAGTATTCTTGCAGCCAAGAGAGAGGATATAAACCCAGAAGAGTTATCACCAGCTCACAGGTGAGTCCTGAAAATTTGTCACGTTATAAAAGATGACAAATCTCAATTAATATTATTAATGGCAAAGCTCCAAGATCAGTCTGAAATTCTCATGATGGTGTGGAAATTGGCACACATTATTAGGGTGGAATAGATGCAAAAGACTAAAATGAAAAATCATTTTTATTGAAGTTAGTGTCATAATAAAGGTAGACGTGTAAACAGAAGCCTAACAGGTAAACTTGCTAAGCAGTCCTCTTCATCCCTGCTTCCAGACCTTTGCACCCTGGTATGCTGTGACCAGGAGACATGGGGTCTCAAAACTAACTCCCTGTGCTGGCACGTGGGGTGGGCTGGCCCTGCGTTCCTTTCAGATCATGGGCCACCATGACTTCGGTTCTCTTTTTCCTTGGTCAGATACCTACTTACAGATGCTGTGCCACTGTTTCCCTTTATGGGACAAGAAGCTAATGTTCTTCTCTGAAGTCTAAAAAAATGAAAGACTTTGTGAAGTCTGTACTTAAAAATGCCAAATGGTAATTAAAATACTTTTTGAATTGTTTCCATGTCTTGGCTATTGGAATAAGGCTGCAGTGAACATGTGAGTGCAAATATCTCTTCAAGATCCTGATTTCAGTTCTTTTGGATAAATACCCAGAAGTGGGATTGCTGGATCGTATGGTAGTTCTACTTTTAAATTTTTGAAATAAGCTAAATGTTCATTGACAGATGAATGGATAAAGAAAATGTGGTATGTACGTATAGCAGAATATTATTCAGCCATAATAAAGAAGGCAGTTCTATCATATACAACAAAAGGATGAACCTTGAGGACATTGTACTAAGGGAAAGAAGCCAGACACAGAAGGACAAATACTGCATGATTCCACTTATGAGGCATCTATCGATAAAATAGTCACGTTCACAAACAGAGAGTAGATTGGTGCTTGCCAGGGGCTGGGGAGGGAGAAATGGGGAGATGTAATTCAATGGGTATAAGGTTTCAGTTATGCAAGGTGAATAAGCCCAAGAGATCAACATGGTACCTATTTGTGCACTTACAAATCTGTCCAGAGGTTAGATTTCATGTTATTGTTCTTACTACAGTAAAAAAGAAACTTTTTGGAAATTCTGCCAAAGTTAACTTTTTTGTATATTGAGAGTCATAACTTTTTTTTTTAAGGTCAATTCATGGATTCCATGAATCCATGAATTTTAGGGTTTTTGTAAGAATCAAGGTGATGCTGTCAGGCCTGTAGACGGAAGACATCCAACACAGGAAGACTGGGGGAAGGGAAAGCATTGTAACTTTCCTTCCCGGTCACTACACCTATAAGATACACCTGTTGAAGAGGACCATCCCAGGCAGGGGAGGAAAGAATGATAGAAAGAACAGCTTTATCCGTCCATTCATTTGTCCACTCACTCTCCACGTTTAGTGAGCACCTACTGTGTGTCAGGCACTAGACTAATTCAGGACTTGCGACCCACATTCAACGTTCTCAATTCCTACAGCTTCTTGTTGATATGACACAACCGTGATTTTCAGAACACTCTTTCCAAAAGTGTTACATTGTGAAGATCTGTGTGGCAATTGAGATCATCAACAAAAACATATCTCTGAAAAGGCAAACATGAAAAAAGAAAATTCAGCGCTAACCTGACAACAAAGCCCCTTTTCAGATACACAACAGCCGAACTCTATCTCTAGTAAAAAATACATGGCTAAGAACACTTGCCGTAAAACAGAGAGCAGACTGTCCTGGATGCCTGGACGTGAGAGCACAAGGCATAGAGCCAGAACTATGGAGTCTAAATGTTAACCGTGGCACGTGGATACTTATTCCAGTTTCACGGTGCTTTCATTGACCTTCGTAAAAAGCTCATAAATATTAGGGGAAACAGCAAAGTCTTATATCTTGAAGCTCTTTCAGGCTCTTTGAACTTGAAAATCTTTGGCATAGTCAACATAGACTTCACTGAATTAGAGAAAATTGCAGGGGGGTTTATGAATTCACTCAACTGACGTTCTTAAATATACTCAGAGTTAAGGTGTCACATCATTGTTCCAGGCCAGAGAGCAGGAAACGCTGATTTCAAAGGTGAAGACCAGGCTCCGCTGCAGCTGCTGCTGTTCTAGTTGTTTTTTAGTTTGGGGGGTGGGGAGGGGGGAGTTGTCAGAATAATTGGAGTTTTCTTCAAAGTAGTGACTTAAAAGCTCTCGTCTCCGTCTCTTACCTGCCTACTCACATTTCTCTGCCCAGGGTGGCACCTCCAGGCTCTTGGATGAAAGTGCTGTCCTGGAAACCATTAAGTCAAGAAGTCGGTACTGAGTCGGCGGTAGCTTTTGTCTTGAGGATAAAAGCAGTCCTGTTTCTTCAAGTGCTGGGATGGCGTCCTGACCTGACCCCAAATTGGAATGGAAGCTTCTGTCACTTCTGCCCGAATCCCCAGAGAGCCAGGGCCAACTGCCCCCAGAGTCCCACCTGCTAGAAGACTCTCCTGTTCCGTGTCCTGTACGCTGGGGAACGGGCCAGGCCAGGCAGGGGCCTCAGTCATGCCACCCTGTCCACCGTCAACTGCAGACCACGTCTGTCTTGGTCTCCTGCAGCACAGAGCGCCGCGCTGAGCTGGGACGTTGCCCCCTCGGCCAGATTGGGGTTGCACCAGCTGGGGAGACCGACCCAGAGGCAGCTGTCATCATGCAGGCTGCTGGCCTGGTTAGAACCTGGCCAGACCTTCTGGCAGGGGAATTGACTCCTAATGGTGACTTGCTAAACCAGTCATATGCTCTCTTTTGAGAAATGTCAACTTGAAGCAAAGGAAATGAATTCTCAGTGTCCGAGTAGAAAGTGGAAGCAGACTCATGGGGAGCAGGAACCAAAGGCAAGGGTGCCGTGGACTCCTTGGGTGACTGCTGGGTCATCAGGGTGGACGTTGGCCATCCAGTGGCCATGGCCGTGCGTGGCACCCAACGGTCTGTGGGCATCTCTCTCTAGGAAGCCCCTTCCGTCTTAGCACCTGTGTGCTTCTCTCTCCCCTGGGAACTAAGGGCCTAAACCCGGACCTCAGAAGACACGCTGGGCATGGGCCTTACCCTGGAGTGATGTGTAACCGGTGAGGAATCAGAACAAAGGAAGAGTGTCCTCAGTAGAAGCTGCCCTACCTTTCCCAACTCATTTTCTATCTTATTTTTGAAATATCCTCCTGGGTCAGGAATAGGAAGACATGAAGGTATTTGTTAAGTAAAAACTATTGCCCACAAAGACTGCTGCATGCCCTGCCTGTGAGAGCCTTTGCTCTGGAGAGAGGGGTTCTGGGCGGAGACCTAATCCCCAGCTCATAGGGAGGATAGAGGACACCAACCGTGGCTCCTGGATGCTCTACTTGGGGATGTGGGGGGGTGCGTAAGGCGGGTGAAGTATGAAACGTGAATCCTGGTTACGTGGAGCCTGCGGCCGCTACATCTATGCTGCTGCTTCCGCTCTGGATCAGACCTTCCATCTCCCTGGGATGGGGACGGTGAGACCACTAGACGGTTCAGTCTCAGCCTTTGAGTTTCCAAGGGCTGCCTGGTCCCTGTCATAAAGAATGAGGAGCGGTGGGCTTCCCTGCTAGCGCAGTGGTTAAGAATCTGCCTACCAATGCAGGGGACACGGGTTCAAGCCCAGGGCCGGGAAGATCCTACATGCTGTGGAGCAACTGAGCCTGTGCGCCACAGCTACTGAACCTGCGCTCCAGAGCCCGCGAGCCACGACTACTGAAGCCCACGTGCCTAGAGCCCGTGCTCTGCAACAAGAAGCCACGATGATGAGAAGCCTGCGCACCACAACGGAGAGTAGCCCCCGCTCGCTGCAACTAAAGAAAGCCCACACGCAGCAACGAAGACCCAACACAGCCAAAAATAAATAAATAAAATAAAGTTATTTATATATAAAAAAAAAGAATGGGGGGCGGTGTATGACAGACACACTGAGGGAGACCCACAGAGACCACTGTGGGGGGACTGGAGTTCAGCAGCCCCTTTGGGGCTGAGGCGTGTGAAGCAAGGCTGGCGTCTGCTGTCCCCTCCTAGCCTCCTCCCCCGCTGTTCTCTGTTTGTGCCATCAAACGTCGCAGGCATCTAACGTGGTGACCTACCACTTCTCTGCATCTGGGTTTCTGAGAACAATTAGGCTTTCCAAAGTGGCCCCTGTGCTCAGGAAAATTCTCAAACTTCCAGGGTGATGGGTGCTCCCATGGTCTGTGTGCTTAGTTAAGCTTGGTTAAACAGAGCTGCCTGGGAGTCTGGAGACTAAGCTCTGTGACCGTGCTGGGAACTGAAAATCGTGGTGATTGGAAGGACGATCTAATGTATCAATGGATCTGTAATCAATAGTAACTTCCGTGATGGTGGTATTCCCTACGTTCTCAGAATAAGTCATGTCATTTCTCTTTCTGAAGCACCCAACCTCTGGTCACCCGACCACATAACTCTTTCTTTGTCTTCTCTCATAGTGTCCTTGTTCCCCAAAAAAATCCAGCAAAGGAGTGAAACCTATTTACTTAGCTCTTTAAACTAAGATCGGATTTGTCAATACCAAGCAATCTGCAAAGCATCCTTTACCCAAGGACTGGATTGCATCGCCACCTGCTGGAGATTTCCAGCTGTGTACCCTTAGGTTTAAATATTAGCTCATTTACTTAATCGCTGGGTAAGGCAGTGATCTTCAGACTGAAATACCCATGGGCACAAGAAGACTTTTGAAGAAGGGTTCAGAAAGTTTTAAGGGCACCAATTTCCAGCTGCCCCAGTTCCATGTTTTCTCTCTCCTACAGCAGATAAACCTGAGAACCTGCTGGCAGTGGAGCCACCTGCTGTCCTTATTGCCTTCCTGCATTCCTTTACAAGACAGCTACACAGACTGCAGGTTTGTGTCCTCCCGAAATTCATATGTTGAGACCTAATCCCCAAGGGGATGGTATTTGGAGGTATTTGGTATTAGACCTTTCGGGAGGTGATAAGGTCATGAGGGCAGAACCTTCATTAATGGGATTAGCGTCCTTAGAAAAGAGACCCCAGAGAGCTTTCTGCCATGTGAGGTTGCATGGAAAAGACAGTGTCCATGAACCAGGAAGCGGGCTCTCACCAGACACTGAACCTGGTAGCGCTTTGATCTTAGACTTCCAGCCTCCAGAACTGTTCGAAATATATTTCTGTTATCTATAAGCTACCCAGTCTTTGATATTCTGTTATAGCAGCCTGAGCAGACCCAGACACTCAACCCCAGGCATCGTTCTAAGTGCTGTACATTTATTACCTCTTTAAAAGCCAAAATGCTCCAAACAAAGGGACAATTTGAAATACAGTTTGAAAGTATGTTATTGGAGAACGCCTCCTCACTCAAGACCACCTGTCTGTTGCATGTTTTGCTTTATTTCAGGGGGTAGGAGATAGAAAGTTCCACCTTCTGACAATTAACGTTATATTTCCAAGTAAAAGAGTTTTGTATCAAGATTAAATTGTGCATTTTCTTAACTTTTATTCAGATTTGCAGGAGAAACATTTTCATTAACTTTTGTCAAATGATTATTAGCTACTGTAAATGCACATTCACTTTTTACTTGGACCCAAGCTTCCTCTTTGCTCTTATTTATTTCTACCACATGCCCATAAAATTTTAATATATGAGTAATGTATTATGGATTTTATTCTAAATCAGTGTTTTTGGCTGTGTTTTTCACCAAATACTGTCTCACTCGAGCAATAATCTCATTTATAGATAACTGAACTAATTTTTTAAAGCCTAAGAGATATGAGTAAAGGATATATTTCCAATAAATTACTTTAAATAGCTAAAAATTCTTTACCAAAGCGTATAATATATGTAGGTGGTTTTTTAAATCAATCATGTACTACTAATAATTGTAATGAGAATTTAGCCCAGAGGAAAGATTTAACACTTAGAACTTTCTAGCTATAGTAAATACTAATTTAAATTTTTATACATATTCTGTTGCAGAGAAGTATGATAGTATCATCAATAAAAGACTCTCAAGTATAAACGTGTTATAATTTGACAAAATTCTGGGAGGGATATGGATGGAAATAGAATTTCAAAGGAAAAACAAACCATGTAAAAATTTATTTCAAAATAGTTTCTTTCAAAATATTTACAGGGTGTGGGAAACTACATCCCTTGCAACTATTAAACTTGTTATTAAAACAACAAAGAATGTGGGAGGGGTAAAAGTTTTGCCAAATTTTGGGGGAATACTCTAACGGAGATAATCGTACCCCCAAGGATCCTTGTAAGGGTTAAAAAGAGAAGTAGTAGATGCTGAATAAGTAAATGGTGGGTCTACTTTCTTCATTAATTCCTAGGATTATTGGAAGACGAAATACTAAAATATTTCCCCCTCTCAGCAATGGTACTGGTGAAGGCTTGGCGAGCGAAGTGCCAAAGGTATGTGAAATTGCAACGCGCGCCCCTCAGGAGCCTGCGGGGACGGGAGCTTTCGGCGGGAGGGTTCGGGGTGTGTGTGGGCGCCCCCACTTCGGACCACCTTGCACTAAAGACCTCTTCTCGGACCTCACTGTGAAAGCACTAGGCGATGGACGGAAGGATGTCGCCGCCCAGGCAGGTGCTTCGGACCCCGCCTCCCTGGGTCTCAGTCCGCGCGCCCCCGCGCGCCCCCGCGCGCCCCCGCGCGCCCCCGCGCGCCCCCGCGCGCCCCCGCGCGCCCCCGCCCCCGTACCTCTCAGTGGAGGGGCGGGGCGACCGTGGGGGCGGGGCGGCGCCGTCTCCAGAAAGGCCCGCGATTGGTGGACGGCACGGCGGCGGGGGCGGGGCGACGCCAGCTCTCCGGACAAGGGCGGGGATTGGTGGGCGGGGATTGGTGGGCGGGGCGGGCCCGCGCCGGGGGCGTGACCGGGGCACGTGGTACGGAAGCGGCGAGGCGGCAGCGGCGGGCTTGTGAGGTGGTGTTATGGACCGCTAGGCGGGGAGGCTCCTGAGGGCGGCGGCTGCGGGGCGGAGGCCGGGAGCGTGGGGCCCCGGGCCGCCTCCGGGGGAGCAGGGGAGGCTGGGCGCGGCTGTGGGGCCGAGGACACAGGCCCGCTCCGCGTGTGGCCGGCCTGACGGGAGAAGAGGGTGTCGGGTCAAAAGGCCCGCTCGGGGGTCCGGGCTCTGGGGCGGCGGGGAGGACGCGCGCGTGCCGGTCTTTCGACCCTCCCTCGGCGAGGACCGCAGAAAACTAAAGCCTGTCTTTTTCAGCAGAGCCCTTGGCGGAAGCCTGAGTTTGGTGTCGCGGGACGGCCAGCGCCCGGGGGGTCAGAGGCCCGGGGTCAGGGGTCTCTAGACCCCGCCCACATTTAAGGCTGGGAGTTTGCAGCTGGCAGCTCTCAGGCAGCCTCCGTTTTCTCACCTGTCAAGTGGAGTGATGCCTGGTCCCGGTTCGGCCTGCACCGAGCCCTTGAGACCCTGGGCCTCGCGGGCAAGGCCTGCGAGCCGCCTGCGCCGCCGACACGGGATCCTAGTGCTGGCTCAGGGATCTGGTGCAGGTTTTATTCATGCCTTTGTCGTCCCTGGAGTTTGCAGGGAGAGGTGGCGAGAAGTAATTCTGTAGAACTGTACGTTTGGATTGAAGGTCTAGATTGGGCAAACCAGACGTCTCCACAGCTGTTTCAGTGGTTTTACACAGATTTGAAGCCATGATTCAGGCGTTTGTTTAGGGTACCATGTGCCTTGAATCAGGGCGGGACAGGATGGGGGCACTCAGAACTGGGAGAATCATTCATAGGCATTGCTGGGTGGTTCCAGGTGCTACCGTATCACTTCTTCCTCTCACACTAGTTTCACTGTTGAAGTTATGTTACTCCCCAGAACCTTAGATTCCAAGAGGAGAGTGAGGCTGGCATTTCTTTCGAGAGGGTAAATGTTTGCTTTTGCTCACTCCAGCTCAGTGCTTTCACCCTAATAAATGGAGTTCACCAGGGCATATAAAAGAAGTGGTGGTGGGCTTCCCTGGTGACGCAGTGGTTGAGAGTCCGCCTGCCGATGCAGGGGACACAGGTTCGTGCCCCGGTCCGGGAAGATCCCACGTGCCGCGGAGCGGCTAGGCCCGTGAGCCATGGCTGCTGAGCCTGCGCGTCCGGAGCCTGTGCTCCGCAACGGGAGAGGCCACAGCAGTGAGAGGCACGTGTACAGCAAAAAAAAAAAAAAAAGAAGAAGTGGTGGTGAAACGGGAATAACCAGAACTGTGAGTGGGAAGGAGAAATAGACCTGGCCTGACCTCTCTTACTGGGTTAGCAGTTCAGAGGAGCAGGTGCTTTTTCTCCAGCCTTGGTGAGGTGGCCTGGAGAGCTGAACAGTTGGTCTCCGTCTCTGTTTACTCTCCTTTGATAAAAGGTGCAGCTTAGATAGTTGAATCTTTGACTTTTGCTGGAAGGCCATTGGTTAATTGGGCCTCAAAGAACATAATATTAATGAGAATATATCACAGTGAGTGTGGGATTTGTGGCATTTAATGACCAGAAACTCAAATGAAAAGTACCTGATGTAGCATATTGTCCTGCTAAATAGGGTTTCTTTTGTGATTGAAAACTTTGACTTGTATGCTGTGCCTCTGCATTCAGGGTTCCCTGTCTTTGAGGTAAGAGCCTCAGCTGAAACCCTCTAAGTTGGCTGGAAGGTTTGTATGCTCTTTTATGGGTGTGGGAAGAGGATTGACCTTACTGAACTCACACTGCACTTCCTCGATCTGTTGCCAGGCTTCATGTCTCAGTGGATAAAGTCTCTCCTGTCTTTAGAAGTCACTTCAGGATCCTATACCAAGAAAAAGATGCTCTTTAACTCCAGTGTATCCACACGCAGGCGCTTTTCTGGCGTCCTGCTCCGTAACTACAGAGATGTAGTAGGGTCTTGTGACTCTGCAGCTGCAGTTCTGAAATACTTCCTGTCACTGCGGTGCTGAGTTTGCTCCCTGTCCCTGAGCACTTTCTTCCTGTCACTGCTGAGGTTTGAGTCTTGCCACGTGATGGAACCTGAGTTGTCAGTTGGAGGAAGGAGGGAGAACCAATTTTGAAGGCCCCCATTCCAGGATTTTCTGTGCTTCATATTGATTCCAGGTTTTAAAGATGAGTCAGGACTTCCCTGGCGGTCCAGTGGTTGGGACTCCGAGCTTCCACTGCAGTGGGCACGGGTTCAGTCCCTAGTTGAGGAACTATCAATAGGATCCTGCATGCCTCGAGACACGGCCAAACAAACGAAACAGATGATGGGTCACATGATTTCTTTTCCCCTGTATTTGTAAGGTGGAGCAGGACGTGTTGGGTCGCACAGAGCAGAAACTGGATGTTAGAAAATGCACCTGGGAGGCTGGAAGTTTCTTTAATCTTAATCGGGCCCTAGTGGAGTTTCGTACGTTGTCTTGGCTGTTTCTGGGCCCAGGTTGTCAGTTTCCTTAAACTGAATTACGATCCTCTCCTCGGGCTTTGTTTGCTGTGTTGTTGGTTTGTGGCAGAGAGACAAGATGTGACATTTTTGCTGGGAGCCTTGGAGTGATTATTTCCTCTGTGGTAATAGTAAGGGGAAGTTGTGGACTTTAAGAGAGTAAAATTAAATTTTAAGAAACGTTTTAAAATGCCGGTATGTTAGTGCTCCTGGGGAGTACCTGCTTTTAATTTATATCAGATTGTCTTCAACTGAGGCCCTTCCTTCGATTACCTTCCATTTGGACACACAATTCTGTGTACCTTTTCCTTCTGAAAAAAGAATGGAGATCAGCCTGAACCTCTGACTGCTTTCCAGAACCACTGTATCTGCCGAGGTCACTTGCTGGAGTCCTCGTGACAACTGCATCCAGTGCTGGTCGGGGGGTGGAGTACAGTTTATGATCCTGCACAAGTGCCTCCAGGCCTGTTGATCAATTGGACCCTGTCTCGAGGCAGCACTGACAGATTCTTCTTCCTTCCAAGAATCTCCAAGGTCTGCGGTCTGGTTGAAAGATGTCGGCCCTCACTGCCCTGTTTAAGTACGTTGATGAGAATCAGGATCGCTACATTAAGGTAAGGGAATGTTTATTCTAGTGAGCATTCAAGTTCAGTTTAATTCCATGGCACCCAGAGAAACTTTCAAGAAGCTAACATGAATTATGCTGTTCTAATCAAGTGTTAAAAATACTGTCTAGATGGAGAAAGACCAACGCTAGTGTGATCTCACATGTGGAATCTGAAAAAGTTGCGCTCAGAGAAGTGGAGAGTCGAACGGTGGTTGTCGGGGGGTGGGGAACTGGGGAGGTGTTGGCCAAAGGGTACAAACCTCAGTTACAAGATGGGTAAGTTCTGGGGATCCAGTGTACTGCATGGTGGTTATAGTCAGCAATACTGTATCGTGTAGTTGAGTAGATCTTAAGTGTTCTCACCACAAAAAAAAGTAACTAAAAAAAAAATAAAAAGTAACTGAAAAATGTGTATTGTCTAGAGGTCTTTTCCTCTGCTTTCTCATTACAGTATAGAAGTTGGCTTTTGACAGAAATTCTTAATACATGTTTCTAGAAATGGCAAAGCTAATTGAAGATTTTTGTTTATTCTTGTGATAGATATAAAGCACTATTTTACATTTAGCATGTTTTAAATGATTTGGTAATGTTATGCATTAATCTGTTTCTTGATGTTAACTTAAAGAATCATACGTTAAAATCGCCCTTGGTAGACATATTTCAGGTGAAATCTTTAGAGTTGTCATTCCAAAACTTATATTTTAGAGAACTTGGCCATCGTCAGGATGATAAATAAGCCAACTTGGACTCTGAAAATATTGGGTATTTTCTGTATCTTTCAGTTGTAATTTTGTCAGATGGAGATATAAACGTGTTTGTGGAACTTTGTACATGTTACACTCACGTCACTCCTAATGGTTAACGATTTTCCTGTCATGCTGTATAGCTCTTGGTGTAGGGTCAGTACAGACAGTCCCTTTACATCTTAAGCAAAAAGCGGATGCCATGGAGCTCTTCTTCTGTGTCTGGGCAGCATGTTCCAAATGGAGTGGCCGCAGGTAGCAAGTGACCTCTGTGGGCCTGACAGTGGCACACTTGTGAGTACTTTCCTTCCTCAAGGAGCACCTTTTCAGAATCCCATCTGCTTATTATCCACAAACAGAAACTTGCGGAATGGGTGGCCATCCAGAGCGTGTCTGCGTGGCCGGAGAAGAGAGGTGAGATCAGGAGGATGATGGAGGTCGCCGCTGCCGACATCAAGAAGCTGGGGGGCTCCGTGGAGCTGGTGGACATTGGAAACCAGAAGGTAGGCGGCCGGCAATCTCCGCGCTGCAGAGCCACAGCGAGCAGGTTTACTGAGGAGTTGATAGGACTAGGCTAGTTCTTACATGTCTTTGCTTCAGATAACCTGCTGGTCTTTCAAACAAACAAAGAAGGCCTGATTTGGATGCTAAACTGTGATTTCTTGAGCTGGATTAGAGAGAGATTTGTGATACTCATCACTGTTCTCCAGGGAGGAGAACTGTTGAGTGTTATCTAAGCAGAAGTTAACATAATGGCCATTCTGAGAGGTCAGTCAGCCTTCAGACCAGGAAGTTGCTCTTTGCCAATCAGATGCAAAACTAATGGAGACTCCCACTCATACCCACTGTGTCCCCAGTTGGTAGAAACAGCACTTTTCATGACTTGGTTCCTGGAAAAGGGCTACTTTATGTGGGACTTGGGGCTCAGTTGCATTTTAATGCAGGATTCTGACAGATTCTAATTTGAATGAACAGTCTCATTTTATGGTACATTATTCCACTATTTTCCTTTCAGATGATTTCAGTCCCGTGTTAATTACATGTTTCATGGCATGCATTTTCAAAGTTCGCAACGCTCTTTTGTGTTGCAGTGATAACTGGGTTTGGTTTATCTTGGTTCTCTTGCCTGATGATTTATGTGTCCGTTGAAACCATATCCTAGGATTTCAGATATGGACACTCAGCTCTTTTCATAAATGGAAGGACCCAGAGGCCCAGGTGGGCTCTGTCGCCCTGGGAACCAATAAAAGGCCCATGGCAAAGGAGGTTAAAATCTGGGCCTTCCGCTTCCCAGTCCAGTGTTGTTTGTGTGAGATTTCTTCTGACCACAGACTTAATAGTTAACTGAAGATTACGTAAGACACCTTAGAGCTTCATGGCACTTTGCCCACTCATGAGAGGCTAAACCAGGTTTCTTTGAGTTAGTTTCTGTTAGGAGCATACTTGACTTGCTTCCTCTTCCTTTTTTCCTAATACATTAAAAAAAATCTAGGTGGCAAATAATTTTTAAGAGTTGTTTTGTTAAAATGTATGGATCTATTCTGTTTAACACGGATGTAACAGTGCGGTTCTTCAGAAAGGACCTTCCATGAAAGACTAAATGACTGCCACACTATTTGAGTTCCATGATGCCTACTTTTATCAGGGAAGGAGCTGGCGGCTTTCATCACTGTTAGAGAAGCTCTGCTGCGTCCTCGTGGGGCGCAGCCATAGCGCATGTGGTCCCCTCTGCCCGTCAGTTCATCTGGCAGCGGTGTTGCCCTTTTCTGGAGGTGGTGGTGACTTGGGGCAGGTGTGGGGTGGCTGTCAGCACTTGTACGCGCAGAAGCTGGGGTACCTTCAGGCTCACGGAGGAGAGATGATGTTGGGAGCCCGGTCCCTGTTGGGCAAGGCTCAGGGGCCGGTGTGATGGTGGGAGGGCTGATTTGGGGCTCTTGGGAGCAGGAGCCGTCACGTCCGGCCTGCCTGCAGCCCAGCGCTGCCCCGGGCGGTGGCGGGCCCCGTCCCTGAGGGCCCAAGCGCCAGACAGAGGAGCTCAGCAAATGGGACAGTCATGGCTCGTGAGCAGAGCAGTGACGGAAGAGCCCCCGGCGCCGGTGCAGTGGGTCAGGGGTCGGGAGCTGGACTCGTGTGGTGGCTGTTAGAATGGGTGGAAAGGAGGGAGACACGAGGACCCCGTGTCACAGACTTGTGCCCAGACAGGGGCTGGGAGAGGACAGCACGTTCTCCCTGTAAACACATCACTGTGTCCCTCGCCCAGGCCTTGTCCTGTGACATCTGAGTAAGTGGGGAAGCCCAGAGGGAGATTTGCAATTTGCGGCATGAATATCTATGGGCCCAAGTGGCTTCTTAGAAAATGCTGAAGTGTTTCGGAGGAGCTGCCTGGAGCAGAGATTTATTTAGAGAAAGCCTGTTGTTTAAAAATCACTTTCCTATGAGGCGAGCTAAGGGCCAGCTGGGACCGCAGCGCTCCGTGTCTTGTGTGACCAGGTCAGGGCATTTGGTTTCGAGCACGGTTCTTTGCCCTGGCAGCTACAGGCCGTCCTCGCGAGGACACAGCCCCAGGGCAGCTTGCGTGCGTGCGTGGCGAGGTGGAGTCCAGGATTGCGCATGGGCAGCTGCAGGGTCAGCAGCAGTTACTTAAGTTGGCATTTATGAGTCGAGTGTACTGGAAAGACAGATCCTGTATCCTGAGAGCACTCGGCGGCCTGGAACGTTCCCTGATGCGTGCGCGGACACGTAGAGGTGCTTACTGCCCCTGGGAGTTTGGAGAAGGACACTTATACCGGCCCATCACCAGCTTTGTACTGATTTGCTTGTCGGTTTTAGCTGCTGCTCATTTTACCTCTTAATTATAAGTCGTTACCATAGTTTCATTACCAGTTAGGTTTGTGTGTTCTGTTTAGTTACGTATGTTTTCAGAGCGTTTTCTAATAACTAGCCTGACACCCAGGTGTGTGATGGCTCCTCTGTGACTCATCCTCGCTCTTGCAGTTGAAACTCAGGACGTGCTCCTTTCACCCTCCCTGCCGTTGGGGCACTTCGTAAGGACCTCGGGTTGTCCTCTTGGACTGCAGGAAGGGTGGGGAGGATGGGGTGCCGGATATTTTGCAGGGCCTTTAGTGGGCCGTGGTTTACCAGGAAAGGTGCAGACGCCCAGCTGATGTGAATGTTGGAAGGGACTGGAGTTTGATGTGGGGCTTGGCGCTGACTTGCCTTCGTACACCTGCATTTCTACCCTAGATGAGGAGGGAATCCTGTGATTAATATCTGTACCCCGTTCCTAGGGGACTGGGAGGCTGCGGCCTTTGGGAGAAGGCTCAGAAGGAGTCCCAACTACTGCGGCTTGATGCAGTGTGGCCTCCTGCAAATTGCAGTTCCTCATACCCTGGTCTATGGCCCTTTCTGTGCGTGATTGTAATTTACATAAAAAACTTCAAAGTGTATCTTCTGCTTTAAGATTACAGTAGTTTTTATACATTATTTTAGAAAATAATGAACTAAGCTGCATCCCAAACTCAGCCTTTGTAATATGTTTTGTTACATAAAAGTTTTTTTTGAAAATCAACCTTAAAAATTGACCAAGCCACCTGCAGTTGGTAAACGTAATTCACTCTCTGTGCTCTGATGAGATGGGGCGCGTTTGGGGTGGTGTGGCCGTAGTCCAGTCTCTGTGCTCCGGATTATGAGAAAGTGTATTCTTGTTAATTAATGACTTGGTTGAACAGTATGGTCTTGAGCTCTGCAATAGAAGTGGTTGATGAGAACACATAAGATTGTCCAGGGCACGTTGATACATCTGCTGTCAACACCACCCTCTTCACACAAAGCCTGTCCTCCACGGCCTCCTCTCCTCCCCCAGCTCCCTGATGGCTCGGAGATACCACTTCCGCCCATCTTACTCGGCACACTGGGCTCCGACCCGCAGAAGAAAACGGTGTGCATTTATGGACATCTGGACGTGCAGCCGGCAGCCCTGGAGGACGGCTGGGACAGCGAGCCCTTCACCTTGGTGGAGCGAGACGGTAGGGACGCTTCCCCGAGGAAGAGGACTTGTGGCATTTGCTTAGGAGGTACACCCGTGGCCTCTGGGTTGTCTTTCCAGAGCTGGCTGTTTGTACACGATCTAGAAATTGGGTTCTGGAAGCCTCATGCGTGTGCATCCATCCTTGAAACCTCCAGAAGCCTTCCTTTCTTTGTGGAACCAGGTCTCTGGGGCCTTGGGCCTGCTGGGCTTCCCTCTCCTGCTGCTGACACTTTCCCAGGAAGCCCGATCTGAATTGAGGCGGTGCAGCCTCCCAAAACCTGGGATCCAAACCTGATCCGATTCGTAGCTGCTTCCGTGGCACATTTTAGCAGCTCCGTCAGGGTTTAGGGAAGCGTCGGCCTTTCCCCAATGCCTGCTGCCCTGGTGAGGATGGCAGTGATGGCTCAGCGACGCCATCGAGGGCTCCTGGGCTGGGCCCCATGGGCACCTCGCGCACCTCTTCACGGCCCCCCGCACTGGCCCCTCTTCTCGCTGCCCCTCAACCTGCCCCGGGTAAAGGCTCCTCCTGCCTTCGTCACTGAACCTCACGTTTCCGCACTGGATGCAGCCTTTCGCCACATGGAGCAGCCCCTTCGTTTGTGCCTCGTCCCCTTGGGCTGAGTCCAGACCGTCTTTAAAAAGAAAAAAGCCTTTCTTGCGGGACATGCTGAGTTTCTGTTGGAGCTTCCCCAGCTCAGGGACAGTCACGTCATTGCTGTGCACAGCGGTCCTCAGGGTGCGCTTGCTAACGTGTCCTCAGTCCAGGGCCTGGGCCCCCGCCCTTCCTCTCGTCCCCTCTCCTCTTTCCCAGCGGCGCCCCTCCTCCCCTCCCCTCTGCACCAGGACCCCCCCCCCCACGGAGGTCATCCTCGTCCCGCCCCTTCTCTTCCCCTTGCAAGGCCCTCCCCTGGCCTGTGGAGGCGGGTCCTGCACCACCTCCCGCCCTGCCCCACAGCGGTGCCTCTTGGGGGACCCAGTGGGCCCCATCTTCTCTCCCCTCATTGCGCCTCCTCCTGTGCCAGCCCTGGTCTCCTACTGCTCAGCCCCTCCCTGACAGCCCACCCCTAGACAGACATACAGACACGCAGGATGGAAGAACCTGGAACGCCCCGTAGCCCGGAGAAGCTGCCCCCACACGGCTGCTGGCGTGCCGGGCCGGGGGTGGGCGCTCTCGGCCTCTGTCCGCCTCGGCCCGCACAGCCCCGCTCCCTGGGGTCGCTTGGTCAGTGTTTGCCACAGGGATGAGGATGCGTCTTAGAAGAGCTCTTTAGCTTTTGTGAAAAGCAGATTTAGTTTAAAAAAGAAATCCCCAAGGCAGTGATGGCTTTAAGCCCCACACGCCCGCTTTGGGGCAGGTCAGGTTGACCTGCCGAACGCTGAAAACAGGCTAAGGGTGAGGAGAACAGAGGACCGACCGACCGGGACAGACTGAGGCCGGGAGGGGCCCCCTGAGCACGCGGCGCCCGGGGTTCTGGCCTCCCTCGGGCCTTACGCTGTGTCTGGTCTGGGAGGGGGGTCTGGGCTTGTTTCCCTCGTGTCCTTCAAGGTGGCCAACGCCTAGCCCAGACACCTGCCTTTGTACGGGGGTCCCAGAGGTGGCTGTGCAGAGGGGAGGTGACTGGTTACACTGGGGAGGGGCAACATCCTGTCCTTGAGTGATAACCTAGAGAGGTACGTGACGAACGTCAGTTCTGTTCTTCATCAAACTGGGCTGTGGTGTGGGTGAGACTGTGGTTCTCCTTGGTCGGTGCACCTGCATCCAGCCAGGTTTCCCTCACCCGCTGCTGCCGGCTGGCTGTGGACTGGACTTTAACACCCTAGCCAAGCGGCAGTGGTCCCGCGGAGCTGGGTTTGCAGCCCGCGCCCTGAGGCGGCGGGGACCTTGGCTGCACTCCCGCGCTGCTCTTAGATCGGGCGAGTTCTCTGGAAGGTCCTAACAGTCGTGTTGGGTGGAGACTCGGGGCTTCTGATAGAATGGAAACGGGGCTTCTGACACGAGGAAGAGGCTTAGGACGGCTGCGTGGGGTCGCGCTGGAATGTCGTCAGATGTTCACTGAGAGGTGCTCCTTTCTGTGCGCTGCGACCATCACCTGATGAACTTGCTGGTTGCTGTTCCAGGCAAACTGTACGGGAGAGGAGCCACCGATGATAAGGGGCCAGTGGCCGGCTGGATGAACGCCCTGGAAGCCTTCCAGAAAACGTGTCAGGTACGCTGCCCACATCTAGCGCCCAATTCACCTGCTCCACCTGGGGATGCAGAGTGGGACTTTCTGTTCCCAGAACAGCCCGTAAAGATCAAAGAGCACGGGCCAGGAGACAGCAGGCTTCCCCCACCAAGCTGTATCAGCACAGCTGGGTCATCTTCCAGTTGATAGGTTGTTTTCTAGTTTGAGGAAACATTGAAGGTGCATTGGTTTTACAGTTGTCCCAAGGTCACCCTGTTGGTGACTCAGCAGGGACCCAGGCAGGTGAGAGTTCTGGGCTCTGACCGCGCCTGGGAAGTGGGTGCTTGCCAGGGCGTGACCCAGGCCCTGTGGAGCCGACAAACCCTTACTTTCTCTGTGTGGTTTTCATCCTCCTAAAAGTAAATTTGATTTTTAAAAATATATTTCCTTAGGTGAAACATCTGCTCCTTGTTGAAAGTTTGTAAAATACAGAAAAGTAGAGAGAAAAAAGAGGTGCCTAGAATCCAGGCCTCAGAGACTTAACATTTTGTTACTGACCAATCTTCTCAAGAATTCTTTTTAATCTAATTGTGACCATAACGTATAGGCAGTTTCTGCATCTTGCTTTTATCTTGTGTTGCGATAAGAATGATGAGACAAGCATTTTTGTCAGGACGTGCGGTAGTAGATCTGAAAAGGGTTCGAGGGAGCTGGGCTCGGGCTGGGAAGGCCCCTCTCCTCCAGGGCCCCTGGGATCAGCGCGTGGCCAAGCAGAGGGGTGGCCGTGTGCAGGGCAGAGCTGCCCAGCGCACCTCGCCTCACCCCTGTTCCACTGGAGTGGCAGGGGGGCGGTGCGTGTGGTGAGCAGCACTGTCTGGGGGCAGCTCTGAGCTAGGACCCCGCAGACCTGAGTCGATACAGGCCCAGCCTTCCGTGGCCTTTGGCATCGCCTCGCTCAAGTGTGGCTTCACGTTCTCTCCTGTGGAAGGGCCACGTGCCTCACAGCACAGCCTTGGGGAGACCTGGAAGGCCACCGAGCAGGAGCCAGGTGGCATCTTAGGGTCACTGTCAGCTCTGGAGGAAAAGGGCCTGCAGTGCGTGGAGCGCCTTCTGAACTGGGGGAAGCGCTCTCTCGCTCTTGCGTGCGCTGCTGGTGGCCACGCAGATGAGGCTCTGGCTGTCTGTGTCGTGGCCTTTGTTTTAGAGGGAGCGGCTCAGCTTTGCTGGAGACGCAGATTCGCGCTGGGTGAGCGCAGAGACCCCAACGAGTGGCACATGTGGTCGGGCTGGGAGCTCCTTGGAAGGAGTCCTTCTAAGGGTGACCGGCCGAAGCCACGCTTGTCCCCTGGTGGCCCAGTGCCTGGGTACTGAGGGTCTGTGTGGGCCACACACAGCCTGCCCAGTGGTGGGTCTGGAGGAAGTCGGTTATTTGAAATTCGTGACTTCACAACATTGGGTGGCTTCCTGGCTGTTGCTTCTAAGTCCGTGCGTGCTGAGTACCTTCCTTCACCGGTCTCCTGCCCAGGAAGTCCCCGTCAACGTCCGCTTCTGTCTGGAGGGCATGGAGGAGTCTGGCTCCGAAGGCCTGGACGCGCTGATCTTTGCCCAGAAGGACGCGTTCTTTAAGGATGTGGACTACGTCTGCATCTCCGACAACTACTGGCTGGGGAAGAACAAGCCCTGCATCACCTACGGGCTCCGGGGCATCTGCTACTTCTTCATCGAGGTCTGTGCCGAGTCGTGCAGGGAGCAGCTGGGAGGGCTCTGGGGGCCCACGCTTTCTCCCGTGGTTGGCGTTTCCAGAGTTCTGGCATTTAGGAAGCACCTTACTTTGCTTGTTGAGGGAGCAGATTTTGATTTCGAAAATGGTCGTGTGAATGTTCTTTGCTCACTTTACTGTCGCGTGGTAAGAACGGGCTCCCGTGAGCAGCCAAGCAGGGTGGCCGTGTGTCCGCAGGTGGAATGCAGCAACAGGGACCTGCACTCCGGCGTGTACGGCGGCTCGGTGCACGAGGCCATGACTGACCTCATCATGCTGATGGGTGAGCGTGGGCTCCGTCACCGCGTGGCAGTTGGGCAGGAGGTTGGTGCGGGCACTGCTTCCAGGCTGCTTCATGCCTTCTGTCCCTCCCTCCCCACCCCCCGACTGACTGTTCCCTTTAAAAGACCCCCATGCTTCATTTCTGCCTCCCCTCTCCCCCACGTCGTCTCCGTGGCCCGACTTGGGCACCCTGCCTGCCCTGTCACCTGGCATCACGGCCGTCCTTCCTCTGGACGCCATTGTGTCTTACGTCCCTGGAGGGCGTCTGCTCGGTCTAGTTGACACTGTGACTGGCCGCAGCGGTCTCCTGTGCACTCAGCCCTTTTGAGAGCGAGGCCACGGCTGCCTTGCCCGGTGTCCCCCCGGTGCACGGCCTCGGCCCGCCGTGTGCTCAGTCCTGTTTCCTTCCCTGGCGGGCGGCGGCTGCCCTGCATGGAGTCGACTTTTCTGGGACTGGAGTCTACCCTGCCCTACTCGGTTTTCTGTCCTCAGCGTGGGAGCAGGTAGTTTCTCGTGGGACGTGCCTTAAACAGGACATGATGGACAGAGGAGTGGTTTTCAGGGCGGGCCTGTGGGAGCTCGTTTGCTCCGTGTGTATCCTGCTCCGCGACCATGGACGGCTCACCTACCTTCCGTGTCTCCATCCCTTTATCTTACACGGAAGGTGACCCCGCTCTCCTCCCTGGGTTGTTACGGTAACAAAACGGCTTAAGAAGTGCGTGCACGCCGAGTGCCCATCCTCTCCGCTCCTCCAGGCTCCTTGATGGACCGGAAGGGGAGGATCCTCGTCCCCGGCATCAGTGAGGCAGTGGCCTCCGTGACGGACGAGGAGCTGGAGCTCTACGACAAGATCGACTTCGACCTGGAGGAGTACGCCCGGGATGTGGGGACAGAGACCCTGCTGCATGACTGCAAGGTGCTGCCCGGGCGCCGCGAGGCCTGCCCCCGCCGGGCTGGCAGCGTCCCCGGTCCTGGGGCCCCGGGGAGGAGGCTGAGGGCTGGGCGGACTCGGGCGTACCCCGGGCACGGGAGCAGCCGGATGGTGCAGGCGCCGGAAGGCACCACGCGCCAGGCTGGGAGCTGGGAGCTCTTTAACGTGTCAGATGTCGACTGTGGAGAGCTCGGAGCTGGGGCACGTCTGCAGAGAGGCGGGGGCTTTTCCTCATTTGCACGCGCGGGGAAGTCGCTTTACCACCCGGCCCAGAGATGATTTAAGCCGTTCCTGATGGAGCTGGGTGCTGAGGTGGAAACCATTTGCACAAAACGTTTACTTAACTGTCAGGAGAAAATCATGTTGTGATTTTTCTCTTAATTAGCTTAGTTCCTGGTTTCTAAGGTGTGAATGTAAGTTCACGTGGTTAACTAAGCTTTCATTGAGCCGCAGCGGCAGGCCCTGGGCAGGCAGGAGGGGCACAACCGGGCTTGGCCCTTGAGTGTCACCTCTCCAGGTGACAGACGGGCAGAGAAGCTTAGGGGGTGTGCGGAGGCCACGGTGGTCTGGCCTGGCGCCTGGGGGCAGGGGGGAGGCCTCCTTAGACAGGAGTGCCACGGGGCCTGCAGGAGACAGGCGGGGCCGAGCGGCAGAGCGGGCTCAGCTGTCCCGCTCGTGGGCGGCCAGTGAGGCCCGGGGTTCGGAGTGAAGGTGCCTGACGGAAAGGCCTCTGGTCTGCCGAGGAGCTCGTGCGCTGCCCTGGACGACGGCGGTGTGACTGGTGTTGAGTAGAGGGACGTGCTGATGAGACCTCTCTGGGGACAGACTGTGGGCAGGGGGTGTGGCAGCATAGGGGCTGAGGCACTGGGGCTGGGGGGCCGTGAGGCTGCAGGGGCGCTGGGGGGACGGGGAGGCAGGACTTGGGACCCCTCAGGCTCAGGACACATCGGAGAGGACCGAGCAGAGTAAGGATTTCACAGGCAGAGCCGAGACGGGTCCCTCGCGGACGGTAGTTGGTTAGGTCCTGACGCCGTGACCAAGAGAGACTAGTCCCGGGGTAGGGACGAGTCTGGGGAAGGTTGGGCTATGGACACATTTGTATTTCCTCCTGCCCCGCTGCCTTCCGGTAACGTTTGCCTTTGCGTGAGGTGCCTGCTTAAGGGCCGTGTCTGCTCCTTCCAGCTGTCACTGGGCTCTTTGGTTCACAGACATGTCCAGAGTTACGTGCTGAGTCGCAGAGGAAGCCCAGGGGTTCGGGCGGCGGCGTGTCCTCTCCTGATAACGTCGCGTGCCACCGCTGGGACGAGAGGGGCCGTGTCAAGTAGACGCTCGCGAGACGGGGGGCTGCCTTGTGCCAGTCCCCACGGCAGAAACTGCCGGGCTTGTCCGTGGGCACTGGCCTAGGACATGGTACACGGCCTGGCTTGCCCTCCTCGGGGAGCTCGCCCCACCCTCGGTGTCCTGTAAGCCCAGGACCTAGGATGGCCGGGGTCATGCCTCCCTCCCCCTCCTGGTGCCCCTGGCTCTGCAACAGCCCTCATATGCGTGGGGCCGGCCAGAACACCGTGGCTCCTGTGTGGTCAGTTCTGTTGACCCGGGCGGTGCGGACTCACTGGGAGGCGCGGAGAGGACACGCTTGCAGCCATCCTGGATGCGCAGGGCCCCCGCTTGGGGGGCTGTTGTAGCGGCTGCTGGGTCGCTCTTGCCTTCCTGACGGTGTGTGGACCACAGGCCGGCCGGGCTCCTCCATGAGCAGGCGGTGCCGTCTCCAACCCACTTTGTCGTTTTTCTACAGAAAGACATCCTGATGCACAGATGGCGGTACCCGTCCCTCTCCTTCCACGGGATCGAAGGTGCCTTCTCTGGGTCGGGGGCCAAGACCGTGATTCCTCGCAAGGTGGTCGGCAAGTTCTCCATCAGGCTCGTGCCAGACATGACTCCTGAAGTGGTCACCGAGCAGGCACGTGGGGCGCGGGGGCGCAGGGAGGGCGTGCCGTGCGTGCAGCGCCTGCCGCCGGGGCTCTGGGCAGCAGGAGAGTGCGCCTCCGCCCGCGCAGCCCTGTCCTTGGCTCTCGCCAGCTCAGCGATTGCTGGGATAAGCAGTTCAGAGCTAATCAGAGGTAAAGGTTGTATGAAAAGGCATACTGTGCGATTGGCCTCTGTCACTGCTGAGGCGTGCTAAAATGTCACCTCTGACCTCATCCAGAGGCTCAAGGCAGTTGCTGACTTTGGGCTGCATGTGTTCTGGTGGGAGTCCACGGGCCTTTGGTCCCTGGTGAGCGGCAGAGGGGGAAGAGTCCAGAGGGGGAGAATCCAGAGTGGGGCAGCGTCTGGTATCTGAAAGTCAGCCAGGCTTGCGGGGGAGCAGTCCCTCGTCCTCACCTGGGAAGGTTTCATGGAGAGACGGAGTCAGGACCTTCCCTGTTGGGAGGGGAAACTGAGGGCCACTCTCCAAGCCTAGGACTGAGATTTTCTCATCATGAGGTGACCCTGGGCCAGCACCTGGCTCTGTTTTTGCTTTAGATGTAATCATTTTTGTAAAGCAAGTTAAGGGGCGTTTTCTTTAAACTTGATTTAAGTGTTATCATTATATGGGATTTAAATATTAACATCATATGGGGATATCTACGTAAAGGGTGAATTGCTTGAAATTAAAACATTACCTTTTACCTTAAATAACTGAAGTTTGTTTCATGATAAAATCCCTTTTTCTGCTATCGTAGTTATGCAGATCAGTGTTTAGCAGCAGCAAATGAGACTCATTGTAGACCCATAGACTCACTGTAGACCCCTTATAGACCCATTGTAGACGACTGTGGGCTCACCCCCAGAGACTGCTGTGGAGTAGATCCCCAGCACTAGATCAGAGGCCAGGCTTGTAAGACGCTGTGTCTCCTGCCTGTGCTTCAGGTTACGAGCTACTTGACCAAGAAGTTTGCTGAACTGGACAGTCCCAACAAGTTCAAGGTGTACCTGGGCCACGGTGGGAAGCCCTGGGTATCCGACTTCAACCACCCTCATTACTTGGCTGGGAGAAGAGCCCTGAAGACAGGTCAGACGTCCTCTTTGGGGGCTGATAGGCGCTGGCGGATTGTGGGCGTGTGGCTGTGTTGGCTCTGTCTCTGTGCGGGCTGGGCTGTGCCACCTCCAACCTTGAGAGCGGGGCTGCTGGTCTGGACTTGGGGTTGCGGGCCAGTAGATCTGTGGTGGATCCCTGGCCTCGCAGCCCTAAAGCTCAGTGTCTTTTATTCCATTCTCCCTCAGTTTTTGGTGTTGAGCCGGACTTGACCAGGGAAGGCGGCAGTATTCCTGTGACTTTGACATTTCAGGAGGCCACGGGGAAGAATGTCATGCTGTTGCCCGTGGGGTCAGCAGATGATGGAGCCCACTCCCAGAATGAGAAGCTCAACAGGTGAGGGCAGAAAAGAGGGGCCGTCTTGGGGTGACTGGGGTGGGCCAGTCAGGGACTGAGGCAAAGAAAGGCCCTGCTTGCAGGGCAGGGGGAGAGCACAGAGCCCTGGGTGTTAGGACACAAGGTGGAGACTTTGCATCCAGACAGACAGGGAGCAGCTGTGGTCCAGTAAGGCCCTTCACACTAAGTACCAGGTGAGAGCCGCACGTTCCGTTAGACCAGGACCAGGGATGGTCCCTGGTGGGGCAGTCGGACTGGACTTGAGAACCAAGGCAAGCAGCACTCAGGGCCAGCACGCCGGGACGGTGGGACGTCCACTTCCGGGAGGAATGCAGCATGTGTGCCCGGCCCTCGGGACACCAGCCAGCGTGGTGACTGTTCCTCCCTGTCAGGCACAACTACATTGAAGGCACCAAGATGCTGGCTGCGTACCTGTACGAAGTGTCCCAGCTGAAGAACTGAGCACCGCCCTCCTCCCATCACCTCGCACTCTTCCCGTCGCTCAGGAACGTGGAAGCCCGTCTCTCTCCTTTCCCTCTCGTCAGATTCTCCAGGCATCCGGCAGTGGACACAAGACCACATCTCAGGATGGAGTTAACCTATCCCGGCAGCGATCAATGTTCAGTCCTGGGGGCTTGTAAACGACCCTGGGTGACAGCTGAATTCTCAGTGGTGTCTCCAGAAAATAGCCGAGGCCTAAAAGCACAGGTTCTTCTGTAGAAAGTTCTGGTCGATGTCTCCTGGGCTGAAGAGAGGCCTTGGTGCTTCCTGGTCCCACCTCTGCCCCCAGAGCCAGGGTCGCACACACCTGGAGCATTGAGTCGCGGGCACCTGGTGCCTCGAGGGCCATCCTTTCTGTCCGCTGCTGTCTTGGGCACATTCTGTCCTTTTCTCGAGACCTTAACTGTTACTGGTGTTCCACATCTTCTCTTTACTACGATCCCTCAAAACCTAAACCTGCTGGGAGGGTTATCTGATCTCAATCTGAGTTGCTAAATAAAAATAAAAACTGAGCCTCTGGAGGAGCTGCTGCCTGTGTGCCTTTCTCTGCGCAGCCCCGTGCCTGTGCGCGGTGAGGTATGCGGTGCGGGCTGGCGGGGTTGAGGTTCGGGCTCAGAACGCCAGTGCCCGTCTCGCTCGTCCTCTCCTGTCCCCAGTCCTGGTGCTGCCGAGCCACAGAAGAGCCTATCAGACTGGTTTAAACAGCAGAGTCCCCCGGCCCAGCTGATGGAGGAGGCCACACTAAACTCCCCCGAAGGAACCGGGCCCTTGTTTATCGTGAAGTCTGTGTTTTGTCTACTTTGCTGACCCTCCTGACTCATAGGCCGGGACTGGCATGGGGGACTGGGGTGCTGTTTGTTGGGCCCTGTCACACCTGACACTTAACGGGATGGAGTGGAAGCCATGCTTTCCGCCCCTGGATCTCTCCTTCACTGCCTGGGTCCTCCTCAGCCCTGGAGTCACCTCCACAGTGTCCTCAGCAGCGTTGTGAGCTGCAGCCTCCTTATCTCCATCCTTACCACTCATGCTGCTAGGCCTTGGGGAGGCTTGTCCAGGAAAACGGTCTGGTACCAGTCACCCTGCGCCCTCCGGGGACTGAGTCCTTGGAGCTACCTGCTCAGGGTCAGTGCACTTTAACTCTAGTTTCAAGTTAGGGGCAGAAGCTTTACTCGGTGCTCGTGAAATGCATTCATCCCACTGTTCCGTGGGAGGAGAGGCATTCCCCAGCTGTGACCCTGAATGGTGTTACTCCACGGCAGGAAGCTGACCGCTAACAAGAATACCCTGCCTGGTCTTATTTAGAAAAAGAGAACTTACTGGGCTGCGTTCTTGACCCAGAAGAGAAGGAGCTGAGAGGAGTCCCGACCTGAAGGAAAGCTGAGCGTCTCCGCGTGCCCAAGGGAAAGTCATAGTTCCTTTGCTCTTGCTTTTTGGCCATGGCATCAGGAAAGCGTGGTAGACCTGTCAGGATCCTTAAACCACGTGTATTAGTGAGGCCGCTATGACCGCGACGACACAGTCTTCAAGGTGATGACAGTTTTCTCGGGCAGGCGGGGCTCCCCGGCTTCAACGTCAAGGTCGTGGCCTCTGCTCCAGCCTGCAGCCCCAGCCTGTAGGAAGGAGGGATGGGGGAAGACAGGCTTCCTCGCTTCTGGGCACCATGCAGAGTTCGCATCTTTCTCAGGTAGTCACACAGCAACTCCTAACTGCACAAGAGGCAGGAAACGTGTGGATGACGTTTCTATCGCTGCAGGAGAGGAAAGACATACTGGGGAGCCAACAGTGTGGACGGGGACCCAGACGTTGCATGGATTTGGTCCCATGGCCCCAGCCGTTCGTGTGGGAGAGACCAGGGACTAACCCCGCCCAGGGATAACTCTGGCTCCCAGGCCTGGGGTGATTTGAAAGTCCTCCCCAGCACAGTCTAAGTGTTTTGGAGACTCACAGCCTGTTAGTGGTTGAATTGCATCCCTTCAAAATCCGTATTAAAATCCTAACCCCCAGTACCTCAGAGTGGGACCGGATTTGGAGATGGGGTCTTTGCAGAGGTCATGTGGGTGGGCCGTAGTCCAGTATGACTGGTGTCCTCATGAAGGGGGAACGTGTGGACAGGAATGTACCCAGGGAGAGGACCACGTGGAGGCGAAGGCAGAGGCTGGGCCATGCGTTTGCAAGACAGGGAACGTGGACGATTACCTGCAGCCCTTGGAGAGAGGCCAGGCAGAGATTCTTCCCCCACCCTTAGGGAGGAACCAACCCTGCCAACATCTTGATCTTGGACTTCCCGGCCCAGAGCTAGGGGAGAATCGATTTCTGTTGTTTAAGCCGCCCGTTCTGCCACCCTTCACTATGGCAGCCGGAGCAGACTGACACCCAGCCTGTCATGCTGACACGTTCTAGGGTCACAGTGCCAGCGCAGGGCCGAGGTGTCACCTGCCAAAGGTAACAGCGTGTGTTCGCATGGCCTCCCTTAGGTCTGCCGGCCTTGGGCACGTGCGTCTGCTCCCTGCTAAAGGTGACACCCTCCACACGTGCCAGGCAAAGCCCCTGGGTTGTCACGCACGGCCTGGGCTGGCCTCGCTGCCCTTCAGTAACATCAGGTGACTTCCGGGCCACGGCCTCATCCCGTGTCTGTGCACGCGACACGCATTGTCTCTCCCTCTGCTGGCGAGTTGAGCGCATGTCTCTGAAGCAGCTTTGTTTTCCGAATGTGAATAGGTCCACTATTCCAGCCTTGTCTTCCTCTGGGGGAACGGGGAGGACGCAGACAGGCACCTCGTGGGGGGATGTTTAATGTGACCAGCTGAGGGCCTTGGTGAGACCTCCTCTTCCACTTTCCTTCGAGGTCCGGGGGAATCGCCGAGACCACAGAACTGCCGCCCAATGGATCCCAAAGTAGGAAGGATGGTGAGTAGACCCTCCACCGCTCGGGGTCCAGGGGAGCAGCGTGCTAGCCTTCCGCTTGCCTAACGGTGCGTGTGCCATGCCTGTGAGGCAGGTTGCGGAGCGGATCCCCACCTGCACTTAGACATGTTCTCGGTGCTGCCTGTCTCAGCCTGAGCGACGCGGCATTTGGGAGTAGTTTACCGGCACGCTTTGGGTGGCTGTATGTTCCAACAAATAGTTAAATGGCATTACTTTCAAGCATCTTACACAGTACCTGGAAGCCAGTTCCCCTCAGTGAATGCTGGGGTCCGGGGTGCTGACACAAGGCCCAGGCAGGTGGGGTGACCTAGACGTTCAACAGCACACTTCTCCATACTCATCTTTTCTTCCCACGAAAAGCAATATTCTTATCAAAACCACAGAGCACAACTTCCAGCTGCTGAATGCAAAAGTCCAAGTACCGCTTAGAGGGTGATGTGGAGAACTCTACACACCCAGATACAGTTCGCTGCCCTTCCTCACTGAACTCTGAACTCTGCTCTGCCTCCTGCTGCCCCCCCAAAACATTAGTGTGAATAGTTTTGAGGTGGAAGTCTAGGAATCTGCATTTTTAAAGCATGTAATTCAATAATTTTTAGTATATTCACAGATATATGTGACCATCACCACAGTTTATTTTAGGATGTTTTCATCACCTCAAAAAGAAGTCCAATATTCCTTAGCAATTACTTTCCTGTTCTCCTATTCCTGCCCCATCCCTAAGCAACCAGTGATCTACCTGTATCTCATTTAGGGCTCTCTATGGTGCAAGCAATGAGCTATTTAATACGAAGCATTTCTAAGGAAACAAAAATAAAGGTTAACGATTAAAACAAACTACAAATTCTGTTTGTGAGTCCAGAGGGCAGTCAGTTAAGAAAAGCTCTGGCTGTTGGGCTCAAAGCATCTTTAGATGGTGGAGTGAGGGCAGTTCTGACAAGTGTCCTGGTTTGTAGTTTGAATGACTCTGGGATGGTGTTGGGCGTTCTGGTGAGCTTTCCGAGGGGCCCATCCAGCAGCAGTCAAGCAAGTTGTCCATATGTGACTCATCGTGGTGATTTCTCTGTAGTTTGTATCAGCTCCAGTTTGTAGGGCTTCAGGAAAAGAGCAACTTTAGTTCTTAGTGACTCCAAGTTAGCAGGGTAGGAGAAAATTGGAAACGTTAAAGAGTTGTAGCCAGATATTGGAGGAAACTAGCAGAGTTCAGGGTCCAGCTTACGAGTAGATAACAAAACCTCAACGAGCGAATAGGGCTTAGATCTGATAATGGATGTACTGTAGTTTTTTTATTGTAACATAATGTTCTCTCAACAGTCACCTCCATTCCTATCAAATATAATCACAGCAAGACTAATTGGTAAAGAGTCTAGTGTCATTACACTTGGCTTGATTATTTGCAGAAGTGCTGCAAGAGTAGTGTTTGATCATATCAGCTCTGAAGTCCGCTTTACTGGAACTTTCAAAAGGAATCTCCGATTAGACTTGTAAAAGCTTCTCGAGGGCAGGAAGCCAGGCCAAGTGTCACCATCAGGCTTCACCTGCAGTAACCAAGATTTGGGTGAATTCCCTTCTTCTTGAGGCCTCCAGTTTACCTAAAGATTCCTGGGTCTGCCAGAAAGTGACCTTTCTTACTCACCTGTAAGAGTAGGAACTCTGTAACAGAGGCACCAGGCTGTCTTTTCAGGAGGCTTTATTGGCTCAGTAAAGTCAACTTTAGTTCCTTAAAACTTCTGTTCACATCTGATTCTATGCCTGTCATTCTCAAATATGGCATCCCAGCCAAGACCCTGGTAATAAACCAATGTTTTCAATTTAGTCCTGTTATACAGAGAAAAGATTCTTATTTAACTTACGCATTTGCACATATATATGTATGTATGTATGTGTGTGTGTATATATATATATATATATATATATATATATGAACTACAGTGTCATGAAAATCAGAGTACTTAGAGTTTATAAGTACTGGAGGTATGAGGGAGAAACACATAAATGTTTCAATTCTGTTTACAAAGATACAATTTATCAGATTACTATAAGTTACAGATAGCTTAAGAGAAAAAAAGTTTTCCTTAAACCTGGAAACAAAACATTAAAGAACTAGCAATATTTCAAACAAAAAGTCATAAAAATTGCAGTAATTCTCATCAGTTCATTCAGTCCCATATAATGATTTTTGTTTTGCTAAATCTTGGGTTAGAAGTTTTATGAATCCATCAGCTTTTCCGTTAGTTCTGGAAATCCTTGCTCAGTCCAGTGGCATGGTCTCAAAATTAATTCAAGTGATGTCATCATGGTGCTTCTTGCCTGTAACTGATTATAAATGTTTTCAGAGAATGATCAGAATAAAGCTATAACTCTTTGTGAATGACAAAAGATTTTAAATAGCCATGGTTAAAGATATGGTGAGAGTTCATTTAAAAAAATGACTCAGTGGACAAGGAAATTTGATTATTTCTAAGGCATACAACGTTTTAAGATAACAATTGGAATTACGATGATTATATGGACAGTAAGGACACTGACAAATTTCCAGGAATTTTTACGCAATTTTGAAATACTTATATTAGTAACATATATCCATACAAATATAACCTAAGTTAAACATCACTTTTATTTGACAATGCTTCTCATGTAACTTAACATATCAAATAAGCCTAATTAGTTTCATATCACTATTTTTATAAGGAGAGAGAACAAATCTTTGATATTTTATGGGGGCCCTCTGGAAAAATCCCAAAGTTGGTTCTAGGTCAAAAAGACTTCATTTAAAATTTGACTTTGAGAGGTTCTCAAATATGTCAACAGGTTTAAGACACTTGATTCAACGTGATCACAAGTCACCGTGAAACAATACTTAGTTATCTCTTTTTTTTAAAGTTATCTCTAACTAAAGTGACTTAAAAGATTTCAAAGGCATGTTCGGAAATTTGCATAGTTATAAAAAGACTTTAGTTCTTTTAATATTGAGAAGACTCAGTTTTCTTGAGTAATCAAAGAGCTGATTAAAACAACATGAAATACAGGAAATTATTTGATAAGTGCAGAATCTTTGTTTTCTAGGCAGATTATTCAACAGGTAAAGAAAAATCTTTTGCAATAATCCAAGAAAACCTTGTCCTTTTAACAGAGTAAGAAAGTTGAATTCCAGTTTTGCATAGGCACACTGTTGATACTAAAAATCCTTTTTTAAAAAACAAAAATCTTACCATAAATTCATTTAACTTTAGCCAGCTTGACCACACAACGTAAGACTTTTTTTCTCTCTCTTCTCCAACTTTTTATAACTATTTATTTTTTTGTCCTTTATTCTCCTTAAAAAAAATGAAACAACCATTAAATAACCTCTAAACTAGGACAAAATTTTTCCCTTAACAAAAACACATCTTCATACCTTATACTTTTTTTTTTTACCAAAATCATATCTTACATCCTTGCCTACTTTGTATATAGAGATTTTTTCTTTACCCTTTTTATTTCTAGTAGTTTCACTTACATATAAGACTAGAATTCTTAACCCTTAGTAATTAACATCTAGCGAAAACTAGGAGGTAGGCAATGGTGAACTGTTTGTCACATACAACATTCTGTAGTAGGTGAGCAAACACTAACAATGAGAAAGATAACCCACAGAATTAACTGGGAAGTGGATTTACTGCCACTGAAATGCAAACAGTAGAACATGCTTTAGAATGGATACAAAGTACATTTAAAATCTTCAAGAGATAAATGATAGACTAAGAAATTATAAAACAAGTGGGCACATATGAGTCAAGAACAGATGGAAACACAGCCAATCAGCAACCCTGAAAAAGGAAACTAGTCACTGCAGTAACTCAGTAGAGGACATTAATGCCAGCTGGCCTCAGCCAAAGAGAGAATGAATGAGCCGGACGGCAGGACTGAGGAATTCACCCAGGAAGTGGAGCACAGAGATAAAAGGAAAAAAAGACAGAAAAGAGAAGAGAGCTGGAGGACATATGAGAGATTGACAGACTCCAGCCGTAGTAGCAGTCCTAGGAAAGAGAATAAAGGAAGTGGTTGAGAAGTGAGCACCTAGGGTAGGGGGTCCCTGGAGGAAAAGAACCAGATGCAGCTTTTTGACAGAAGAGAAGCCATTTTAGCCGAAGCCATTTTGGGATCTAAGCCTGGCCACCACACTTGCCCTTGAACAGGTCTCTGTAATTAATGATCTTAAGGGAACAAAGGGAGGTGGGAACAAATGACTGTCATCAGCAAGAGAAGTAGAAAGAGTGAAGATAATAAATCAGTTGTAAAGACTCCCAGTTCTGTTCAGTGATAAAGATTAGCCTGAAGCCTCCACCCCGAGACCAACTGGAACCTCAGGGGTGATAATGTTGACCTTTTCTGACCCTCGTGACCTCAGTCAACTAAAACTTGGACTCTGGTGACCTTTGCCCCAATTCTATGCTGAAGCCCCTTCATGAATATGCGTATTCCCTTAGCTTAAAACGTTCCCAATTTGCTGTTTGGAGGGACACTGCTTTGGGAAATATCCCTGATGTTCTCCTTACTCACTGCAAGTGATAAATCCTTCCTTCTCCCACTTTTTGTCTTGGTTGTGTCTTTTGGCTCGACACCCACCAAGAGGTGAACCCAGTTTTCAGGTAACAGTGATATTAGAGAATTACTAAGCATTTTACAGAATAAAAAAAGACAGAAATGAGTGTTCAGTTTGAAAACAGACAGTGATGATTGAGCAAAATGTGTAAATATGTCAGTCAGACCCATCACAGTGAAGTTGAGGACGTCAAGGGACAAGAGCAAGGCTGCGATCACTCAGGGAGGAAGGGGGGCGGCAGTTGGCGAGGATGCTGTGAATTGTGAGGTGCAGGCTGTGGACTCCGTGGGATGCAGAGGGGTTCCCTGTGAGCCTGGAGCAGCTGGCATGGCTTTGCTGATGAAGAGCTGGGAGGCTGGAGAGGACCAAAAGGACTCCCGGCAGGCAGATCAGTGAACAGAGGTCCACATGGGGGTTTTGGGGGGACTGCCAGGAGGGAAAAGTCTGCCCAAAGTTGACCTTCACTTTTTCCGTTATTCAGGTTTACAGCTGGAATAGTTTTATTAGACAGATTCTGCATTTTCTACACGACGTTGAAGTAGAACTAGTTACATTAGTGAAAATCAACTACTCTTGGTGTCCTTCAGGACTATGCATGTAATTATTCAGTAAATACTGGCTGGACCTGGTCTTGTTCTGTGACAGGCACAGCTTAGGCTCTCGGGGACCAGGGACATAGGAAGACCAAGTCCCAGTTGTCATGCGGCTCATGTTCAAGTGAGTCAGATGATAATTATTAAGAAAGCAAATAAGAGAATATTAGTGACAAGAGACTAACAGAGTGTACTGGGTCAGATAGTGGCCGCAAATCCATGTCCTCGTGGAACCTCAGAATGTGACCTTGCTTGGAAGGAGGACCTTTGCAGATGTAATTAGTTAAAATCAGGTCCTACTGTCTGGGGTGGTCCCCAAAGCCACTGCCTAGTCCTTCTTAGAAGAGGCAGGGATACACCTAGGAGACGGGCACAGGTGGCAGGGATGCGGCTACGAGCCAAGGAACTGGAGCATTGCCAGCCACGCCCCCCCCCCCCCCCCCCCAGGGAAGAGCAGGAAGGACCCTCCCCTGGAGCCTTCAGAGGGGGTGTGGCCCTGCTGACACCTTGAGTTCTAACTCCAGAACTGTGAGCCTTTGAACTCCTGTTGCCCTAAGCCACCCAGCCCCGTGGCACTTGGTTCTGGCAGCTACAGGAGCGTAGTACACAGGGATTGAAAAGTTCCTGCCCCGTCCTTGAAATGGCCCTCGTTCTTGACTTTTCACATGTTGAACTTTTGTCCCCAACTGCACAGTAGCCGTGGCACTGATTCAGGAGGAGGCCAAGCCTGGAATTCTTCCTTCCCTTTATCGCTGGGACCTTGCTTCCCAGTGGTGAAGGTCATAAAGCCCCATGTTTTGAAATCAAAACAAGTTTGTGCTGTGAACTTCAGCTTTAGAAGATAAGATTTAAAGGAGTATCTAGGTAAAAAGCAGACGTGTTCTCTGGTGACAGCTCCGTTTGGACCAGTCCTGCCAGAACCCTGTCCTCCTCTCCCGCCCCGCTGAGGCGCCTCTGCTCCTCCCTGGTCACCCTCCTGCGGCTCTAAGTCTGAGTCTCCCTGCCTCTCGGGTCCCACTGACCTCAGCCCCGCCGTCCCGTTCCCCTACTCCCTCATTCTGCCGCTGGAACGCCCCGAGTTCACCTCTTGTGCCCTGAGATCATTCAGTCACTCCTACAGGTATTTTAGATTTATTCTGTTAGCACTCTTATGCAAAAATCCCTCAAAAGAGATTTAGAAGAAGGAAAAGGGGGCGGCGGCTGTGGTGTAGCCTAGCCTCAGCCAGGAGCTCTGAAGATCTCAGGTTCACCCCAGGTTTGGGCTCCAGGCCAGGCCCCGCACCACTGACGCTCGGGATGGACACCCTCCCCTCTCTGAGCGGGAGCCCTGGGTTCCAGGGGCGGGATCAGAGCCACAGGCTCGCCTCTGAGGAGTTCCCCGTCCAGCTCTAAGTGGTGACAGCGCTCTCACCGTTTCAGACCCTCTGCCCCGACTCGGTGGGCGTGGCTGCCTGTCTGCGGGAGAAACAGCAGAGGGGTCTCTGGCGAGTTCAGTCCCTCCTCTGCTCCACCTATTTGTCTCTGTGCTGCCCGTGTTTCCAGAAGACAGAGGCTCCAGAGGCAGTGAGCCCCGGCGGTCCCTCAGGCTGATGTCAGGAGAGGCCCAGGTCCCTGGCCAGACGGGAAGAGGTGGCCTCGCTCACTGGCAGGCCAGCTTCCTGGTCCCCGCGGCCTGTGCAGGCGGCCGGCTCCCCACTGGCAAAGACCACAGGCGGTGGAGAAACACGCCCGCCCCCGGCATCAGGAGCCGGGTCTTTGGACTGGCCGCCTGCCGCCCCGGATGGAGCATTCTAGAGCCCCGGGCCTCAAAGGGCCGGCCGCTGTGGGAACTGACCTCGGGCCCTTCCTGGCGGCATGTGGTGGTGCTTTGTGCCTGTTTCAGAGCCTGTGTCCCCTGCCCGCAGCGGGCCGTCGGCCATCGAGAGGGCCAGAGCCTGTTCTCAGCTCCACGTGCGCCCCAGGCTGGCGCCCGGGGCCTCCTCCGTGCCCGCTTCTGGTGACCTCTGCCCTCCGCGGCCCTGCCGAGCCTGTGCTGGCGTCCCAGCTGCCTGTGCGGCGTGCGGGTCACCTCTGGGTCTGGGAGTGAGGCTCGGCCACTGACCTCTCCTCTCTGGGGTCAGACTCGCCCGGCAGACCCCACGAGAGGATGGTGGACACGCTGCAGTTCTTGGGACGTTCTGGGGCGTTCCGCTCCTTGAAACTGCCTCCTTGGCCCTGGCGTGAGTCCAGGCTGCCCTCTGAGAGCCACGCCCTCACCAGCCTGCAGGACTGGTTAACCTCAGCAGGAGCCGCTGGGCTCAGTTCAGAACCGGCAAGGGAATGAACACAAGCCAGAAAGGCCTGTGTTTCGGTTTGGAATTTTTGTTTTTAATCCTCTCGTGCTGAGATAAACGAGGCTAACAAAGCATTTGCCTGTGTTATAAAATTCATCAGAGCAGACACCGGCAGAGCGACCTCTGTAAAGGTCACGCCGAACTCTAAAGGACTTGGTAAGCAGAATTCTTGGCATCCAGGTTGACGCTGGCACTAAAGCTTCTTACGGGCGGAAAAGGGTTTGGCTGATGGGCCATTGTCTGTACCCTTGGCCCAGGCTGTGTGGGGTGAGAGCGCTTTCATTTTCTATTCTTTATTCTGTTCAACATCAGAAACTAACAACCACCCCAGGCTCCTTCTGAGATGCCTGCTGTTTTTGTGGCAGGAGGTAGAGAAGTGTCATTGGTTGAGGCGGCCCATGGGATCTCAAGGCCACTGTCAGCTAGGTACACGGCTCACCTAACTGTCTCCAGTTGTTGGCTGGGGCTGGGAGAGAGCAGAGTGACCACTGAGGCCTGCGTCCAGTGGGAGGCGAGGCTTTGAGGAAGTGAAGCTCTTTGGATTAGGGGAAGGACGGGGTGGGGGATGGTTACACCGCAGAGGTGTGGCCTGACTTTGAGAAGTCAGGAGGTCCTTACATTTAAATGTAAGTACTCAGCACAAGGGCACGTGGAACTTCGGTTCCCAGTCTGAGAACAACCAGCTGGAATTAACAGGAGCCTCTGGAGCAAAGGAGTTTCCTCTGCGAGGCCCTGCAGCCCAGGCTGGGCCACCGGCCCCCCAGGAGGACACTGAGACATGGGCTTCCGTCTCTGCTCCCTGACCCTCACCCTCACCTTGCCTTCTCCAGCGACTGCTCCTTCCTGTGAAGGCCAAGGCCAGGAATACCCTTTCTAAGTCCCCAGGGTTTTGTTGGGTGATTCGTTCAGGTCAAACATGACTATAACCCAAGAAAAGAAACAGAACGATTAGGAACACAAGAGACCCGGGAGGAGACCAAAGGATGCCCAGGGGCCCCACCCGGGATCCTAAGAGCAGGATGAGTGCCCACGGCTGGTCTCTGCGGGCCTGACGGCGAGTGGAGAGGGGAGACGGACGGGGGACGGCTCTGGGGGCGAGGGGTGCGGTGGTGCAGGCCCTGTGGGCAGGACCGCAGCTCCAGGAACAAGCCTGATGGAAACTCAGTCCTCAGGAAGGACTCTCGGTCCTCACAATCAAGGTTTTTCCTTCCTCTCCTTTTCCTTTGGCTTCCTTTTCCTCTTCAAGTTTTCCTTTCATATTTCATTGGAGAGGAGCACCAAGTAATTTTTTAAATTAATTATATTTATTTTGGCCGCATTGGGTCTTCGTTGCTGCACGCGGGCTTTCTCTAGTTGCGGTGAGCAGGGGCCACTCTTCGTTGTGGTGTGCGGGCTTCTCATTGTGGTGGCTTCTCTTGTTGCAGAGCACGGGCGCTAGGCACGCGGGCTTCAGTAGTTGCGGCACACGGGCTCAGTAGTTGTGGCTCGCGGGCTCTAGAGCGCAGGCTCAGTAGTTGTGGCGTACGGGCTTAGTTGCTCCTCAGCATGTGGGATCTTCCTGGACCAGGGCTTGAACCCATGTCCTCTGCATTGGCAGGCAGATTCCTAACCACTGTGCCACCAGGGAAGCCCCCAAATAATTTTTTAATGCAAATTGAATGAATGAAAAATAAAAATAACAGTTCAAATATTAATTTAGATGGATCGGCTGCAAAAAATTTCCTCCTCCATTTGCACGAACCTCATCGTCCTGCCACTGTGGGTCTGCAGGGGCCTTTTCCTCCTGGGTCCTCGCAGCCCCTGGCTCTAGGCTCTGCCGACGGGACTTAGCTGCCCTCAGAAGGTGAATTGGGAGCCGCGGAGGAGGACGGGGCAGATGCTGAACAGCTCACTGGCGCCATCTGCTGGACCAAGTGCTTCGTCCACTCACGGAGGAGCATGGCTCGCTTTGACCCTGATTTTACCCCTGCCTTAGCTTCCTTTATAGACATTTCTCATACTCAGTAATATATTTATATTGTTGAATGCTTACATTTATTATTTTTATAACAACTGTATTGCAATACAATTCATTTTCCTTACAATCCACCCACTTACAGTGTGCATTGCAATTCAGTGGGTTTTAGTACGTTCAGAATTGCACGACTGCCACAATCAACTTTAGAACATTCTCATCACTGAAAATGAATCCCCAACTCATCAGCAGTCATACCCCATTTTCCCCCAATCCTCCCAGCCCTAGGCAACCACCAATCTACTTTTGTCTCTTAGGATTTACCTATCCTGGACACTTCACATAATTGGACTGATCCAACGTGTAGTCTTTCGTTTCTGGTTCTTTCACTTAACAGAAGGTGTTCAGGTTCTTTCGTACTGTAGCACGTGTCAGTACTTCATTTCTTTTTATGGCTGAGTCATATTCCATTGTGTGTCTGTGCCACATTTTGTTCATTCAGCCGTTCATTACTGGTCATTTGGCTTGTCTCCAGCTTTGGCTATTACACATAATGCTGCTGTAAACGTACAATCACAAGCTGTTGTGTGGACGTATGTTTTCATTTCTCTTGGGCACACACCTAGGAGTGGGATTTCTGGGCTGTAAGATACGCTGCGCTTAATCGTCTGAGGAGCTGCCAGGCTGTCTCCAAGGCAGCCACACCATTTTACATCCCCAGCAATAGTGCACGAGGGTTCCAGTCCCTCCCCGTCCTCGCCAGCTCTTGCTGTCATCTGGCAGTTTGATTTTAACCATCCTGAGCGGTGTGAACTGTGGTCGCGTCGCGGTTAGATTTGCGTTTCCCTGGTGCTAACGATGTTGAGCATCTCTTCATGTGCTTGTTGGCCATACGTATGTTTTCCTTGGAGAAATGTCTATTCAAATCTTTTGCCCGTTTTTAATTGGGTTAATTTGTCTTTTCTTATTGAGTTGTAGTAGTTCTTTATTCTAGACCCAAGTCCTCCCTTGGCTCTGTTGGTGCCTGCAACTGGAGGCCAAGGGAAGAAGCAGCCTGAACCTAAGATGTCTCTAAAAACTAAAGTCTATTTCAGAAATGAACAGAGCCAATCCAGAAGGAAGAGTTGGTTTGGAAGAAGATAATTAGTTTAGTCTGCAACCTGGAAGTCCTACACTTTTCTGGACACAGTTTTCTGCTCTGCACCCAGCCTGGAGCCTGCTGTGGGAGTCCAGAGGAGACTAGGAAGGAGTCACAGGGAGGGGGGGGAGGGAGGAAATGGGGTCTTGGGCAGAGGAAGGAAGGGACCCGTCAGGGATGGAAGCAGAGAGGCCAGATTGGTGGGAGGGAAAGAGGAGAAAGCCACGGACCGGGGGCTACCAGGCAGAGACTGTGGCCAACAGTGTCCACATGATCGCCAGTCCTGCGATGTTATTTATCACAGCGTGGCTTGTAAGTTTCTTCTCAAGGTATTCTAACCTCAGGAGCTGATGGAAAGAAACCCTACAGCACTGCACAGGATTTTATTCAGTCCTTACTTTTCTAGTATTTCATAAAGTGGTTAATCACACAAAGAAGCCTTGTTGCTGTTTTTTTTGGTTTTGTTTTTAATTATCTCACGTTTTTCTCTCTTATAAATATTGCCCTTAACACCTGGGATGTAGGGAGCTGACTTAGCTTTATAGGAAGTGAACCCATAGGAAAAAAAACGAACAACAGCATTGCTTAAATACAACCTTGTTAACTTGGTTTCTATCTTATTAAAATTCTTTAGCATTGCAAATGAAGGGTTTGGGTGAAGATATAGCAAAAAATATATTTCCCATTCTACTACCTTGTGTTATTTTAGTTCAGAAGACTGGAATCAGCTGTGTTGGATAACATTAACTTTCTTGAAGTATTTGAAAGGTGGAAAGTCCAAAACCTGGTCCTTATTTTAAAATATCCCCCTGTCACATGCTCACAGGCATCATCTCTCCTTGCTTTCCTGTTGCTGCTGGACGGAGGCATGTTCTCAACATCCTCCCCGCCCACCGGGCTGCTAGAGAAGGTCTTCCAATACATCGATCTCCATCAGGATGAATTTGTACAGGTGAGAGACACGGCACGCACAAAATGCTTGGATATGCCCTTTGGGAATCTGGGAGAATGGTTATTTGCTGGGAGATGTGGATTTTTTTTTTTTTTTTGCTTGACAACTCCATTTAAAATGCCTGTGACTCCTCATTGACTTAGAATAATAAATGTTGGTTAGATTCAGGTAAGAGATCCCTTCCGGCCATTCCTTCCAAAAAGGGCATTCCCAGCACATTTGATCTAGGAATGTCTGCTTAGCAATGATCAGCAAGCTCTGTTGAGCTCACCTTTACTCTGGACCGTCATCAGGTGGCCCATCCTCCCCTTCAGAGACCCTCTCCACCTGCAAAACTAGCTGAAATGCATCCTCCCCGTTCTGTCACCACCTGGCACGTCCCTCTCCTGCTGGCTCTCCTGTGCCCCTGGCACGCCTGGCCCACCTCCACCGCCCGGGAACTCCCTGAGGCCGCCCTGGACCCTGGACCCCGAGCCCCCGACACTGTGTCTGGCACACGATGTGTGTTCAGTGTACATTTATTGGGTCAACCAACCCATGTCTGGAATATTACTGTGCAAACAGACGTGAATCCCCCATGATTCATACTAAAGTACAGGCTCAGTGTACAGGCTGCAGTGCCTAAGCTTGACCTTCATGGAATCCTTCCTCGTGTGGGCGTGTTAACTTGATGTAAGTGCCTGTTGGGATGTTGAAACCCGACTGGGGTTCGCAGTGCAGGCTGGAATTCACAGCGGGGAGAGAAAAGGCATGCGGTGGGAGCATGCGCCAATGTGGGCCTCTCAGCCCAGCGCTGCTCTGTGCAGCGCCCTCATATCCTCCCAGTCCGTTAAGTTTAGTGCTAACTTGGCAGCATCCGCCCTACAAATTCCAGTTTAAAAATGTAAAACACAATATTCCTTCAGATCAAATACATTTCTTCACAATAAAAATAGAAGTGCTACAACCAGGATAGAAATCAAACTAAAATAAGTTAGGAAGTAGAGTCCAAAATCACATGTATGGTTTTTAATAAACACTGCGGCTGTCCCAGTGTAAGCGGCTCAAGTACGGACCCTGGAATGGGAAGGATTGTTCCTAACATTGAGAATCAGCAGTGGTTACGGAGCTCCCACGGGGCGAGGCTTCGGCCTGGGTCTCCCGTGTATACGTTCTCACTCCGTCCTCACCAAGAAAGACATGTTTCCTCTTCTGTCCCCAGAGTGTGGGTTTTCTGCACAACAAGCAAGTCTCCAGTTCTCTGTGTGCCCCCCCGGTGTCCTGCGACGTGGCTCACCTCTGACACTGTCTTCCTGGAGGTAGTGTCACCCCTACCCCGATGCCGACCTCAGACGCCAGTAGCTGGTGGTGGGCCCCCAGGTTGCCCGCACTTCTGCCTGACTCGGCTACAGATCAGGGCGTCTGGTGACCCCTCCTCAGGCTCATCGTTTGCTAGAACAGCTTGCAGAACTCAGGGACACGCTTCTACACGTTTGCCCGGGGCGGGAGCTTCTGTCCTGTGGGTTGCAGGGCATCCCTTCCCAGCCCGGAAGTTCTCTGAACCCCGAGCCTCGGGGATGTTTATGGAGGCTTCGTCACGTAGGCATCACCGATTCTTAGCTCCATCTCCAGCCCGTCGTCCGTCCCCCAAGGTGGGGAGCTGGGGCTGGAAGTTCTGAGCGTCTGATCACGGCTCGGTCTTTCTGGTGACCGGCCCACACGCCCAGAAGCCTCCAAAGTTCCTCACTAGAACGAAAGCACGCTCCTTTTCACCCGGGAAATCCCAAGGGCGTTAGGAGCTCTGTCAGGACCCGGCGTCGAAGACCAAATGTTAGAACAAGAGATGCTCCTAGTACCTCATCGCTTAGGAAATTGTAAAAGTCTTAGGAGCGCTGGCCGGGAACCGGGGAGAGAGACCAAAGTGTGTGTGTGTTACTGTCTCACAGCATTACCTCCACCATAATCCGCAGCGAGGGAGCCTCACGCCCCTCCTGCAGTGGAGGAAGCTGAGGCTAATTCCAGAGCTTCAGAAATGTCCTTGAAGCCACCCACCTGTAGTGGGCAGAACCAGGACCAGGAACTCGGGTTGTCTGCCTGCCCAGCCCTGAGTTCAAACCCGGGGTTACACCCCCTCCCGGATCCTGCAGGCGCAGCGGGGGGACCTCAGAGCTGAAATGCACGGGATGGTCACAGGGGGTCCTGCACCCTAGCTGAGGCCACCGTGGGGTGGATCAGAGTGACCTGCAGGGACGTTTGTGGGAAGCCGAGCCCTCGCGGGGCGGCTGCTCTCAGTTCCTAGAGACCACAAGGGGGGCGGGGACCCGCGCCTTCTGTATGAGCCTGGTGGCGCTGAGGGGCCCAGGCCAGGCTTCAGAGGCGGCCTTCCACCAACCGTCCCGTCCTGCATTGACCAGCCGTCGCTGGCTTCTGGGCTCCTGGTCACGCCTCCGGCTGTCGTCTGCCAGCTCGGTCTCCAGGTCAGATGAGGGCGCTGGGGACCCGGCAAGGTGCGCCCCCAAGAGTGGGTGCGGATGACCCGCGTGCTGACCGCCTGTCGCCTTTCCTCCCAGACACTGAAGGAGTGGGTGGCGGTCGAGAGTGACTCGGTCCAGCCCGTGCTGCGCCTCCGACGAGAGCTGCTCAGAATGACGGACCTGGCTGCAGACCGGCTCCGGAACCTGGGAGCCCACGTGGACTTGGTGGACGCAGGTTTTCAGCAGGTGCTGGCATCCCCTCCCGCCTCCAAGCGGCCACTTCCCTGGGCATCAGCCAGGCTTCCCTTCGTGGTGGCAGGATGGGGGTTTGCTCGCCCTCATGCTCAGCAGAAGCAGCACCGCGATTCCCAGTAAGGGCGAAGATCTCCACCTCAGCCCACAGGAGGCTGTAGCATCGGCCTCTCGTCCTGTCGGGACCGGGGGGGGGACGGGGGGAAGGTGGAGGGGGTGCGTGAAGGCCGCCCACTTGTGCTGTTCATGTCCTTCACGTGCTTCACATTTCTCCCAGATGGCTCTTTCCCTAAAGTTCAAATGCCTCTTTCTCAAAGGACCCAATCCCTCGTCAGAATCAAGGCTTATGACTGCCCCTCAGGAGTGGATGGGTCTTTCATCTACCCTCCCAGTGTCGCCTGCTTTAGCACTGACGAGTCTGAATAGTCTGTTAACGGGACTGTGTCCACCTGATTGGAGCTAGTAACAGACTCCTAACGCCATCCATGTCTTTGAATTTTCTGGAAGAACCAAATGGCTTTTTTTTCAAAACAGTTATCCATTTTCCGTCTGCAGCTGCCTGATGGTCAGAGCCTCCCGATACCTCCCATCATCCTGGCCGCACTGGGGAATGATCCCAAGAAGCCCACTGTGTGCTTCTACGGCCACTTGGACGTGCAGCCTGCCAGACGGGAGGATGGGTGGGTCACGGACCCTCACACGCTGACGGAGGTGGACGGTCAGTGACACCTCATGCTGGGCTGTTCCGTGGGTGAAGGACTGCTCGTAGGGCTTAAGAATTCGAGACGTGACTGCCCCGGGCTCCAGGCCTTACCTGTCATTGTTAGGAGTGCAGAGAACGCTGATCTCATGGTCCACCGGTTGGTCCAAGGAGGCTGATTTTCTTTCAGTTGTGAAAGAAACCATGAACCTTTGTGCCTCTGGGCAGATCAAGTCCCCATTAGGAGAGTTCTTGGGTTTCAAGGAAAATAGTTGTGTAGGTCACATATTTTCTTTTTTAAAAACACCAAATGTAATTATGTTTTATAAAGACAAGAAAAAGAAAGGTTAATGGAGAGACACATACACCCTTTTTCATTGTCCTGCTAATTGTAAAATCTGAGTGAGAGGCTGTATTATGTGACATTCTGCAACACACCCGCGGGTCTTCTTCAATGAACTTGGATAAGATGGCTAATTACTATTAAGGCCAAAGGGATCTGTATATTTCAAATTAGCTTACGTTTGCTGGCTAGCATACTATTTGTACATAAGAAACAATACTTTGTGATTTCAGAGCAAGACTTCTGCCTAGAAATATAGAAAGCACCATTAAAACAAGTACCTGTAAAGCTACCTTTGGTTTTGGCTCACTAAACTTGGCAGAGGTGTCCATGCTTTTCTGAAAATTCTTCCCCCATTTTCAAAGGAAAACTGTACGGCCGAGGAACGACAGACAACAAAGGCCCTGTTTTAGCGTGGATCAACGCTGTGAGCACATTCAGAGCCCTGGACGAGGTAGGTGCCGGCTGTGCTTGGGAGCAAGGGCAATGATGGCGATGATGACGGTGATGTGATGATGACGGTGATGGTGATGGTGATGATGGTGATGGTGATGGTGATGGTGATGGTGATGGTGATGTGATGATGACGGTGATGATGATGGTGATGGTGATGATGGTGATGGTGATGACGGTGATGATGATGGTGATGGTGATGATGGTGATGGTGATGACGGTGATGATGATGGTGATGATGGTGATGGTGATGGTGACGGTGGTGATGATGATGGTGATGGTGATAATGGTGATGGTGATGGTGATGATGGCGATGATGATGGTGATGTGATGATGATGGTGATGATGATGGTGATGGTGATGATGGTGATGGTGATGGTGATGATGGTGATGGTGATGGTGATGGTGGTGATGATGATGGTGATGGTGATAATGGTGATGGTGATGGTGATGATGGCGATGATGATGGTGATGTGATGATGGCGATGATGGTGATGGAGGCAGCTGGCTCTGAGCTGCATGATGTCCTTTACTCTTCCAGCAATCTGCAGAGGAATGTGTTACAATCACACGCATTTTACAGATAAAGAGAGAGAGGCTTGGGAAGGGACGGGAACTACTCAAAGCCACCCAGCTGGTCTGGGGCAGGGCGACACCTTGATCCCCTGCTGTTGGCATGCAACAATGTGACACAGCAAAAAACATGATGAGCCTGTGGCTACATCACCATCTGCTGGGACTTGTCTTTTTTTATCTTCAACTTATTCAGCTTATCTTTTTTACCTGCAACCCGTCCTTCTTATCACAAAGTATGGTTTTGTTAATAGAGACAGACATACACTTTAAGAAATATATTAGCTGCTTTGCAAATTAGCAGGATAGCAATCTCTGAGGTGTGACGTTCTGTCTGAATCCCTGAGTTCTTTCCATTCTTGTGGGAAGTGGTTTCAGTCCGTCCAAGGAGGGGTTATGGTGGGGTGCAGTTTTGAGGGGAGGGCTACTCTCTCAGACCACCAACTAAAACTGTCGTTTGCTGTGCTCACGAGGATGGTTTCATCTCGCACTGCTCTTTTCTCTTCTGGTAATGAGCATGCTTGCACTCCAAACAGGATCCAATCTAGCTGTGTGGCCATGGGTGGGAGACTTAACCTCTCTGGGCTTCAGATTCTGTTCTGTAAAAGTGAGGGTGTTGATATGGGCACTGGCCCTCTAACACTGGGTGGATTTGATGGTGTGATTCCATCCCTTTCATGCAGAAATGGCCCTGCTAGTCGATGAGCTTGAGCCTGTGCCAGGGAGACCAGGCCCAGGTATGAGACCCAGCCTGTTCCAGTCTGGGCTCCACAGAGTATGGGCTCTGTAACCTGGGGGTGCAGAAGGAGTTTGTGGGGTCACCTTAAAAATGTGCAGCCTTGCTACCTTTCCCTCATCTTACTTGTGTGGCTGAATTGAATTAAGCACTTTGGAACACTGGGAATTTAAGAGGAAGTGGGGCCCATTTGTTGGGTTCATGGACAGAAAGGGACGTGTCGGCAGTCACAGGGCAAACCCCCGCCAACCATCCCTACCCCGTCCCCAAAGAGGCTCTGGGAGCAGCACACTCCTTCCGAGACAGAGGGCTGCGAGGTCGGGCTGGGATGATGTGCCTGTCTGCTGAGGACTGGGGTGGGTCCACCTCCGGGCACCGTGTCCACTTGTCCACAAGGCAAGTGGAGCTGCCCAGCTGCTGCCCGAGGTTCAGGTCCTTGATGCTGCTTCTCCCAAATCCTGTCCATTGAGCAGGTCCTGACGTTGCGTTTTTTCTTTCTCGGAGGTGATTTCATCAGACTCCAGGGGCTTCTCTCTCATGAGTCTGTTGTCTCCTGAGACATAAGCAGAAGAGAGGGTTTCACTGCTCTCACTTGACTGCTTCATCTCACTGAGGAAGACAGGCTTAGTGAATCAGGACGCTTTTCTGCCTGGGCCCTGCTGACCACTGCAAGGTTGTCCTCTTGTTCATGGCACTCCCCTAAGTAAGCCCTTGGTTTCTCTCTCTCTCTCTCTCTGTTTTCTTTCTTCCTCCCTCCCTCCCTTCCTTTCTCTCTCTCTCTCCCCCTCCTTCCCTCCCTCCCCACATCCCACCCCTCTCTCTCATTTTCTGTCCTTCTTTCTTAAGAAGAGGAAAGCAATATTTATAAGACAGGTCCTATATAAAGGTCAAAATCTGCTTTGCTTTTGGTTTGTTTGTTTTTGCGGTACGCGGGCCTCTCACTGCTGTGGCCTCTCCCGTTGCGGAGCACAGGCTCCGGACGCGCAAGCTCAGCGGCCGTGGCTCATGGATCCAGCCGCTCCGCGGCACGTGGGATCTTCCCGGACCGGGGCACGAACCCGTGTCCCCTGCATCGGCAGGCAGACTCTCAACCACTGCTCCACCAGGGAAGCCCCTGCTTTGCTTTTTAAATTTCAACTCTGAAATGTATAATCGCAAACAAAACAAGCAATCCCCACTCTGCCCTTAGAAAAGTCAGTTAATCTCCCTGAGCCTCACTCCCCTCGTCCATGATCTAGGAATGCGCATATCTGTCTCCAGGCTTGTTGCGTGGATTCAGTGAATATGGAAAGGTTCCCTGGAGCCTGCGAGTACTAGGCCCTTTATGAGCTCTGGTCTCTTCTTTCCTCCTTCCCTTCTGCCCTCCATCCCCTCTTTCTGTCTTGCTTACAGAGCACTTAAATGTACATCACCTCACTGGATCGTCTTACCCAGAGGCAGAGCAAGTATTAACAGAGAAGTGGGCTGCCGAGAGGTGAAATGGCTGGTCCCGGGTCCCTGGGTGTCAAGGGACAGGGCAGAGACCAAAGCCCAGGCTGGGCTGCCAGCCCCACGTCCTCCTCCAACACTTAATAGCTATTGACTTGTATTTTATTAATCACATTTTGCCAGAAAATTCTTAGGCTTTCCAGCTACTTCTTGGGAATTGTTTTCTAGTTAAATGTTAATAAGGAGCTTTCAAATATTAAGATTTCAGAACTTTAGCGTAACTTCCTAAGACACATAGAAATGTATTCAAGGAATGCATTGAAAAACTTGTTATCCCCAAATGCCCTTAAGCAGCTGAATGACCGAAGGTCACATTTCCTAATACATAATCCTCCACTCATCCTGCCTTTGTTAATCTGGGGCCAGGCAATCCCACTTATTAGAGGTAATGAGTGTGTTTGCATTGCCTCGTCTGCATAGAATAACTGTTCACCCCCACCCTGCACGTGCCTTATGCTCTAGGAAAAGCCATCGGCCCCTCTTCTCCACACGGCTCTCAAAGATATGAAGTTATAAATTATACAGATATAAAAAGACCAAAACCAAATGGGGGAAAGTCACATTGTAAAAATTTTAAAGGCGCTATTCCATGTCCTAATATTAGAGAAAAACTCAAGGTCCATTTTGCTGCAAGATCAAAGCCTTTGAATAAGTTAAAAGGCAGATTGAACTCGTAGCTGAAAGATAACAGATACTTGAAATGAAAATTATCCTGAGGCTTAAACATTAGACAACCTTTCAAAGAGTTCTCATTTATCATGCTCAGAATTATGAGGACAGAAAAGAGATTTGTAATTGAGTAACCTTTCTGGAAAAATTCCTTCTGGGGAGAAAGAGGAACGGGCTTCTCTGCAGGGGCCGAGCGGAACCCCATATGGTGCACGCAGCCTTTTCTTTAGGGATGCCCTGTCCAGATCCTCTGTCATCAGTCTTAGGTTGATGGCTCACTGGCCATTACCTTGAATTCTCCGTCACAACCTGAGTTAAAACTTCTTCGTTATAAACAGAGCTTTTGGGAATGTATATAATAATTCAGTGTGTTTAAGTTACATGCAAACAAATCCTGGATTTTAAAAGGTGAAAGGGCAAGGTGTCCAGTTTTTTTGACAGCGTGGTTTGCTCCACTGTTAATTCAGGATCTGCCTGTGAACGTCAAATTTGTCATCGAGGGGATGGAGGAGGCTGGTTCTCTTGCCCTGGAGGAACTTGTCCAGAAGGAGAAGGCCGGGTTCTTCTCAAGCGTAGACTACATCGTGATTTCAGACAATCTGTGGGTCAGCCGGAGGACGCCCGCGCTCACGTGGGGGACGCGAGGGAACAGCTACTTCATGGTGGAGGTACTTGCCAACGGCAGCCGCCTGGAGGTGGATCTGTGCTGCGGTCCCGGCGGGGAGGACAGGGAGTAGACCCCGACCCGGGGGCATGGCCCCGGGGGATCCGGGGTCCTGGGACTGGGGGAGTTCATGAAGACCCCAGCCGTGAACGCATGCGCTGTGTACGTTCTTCTGGAGAGAAGATTCAGAGGGGTTTGTGACTCCCCACGTTTTAGGAACTCCAGCTGTGAAACCTGGAGGCAGGCACGGGGGCACTGGGGTAAGGAGACTGACCGCCTGATCGGGTTCTGGGGATGCTGTGAGCGGCCGTTACCTGCTCTGCCCACCACGTCTTGGACAGAAAGAGAAGGGGTGCAGCACCGACAAGGCCGGCACCCGAGGTCTGGCTCATCCGACGAACAGCCTTGAGCGCACCTTAAGTCTGAGCCTGTTTCCTTACCTCTCAAGTGAGCACAGTAATCCTCCCAGGCTTGCTGTGATCACTAAAAGCGACCTCGAGTTCCGCCCTGACACGTAGTCTGCTTCCTGCTCCTTTTCTATTAATGCAGACAAGCTGTGATGGAGCCTGCAATTTAGAATCAGAAAGTCCTCCCTCATAGAGCAGCTGGAAACCGCAAAGCGGGGGTGGGGTGGTGGTGGGGGGTGGTGTATGAGAGCCAGAGGGCGGGTGCGACCCTGAGCCTGGAAGGGCTTCCGCTCTCCCGCCGGGGTCCCGGGCAGCTGCAGAAGCAGGGTGGGGTCCGAGCTGTGCAGGCCGTGGAACATCTCGCTGTCTGTCGTTGGCCTCTTTCTACTGCTGAGTCAGAAGGAAGTTTCTCTGCAGAGACGTGCTGGAAGTAGTCTCTGTGGGGAACAGGCGGGCAGGAAGAAGTGGCTGGCGGGCAGGTGAGGGTGTTTAGTCCCCTGTCCGAGCAGTGGGATATCGTTTGCAGCTGTGCTCAGGAGCCGGTGGTGGAGACACCCCAGTGGGCAGGATTGATCCAGGGCTTAGGCTGTGCCCGATGGTGTGATGGAGGAGACGAAGTCAGTCAAGACGTTGCCCATGGAGAGGCTGAAGGGATGCACAGGGGCATTCGGGTTGAATGGGGAGAAAAGAAGGACAGGAGGACGAGAGGTGGGGAGGTCTTGGATGGGTCGAGGGACTGGACGTCTTGCTGTGGCCCAGAACGGGGGAGGGCAGGCTCGTGACGAGGGGGCCAGGAGGAGGGAAGCTGTGAGCAGAGGTGGGATAAGGCGGCAAAAGATTTCAGAGGTGGGGCCCTGCGACCCCAGAGCGCTTTGTTAGCATCCCTGCCTGATGAGATGCGGGTCCTAAGCTACAGTGACTAAATGGAAGATTCACCTGGCAGGGCTTTAAAGATGGCGATAGAGGCAGAGAAGGGCCAGCCGCCAGGAAAGGGGAGAGGCAATGGGTCAAAGAGAATTAAAAAACCCAAACTCATTAGAACTTGGGAACCGATTGGACATAATGTGCCTGGGAGAAATCCAAGATCATTTTTTTTTTTAAGATTTTTTTTGATGGGGGCCATTTTTAGAGTCTTTGTTGCATTTGTTACAATAGTGCTTCTGTTTTATGTTTTGGTTTCTTGGCCGCGAGGCATGTGGGATCTTAGCTCCCCGACCAGGGATCGAACCTGCACCCCCTGCCCTGGAAGGCGAAGTCTTAACTACTGGACCACCAGGGAAGTCCCCAACATCATTTTAAGGGGATAGATTTATAGGACTGGCATCTCTCCTTGTTTTGGAAACAGCAAGCTAGGAGGAAGTAATTGTAGGAGAAGATGTTCCCGTCTAGACCTCCTCAAGTTCAGAAGCTGGGAGCACACCAAAGTGTTATGTACCATAAGCGACTAGAAGCTTTAGGTCTTGTGAGTAGGTCAAAGGTCAGACCTACGGAAGGAGCGCTGAGAGTCTGGCGGTTGTAAAGGAAGTCCCGTGGGCCTTGAAGCTCTGTGTGTAGAGTGATCCAAGGATTAAGACAGAAAAGAAGTCATCAGAGGAGACGTAAGTAGAATGGTCCTGCAGGAGGACAAGAACAAGGAGAAGAAAGTTTCCTGGAGAATTTTCTGGAAGGAGGGCTGAGCATGAGATGGCGTGAAACCAAGAGCAAGGCAACTGCACTGCACGTCAGCCGTTAGGCCAAGGAGGGGCTGGTGGTCTGGGATTCGGCACTGTTGGTGGCCAGGCTGGGGCTGAGGTTGGTTTCGGGGAATTCAGTGGGACCTGAAGATGTGGGGGGCAGACGCTCCACATTGTGTGACGGAAGCACGGTGGTGACAACGTCAGCTGACCCCTGAGCACTGAGGGCCACCCGGGGCGGGTCTGCTGCCTGGTGAAAGGTGTCTCTGAGCAGCCACGGCGAAAAGCAGCTCCCTTCCCGTTCCCTGTCTTGCAGGTGAAGTGCAGAGATCAGGATTTCCACTCGGGGACCTTTGGTGGGATCCTTAACGAACCCATGGCGGATCTGGTCGCTCTTCTTGGTAATGTCTTCTTTCGTTTCACTTTTTAAGCATCAGGGAATCTGCTAACGTAGTTCTGTTTGACTCAGTTGTCTCCCCCTTGGTTTCCAGGCCAGCTCTGAATAAGGGTGGAGCGGAGGAAGACCACGGTCTTAGCTTCCCCCTTGGCTAAACGTTTCTTAGGCTTATTACGTCCACGTTGTTTCTCTTCATGGACTGAAACCCTTCCTCAATCACCCCCTTTCCTTTCACTGGATGTTGCGACATATCCGACTGTACTTGAGGATAGTGGCAGAGACCTTTCTGGAGAAGCATCCAGAGTTGGTGCCCAATCTACCCACACCTCTTGGCTTCCTTCCTGTGAGTCGCTGTGGTCCCACGTGGCTCAGCGACGCCACTGAGTTTGCTCGTTGCCCCTGCCCGTGACCTCCTCAGGTGGTGGGCCTGGTGGATGCAGGTGGGAGTCGTGTGTGTGTGTGTGTGTGCGTGCGTGCGTGTGTGTTTCCAGAGAGCCAGCTTGCCCACCTGACTCACCTGGAGCTCTTGCCTACATTCGGACAGCCCAGTCTCCGGGTGGATCCCGGAATTGAAGGAGGCTTCATCTCCAGGGCCTTGCTTGCACAGTCCTGGCAGGGACACTGCGCACGTTCATAGTCATAATTTGGTTCTTTTTAAAAAAGAGGTTTTCAGGTTACATAAGCCTCAGACCTCGCAATACCTGGATCTTTCTCACCTTTCTCACCGTTAAAGAACAAAGAAAATTTGTTCTTTAACGGTAGTTGCATTATGGTTTTTACCTTATGAGCTATGGAGCATTTGGTGAAGCAGATAAACAAACCAGAAATGATCACGTACATCCTAAGACTTCTTCCAGCAGGTCCGCTGATTAGCTGTGTCCCACAGCCAGGTGTGATGTCCCAAGGGTGACTTTATGCAAATTTTACAACATGCCCCTTTTGGGCAAACTGCCAAAAAGCACTCCCTCTTTGGGAATCAATTAGCAAAAATCTCTCTTTTCTCCATATTGACACAGTTCTACCTTGGCCACGCCCTCCCGAATCCCCTTGGCCTCCGCCGCCTGCAGCCTCCGACAGTGAACCACCAGCCCGCAGCCTCCGACAGTGAACCACCAGCCCACGGGGCGACCTGTTGGGAGGTTGCCTCTGGGTCTTCAGTATCACCTTTATTCTAGAGCTTCCTGCTCCTTCATTGTCCAATTAAATCCATCTATCTATCTACCTATCTATCTCTCTATCCATCCATCCATGTCATCAGCATCTGCTTCTTTTATAAATGCTCATTGATGATTTTTCACTCATTGCTGTTAATCCCCAAACTTTTTCACAAATAACAGAGCAGTGTATCTGCTTCGCCACTACGAAAGCTTTTGTGGTTATGACGTGGCTCGTAGACTAGACCTCAAGGCTGTTACGTTTTTGATTAAAGATGAGTATTTATTATATTATTGTGGTGTGTGTAGGGGAGGGAGGTTGAGAAGAACGATGACTTTCAGTTTCTCAGGTTTGTACATATATTCACATACATATATATTTAAAATATTTTTCTAATGAACACATTACTTTTTAGCTCAGGATAAGATAAAACTAAAAAAGGAACCTTGTTTATGATGTAAGAGTGTAGCTGAGAACTTGCATGTAACACAGGTAAGTCACTCCAAATGTAACTGATTGCAGAGCCGTGTGTTTCCATCCCTTTGTCAACAAGGTGGACATTAAAACGGGTCTGACGCAGGCTGAGTCTTCCTGGTGACCGGCTCCTTTCTCCCACCGTCACCTCTAGGACGTGAGCTACTGACAAGTGGCTCTGCTGTAGGGCCCAGGGCCGGTCACAGGGCCGGTCGCAGGCCCGCTGCAGCCCCAGGAGGGTCCCTGAGGCTCTGCTCCAGGGCCAGGACCCCACGCACCTGTAGCTTCCACCCGCCTTTGTCTCCTGTGTGTCTCTCATAGGCAGCCTGGTGGACTCTTCTGGTCGAATTCTGATCCCTGGAATCTATGACCACGTGGCTCCTGTTACAGAGGAGGAAAAGAGAACATACGAAGCCATCGATCTGGACCTTGAGGAGTACCGGAACAGCAGCCAGGTTAAGAAATTTCTGTTTGACACCAAGGTAGGTCACACGTTGACGGGTAACCTGAAAGAGGAACGATGAAAACCCGTATTTTCCCAGTGCCTAGTTTGCTATGTGCTGCTGTTCTGCACATCTCAGAGCTGAGAGCACATGCTAATCAGGGGCAGGTTTCCCTTCACGAAACCTTGTGGTCCTCGTGGTCTAGATCAACTGGGCCTTTTCTTGGGGTCCATCTGGCACCGGCCTCAGGCGCCTAACCACAGGGCAGTGATTCACTTCACAGCCGTGCGTTTCCAAACTGGCTTATGAGACTCAACCTCACGCCAGCCCTCAGCCAGTGAGCTGAGCTTCCTATCTGTCTGTTTAAAGGTTGAGAATAGACTGAGATCATTTCAGCTCCAAGACCCCTAATTATTCATTTTTTAAAAGACAAAACCAAGAGCTTTACGGGGCTAATGTGTAAATTGCTACGTTGCTGTTTGAATGTAGTAAGTAAACCCAGAGCCCAAAGCATTGGCTACTGGTAAATTTAGATTTTGTTCTTTTCCCTTCTACTTCTCCTCCTCCTTAAAATAACAACAAAACCCAAAACAAACAAACAAAAAAGACCCTTGCCTGCTGTGGTGTTTGGTAGCTCTGGCTGGCTCCTGGGCAGACGCTCCAGGAGAGGGAAAAATGCCGAATACAGGTGGGGAGTTTACTCTTATGAAGTATGTCTCTTGCCTCAGACTAGCTCTCTGGTGGCCACTGGCTCAAATGTCTGTAGATTTCTTTGAAACCTTCTGGAAAATAAAATGCATTTAGCATATAAGTTATCATGGCAATGACTGGGGATAGAAATTTACAATTGAACCCCAGGTTTGGAAAGGGCCCCTTTGCCATCTATTAACTGCAAATCAGAGCTGGAGTGGTGAGGGGCCCTTGTCAGTGGAAGCAGCTAGGGCAGGTGAAGGCAGCAGAGGGTCTCAGGTCCTGAGGGAAAAGTCCACCTGTACTATTAGTCCAGACATATCTAAGTAAGGTGCTAATTAACTTGTCATGAATGGTGTCACAGATGTACAGAAATTGGTGATACAAGCAATATAATTCAACTGGGTTTTAACTAAACACTCCTCTAGATAGTAAAATGATTTTATTTTACTTTAGGAGGAACTTCTAATGCACCTGTGGAGATACCCATCTCTTTCTATTCATGGGATCGAGGGCGCGTTTCATGAGCCTGGAGCCAAAACAGTCATCCCTGGCCGAGTGATAGGAAAATTTTCAATCCGTCTAGTCCCTCACATGAATATGTCTGTGGTGGAGAAGCAGGTAACCAGCGTGCATTTTTCTCCCGCCCAGTGGCAGTGCCATTTCTGAGCGCCGCACACCACAGTTTAGCGGGCAGTTCAGCTGTTCGCATAGAAGTATCATTTTTTTTTTCCAATACAAAAGGGACTGGAACAAATGTCAAGAAACTGATAAATTTTGTTCGGTAGAAACCTCTTTGCTCAATTATACGCAATTATAGTAGTCAGATAAGTAACCGTTTGGAGTTGGAGTGATGGGAAATTTTAAAAAATTAAATGGTAGCTATGAAGGCAAGATTGGTTTTACACCCAGATGGAGAAGCTAACTGCCTACGGCTGGGCTGAGCTGGGACATCTCAAGCTGCAGTCATCAGTTTGTCTGTGATGTCTGAAATCTACACTCTGAAAGCAGCCATTTTAATGAAAACGTTCCTTATCTGGAGGGAGTGCCTGTCTCAGTTATCCACCAGTCATCAGTTTACCCCAAGTTTAACAGAAAGTAGACTCTGAATAAATAAGCTCAGGAAACACCTCATCCCACCCCCGTCTATCCCACTGTCCCTTTCATCGTCTTCTCAGTGCTGATTACATCCTAAAATACTCTCCATCCTTCCTCCCTCCCTCCCTTTTTGTCCCTCTGTCTACAACGTATAAATTCCACGAGGGCAGGACCGTCCTGGTCGTGCTCACAGCTGTGACCCCAGCACCCAGAACATTTCCTGCCACATGACAGGCGTCCATTAACATTGGTTGAAGCAAATATTGGAATGATTTTTTTTTCTTTCTTTTTTGCCGCACCACGCGGCCTGTGGGGTCCCAGTTCCCCGACCAGGGATTGAAACTGGGCCCTTGGCAGTGAGAGCGCGGAGTCCCAACCACTGGAGCGCCAGGGAAGTCCCTGGAAGGGCTATTTTAGAGTATGGAGTTGTTCTCGGAGGATTTCCTGACTAGCGGCTGGAACAGAGCCAAGAAAGAGAAGGGCGCTGATGACACGGGTCCTTCACAGCTTAGCTTGGAACTGCTTCCACTTCTCAGAAATTTCCAAACGCATGGTATTCCCCATAAGAGTCATTAAGGTACTGGTAAGTCCAAAAAGAGTGGTCAGTCGTCAGATGGAGAAGTTGTACTTGTATTGTGTTTCATGATTACCAAAATTCATAATAACCAAACAGTCAGACACCCTGGTGAGTATGGGGAGGGTCAGAGCTGGGATTGGAGGGTCTGGGGACAGAAGGGGAGTGAGAGCTCGCGTTCCTCCCACTGGCGAAGCTCCCAGTCCTGGAGCCCTGCTCACTCCACGCCATCCCTCCGGAAGAACTAAGGTAAAACCCAAATACTTGAATTTGTTGGGTTGAGATTTCATCAGTTTCTTGTTGAAAGACGACTGTATGTTCATGGTATGAGAGAATAACTTGAAATTTTCTTTTCCACCTGAAAATGTTCCTTTTAGGTGAAGCAGCATCTTGACTATATATTCTCCAAAAGAAATAGCTCCAACCAGATGACTGTATCTATGACGCTAGGACTACACCCGTGGGTTGCAAATATCAGAGATAATCAGTATCTTGCGGCAAAAAGAGCCATCAAAACAGGTTGGACTTCAGATATTTTTATTTTTTTATTTAAAAAATTTTTTTAACATCTTTATTGGAGTATAATTGCTTTACAATGGTGTGTTAGTTTCTGCTGTATAACAAAGTGAATCAGTTATACATATACATATGTTCCCATATCTCTTCCCTCTTGTGTCTCCCTCCCTCCCACCCTCCCTATCCCACCCCTCTAGGCGGTCACAAAGCACCGAGCTGATCTCCCTGTGCTATGCGGCTGCTTCCCACCAGCTATCTATTTTACGTTTGGTAGTGTATATATGTCCATGCCACTCTCTCACTTCATCCCAGCTTAACCTTACCCCTCCCCGTGTCCTCATGTCCATTCTCTACGTCTGCGTCTTTATTCCTGTCCTGCCCCTAGGTTCTTCAGCACCTGCCCCTAGGTTCTTCAGCACCAATGCCCTTCACCATTTCAGTAATTTGCTGAAGGGCACCCAGCTATTAGTGGCAAAGCCAGGGTTTAAGCTCACACCATGAGATTTGAATTTGGGGCAAAATGATGGACTTGAAAACCTCCAGTACTCCTGGAAATGATGACCAACATTTGAAAACATCCTTTTAAAGGCACAGCTGAACTCGCATGAAAGTAAAGGAAATCTTCTGGGACTAACAATGAAGGAGCTCAAATGTAGTGCAGTGAGCAAGCTGACACGGGCCGCCCTGCGGGGACTTGTTCTTCCTGCTTACAAGGAGGTGTGGGTTTTAGTGGTTTCGGGTCAGCACGAAGCAGACAACGAGACCCACTACATAAAAGCCTCGCTCCAAGAGCCACGCTCACCCTGGACGGGGTGTGTGTGTGCAAGCTTGGCCGTCCTTGCTTGGGTTTTCGGTGAACACAGAGTCTCCCCTGAGAGTTTTGAACCATGGACCTGTCTTGGCATGGGTTTGGGTCTTTAATTACTGTGTGTGGTCGTGTTCTTCCCAAGCCCATCCTGGACTGCCTGGCTGGTGCAGACGGCCCCAAGGCAGGCCATGTGAGCTTTGCACTGAAGAAGCTTCCTGGATATGTGCTCCTTGTATAAAATTACAGAACACACGAGAAACTCAATTCCAGCCTATCCGCCTCTAAAACCAGCGGTCTTTTTTACAATGCCATTCTGCTTCTCCAGAGGTAGGGAATAGCTTTATTTGTAATTTCCTCAGCGGTGCCTGTTTTGACTTCGTGTATTTCAAAGTCGTGGACAGGATACAGGATTGGTGAGCAGGGACACAGGCCTGGGCTTCTGGCTGCCCGGGGAGGAGGAACAGCCAGTCTTTTCTGCAGCAGGAATGGGACACTGCCAACAGTTGCAAAGTGGGGGGCTCTCCTAAAAGCAGGGGGAGTTTTGGGGTCTTTTCAAACGTTAGGCGGGAAGACACTGGCAAGTGTTTATATAGACTATGCACTATATTACCGTTGGGCCTTGGGCCACACCCCCAGAGATGCTGGAGCTGGAACTGGGGGTCCAGACCTCCTTGGAGCCCTCACTGTCTGTCAGGATTATCACTACAGGGACACAGACATTAACAATCACAGGACAAGTCCAAGACCTAGAGCCGTGCTTCTCTGCATAATCATTCCTACTGTCCCAATTGTAGCAGCATTTTGCCAATTTTGGAGTGAAGAAAAGAGGAAGAAGGGTTAGGAAGATAAATGCAATGCCCCTGAAGAGAGGCGTGTGGTTGAAATGTCAAGGCCTGACGTACTCTTGCAGGAAGGCATGGGCACCTTTGGGCCTGCTTGTGTGCTGGACCAGTTCTGCTAACAAAGTCCATCATCTTTATTCACATTCACACCTTGCTCTGTGGGTAAAGAAGGTCGGGCACGCTCTCTCTTGCAACTGTTTCATTTTTCACTCCTGCTCTGTCACCAGCAACTTGTCCTCTAGCCTACAAGGTTTGAACTCATCTCTTTCCAGACCCTAGGATATCCGTTAAAACTATTTCCTGGGATACCTTGAAAGTTGAGCACAAACGCTGAGACATTCAGGTGACGGTTGAGTACAGCTATTTATTTGTATATTGGTTACAAACAAAAAAACAAAGAAGTCCCACCTTCCCAATATTTAATTCACGCACCAGCCATGGAAGTGGGCACACCATCTTGTGCCGCTCCTGCCAAAAATGCATGACCTCGTCCAATCAGGAGAAAGCATCAGACAAACCTAAACTGAGGGGCATTTTACAGAACAACTGATCAGTACTCTACAAGAGGGTCAAGTTCATGAACGTCAAAGAGAGGCTGAGAACCTGTCACAGACTAGAAGAGACTCAGAAGCATTGACAAAATGCAGTGTGGGATTCTGGATTCAATCCTGGTATACAAAAAGGGAAAAAGTGGTAAAATTCCAATCAGGTCTGAGTCTACTTAATAATATTATTCCAATGTTAATTTCCTATTCTTGATAATTGTACAATAGTTATATGTTAACATTAGGGAAAGTAAAAGGATATATGGGAACTCTGTACTGTTTCTGCAACTTTTCTGTAAGTATAAAATTAGTTCAAAATACAAATTTAAAAATATTTTAAAAAAGTAGATAATTGTACTTCCCTGGCGGTCCAGTGGTTAAGACTCTGTATTTCCACTGCAGGGGCCTCAGGTTTGATCCCTGGTTGGGGAACTAAGATCCTGCATGCTGCATGACCAAAATAAATAAAAAAAGTTTAAAAGTAGATAATTGTAAAGAAGGCAACCACAGTTTTCTTCTTGACTCTGTTGATGATTTTAGAACATAAATTATGTGAAATCAAGAAGTTTACCTAACCCAAGTATCAAATTTAATGATTAAAACAAAGAAGAAGAAAAAGACAAAGCAAACACTACATTTGGGGAGATTACTGGGGGTAGTCTTGTCATTATTTTATTCAAATGCCTTCTTTTCCTGTGCTTCATTCAGTGTTTGGGACAGAGCCAGACATGATCCGAGATGGATCAACCATACCCATTGCCAGAATATTCCAGGACACCATCCAGAAGAGTGTGATGATGCTCCCGCTGGGCGCTGTGGACGATGGAGAGCACTCCCAGAAGGAGAAGATCAACAGGTTAGTGCGTCCTGTAGGCGCTCACCCCTCACTGCACAAGCCTGGGTCCTCACACCGGTAACCTCCAGACAGGCTGCATACTTCAGATGCAATTTGTCATCAAGTCTTCCTGTTTAAACTGTAGACTACTTTCCCTCTGTCATCTGAATGGGAATAACAGTGTCTCTGTTTCTTTTGTTAGGTGGAATTACATAGAGGGATCCAAATTATTTGCTGCCTTTTTCCTAGAGATGGCTAAGCTGCATTAATCATGGTAGGCCTGACCAGCCTAGGCCTGACCTACTGACAGATCCCCTTTCACACAACCCTGGGCAGGAACAAAATCTAACTATTCAGAGGAATTTGGTCCCCAAAATAATGTTTTCCCTTGGACATCTGGACCAGTAATATTTCCAAGGCGCAGACATCGGACGTGGTTTTGTGTCACTGTGCACACCTTTCTAAAGCCACAGCCACCTTCAACAACCTGACTTCCCTGAGTCCTGCTGCGGCTGCCCCAGGCCTGGACTCACAGTACCCTTCAGGATGAGGACAAGTCTCTGATGAGATTCTCCGCTTGCAATTTGATTGGTGTAATCACTGCAGTTTGCGTTCTAGGCCTCTAAGTGCTTGACACACAGTCATCCCATCCAGTGACTGTCCATCCTACATCACCCCTGCTTTTACCACTTGTGCCCTTTATCTTATTGACAAACATGTTGGTCTCCAGCACTGCCTACTGTAATTTCCCTGTGGGCTCATTTTTAGAGGAGTTACTAAAGCATGATAGTGCATTAACCTCTTGCTTCCCCTTCATTTATTTTTCCTGCTTCTTCAAAAGTGCTGAAATGGAAATGATCAATATTCATATGCTTACGCCATCTGGGATTCCTTGTGCGAAAATGAGTACTTTCTAAGTTCCAAGCCTCTTTACCTTTGCTGCAGTTGATGCCAGCCGACTGCCCCTCCTGCAGCCTCTTCTCTCTTCCTGCCCCGTCAGTGAAGGCCTCCTTGCTCTCTTCAACATCTGCGCACCTGTCAATGCGCCACAGCAGAATTAATCCTGATAGAATTTCCCTCACCCTGCGGGAACTGTACTCAGTGACTACATCTAATAAATTGCTCAAAGCTTTTAATAGCATCGGTTTTAGATAGAGAGCTAATCAACCCTGACATCAGTAACACATTCTAAATTTAAAGCCCTCAGCTAATGCTGGGTTCATTAATCATTTTAGTTAACCATCTTGTTTGGCTTGATTGGATTTGACAGTGTAAACAAACAAAAAAATGCAATTTTTCTACAGTTGAGTATATTTAAACAAACAGATTTAATCTCTATAAATTATTTAAATCACATTAATGGAGAAGAATTTAAAGGTTTGTTAAAAATGTTTCTCACGATTCTAAATAAAAAACAAGCATAACACATTCCATTGCTTCATGGGTTCTTGAAATGTCAGTTTTAAAACTTGCTGCACCTCATCTAAAATGGCTGGACCAGAGGGCCAGTAATTCGGCTTGTCCTGAACTGCGTCACAGAAATGGGACCCAGCTGAGGCTTTAGCCACTTTTCCTCTGATGCTGGAGAACATTTAAATGCTGTCTGTTGAGTATGGGCAGGAATTTGATATTTTTTTGCTATTAAGCTTGGTTTGTGCTTGCCAGATTACATGGAATCTTTTGACATTTTGGATTTTGTGGGACCTAACTGGTGTATTTGGCAGACTTCTCAAGAACTAAATATACAGGAAGTTTATGATCCCCATTTATATTTTTAAAAGGGTGTTCATATTAATCAATTAACAAGGCTGGTTAAAATGTATTGTAACCACTTCTGAGCAATGTAACATCAGTTTGTTTTACCAAGCATCTAAATTATAAGATTACTCATTCACTGATCTACGTTCCTGCTGAATCTCTGAGACTTGCAACGTCTGGTTAATTATTCAGCTACCACCAGGCAAGAAAGGCAGGACAAAGGCTGAGGTCACTGAGTCTAGGAGATCCCAACCTTGGAATGTCTGGGTGCAGAGCCATAGTTTTCTGCCTCTAGGGGTCACAAGGAGTGTCCCCAGCTCTCCCAGGTCCATCTGGGTTTTCTACCCGGCCCCAAGCCAGGTGCCTACCTGGGTTCTGCTGTGATCTGGAGTCAGAAGGGAAGTATTTTCAGGGCAGTTACACACATACGGGTGACAGAAATCTACCCACTTATTGGCCAGGAGGCCAGGTAAAATTTTTAAATATTCTCTATCTCCAATCTCTGTCTTCCATTTCCAACTCATCTCTGTACTTCAGGGGTCCAGTGAAGTGCGCTGCACACAGTAGGTGCTCAATATTGCACGCTAAAATCCTCCTCTTGGTTCCGCAGCTGCATTTTTGGGCTTTCCCTGGCCTGGACTTCTATCTTTATGCTCTTTGCCTCACATCGTTCCTAGCTGAAACCGTCTTGGGAGCAGCTAGCACTGGGAAAAAGCACATGAAACAAGTCATGCTGAGGTGCCATCGACTGATAACAGCGCCTGTGTATCCGCCCAGGCAGCATTTGTCTGCACAGGGGCCACAAACCAGCAGCCGTGAGCCCCATACGGCTGCCTTCAGTGCGTTTCACGTGGCCTTCACGTTGTTCTAAGCACTTCTGAACTGGATGCCAGCATCTCAAAATCAGCAGACCTCACCCAAGTGATTTCTCTTGAGTGGTCAGAAGACTGGGTAACACCATCTGCGGTTCGTGCAGGGTGACAGCCCGCTGAGCTGAGGAGAGGCTGTGCTGAGCACAGTGCCTGGCCCATAATATGTGCTCAGTAAGCTTCTTAGACGCAGAGTAAGAAGGAAGCTCACGAATAATACAGTTGTATTTGTCTTCTCACTTCTGATAAGTAACTCTCACTTAAAGAAAACAAGCCCCGGACTTCCCTGGTGGCGCAGTGGTTGAGAGCCCGCCTGCCGATGCAGGGGACACAGGTTCGTGCCCCGGTCCGGGAAGATCCCACGTGCCGCGGAGCGGCTGGGCCCGTGAGCCGTGGCCGCTGAGCCTGCGCGTCCAGAGCCTGTGCTCTGCAACGGGAGAGGCCACAGCAGTGAGAGGCCCGCGTACCAAAAAAATAAAAAACAACCAAAAAAAACACAACAAACCCCCAAACAAATACCATTTTATGATAGGTCCAAATGGTTTTTAAATACTATACTATTTTAAATATCTAGTGTTATATGTATTCAATGCCATCTAGCTATTATTTTTAAATTTTATGTTTCAAGTTTGAATACTAGCTGAACATGTAGTAGATAAACAGTTAAATAATGAGTTGCGGACTCATGTAAGATGAAATAAAATATTTGTTTCAGTGGTAATGCACCTATGGTTAAACCTAGCATAATTCTATTATCTATCTGTAATACCACTGCTGTTCATGACAAGCAGCAAACTTAAACCCAGGCCTAATATCTGCACATATCATTTCTGTTCTTCCACTGAACAGCTCTTTAACATCTGCATTCTATATCGCAGGCCACTTAACTGGTAAGAAAGATAATCTCCCTCTTTACTATATCAGAACAGCTTTCCTCTTTGGGAAGCAAGCTCTGGGAGGCCGAGGCTGGCTTGGGGGTGTTCTTTGTTCAGCTGTCCAAAGGCTCAATCAGTCGATGAAATAAAGCCAGAAATACAGATTTTCTGAAGCAAAGTGTTCTTTTTCTTTCCAGCACGATGTGGAAGAGAACGGATTAATGACTATAATTTCTTAACAGTTATGATAAGTAAATAAATGCTTCTGAGCTTTCTTTGACTAGGTAGATTGAAGAGAAAAAAAACTGTCACTACGTGGAAAAATTTTATTTAAAAAATTATTCTAGTGTAATTTCTTATTGAGAATGAAAAAAGATGTCAGAGAAATTATGCCTTTGACTATAATAGAAAATATGAAGTTTTACATCATCTCACCTCCCACATTGAAATTCACCAAAACAGCATTCAAAGAGAACTTAGATTTAAAATTCTACCGTGGGTGGTTAAGTGTTCCTAGCCTACTCTCATTGTTACTGTAGGTAGGCATGTGAGTGTAGTGGCAGAAAATGTTAACTTAAAGGAAATTAGAACTTTAAATGACACTGTTAAAGTAAATGAGTCATCAAGAATGGTTAGTCACCAAAAATGACCAATGCTTCCTTTCAAATTTTAAATAATTATAGTCAAATAAAGGCAGCTGTCTAAATTTTATTTAAAACCCCACTTGAAAAACTGGAAGGCAGACTTTAGGGCTCCTACAGAGTGAAGGGAAGAGGTTCAGGAAAGGACAGTCACAGAGGGGAAGCAGTGCATTCTGCACGCCCTGCCTAGGTCTCTGGATGACCTCTGAACCATGCCTGTGTGAGGCGGACGAAAGCCTCTTGGCTAAGGCTGAGGGGACTGAATGTGACTTCAGCTGCTACCATGACAGGAGAGACAAAGTTAAGGAGTAGCAGCACAGCCAGAACAACTGCCTGTTAAAACAGTAACGACAACAGCCAACCTCTTCAGAAGAATAGAAGCGAATTCAGAGTCTCTACGTTATATTACTCAAATATCTAGGATACAACCAGAATTACTGGGCATTTAGGAAAAAGGGAAACATGACTCACAATCAAGAGGAAAGAGCAAATTAATGAAGATTAACCCCAAGATGATTCATACGCTGGAATCAGCAGACAAATATGGCAAAGCAGCTATTATAACTTTGCTCAAAGACACAGTGGAAAATATGCCTTTAGTAAATGAACCAATAGGGAATCTCAGCAGAGAAACAGAAACGGTAAGACAGAACAAAATAGAAATTTTAGAACTAAAAGACAATATCTGAATTAAGAACAAAAAAAAATCACTAGCTGCTTTTAACAGATGATTGGAGATGACAGAAGAAAGAATCAGAATAGATCAATAAAAATCCAATCTGAAGGTCTGAGAGAAAGAAAAGAATGAAACCAAAACAAAAAAGGACAGAGCCTCAGTGAGTTATGTATATCAAGAGGTGTAATATATATTTAATTGAAATTCAAAAGAAAAAGAGAGAATGGTGAAAAGTAACAGTATTTGGAGAAATAATGGTCCCAAATTTTCCAAACTTGGTGAAATACATAAATTTACAGGTGTTCAAAGTTCAGAAAACCCCAAATAGTATAAATATGAAGAAAATCATGCCTAGGTACATCACAATCAGATTGCTGAAAGCCAAAAATACAGAGAAAATTTTGCAGGTAGCCTGAGAAAAATGACAAATTACATACAGGGAAACATAAAAGGGAGAAAAACATCTGAATGACCTCTGCTCATCAGGAAAAAATGGAGGCCAGAAGTAATGGAAAGACATCATCTTTGGCAAACATGTCTTAAAGAAGCTCCAAAGGAGCTTTATTATATATATACATATATATAATATATATATATAAAGGATATATATATTATATATAAATTTTCCTAATAAGACACAGAAAAACAAATTTTTCCTATATTCTTGGATTCTCTTGCGCATTGCATGACACGTAGGTGCTTAATAAACCACAGCTATCACCGCTGTATTATCTAATGGAACAGTCTTTTAAATGTTTTAATGAGAGTAACAGTATTAGACACTATTACTGTGGCTTAGAAATTTTAGAGCCTCTTCTATTAACAGAATGACGAAAGACCGGAACTTTACTCTAAATGACTAATTTTATACACGAGGAAGTCAGGTTGACTTCCTTAAGGTCACTGTCCTTAAGGTTGACTTCCTTAAGGTATGATGCAAAGGTCCTGTCTCAGTAAAATACTGCATGATGGGGAACTGAAAAACAAACTCAGAAGAAAAATAAACTCGCTGCTCAAAGAAGGAAGATGAAATGTTAACTCAGTTCCCAGGGTAAGAAAGGTAGCAAGGTCAATCTCCTACAAATCAACAGAATACCTCTTCAACATGGAAAACAGTGCTAGCTACTCTTAAGTGTTGAGAAATTCATCACCTTCTCATCCAAGACTAACACTCTTGAACTAGCTATTCATTAAAAGATGCAAGGTGGACTGGAAAAGGCTGACTCTGGAGTTTGAAAAGTGAGTTCCACCTTTACTAGCTGTGTGATCTTGGAACAGTTATTTAACTCTTCTAAATTACAACTTCCTGTTGTGGGTGACGGACATGAGAATTCATATGGATTACAGTAAAAATTCGACCAGATAATGTCTATGAAAAGTACTCTGTAAACCAGTATTTAAAACGTTATTATCACCTGAATATTCTGACTTAAATAAGCGTTGAGCTGGAACTGGCCTTGAGAGATGGGTTTGGTTTAGAAAGCCTACCATCATTATTACAGGGCTATCCTTTAAAAACTCCGTTTACCTAAAATTTTACAAATCCAATTATTTAAGAGCTTTCCCTATACCTACAAGATAAAGTCAAAAATGCTGAGCAAGCGGTGTCTCAAGCTGATCGCAAGTGGGATGTCGCCTCTCATCTCTATATAGGTGTCCGTCAGAGCACTTTGCAAGCCGCGGTCTTCCTTCCTGGATCTGGAGTTTCCGGGGAAGGGCTGTAAGCTTCAGGTCCGCGGATGCTCCCGCAAGAGGGGCAGGCGGCGGCGGGCACGACCACGCTTCGGTCGTGCCTTACTTTCTTCCTAACAATTCTTGCGCTGCGTCACTACCGTTAATAAAAACGGTCCGGCGGGGGCTTTTTAAACACCTAGGGCGTTTTCGGCTTTTATTGCCCAACTGGCCGGCCACCACACTCGGTGCTCTGCCTCCCCTTTAGTATCGGAACTCGGCTCGTGGCTCCCTGCGGCCCGTGACTCCGAGGATCCTTTCTTGGAGTCCACCGACAGACTGTCTTCAACATCTAGGGTTGCGCACGCGCCTGGCCCAGCAGAGAAACCGTGTCCCCGTAGACGGCCGCCTAGAAGCGCCGGGCACCGTTCGGGGCCCGGAAGGCCCACGGCAGCGGCCGCTCGCCCCGCGCCGCCCTCTGCGCTCACGCGCCGCCCTCAGGGGTCCTCTACGGCGGGCGGGCGGGGGACGGGGTGGGGTGAGGAGACATGGGACACGGAAGGGAAGAATGTCCAGAGGAATCCGCTTGGGGACTCTCCCCAAACCCCACTTGGCCCTCCGGCTCAGACACTTCTAGCCGGACGCATCTCCCCTTCTTTAGATTGTCTTCTTCGGCTTTCCGTTTTCCTCTCTTGCGGAGGGGCGGAACTTCCGGTCCCATCTCCTAGCAACTTCCGGCGAGAGCTGACAGACAAAAAAAAAAACAAGAGGCACATAGGTGCCCCGGTCAGTCGGGACAGAAAAAGGGAACTCGACGTGGGTTTTACTAATCCAGTTCCAGGATCCTGGTTTTTGTTCATGGTGTCCGGTGCGCAGTCCACGAAGGAGTCGGCCTGAAGACCGCCGGAAGTCGCTCAGCGGAGAGACAGGAAGTCCCGCCCCTTCCTCCCAAAGGGAAGACGGTGAGCCGGAGGAGTCAGTCAGAGGGGCGAGCAGGAGCGATTCCGTCGGCAAACAGGTAAGTTATTCTCTGGCCGGGGCGGGGGGTTTGGAGGCGGGGACCGTCCAGCGTCAGCGTGGGGCCTGGGGGCGGTGGCTTGAGGGCCCGGGCCCGGGCGGCTGGGCGCCGGGAGCCCCGCCAGGGCCCTTCGCTCTTCCTCCTCCCCCCTTCCCCCCGCCTCCGCCCCTCCCCGCTCGCCGGTCCCTCCCGACGCCGCCCAGACTCACCCGACACACGCCCGCCGCCCGCGCGGCCTCGCGGCCGCCCGGGCTCCACACCGCCAGCCGCTGCTCGCCCCGAGGCCCGACTCACACGGGCCTGGCTGTCAGGGCGGAGGCGGCGATTCCGCGCGCCCCTGCCCGCGGTCGGGCGCTTCTCACCGCCGGGCTTCCCCCGAGTGAAACGCACACGCCGAGCTGCCGCGTGTCGGTTTCCTCCGGCTGCCCGCCCCCTCCCGGTCTCCCGGAGCCGCGCCGCTGCCACCAGCGTCGGCTTCCGTTTAGGACGCCGGCCGGGCAGCGGTCTGGAGCGCTGGTGCCCGAGAGCGGCACGACTGGAAGGGAGGGTCCTAGCCGCTCGGGTTCAGCCGCTCTGCCCTGGACGGAGACCCCAGGCTGCCGCACACCACTTTTTGCAGCAGCGGGTACCCCTCTTCCCAGCTAGCGGGCACGTACTGTGTGTGCTTGTCCGCTTTCTGGGGACCAGTCTGGTGGAGGCGGGTGGCAGGAGCGGCTGACCCCTGTCGGCTGCGTCGAGGTGGGAATAGCTTGTTTATTTTCAAGGGGGAATTCTGGAGTGGGATATCTTGGCAGGGTTGGCATCCAGGGACACACGAGTAGGATTTATTTTATAGGTAACCATAATCCTAATGGTGACTGAGGTATAACGTTACAGCTCGTGCCCGTGGAACTAATTACGGTGTGCACCTGTTCTGCGGCGAGGTGTTAGTCCAGCTGGAACACCGTGCAGGGAAGGACGCTGATTATCTATTGACTAGAACATCATTAGGAGAGCTCATTTGATATATACGCTGTATACTTTATTTAGCACAGCAGTTTGTAGAGCAGGAATTAACCCCTTTCCACCAACTGAGACCCAGATTAAATAACTTGACGAAAGTTAACGTCCGGATTCAAATCTCAAATGTTTGTTATTCATTCTTCTTCAAGTTTGCTACATGTGAAATTACTAACTCCTAGTGTCACGTCTGGAAAACACTAAGGCGGGGACTTCCCTGGTGGTCCAGTGGGTAAGACTCTGTGCTCCCAACGCAGGGGACCCCGGGTTCGATCCCTGGTCCGGGAACTAGATACCGCATGCATGCCGCAACTAAGAAGCTGGCAAGCTGCAACTAAGAAGCGGGCATGCTGCAACGAATGATCCTAGTGCTGCAACGAAGAAACAAACAAAACCCGCTAAGGCAAGGCTCTGTAGTAGCTAATGTCTTCTTACACGATGCGTAAGACAGTTGTGGTAATTGCTGATAGCGCAGTTGCTATTGGTGCCTTTTTTTAAAAAAAACCTGTTATCTTGGAATAATTTCAGATTTACACGAAAGCTGCAAGATAGGACAGAGTTCCACTGGTGTTTAACAAAGCAAAGTGGCTCCACTTAATAATCACTGGTTCCTGCTTCATGCCAGACACCATTTTAGTGCAGGAGAGAGTAACATATTGCCCTAGAAGATTTCAAGGCCCGTTGGAGGAGACAGATACGTAAACAAATGTAATGCCTTTTGCCAAGTGCTGAAACGGAGATACGGGAGCACAGAGGAAATGATCACTGCTGGGGCAGGAGTGGTGAGAGCTTTCAGGATATATTTGAGTGGAGATCTTAAGGGTTAATGGCTATTCACTTGATTGATGGGACATTTTCCCCAACATTCATTCTAATTAGGTTTGTTTTATTAGAGGAGAACTCTCTTCTATAAAACAGACTCTTCTATTTGATTCACCTCCCTCTCTCACAGCCCCTCTAAGAAGAGATTTGTTTCACAGGTAATACAGGTTGCGAGAAGCATCCCAGTTTATAAATCCATGAACAGGAGGATAAATGAAAGCTGTGTAGTAATGGAAATATCTAGATCTATACATTTTTAAATTCTTTGATTTTCTTGCTTGTAAATACTTCCTGTGGTTCGATCACAGTCATTATGAGAGGTCATGGAGCACAGTTCTGCACTGTAACTTGGCGTGTTAGATCCCCACACCAGAGGGGACATTTGAGTGTCTTAGCTCTTGCTGCTATAACAAAATACCATAGCCTGGGTAGCTGAAACAACAAACATTTATTTATCACAGTTCTGGAGGTTGAGAAGTCCAAGATCAAGGTGCCGATTCCTGCTGAGGGAATCTTCCTGGCTTGCGGATAGCCACCTTCTTGCTCTGTTGTCACGTGGCAGAGAGCGAGAGAACTCTGGTCTCTCTTCCTCTTGTAAGGACACTGATCCCATCTTGGGGGCCTCACCCTCATGACCTCAGGTAAACCTACCTTCCAGAGGCCCTGTCTCTAAATACTGTCACACTGGGGAGTAGGGCTTCACCGTACGAATTTGGGATGGGGGCTGGGGGCGGGAATTATAATTCAGTCTGTAGCGTAGGTTTCTTGGAAGTTTTGTTATTATGTGGAACTCCTCCAAAATAGACTTGATACAGAACTAAATAGGAAACTGTAAAATTAGAGTTTATATGGCTTTCACTAAAGCAAAGTTAACGCAGTTTTATTTAAAATAATAAGAAATATGATTCAGAGACCAGTTGATGAAAGGGAGAAATTTTAATTGTTTCATTTTGATGAAAGAGAAATCCCTGTGGTTCTCTTTTCACTTTTAGGCCTCATAGAGTTGTCCCATTTTAGAGGGCATAAGGACTGTGGCAGTGATCTATTTTCATTCTCTCATTGTCTGATGAGAGGGCTGAGCCCCCCAGAAGCTAAGTGACAAACATGTCTCAGAAATTAGTGGCAGAACAAGGATTAGAATCAGGCCCCCTGATTTATAGGCTAGGCTTTCTGCTCTTTGAAGCATCAATAGTTCTCAAATTTAAGGTGCATCAGAGCCACCTGGGGGGCTTGTGAAAACACAGGTGCTGGGCATCACCCAGGGGCTCTGATTCAGCAGGCCTGCGCTGGGACTGGGAATTTGCACTCCTGACAGGTGCCTGGGTGATGTTGAAGCTGCTGGCTCTGAGGCCACACTTCGGGAACCCTGGCCTCACGTGATGTTGCCTTTGATCTCTCATAAGAGGAGAGTAAGTAAACCTCTGCAGGTTTTACCCGCCTAACCTTTTCCCTGGTACTCAGAGAATCAAGTTTTTAAATTTTGTATCACAAGCAGTAATGCATAAACAACATATGTTAGATGAAAAATAAAAAAGGACTGGAAATGGAGTACTTCTCAGCGTCATTTTGGCATATTCAAGGGTAATTTTTGGAGACAATTCTAGTGGTCAGAGCCACTTACTATTGAAGGGGCTACACATGAGCTGTGAGAGCCCCCAGTCTTACCAACATTCACACTGAAAAGCGTGTCCAGGTTGATTGCTAGGTTGTATGGGAGTAAAAAGTTACTTCCATCTTTGTTTTTCTATGCTTTTCTGTGTTGTTTTGTGTACTAAAATGTTCTTTTCTTATATATCAAAATCTTATCGGGCCCAAGCACAGATTATATGCCTGTAATAGATATTGAAGAAATGTAAGTTGAATTAAAAAAGAGTAAGGGGGAAAGTAAGGTAGGTCATTTACCTGGAAAGTTACTCTGCTCTCTAGATGATCGCAGTCTTGGGCATTTATTGAATAATTGTCATTTATTCCAGTTTACACCTTAGTTGCAATTATTGGAATTTTTTTTAAGCATAGTTATTGGAGGAGGTAGCTAGCATATTTTAATGTTAGAGTTAATGAGCGATCCCCATACCTTTTTATCTTGCATCTTAAATGATTTTTAAAAACTTTTTACTTTGAAATAATTTTGGAATTACAAAAAAATTTCAAAAACAGTCCAGATAGTTCTATATATCTTCTAACCAGATCTCTTTGTTAACACATTATGTAACTGTAGTGCAGTTACCAAAACCGGGCAGTTGATACAATTAATCTAAAGACTTGATTTGAGTTTCACCACTGCTGTGCTTTTTCTGGTTCAGCATCCAATCCAGTATCCCACATTGCATTTAGTTATCATGCCTCTGTAGTCTCTTCCAATCTGTGACGGTTCCTTTTAGGTTTATATTCCATGACCTTGACACTTCTGAGGATTACTGGTCAGTTATTTTGTAGAATGTTAGTGGGTTTGAATTTGTGTCATGTTCTTTCAGGATTAAATTGAGGGTTAGGCATTTTTGGCAAGAATACCACAGCGGTGAAGTTTGCCCTCAGTGCATCGCATTGGAATGCACATGATGTAGATATATTTTATCAGTGGTGAATGTTACCTTTGACCTCTTGGTTGAGGTGATGTCTGACATATTTCTGTGCTCTAAGATTAAACATTTTCTCTTTGTAATTAATGACCCTCCTAATTTGCCTGATTTTGGTGCAAAAGTTTAAAATAAGTGAACATCTAATGTCAGAATCCTTTGAACCTGACCCTAACTGTGGAATACTTCTTATTTTGGGAGGCTTCAGTACTATTTGTTAGACTCAAACATAGCTGGAAAGGGTAGAGGTTTCACTGCTGGAAGAACAATTATTTGCTCAAGAACTTGTACTTGATCTCGGGCAGTATTCGTCTTGAATTGGCAACAGTGGAAGCTGTTTGTCTGAATTGTTTTGCTTTGGTTCTGTGACCTGTCTCACATGTGTCTTCCAGTGCACGACTTTCCATAATTGTGCTGCATTTCTTAAGAATTCTCCCTGGAGCATTTAGAAGATGGATGCACTTCAGTTCATCACCAGGCAGTTGCTCCTGGTATCCCACTGCTTACCCACTTGCTAGCCCATGGGGCTGGGGCACGTGTTTTCCTTGCTAATGGAATTGCTGGCTATATTACACATAAATTATCTCTATTTCCGAAATGCGTGTGCCTTTAATATCCCAGCCTGAGTCAGTTGGAAGATACAAACCTGGTTTGTCTCCTCCCAGTGCCTGTAAGCTCCTTGGAGGCAGGGGACAGATCCCTCTTTCTGTTTACTCAGTAACTTGCTTGGTACCTAGCACATAGAGGCACTCAATAAATATTTATGACTAAATAAATGTTGTTTGTGCATCTTGTTAAGTGTTTTTATAAGCTACCGGAATACCGTGATCATTTCCCCCTGTCAGTACAGCTCTGTAATCTGCACAGTATTGCAGTCTATGGATGTGCCACGGCGGCTTCATCTTTAAGCGGTACCTCATTGCTGGATACTAGTTTGTTCCCAGTTTTTTCTAATGTAAAGAGTTCCTTGGTGCATATCCTTAAACACATATTTTGTCTGGTTATTTCTTTAAGGTAAATTCTGTAAAGAGTCACTGATAGCTCAAAGAAGATACACATTTTAAGGTTTCTGATATATAATTTATAAAATTACCCTCTTGAAAGGTTGTATAGATTTATATCCTAACCAGTACTATTGAGAATGCACATTTTCCCACACTTTCCCCAATGCTTTTTTTAAGAATAATCCAACATTTTTTTGGTATTTTTAAAGATGCTTCTTGGAGTGTGGTGAATGGAGATCATATTCTGACTAATATGCTAAAACTTTCCAAGTTTTCATGTTGAAAATTTCCAGTTTTTTGTTTTCCTCAATGAGAGAGCAGAATAAACCTCAACAAAATAGTGATTAACATCTAACCAATATTTCACTTGGGGCACTTATTGTGTATAGTTATTGTTGGCTGTATCTGTGGCTCTTACCAAACAGGAAACTTCTTAGCAGTGGGATACATTTCTAATTCACATTATTCACCAAAATCGGCTACAGGTCAATTAAAGGCTTATATATAGAAGGCAAAACTATGAAACTTTTAGAAGACAGTGTAGGGCAATAGTTGTGTTACTCTGTTAGAGGGAAAAGGTTCTTAAATTATAGAAGGTGCAAACCATAAAAGAAAGGATTGATGTGTTTGACAACCTTGATATTGACAACTTTTGTTTATTAAAAGAAACCATCAAGAAAGTGAACAGACAAGTCACAAGTGAGAATAGATCTTTTAGTACATATTACTGATAAAAGTTTAGTGTCCGGAAAGGTGAACAACTGCAAATCTATAAGAACAATAGACAAATGGGCAAAGGACCTGAATAGGCATTTCACAGAAGAGGACACGTGAATGCAGAGATGCTAACTTCATCAGTAATTAGAGAACTGCAGATTTGACCAGCATGGTATATAGTTTCATACACGCTAATTTGGCAACAGTGTAAAAATCTGACAATATCTGCTTTTCAGGAGGGTAGGAAGAGTGTAAGAGGGAGTGTAAATTGGTACAATAACTTTGGAATTAACTAGTAAAGAGACGTGTACCCTTTGACCCAGTAATTCCACTCCTATGTCTTTACCCTAGAGTGTTGCTTCTGTGTTGTGTTCCCATCATCTCCTGGGAAGTTGTTAGAAACGCACATTTTGGGGACCCACCCTAGACCTACTGAATCAGAAACTTTGGGGATGGGCCAGCTTTCTGTTCTAGCAAGCTCTCCAGGTGATTTGATGCATGCTAAAATGGGCAAACCACTGCCCCAGAAAAACTCGGGTCCGTGAATGACTGGAGACATGTACAGGAATGCTCACTCTTGCACTGTTTGTAAAAGATAAACCTTGGAAGCCACGCCCATCACAGGAGAATGAATAAATTGTACTATATTCCTGTAATGAAGTACTGTGCCGTTGTGAAACCCAATGGACTTCAGTCACATGCATCACCAAGGATTAGTATCAGGAACATTAACTTGAGGGAAAAAAAGCTACTTGCAGAAGAATGCATCTAGTATTTTTCCCTTTTTCTTTTTTAAGTTTAGAAACATGCAAAACAGAATTGCATATTATTAGGAATACAGGTATGGCAAAGTAGTAAAGAAAATAGGTAAATTATAAACAAAATACAAGTTAATGGGTAGCTCTGTAACAAGAGGGAAGGTGATAGGCACACCAAGAGGGACTTCAAAGACAAGAATTTAATTTTCTTAAACTGTGATCTGTACTCAGATTTTTGTTGTATTATGCTTAATATCTTTGTACACATTAAAATTATTTTTATATCTACCAAATATTTTAAAAACAAACTTTCCTTTTTGCAGTGTCTGTCTACACAGGGACTATTCAGTTTGTATGAAAAAAATAATGATGGGGGTGATGGTGGTCAAGATACATTCTTGTTGGACTGTGATGTAACAGTACTGTCCGGAGTAGAGATATCAGGGAGAAGACTGGTTTCGAGGGTACGGAGTGTTAACACTTGCTGGGCGCTCACTGTGCAGGCACACTGTGTGCTGAGTTTACACTCATTATCTGAGGATTGAGCCACCCAGTGAACCTGGGGGGGGGGGCGTGTCAGATCACTATTGCCCCATGTCACAGAGGCGGGGAGGTCCTGTGGGCACAAAGGGGGAAGAGGTGGAGGAAGTCTCTGACTCTGTCAGAGAAGGTCGGAGGAAGGCAGTCGTAGACAAAGCAGAGTTGTGTCCCAGAGTGTTGTGTGTTACAGAAAGAAAGGCCAAGTCAAAGTAGGAATGAGAGTAGAGAGCAGGACTGGTGAAGGATGTATTCACCCCCATTTTCCGAGTTACTTGATTTTGCTAGGTTTGTTTTTACACCAGTGTACGTGACTTTATTATTCTAGTAAATGGCAAGTCTAGAAAGCAGAAAAAGTAATTGTATTTTGTTGTTAGTTCTAAGGATTGCATCTTCCAGTTTATTAGGAAGTGGTAGTATCATGCCATAGGATTTAGGAAATCATACTTCTTTGCTTAGGTTGCTAAAAAGGGCAACCTTTTGTATCCCATATTATGAGGACTATTTTTAAATAAACATTACTTATGCCGTAAACCTTTTTAAGCCATCGTGGTGTGACAGTTGCTCCTTGAAATGAGCAAGTATAGGAAAAATAAAAAGATGGTTATAGAAGCCCTAAGTCAAGTTACACATCCTATGGAACCAAATAGTTGTACTATTTTTGTTTGATATTCGTAGTGCAAATTTGTCTAAAGCAGAACTGTCAAGCATTTGTAATTACGTAATGTCATACTTTCTAACAGAGCCAGCCCCTCACTAAGAAGTTGACAGCCCGTGAGAGTCCTTCCATAGCAGGATGTCTGCATTTCAGACACATATAGTGCTTGTCGCAGATCCCTGATGGGCAAATGTAGAAAGTAGGCTTCTTCAAATGGGTTTTAGGTACTTCAGCTCTTCTAGTTTCAGCTGTATTTTGCTAAAGCTAGATAATCTCAGTCTTAGTGTTTTTCAGTGTGTTTGATGTTCATACTTTTGTTTTCTCTTATATGCTTTACTTTTTACTTTTTATTAAAAAACAAAATAGTTTTAAATAAAAAGTAAGGTAATAAGAAGCCTCCTTGGGAAAAGACATTGCTTAACACAGTTGGAGTAGTACCAGGTTACATCATCCAATGTAACCAAAGCCTAGCTTGCTTGTCAGTTACTAAATATAATGGAAACTTTGTGTTTTAAACCTAGAACAAGCAACAAACCACTTCTTTCCAAGGGTACAATTCATTTGTGAATTACTGTGAATTAAGGATCAAAATTTGATATATAATTATTGGATCAGTTATTAAAGAATGGGGAATCACAGTTATACGAGTGCATAAAATTATAAAACTGTTAGAATTTAAACTAAGGTGTAATGTACGTTTAAAAATAGCCTAGAAAATTTAGATCATTCAGAGTGGTAGTAGAAATTATAGTCTTTCAGAAAATGAGATCAAATGACTTTCATTAAGACTCTTCAGGGTCCATAATCTGGTTTCCTGTAGGGGTAGTGTTTAAAACCCTAGGGTTTCAGGGTGGTAGATTGAGACAGTGTTTGCTGAAAGTCACATTCAGAATACTGTCATGTGGCCAGTTGTTATGTAGGCAAATGAGTTCGGAATCTGGTGTGATGGCCCTGTTTAGTGCAGTACATTTTTCTCCTTCCTGATTCACCTTTCTTCCTCCCCCTTTTTTCCCTCTCCTCCTCTGCACCTCATCTCTGTCTGGTAGGTGTATGTTAAGTATATATTGTTTTTTTTTGAGGTTAGGAGGGACTTTTATCCAGTGCATCCCAAATCTGGCTCATCGGAATCAAACAGGGAGCTCTTTAGAACTACAGGCTTTGGTCCCCACCTCAGACTTTCTTAATCGGAATCTGTCCACGTGTAGGTCCAAGGGATTCATGTTTTGATGATTAGCTAAATTTGTCAAATGACTGACATTGGGTATAATTCCCTTGTTTTACAAATGTGGAAGTAGTAGCTCTTAGTAGGCTCTTCCAGGGGCAGTTGCATTTCTCAAAACAGGTCTTGGTAAGTCTTATAAAGATTAAAAGCCTTCATTAATGGTAGAATGACAAGTAGTGTGATAATTTTTGGATTGGTGTGTGGCAGAGCTGGCTAGCTGTCCACCTAAATCAGTTCTTCCCTTCCGCAAGGGACGATTGCACAACTCTAGGTGACATTTTTCAGATTTCTATTCAGTGAAGCAGGAATTAGTGGAAGTGGTAGGTGCCACTTTTGAGCCAAGGCTTTTAAAGAAGCAAATGCCCTGCCTCTTTCACGCTTGCTTTCGTCTTCTGTTAGCTGGATGCAGAGAATGAGGAAGCTCTGAGTCAGCATCAAGTTGGAAAGAGCCAGGATTCCTGAATCAGCTGGGAGCCGACTGCTTGCAGACCTGGAACACCTGCCTTGGGAGTTTACAGGAGCGAGATAGGAACTTGTGTTTGAGCCATTTTCAGGTCCACTTATTATAGCAGTTATGGAATTAGGGCATTAACTTCTTGTTAGGGTGATTCTAGCCACTGTACCCACATCTGAAGGAAAGGCAGTTTATGAATATGTAGAAAATTAGTATTCTGCAGTCTTTCTTCTCCACATATATAATTCTCTTATCTATTCCTCAGACTGCAGAAGCGTAATGTTACAGAGTTAGAACATTTTGTTAGGCCGCAGTGTTTTCTTAAAGGTATAATCTGAGGTAGCCAGTACTCGTGTGAAAATTAATAAGTGAAGACTTGTGATGCCAGCTATGAAGGGTTGCCTGCCATGGGGAAGGGAGGGATTTTCAGAACACTCTTATTTACAGATGAATTTAGAGTTGAGAATTCTTATCTATTTTTATTGACTTCTTAGAATTTATACAAAAAATTAGTAAATAAATAAGGTGTGAATGTAGAGTTTTCCACACTTTAGTCATTTATTTACTCCTTCATTGTTTTTGCTATATTTTACTCCACAGTATTTTACCTCACTTTTTATTTTTTAAATTTAGCCTTGTCATAAGAAGTAATGTATGTGGAGTCATGGGTTGGTATGTTATTTTTTTCCCCTAATATTCATGCTAATAATACACACTTATTTAAAAGTCCTTACTTGTGGCACATAACTTTATTTTAAATGCCAGTAGTGTATTTCTGTCATACTTGGGAAATACTGTTCACATGATGAATACTATTTTAGTGTCTTCAGTGCTTAATCCATAACATTCTTATTGATTGATTGATTGATTGCCATGCTGAGTGGCTTGTGGGATCTCAGTCCCCAACCAGGGATTGAACCCGGGCCAGGGCAGTGAAACTGCCAAATCCTAACTGCTGGCCCACCAGGGAGCTCCCCATAACATTCTAGTAGAAGTAACTGCAGTCACCTGGAAACTAGCAGACCAGCTATGTCTAGTGGGACTCTGGGTACAGTGTTTTCCTATTCACACTATAGACTGTTATCAGTACTCTCTTTGCTACTGGAAATAGTCATTAGCATCCTTAAATCTAATCACATTAGAGAGCCATTTCCAGAAACCTCAGTTCCAATTCAAGGGAAAATCCTATTCCTCTAGAACCACTCTCAGTATCAAAATCTGTATCAGTCAGGATTCCCTAGAGAATCAATAGGATGTAAACAAATATATATGAGGAGATTTTTTTTATAGGAGTTGGCTAATGCGGATATGGAGGCCTAGAAGTCCCACTTCTTATTTCTGCAGGCTCGAGAAACAGGAAAGCTGGTGATATAAGTCAGTCTGAGTTTGATGGCTCAAAAACCGGGAATGCTGATGTCTGAGGGCAGGAGAAAGTGGACGTCCCAACTCAAGGAAAACAGCAAATTGGACCTTCCTCCACCTCTCCACCGTCTTGCTCTATTCAGGCCCTCAACAAATTGGGTGTTGCCAGCCCACACTGGTGAGGGCGGACATTTTTTATTCAGTCTACCATTCAAACGCTTATCCCTTCCAGAAACACCCTCGCAGATGGACGCGGAAATAAATAATATTTTACTGGCTGTCTGTGCATGCCTTAGCCTCACACATACAGTTAACCATCACAGTACTTTTGGTCAGCTGACCTAGCATGCCTTTAGTGGCATGTTTTCCTGCCACCATAGGATCCAGTCTGAGAACACATAGCACGTTTAGTTGTCACATCTCCTTAGCCTCCTTTAATCTGGAACATTTCCATAGTCTGTCTTTGTCTTTTATGACATTGACATTTGTGAAGAATGCAGTCCTCCCACATTTTTTTTGTCTTCAAATAAAACATTCCTCACTCTGTGTTGTGTGCTGTTTCCTCTTAATTAGCTGCAGGTTCGGCATTCTCAGCTGCAGCGATGCACAGGTGTCCTGTCCTCCTCAGGGTGTTATATCTGCAAGCATCCCATGTCCGCCTTCATTGAGGATGTTAATTTGATCACCCCTGGCAAGGCGTAGCTGAGTTATCCACCGTATAATTACTGAATTTTTTTTCTTCCTTTGCAGCAAATAAGCAGTTTGTAGGGAGATGGTTTAATGCCATTCAGACATTTTGCACATCAAAATTGCTCCCCTAGAACTGGCATCCATTGATAGTTCTTGCCCGATACAGTCTCTGTCAGTATGATTTTCTATCCCCTCACTCCCTCCACATTTACCCGTTGGCCCTCAGCATTCTGCTGTAACCTTTGCCCTGTCAGCCCGTCCATTTGTGTGTCTAATCAGTCTCTCTGTCTGTCTCCCTCTCTCCCATACGTCAGTATGGACTTCTTCATACCTGCTTTTAATGGTTTACTGGCACTAACGACTGTGGCGCTCATGTTGTCCCAGATTTAGTCAGTAGGCACCTCTTCAAGCTGACTGCTGTGTCTTTGTCCCAACGTTTTCTAAAAGCATTTCTCCCCACTTCGTGACATGATGAGATTCTTCAGGCTCGTGGTGTACTGACCCTGCCCCCGGCCTAGAATCTGCCATTCCTTGAGGAACCGGGTTCTGTTTAGTGAGGAGGTATCGGAGGCCGAGATGGGGGTGCCAGCTGTGCTTGTTATTGGTCCCCCTCCTCCTCTCTTGAGCTTAGTGGGCGGTCCGATGACCCTAGGGATATTTCTTGGTGTCCCTCGGTGTTTGACCAAAATTAGACCCCAAACATCTCTGACTTTTACAAGTCACCCCTTAAATTTACTTTTATTTGTAAGATTTTGATGCTCAGTTTAGTCTTAGAACCATAATCATAAATGTATTTCTACCTGAGGGCTTGCTCTTCCCGTCTTGAGAGGAGTTATCATTTTCCGTTACTTACCATGTGTAGAGACTTTTTTTAAGCTTCCCCCTTAATTTCCTCCCCCCCCAAAGTAATATATCTAGGAAAGAGTATAGGAAAAAGCCAGGAAGAAGAAGACAAAATTAACTATAATTTCATCACCCAGAGGAAAATAAAAACTATTAACCTTATTAGATAATTGGACTTGGTTAGAACTATATCCATTTTTAAAATTTAATACTGAAGTTTTCTCTTTTCTAAATATACTTTCTTAACACTCATATCTTTGATACCTAATAATTTATATTCCAAAAATCTTGAGGCTTGATAGTTTTATATCATGTGTTAGCTTATCGACATTTGGAGTTAGTGTTTTCCAGATTTCTTCCAAAATTAGTAGTTTTAGTCTATTTTCCTTGCCGTTCTTTGATTAGCCATGGTATTAATCCATCTCTTCAGTGGACCTGAGGAATCTGTTAAAGCAAGAACAGTATGGAACGTGTCTTTAGCTGTTTTCTTTTTGTTATTTTCCCTCCATTTTTACGTTTTGGAAATAGCCTTTTTCTCCGTAGTATTCCTGCTGGAATGAAAAACAGATCCATTCTTTTTTCTACTGGTTGAGTGTTCAACTTTTTTTTTTATTGTCAGTGAGGGATTTTCTCATGGAATTTAGAAATCTTAGTCGCCTCTCACTTCGCAGATGAGGAAACTGAGGCTCAGAAAAGTTAACTGTTTGCCATGTGTCCTGCAGTGTATTGTTGGAATAATTAGGCCTCCTTACTTGTACATTAATGTTCCTTTTCACTAGTGCTTAACATGTTCAGTGTAAATGCATTGTGTTTCTTTAATTTTTTTCTCCTCGTTCTCTTCCCTTCCTCAGCATTCGTATGCTTTGTGCTTCATTTTCTTGCCTTTTGAAAAAGATGAAAGGAAAATTTAAGGAAAGTATACTAACTTTTATTATGGGATGCTTTTTTTTATGGCTGCATTATAAATTCTTGAAAATAAAGGGTCTAATGGAAACACTTAATGAGAAAGCAGGGGCTCTATCACATGTACCTCTCCCCCACCCCACCTTTTAGTGAATAGACTGTTTAAACTAAATTAAGTAAAGGATATAAATTCTGTTGTTTCAGTTTTAATATTTCATGACTGATTTTATAGATGAAATTATGTTTTACAATAAATAGGAAGAAGAATTTATACAGCCTGTTCTATTTGATGTGAAACAGCAAATCCCATTTCTCTTTAGCTGTAAAGAAAATTCATTATAATGTCTTTAGTTGTAAGAGATGGTTTCATTGTGATTAGCTATACTGATAATAAAACAAGCTTTTCATATGGCATAAGATACAAACGATCCTGTGTCTGCTTTCAATGGCATTGAATTTTTTCATTTTCTACTTTACTCATAGAATCTTCATTCCTTTTATTATTTTATTCCAATAAGAATTTCCTTTCTTAAAAAAATCAAAACAATTAGAAATACTAGCAAAACATTGATATTAAAAATACTTTTTGAAAGGAGATATATTAAATACCACAAAAGGTACATTTGTCAGAGATGGTTGATATAAGATAGTCATAAAATTAACTTTATTACGGGATCAATTAATGTATTTGGAAAATAGTACTTGAAGTGTAGGAAGATTTAAAAAAAAGAAATAGCCAGGTAAGAAGGCTGAGCTAACTTTACAGTTTATTTTTGTCCTGTGATTTGTTGTTTTTTATTAGTATTAATACATCTTCACAAGTAGTGTTGGAAAGGTGGCAATCTTTGATGAAGGGATGATGACCTACTTATTCTGTTATGGTTAGCATGGTTTGATCCCTTTTAGTATGACTTTTTCGTGATTGTTTTAGCTCTCACTTAGGCAGTAAAGAAATATTCTAATTTTTAACTTGCACACAGGATCAAATTGGATATTTGAAATAGACCGTGGGTACCCCTGGAATAGAAACAATATTCTATTCTGACTTGAGTGAGAATTTTTTTCTCCATCTGATAGTTCTACTTTACTCTGACCATTTGGGCTTAGGAGCACATAGTTCTAGCCTGCTTGTCTTCAGTGCGTCCTTGGACTGGCTGGGGAAGGTTCTTTTTAGGATTAAGCTGGACATGGCATGTGAGATGCCTTGGAGGTGAAGCTTAACCAGGTACAGGTCCTGTGGCCGGAGACCCCTACATCTCCTGAGCTTGGATGCCTCCTGCCAGGGGAAGGTGTGGGAGTTACGCAGTCTGGGGGCCAGGATTGCGGCCTGTTCAGCCTCGATGATGACTTGTGGCTGTCCATGGGTTTACTGCGTGGGCCGCCTCCTCAGGTTTGGGGAATGTTAGGTTGTAGGCTGCTACCAACTCGACTCTAGCGGGGCTTATAAGAAGGAAACGCCTCCTCCAAAATGAGCAGGTCTTTCAGAAATATTAGGACTTTTCTTTTATTCCATACAAATCTAAATTTAAAATTCCACCTTATCTCTTTAATAACTCTTGATTTTATTACACCACTTTTTCACTGTAAGCTATATCAGATCTGATTTTGGTAGTGGGAGAGGCATCAATGTAAATGTCAGTTTCTTAAGTTCTAAAATCTTGTGGAAGTTTGTTAGGAATTCTGCCCTCGATATGCATTTCGGAGTATACTTCACTTAACATTTATTGACCTCCTCCTGTGTAGCTTAATACTCTTTTGCTAGTACAGAAGATTCCTGTTAAAGGCTGGAGCATATAGGAAAGGAAATTATGTATGAACTACATATAAAGGAGGGGTGAACTTGAGCCGATCTGTTCCTGGCAGGGTGTAAAGGGAGAGAACAGGCATTATATTAGCAGTCCAGTGCTATGTAACAAATTACGTCAAAACGTGGGGCTTCAAGCCAGTTTCTGCGGCCAGGGATTTGGGAGTGGGCTCACCTGGGTGGCTGTGCGCCAGGTCTCTCGTGGGCCGCCGTCCCTGAAGTGCCTGAAGGCTCTCCTGGGGCTGGAGGAGCTGCTCCCTCGTCGCTGTCGTCAGAGTTCTTCTGGCTCTTGGTAGTGAAGCTTCAGTCCCTCGCCACCTCCTGGAGCCCCCATTGTGGGCTGCAGGGGTGCTGTCCTGCTTCCCCAACAGGGTACCGTCAAGGGAAGGGGAAGGCTCGAAGCATGGTGGGGCACCCTCACTCCCGCTATTTCTGTCCCTTCTAGGCAGGCCATCAGGCCAGCCTACACCAAGGTGAGGGCTAGCCCCACCCTTTACCGGGAGCATCAGAGAATTCTGTGGACTCATTTTGAACCACCACAGGCATTTTCCTGGGTGGGGAGAAGCACAGGTTCACACACATAGCTGAGGAGAGCATTGCAGCCAGTTCTTGGGACAGTGAGGAGGTGGGCTTTAGTGGACCCAGGATTCACGTGCCAGTCCCATTGCAGATGAACCACAACTATGTTACACATCCATTTGTGGTAGATTGCCTCCAGTGTTATCTAGTAAATGGTTTTTAGGGTGTTACATTATACTCTTTTGTCATGGAAGAAATTATTCAACTTGTGAGCATTTTCATAGAAAAGTGTTTTTTTTTTTTTTTTTTTTGGGGTAGGGTCAGATGCTTTGTTTTGTGGTCTCTGTTAGGCATTGATGCTTCTGATGAGAGAGTTTGGTGAGAGGAGGGTTACATAAAGTAAAGTACCCTTTTATTTACCCTTATGTTATGCACTTGGTGTTTGTAAGGACAACTGATGCTTCAGAGTTTCTCATTAGCAGCCTCTCCATAGGGATGTGGTGGTACTGTATTAAGTTAGTGATAGTATAATGGTAAGAGACGTATTTTCAATCAAAAGCCCAGTTGAAATGGTAGATTAAGAAAGACATCTGAGTAGTCCGCTAATTTCCCTTTATTCTTGTCTCAGCTGTCGCCACTGCACATCATAATAGGCTCTTAGGGCGTTTTACCTGCCCTACCTTGACCTCCCAGGCCCAAAGGGAAAGGGTGAAGGCCATCCGGAGTTTCTGAATATGCCTGTGTGTGCACACCTGCCCTGCCACACACGTGCCCCCTGCTGTGATTTTACTCTTGGCCTGGTGCCAACGCGTGCCAACTTCACAGCGTTTGCATCAGGAATTTGGGTCAGTCTAGGAGGGATGAGGGTGAGCTGGCCTGGGGTGCAGGTGGGGAGAGCTGGTCTCCTGTGTGGATGGCCTCGTCCTACTCCTGGCGAGCGTGTCCCTGCGTGTGTGAGAGACAGAGCTCAGCCTCGCTTACGTACACTCAGCACGAAAGAGGAACGGGGTGAAGAGAGACACGAAGGCGAGAGGTGGAGTGAAAGGGGAAAATTTCATCCGTGCTGCCCACAGTAAGGTTAGCATATGAAATGGTCGAATAGCTGGTATGTTTCTCTACTAGTTCCTGGAATACTTTCTTAAAAATGCTGAAAAAAAACTTCCTGTGAGAAATGGCCACCAGGTGTCATCAGAATGCTGCTATTGATTTGTTTTATTATTGTTCTTTTTTTTATTTTAAAATTTAATTTAATTTATTTTTTTATACAGCAGGTCCTTATTAGTCATCAGCTTTATACACATCAGTGTCTACATGTCAGTCACAACTGCCCAGTTCATCCTACCACCACCACCATCCCCTGCCGCTTTCCCCTGTTGGTGTCCATACGTTTGTTCTCTACATTTGTGTCTCAATTTCTGCCCTGCAAACCGGTTCATCTGTACCATTCTTCCAGGTTCTTATTATTGTTCTTTAAAAGTATATGCATGTTTTGATTTCTTTCTTGCACTTTTAAAATTTTCTTTTGTTTTTAAACTGTAGCAGAGACTGTTTCAGTTAGAGCAGAGATTTTCTTTTGGGACATTTTCTTGGTGAGCTGATAATTTTTTATAGGTAAAATTGAAGATCACTATATAAAATGTATTTATTGATTTATTTTTAGTTGAGGAGCAGCTACTAGTTGAGAATTTGGATGAGAGTAGAAACTATAAATGGAATTGCATATTTGAAAATCTTTGACACAGTGAGGATGTGTGTTGAATGGTAATTGATGAATTTGTGTAGGAACCGTATGCTTTAAGAAGATTTGGTTTAATAATATATCTCATTGTTTTAGTCTAAAAATCTACTAAGTCTTCTGAATTTTGAAACCTTGCTGTGGGAAGAAATCGGAGACTCACTAGCTTCTCCAATGGGTACAAGTACCAGGACTTTCAGAAAGAACAGGGATTCTGCCTTACTTACTTTGAGTGTTGACAGTGAGTCCCATGCCTGTCCTGTTGTTTCGCTTTGTTCACAGAGAATTAAAGGTGCTTTCTGGTACATGGTAGGCTTTCCATAAATGTTGAGTGAATGAATTAAATCTGCCTCCAGAAAAGAGTCCTTGAACTTTCCCAGTTGGGTAATTTTTGAATTCTGCTATAATAACCTAATAAGCTTTCTGATGAAGGTTTTTCTTTTTAAAAAAAGAAAAAGAAAAAAAATATATAAAAGGTTCCTCATTTCTGTTGAATCCCTTCTAGATCACTTTAAGATACTTACTAAATCACCTTGCACTCCCACTTAACTGATGTCATTCTAGTTCAGGCCTTATAACTTAAACTATTATTATAATGTGCTCTTTCTGCCTCTAGACTTTCTCTACCCATGATATGTCCTGCATACTGAAAAATGAGTCTTCCTGAAGCAGTGCTGTGTTTTGGTGACTCCCCACTGACACTACTGAATAAGTTCCAGTTCTTAATTTGGAGCCTCCTATGATGTGGTGTTGGTCATCTGCCTGGGTTTTAAGTTGCCCTGCAGTAGAAAGCCAGGGCTGTAGCTGTCTGCACTGCTGACAGTCTCACATGCTCATTGCATGTGCTTTGCGGCTTTGCTAATCCCTTTTTTCTGCTTGAAATGTTTAACTGTTCCTACCTGCCCCCTCAACAAAAGAAAAAAACAGTTTTAGTGTCCTGGGGTTTAGCTCAAATGATATTTCTGCTCTTTCAGCCAAATAGTCTACTTGGCAGTATGGTCCCTTGCTCATTTATATTGCTGTAGTTCTTAGTTTATATCACACACGTGACCATATGTGGCCTTGTATTAGAGTTCCTTTCCATACATGTCACATGGCTCCTAATAGAGTATGAGCCTGCTGAGGGCAAAGGATGTGTTTGTATCATTATAGTTCTTTCATTTTCTAGGCAACTCAATATATGTATTTGTTGAATGTTTGTTGTTCTTTCTTGGTATAATGAGATGTTGAGTTATTTCATTAATTTCAAAAGTCAATTGGGAAATAACAGATGTAGAAACATTTTCTCCTTTTGTTTTAGAATTTTTGGAGCCATTATATAGGAGATAATGAAGAGCCTCATTATTTTGCTTCTGCATATTAATATAGTCATTCTTTTGTCTCCAAAAATATATGAGTCATGTGCCGTCTATATAGCATTGACTCTGAATAGTTGTACGTGTGTGGGTCTTCCGTGGGTTGGTGTTTGTGTGTTCTGTGCATGTGCACCTGCTAGTGTCTGTAGTGAAGGTGGTGTAGCCGCGGGCCACAGCGGTGTCGGAAGAGGAGGAGATGAAAGGACTCGTTATTGAAAGAAATTCTCACCGTTTTAGATTAAGCGTTAAAAAGTTTTTTAAAATAACTCCTGTTATGGACGTTTTCAAACATATATGTATGCAAACACATAGAAAATTGATAGAATGGCATACTGAATCCCCATGTAACTGTCACTCAGCTTTCAGCACTGTCGGTACCTAGCCTTCGCTAGGCTCCTTTCCTGGACCATTTTAAAGTGTATCTCAGACACTTTTCATTTCATCTATAAATACTTAGATAGGAGACATTCCTTATTTCATAGTGAGATATTTGTTCATTCTAGTACCTGTTGTGTGCTTGGAATTGATCTAGGCTCTTGGGACATGTGAGTGGATAAAATAAACCAGACCCTTACATTCTAGCTTGGGAGACAGAAAGCAAGCTAGACACGTAAATAACCAGAACAAGGAAAAAATTGATTTCATCAAAATTTAAAACTTCTGCTTATCAAAAGACAACATTTATAAAATGGAAAGGGAGAAAATATTTGTAAAACATGTATCTGACAAAGGATTTATATCCAGAACACATAGGCTCAATAATAAAACAGACAAGTGATGTAAGAAACGGGCCAAAGGCTAACAAGGACTTTGCAAAGCATGTAGCATCATTCAGCACCATTGCTAGTTACCGGGGAAATGCAGAGTAACTTCACACACACTCACTATAAAGACTAAAATTGAAAAGGCTGACAGTGTCAAATGTTGGTGAGGAAGTGGATCAGTCACAATTCTTGACACTGCTGGTGGCCGTATAAATACAGCCACTTTGAACATCAGTCAGGCAATTTCTCATACAGTTAAGCACACACATCTGCCCTCTAGCCCAGCAAGGCCACCCCTAGGTGTTTACATAAAAGAAATGAAAATCTATGTTCATGAAAGACTTGTGCAAGAATATTTATAGCAGTTTTATCATAACAGCCCAAAAAGGAAGTAGCTCAGTGTCCGTCAACAGGATTGTAAATCTGTGTGGTGGAATAGTGCTCAGCACCGAAGTGGAGCACATTGCTGACCCATGCAACACAGACATTGTGCTGAGCGGGAGAAGCCAGACCCTCCTTCCCGCCAGAAGTGTATATATTGCCTGATGTCATTTGTATGAACTTCTGGAACAGGCAAGACTAATCTATTGTGGAAGAATTCTGAGCGGCGGTTGCCTCCGGGTGCGGGAGCGGGGAGGGGAGTGGGTTACAGGGACTGAGCGTGAAGGGCTTGAGAGAGTTCTGGGGGGAGAAGGCAGTGTCCTCTGTCTTGAGAGGGACAGTCCTGAGGGACCCTCAGCAGCTCTCTGGGCTTCTCTTTCTGCCATCTCTCCTCTCCTTTACTCTGCCCCACAAGCTCTAGCTGCCCTCCTCTCTGCTGGGAGGTCCCTGGGCTCTGTCTGTGGCCTGCGTCCATTCTTCAGGCAGTAAGCTGGCGCTCACCTGGTTTGTTTCTCATCTCTCAGGAGCACTATCTTTTGGTGCCCGATCTTCAGTGTCTTGTGCTGTTGTTTCATAGATTCTGTTTTTTTCTTTTTTATTTGTTTCATGCATGAGAGTAAGTCCAGTCCCTGTGACTCTTGACCAGAAGTCGATGTCCTGGACTGGACAATATATCTGTTGAAAAAAAAAAGTCTCACCCCTTAAAATGCAAGGCAGAGATTTTGTTTTTTCTTTGCTTTAATTCCAGTATCTAGTACAACCAAAAATAACTTGGCATACAGTAGGCCCTAAGTGAAGATTTTGGAACAGACACATGATTCATTCTTTCTTACTTTCTTTCCTCCTTTTACTGTTGCATTACAAATGTTGAATAGCAAACCCAATGCTTTATCTAAAACAGCATTTTCTAAAAGGTCCTTTGGAACTCTGGCCTCTTGATTCTTTATAAACAAAGGGCTCTGTAATGAAATTAGTTTGGGAAAAACTTATGTACTGACAAATTCTGTGATAAAGACACTTGTTTAAACCAGAGTTTTCTACACTTATTTGACCAGGAATATTTTTTCCCCTCAAAACACCTATTGACCTTTTATATAATTTATCTTTTCTGGAACACATTCTGAAGAAATGGTGATCTGATGTTGTACATCTTGTAAGTGTAATAAAACTTATACATTTATCTTTTTCACTCTTTTATAAGAGTGATACAATATGTTACTATATTATATTGTAATAAATACAAGATATTTTTGTATGTAAATTACATATGATAATTTATACATTTTTAAGCAACTTTATTGGGATATTCACATACCATACAATTCACCCATTCATACTATGATTTAATGGATTTAAATATACTCACAGACATGTGCAACCATCACCACAGTAAATTTTAGAATGTCTTCATCACCTTTCAGATATTATCCACCACCGCTACCCCACTGTCTCCCATCTCCTGTCCTGTGCTCCCGCCCAGCCCTAAGGAACCACTATTCTACTTTCTGTCTCTATAGATTTGCCTATTCTGGGTATTTCTTATAAAAGGAATCATATAGTATGTGGTCTTTTGCAACTGGCTTCCTTCACTTAGCGTAATGTTTCCAAAGTTCATCCATATCGTGGTTTGTATTAATACTTCATTCTTTTTGTGGCCGATTAACATTCTGTTGTCCCTCATTTTGTTTACCCATTATTCTGTTGCTGAACATTTGGGTTCTTTCTACCTCCTGGCTATTGTGGATAATACAGCTGTAAAAATTTGTGTCCAAGTTTTTGTGTGGACGTATGTTTTTATTTCTGTTGGGCATATACCTAGGAGTGGAATTGCTGGGCCATAGGATACACTGTGTTTAATCTTTTGAGGAGCTGCCAGACTCTTTTCCAAAGTGGCATCATCATTTTACATCTCCACTAGCATTGTATGAGTGTTCTGATTTCTCCACATCCTCACCAACACTTGTTATTACCTGACGTTTTAAAATTTTTCTTTTTAATTTATTATTCATTTTTGGCTGCCCCGGGTTTTAGCTGCGGCATGCAGACTCTTAGCTGTGGCATGCATGTGGGATCTAGTTCCCTGACCAGGGGTCGAACCTGGGCCCCCTGCACTGGGAGTGTGGAGTCTTACCCACTGGACCACCAGGGAAGTCCCTTATCTGACTTTTTGATTCTAGCCATCGTAGTGGGTGTTGCATTATAGTTTTGATTTGCATTTCTCTGATGACTGCTCATGTAGAGTATGTTTTCATGTGCTTTTTGGCCATTTGCATATCTTCTTTGGGGAAATGTATATTCAGCTCCTTTCCTTTAAACATTTTTTTAATTAACTTTTGGCTGCGTTGGGTCTTTGTGGCTGTGTTGGGTCTTCATAGCTGCGCACGGGCTTTCTCTAGTTGCAGCGAACAGGGGCTCCTCTTCTTTGCGGTGCGTGGGCTTCTCACTGTGGTGGCTTCTCTTGTTGCGGAGCACAGGCTCTAGGCACGAGAGCTTCAATAGTTGTGGCTCACGGGCTCTAGAGTGCAGGCTCAGTAGTTGTGGTGCACGGGCTTAGTTACTCTGCGGCATGTGGGATCTTCCCGGACCAGGGCTCGAACCTGTGTCGCCTGCATTGGCAGGCGGATTCTTAACCACTGCACCACCAGGGAAGCCCCTCAGCTCCTTTTAAAATTGGATTTTAAAAAAATCACTGAGTTACAAGATTTCTTTTTTATATATTCTAGATGAAGTCCTGTATCAGATATTGATTTGCAGAACATTTTTCCCATCCTGTGGCTTGTCTTTTCACTTCTTTTTGGTGGTCTTTGAAGATAATGTCATTTGAAGCTTTTAATTTTTTTTTTTTTTTTTGCGGTACATGGGCCTCCCACTCTGCTGTGGCCTCTCCCGCCGTGGAGCACAGGCTCCGGATGTGCAGGCCCAGCGGCCGTGGCTCACAGGCCCAGCCACTCCGCGGCATGTGCGATCCTCCCGGACCGGGGCACGAACCCACGTGCCCTGCATCAGCAGGCAGATTCCCAACCACCGCGCCACCAGGGAAGCCCTGAAGCTTTTAATTTTGATAAAGACCAATTTATTAATTTTTTCAATTGTTACTCATGCTTTTGGTGTCATTATCTTATATATAATTTCTAGTCCCTACTTTTAGCAGAGTCAGAACAACAGCCTTCATTTGGTTTGTCATCGTGACAGAAGAACAAAAAAAAATGGTTAAAATAGTTAAAAATAGTTACCATTAGCTTTGAGGCCATAATACTTGATGAGTAATACTTTTAATTAACATCAAATCAAATGGCATTTGGCTGAGAATTCCATTCATGGTGTAAAGTAAATGGAAAATGATATGTTTTAATTGAATTAAATAGCATAATGAAAAATAAAATCAATGTTATTGATTTTAAAGCATTTTATTCAATAAAATTCTTCCTCCCCCCACTAAAATTTACGTTATTAATTCTACTCTATCAGTGACATTTCCCCTTAACCTGTTAACCTTCAGACAACACAAAATGACTGTTAGATGAAGACATTGGTGATTGACACCTGGAACAGGAGTGGCTGTTCATTGGCAACAGTGCTTGAACATGAACGATGATGTATGATGAGCACATGCATGTTGTTAATTAGAATGTACTTAGAAGGATGATAGTCAGACTCTTTGCTCTAGGGGAAGAGGATGAAGCAGTTGTTTCAAAATTATGTTTTCCTTACACTGGGACTTGGGCTTCTGTTGGGAAGCTAAAGAGGGGGAGGGCTGGCTCCCTGACTTGTATCACAGCAGTTTTTGTTTAATCTGTTCTACAGAATGGGAGTTCACGGAAATGTACTTTGAAAAGAGGGCTTCTCTGTTTTTTTTTTTTTTAAGTAGTAAATTGAAATGTACCAGTAAAAAGAATTAAAACATGGGAGTTTTTTTGTAAGCTGGTTGAAAATTACGTTTTCTATCAAAGTAATGTAGCATTGCTTCCTGAGTCAGCAGTATGATGATGTGGTATGCCCCAAATCTGATTTCATGCATTTCGTAAAGGACTTTGCACACGCGATCAAATCCATCTCAATGTAAAGGAGACCTCGAGGCTAATTTTATGATATTTTTCGTCTAGTGTGTCACTTTATGTCGACTTTTCGACTAACTTGTGTGTCTTTTCTTTATGTTCAAAGGTTTTATACCGTTTTTATTTTCTTCCCAGGTTATGTGTGCCCAGTGAGCCACCCCTGACACAAGAAGCATCATCAGCACTTTATTAGTGATGGATACTGAGAAGAAACCAGAGAATGATGAGGATGACAGTGTAAACAAAGAAGCAAAAGACTTGAGAAATAGTTCACCCCATGATGTAGATTGTGGGCCTGTATCTGAGGTGATAGCAGATTCCTCTGAAAATTCCACAAGCAAAAGAGGCTTTTTAGAGTCATCGGACTTTGACAGCGCTGTCGTGGGGAATGATGGAAATGAACACGCTTCCAAGAGAATGAAATTAGCTGAGGCAGAGCCCCTCCAGTCAGGAGAGCTGGGCATCCCTGGGTCAGAGAGGCCTGAGGGCTCAGGCCCGGAAGCGGGTGTCCCGTTGGCGGGGACAGGGGTGGGGGCCCTCCTTAGTGACCCTGATGGAGGCGTGTGTCTTCCTGGTGCCTTTGCCGCCCCCTGCAGTGTTAGCCCCACAGACGCTGCTTCTCTGGAAACAGACGCTGAGAAGAAGCCCGCTCAGGAAATGGTTTTCCTTGATCCAGGAAGAGAGCTTCCCTTCCCCCAGAACGAGATGCCTGCGAGCAGTACCCTTGGAAGTGTGGATGCAGTTCTGCAGTGCGGCGCATGTGGTCACTCGTTTGTTTCCTGCTCCGATTTGGAGAAGCATGCCGAGTGTCACATGCAGCAGCCTGAGGACCACGCCTGCGGCCCCTGTGGCCACAAAGCAGAGAGCAGCACGGCCTTACATGTGCACGTCAGGCAGGCGCACGGGCCGCAGAGGGTCTTTTCTTGTGACCTCTGTGGCTTTCAGTGTGTGGAGGAGAACCTGTTGAACGCACACTATCTCGGCAAAACACATCTCCGGCGTCAGAACCTTGCTGCTCGTGGAGGGTTTGTACAGATCTTAACCAAACAGCCTTTTCCTAAGAAGCCATGTCCCATGGGAACAAAAAGTGTTCGCACAAAGCCAAGAGCGTCTAAGCCAATAGCAAAGAATGGCGGTTCAAAAGGATTACAAAACGTTGGAAGCAAATTTAAAGATTTCAGAGGAAGCATTTCTAAACAAAGTGGAAATGGCAGTGAGTTGCTGGTTGAAATGATGCCATCCAGGAGTACTTCACCAGAAAAAGTAGAGATTGTTGAAGAAAATGTAACCTCCCTCGATATACCTCGGAATCCTGAAAACCAGAGTAAAAAGTTAGGAGCCTTAGTCACCTCAGAGGGTCTCCTAGAGAAATTGGAATCTACCAGAAACACCCTCCAGGCAGCCCACGGTGTCAGTACGTCCTCAAGACCCAGACCTGAGCGGAACGTCCTCATGCTGGGCAGCAGCTTCCGACGACGCAGCGGCGCTTTCGCCCTAAGGGGCCAGGCGAAGAAAAGGTTCACTCTTTTAGGAGTTAACAAAAGAGGCACTACTGAAACTCAGAGGCTGTGCTTGAAACACTTTAGAACACAGATGAAAACAAGTGATGCTGAGTCAACACCCCAGCATGCAGAAACCAGTGGCAGCGTCCAGGGTCTGTGCGTCACATCCGCAGAGACCCAGGACCTGAAGCAAGACAGGAGAAGCTCCCATCTCCCATGCTCCTTTGACTCGGTGACGGTGAGGCTGCCTTCTGATGACCAGGTGTTGTGTACGTGTACAGACTGTGGACACACAGCCACAAACAGGACAGAGTTGGAAATCCATGTGAAGAGGAGCCACGCAGGAGAGATGCAGTCTCACTGCCAGACATGTGGCTTTTCCAGTGCGTCCAGGAGGGACTTGGATGCACACTCGCACAATAACCAGCATCAGCAGACCGCCCCCGGCCTCAGTTGTCAGTGTTGTTCCTTTACTTCCTTGAATGAAATGTACCTGAGAGACCACATGAAGGAAAAGCACAGTAGGGGTTTCCTTTGCACGCCTTGTGATCTGTGCTTCTCGTCTGAGAAAGACATGGAGGAACACAAGACAACTGAGAAGCACATTCACTTGTTGGGTCAGCCAAAGACTTCTCAATCATTTAACAATGATTTGGTTTTACAGACTTTACCTTTAAGTACTTTAGAATCAGAAAATACAAAAGATTCTGTGAGTGAGTCAGGAAAAGCAGCTCAGGAAGAGCCAGTTCAGTCCAGGGTAAGCCATGGAAATGAAGTAAGACATGCGAATAAGCCTCAGTTTCAGTGTAAGAAGTGTTTTTATAAAACAAGATCTTCCACTGTTCTCACAAGACACATAAAGCTCCGCCATGGTCAAGACTATCACTTTCTGTGTAAGGCATGTAATCTTTACTCATTGAGCAAAGAAGGAATGGAGAAACACATTAAGAGAAGCAAACATCTTGAAAATGCTAAGAAAAATAATATTGGCTTAAGCTTTGAAGAATGTATTGAAAGGGTCTGCATAGGTGCAAATGACAAAAAAGAAGAGTTTACCATTTCTGGGAATGGAAGGATAGAAGGCCATGTGGAAGGTGTGCAATTCCAGGAGCACACCTGTCTCGACAAGAGCATCCTCCTTCCCCAGGAACTGTCACAATCTGGTGTAATCACCAAAGAGGCTGAATTAACTTTGACCACTGCCCCAAAGAGAGGGAGACCTAAAGGTAACATCTCACGGACGTGTTCACACTGTGGTCTTTTGGCCTCGAGTATTACAAACTTGACCGTGCACATTAGACGAAAACACAGTCACCAGTACAGTTATTTATGCAAAGTGTGTAAGTATTATACTGTAACTAAGGGAGACATGGAACGTCATTGTGCCACCAAGAAACATAAAGGACGTGTAGAAATAGAAGCGAGTGGAAAACCAAGTTCAGATATCATTGTTGGCCCGGAAGGGGGGAACCCTGAAGCCTGTAGGAAGAACACCACTTCAGCAGTTTCGGATGTACCTGCCAACGAGTCAGCTGAAGCAGACGCCTCTGTTTCGGAAAAGCCAGTACTAGAGCAAGGGAATCCAGTTGAAGTCGACGTTGAGAATGTATTTCATTCTACAGATGGGGAAACTAACGGTCACATTCTTGAGAGAAAGGAACAAACGTCTCTAGAACCAGAGGACCTTATCCATCAGGGCAATGCCTGCTCCCAGGGAGATGACACAGGTACAGGAGATAACAAATGTGCGCGCTGTGAGTTTAACGCTTACTCTTCTCCTTCTCTAGAACTGCACATAAAACGGAAACATACAAGAGAGTTTGCGTTTTATTGCATGGCGTGTGATTACTATGCTGTGACTCGGCGGGAGATGACCAGGCACGCAGCAACAGAAAAACATAAGATGAAAAGGCAGTCTTACCTGAACTCTTCTAACGTAGAAGCCAGTTCTGCAGAAATGTCCAAAACCATCATTATTCCTGAAGGGCAGCATCAGCAAAGGTCTGAAGAATTTCAGATAATTTCAGACCAACCCTCTGAAACTCTCAGAGCTAGAAATGCTGCTGATTGTTCTATTTTGGATGAGAATACTAATTTAGATATGTCCAAAGTACTCTGCACTCCTGGCTCTGTAGAAATTGAGACTGAGGAAGAATCTAATCTCAGCGAAGATCATTCCTTTTGTGAAGCTTTCCAGCCGCCCCTTGCCAAGGATAAAGTTACAAAACCGGAGGAGATGGTGTCCCTTCATATTTCCTCTAATTATGGCTCCCCAGGCAACTTTCAGAATGAAAATTCAGGAAGCTCAGCTTTGAATTATGAGACAGCAAAGGAAAACCACAGTATGTTGAATGACGTCAGTGATCCAGACACACATTGCAAGAGTGATGGCGGAAACGTAGGGGACAAGGCAGATAAAGTCCTTGGCAAACGTGTGTGCCCCGGAGCTCTAGAAGGAGAGCATTCGGCTGAGAGCACCATGCTGAGAGCAACTGGAGAAGAGCTCAACCTGGGTGGCAGTGGTCAGAACAAAGTTGGAAGTGTGCAGAGTTCAGGGGATTTGAAAGATGTGCCAGAAGATCCCGTTCTAGAGAATAAGGAGATTCTGATGAATTCCCAACATGAAAGTAAAATAATTTTGGAAGAGGATGGTCCAGCTTCTGATAGCACCGTTGAAAATACTGATGTTTATGAAACTATAATCAGTATTGATGATAAAGGACAAGCCGTGTACAGTTTTGGCCGGTTTGATTCTTCCATCATAAGGATAAAGAACCCCGAAGATGGGGACCTGTTAGACCAGTCTGAAGAGGGGCTTATAGCAGCAGGAGTGAGAATGAGTGAGTTGCCCTTAAAGGACTGTGCTCAAGGTGTGAAAAAGAAGAAATCCGACGGCGGTTCCTTTGCCGAATCCACACGAATTCGTTGTGATGACTGTGGCTTCTTAGCAGATGGTTTGAGTGGACTGAATGTTCACATAGCCATGAAGCATCCTACAAAAGAGAAACACTTCCACTGTCTGCTGTGTGGAAAGTCGTTCTACACGGAGAGCAACCTCCATCAGCATTTGGCCAGTGCTGGTCACATGAGAAATGAACAGGCCAGCGTCGAGGAGCTTCCCGAGGGAGGGGCCACCTTTAAATGTGTCAAGTGTACAGAGCCCTTTGATTCTGAACAGAATTTATTTCTGCATATTAAAGGGCAGCATGAGGAACTGCTCCGAGAGGTGAATAAGTACATAGTGGAAGACACTGAGCAAATCAACCGCGAGAGAGAGGAAAATCAGGGGAACGTTTGCAAGTATTGTGGGAAGATGTGTCGCAGCAGCAATTCGATGGCGTTCCTAGCACACATTCGCACTCACACAGGTATGTAAAGCGCAGCAAGTCTCTCTTTACCCACCAGGTGCAGAGGAGTGATAGAGTTCGGACATTTGTTCCCATCCAAATGTGGAGTCCTTAACTGCATTTGCCAGTCGGCCTCCACCCAGTTCACCTCCCACTGCCCCGTGGCTCTGGACGCTGCCATAGTCTTTGTTGACACTTAACATTTCTCAAGGTAATTAATTGAGCCTTAGTGATTCCAAAGGCACGATGTTTGGCAGATCTCTTTTATCAAGAAGCCTAGTCCCTCTGATGCGTTTGTTAAATTCCTGTCTCTCACAGCTTTTCAGTTGTCTCTAAGTCCTAGTTGTTTGGTTTTCCAGGGTGTCTATTAAGTGGCACTTTGGGTTTCAGAGGACATATTAAGTGGCTTTTGAAGAGTGGAATATGAAAATTTTCTTACAGTTTTAGGGATTTAAATGTATTCATTGCCAGATAGTTTATATCCCAAAGTGTAACTCCCAGGCAACAAGATTCTGCTTTCAAGGATCAAAATTAGTGAACACTTTTCAAAGTTAATATGTCCTGGGGATTTGGTTTGCATGGAGGTAGCACTTGATTTAATTTCTGTGCTGTCACATGTAGTGTTCCATTTTAATGTTCAATTTTAGGTAGAAATTTTTTTAAAAAACTTTTTGTGGAAAATACATAAGCCACTATTCTAAATTTATGTTAAAATTTGCTGCACTGTTTCTATAAACCTGCCATACATTCTTTGTTTTAAATGGACAGCTTTTCTAAATCATTGTGCTCTGCTTAGACAAGTTCTGTCTCCATGGTTGAATTTATGAGTGGATTTGAATAATAAATTCACATTTCAATGAACATATTTTCATTAAAACTGTAAGGTTTATTTTACTGTACTTTTAAATAATGGCTTATTATTAAAGATATACTTTAAATTCATGCAGTTTTTGAAACTTAGTGCACGGTTACAAGGAGGAAGACAAAAGGGTATGAAACATTATTAATAGTTTAGGGTGATTAAAGATAGATAAAAGTTTTTCTCTGAAGAAAGTAACAGGGCAACCTGCATAAGGTTAATCTAGGTAAATATAAACATTGTACTCTTGATCCCAGCTCTTCCCATGTAGTAGAACCACCCCTGGAGAGTAAGGTCAAATACTTATTTGTTGGCCTTATTAATACCTCTGTCGGTACCACGTTGCCGCTCACTTTCTGAAATGATAGGTTTTAGAAATCAGGCTCGTTCATGTGTGCAGAAAATAGGTTCTTTCTTAACATGCCCTCTTAAGGCAGATAAAACTGAATAAAACTAAGAGGAAGATGCTAATGGAGCTCTTTTTAGAATTCTTTATGCAACTGTCTGGTCAAGACATGTTGCTTATAATTGATGTGTCCATTACTTGAATTCTCTTGTAATTATAGTCAATAAGTCTTGTAAATGTGTTAAAGCTCACTAAAAGCATACAAATTCAAGAACAGAGTAAGGCTAATAATTTAAAATAATCAATGTAGGCATTTCAGCACTTAATTTCCCTTGTGTGTTGATAGCTGATCATTCTTAATCCATTAAGATTTATTTAGTCGTTTACAATGCAAAATAGGTTTGCACTGGTCACTTGTGCCATTTGAAAATGTCCACCAGGTTAAGTGCAGAATGTAGTCCATTAGTCTTCCTTGACTATATGTATTAATTGCATTTAAAATCAAGTTAATGTGGATGTGAAAGTGAGGTAACTATCAATATGTGACAGAGTAACCCTACTTATATAAGTTACATCATTGATTGTAACATTTAGTAAAAGTTAGCATACTTTTTAACATCTCCTGTTGGCTTATCAGCAAGTACATTTTTATGGTGTTCTGAGGCACCGCAAAGAGCTCTCTTCCTGAGTCCCCAGTGCCAGCCGACATTTCAATTTTGCAAGTCATTTTTTGCGGGGAGATTGCTCTCCAGGTTTTAATCCAAGGCTTTTTTGTTGTTGTTGTTGTTTTCTTTTGTTTTTTTTCCTGGGGGCATCTTAAAAAGAATTGCTTCTCTGATACTTTGCTTATGTCCATGAAATAGTAATTCAGGGACTGTTATTAATGGTTAACTGGAAAAGGGCTTATTCTTCCAATCCCTGTTTTCATATTTTGTGATTTACTATATGTTTTATGTAACCTTTTCTTCCCATCCTTAACACGATAAAAGCAGCACTTGAAGAAACAAATGAGTTTTGGTTATCAAGGATTGTGGGAAAAAAGCCTCCCAGAGTTTTCCTGAGTGCTCGCTGGTATGAAGCCATCCACATGACCAGAAAGTGCAGCGTCTCCTTTCCCTTTGCGTTAGTAATACAGGAAAAGCTGTTCATTTTCTCTCCGGCATTGTTCTGGTAGTTAGAGCTTTAATTTCCTATACCAGAGGTCATTAAGTCGGAAGACTGTCTGAAGCCCTTAACTTCCTGTTCAGAGCGTGCTGGTCTCTGGCGCTATTTGGAAATGTCCACACGTGGGAGAACATTAGGGCTGGTGGTGTTTGTACCTTAATAAGTGACGGTTTAGAAGCCAGAACAGCTTGGGAAGAGGCGGTTAGGGGGAGTTAGTGCGTTGAGTTTAAGCGCAGTGAGGGCAGGGCCTCTGCTTTGCTCACTGCTTCACCCCCATGTGGTGCTGGCTTTCAGTGCTGTTTGTTGAATGAAGGAGTAAACAGCTGAGCAGAGGAACCAGTGAAGTGTTCAGTGTAGGGAGGATTGTGGAGTGGAGAAGCATTAATTAGATAATGGGTTGTATCCATATTACTTGATTCTTTAAGACCTAAAGTCTGCTTATGATTTTTTAAGTGTCAGTGTCACGTCCATGTATACATAGCAGTTGGCAGTGAATGAAGTTGAGGAAGGCCAGTGCAGGTCTGAGGGGGAGGCTTTGTTTTTAAAGTCTTTGGAATTATTTAGGTAACATTGTGAGGTGCCAGAAAGCTAGAGACCCTCTTTCATTTTTCCCTTTCAGAAAACCTCACAGGCCAAATTAAAACAAAACAAAAACTACTGAGGGTAATGCTGTCTCATGGAGTGGGACTATTTAAAATAATATTGACAGTTTGTAATAATCTCAATATGCCTGAAAGACAAATGTAGAAATATGTGGTCTTACAAATTTTGCCTTAAAAATACTATGCCTGGATTCATTTTGGAATGGGCCTAGCAGGCTTAAAAATGGAAACGCTGTCAGGAAAAAAAATGGGACATTTCTTGTTTTCTTATACAGAAAACTGTTACCCCTGGTCCCGTAGTATTAGAATTTTTATGGCCAGGAAGGAGATGTTAACACACCTCTGCATGTAAGATACAAAAAGTAGTCAGGGCCTCCGTGATTTCTACATGGAGACAGTCAACAGTGACTCGTGGATGTGTTGTCAGCACACCAGCAGTGATGGCTGAAACCCGAAGGAACTGCGGTTTCCACCAGGGAGCCACGGACAGTCCACTGAAAGCGCGGAAGGTCTGTGTCCGGCCCCCGTGGCCCGTGTGCTGCCCCACAGAGGAACTCACACCCTGTAGTGCAGAGCGAGCACACAAGGGCTTGAGTCACGGGATATTTTGGATCCTTTCACCAAAATTGTAATAATACACGTGTTGAGAGAGCTTTATCTTCTTCGTTTAGAGTCCTGATGTTATTGTTGATTAATAATTTCCTAATTACCTTTAGTGCAGTTTAATTTAAAGTACAGGTGAATTGGTTCTTCTCACTGTTTTCTTTTACAAGTCCCTTTATAGAATGCTGTGTCAAGATGAAATGTTTCAAAGTAGTGATAGGCTTAGTTTTATCAGAATCATTTAAATAAACTGTAGTTTCTAATGTGACTGATAGAATGTGATTGCTGTAAGCCGCAGTCTCAACCTGCTTTTGACATTTAAACATATAAAGCTGACAAGATACAACCATTCAGGTGCTAAATATATTTTACCTCTACTTCTAACAGTAGAAATGGAAGTATTAGAAGATCTGGCTTCATTGTCTCTGAACTGTGAAATATTCAACTTTGCCCGTGCTTAGTACTGTTGACTTTTTTATTTCTGTTAGAAGATTAAAATTAAATGCTTCACTTTTTTTGTCAGCTTTTGGGAATTAAATTGAAATTTAAGACTCAAAGTTTTTACTGAGCGCTTCAATTTCAGCACAGTATTCTTGGAGGATTTTTTTTCAAGGGCATTGCGCAAAGTTCCATTGATCAAAAATGATTTACTGCAACTTTTTTATTTGAGCTCTTTTTGTATATTTATTAAAGTCCACATATTTCATATTCTGTCTAACTGTATTAGAAGAGGTACTTCACCAAGTAGGTACTAAACATGCTATGAAAAATTTGGAAACATTGTACCAATTTTAAACTGTGTTTTTTTAAATGATTTTATTTCCTTGAGGATTTAAAGGTTAGAATTAGAAAATGGTATATATGTGTTACACTTTGAAAGAGTGTTGCTTCTTGTTAATATGGGTACTGATTATCAATTAGTAACTATTTTCCAGTTAGAATCTACCTATTATTGACAGTAAGTTTGTGGACTCTTGAAATAATTTTGTCTCCTCATTTTTTGAGTATAGATTAATCTTATTTCTTTATGAAATAAAAAAATTGTTGGTACTGTGCCTTTTATGTTGAAATGTTCTTGAAATCAACAATAGCCATAATGTCAGTAATTCTGATTTGCTGAATCATCACAGATTTTTGGCTCTAAAATGATCATAAAAGCAAATAATTTATCCACTATATATTCTTATATTGTATGGTATTGAAAGAGTAATATTGTGAATAATTTGGGATGTTAGAAAAAAACTGAAATATTAATGTGAAAAAATTCAAAGCTGTAGAAATATGAGGGAACGGGGATGTGGCCACTGAGAAATTTATTTGATAATAAATATATTTTTAAAAAACATCAGCTACTCTGTATGCATTTATGTTTTAAAAATGTTCCATTTAAAATGTTAAATGACTTTTAAAACTATTTTTGTGAATTGTAAGAAAAATATTTGAAATTATGTAGCTCATCTCATCTGCTTAGTACTGCTCAGGTGTATCACCTTTGACTTTAAATTTTAGAAATGTTATTGAAAGTTAGAAATACTCATTGGAACATTAAAGTCTTCTTGGTGGAATAATTGTGGAATGCGTGTCTGTTCAAGTTAGAAAGGAATGCAGGTATTCCATTTGGGGGACAGAAATTTGTAATTAGATTATAAGTATGATTTAAGATCTGGGCCTCTTTTAAAACTTTATCAGTAATGTATTATTCAAATTCAAATCATACTTTATGTTAAATTTATTTAGGATCAAAACCATTCAAGTGCAAGATATGCCATTTTGCAACAGCTCAGCTTGGCGATGCCAGAAACCATGTCAAAAGGCACCTTGGGATGAGGGAATACAAGTGTCATGTCTGTGGGTGAGTAAATTGAAACCGTCTCTACCGTGGTGAACCAGGAAGCATGTGCAGGGTATCCATTGTTTCAGAATTCAAAACTGATAGGAGTAAGAGTGGCTAAAATTATGCATGCGTATCCTTCTTTCCATTGTTATGGTAAATTCCTTAAACACAGTTATGACATTCTTCTCCCACTTCTAATCCTGTACTGAAGATGAGCAATTTTATGGGCTACAAGGTCAATTTGAACCTGTAATCTGTAAATTGACTAAATTATAGGATGTTCATTCATATTGCCAGAGAGAAGTGTAAATTCCATTTAAAGACATAAAAAAATACATAATATAGCTTCAGATTTGTATATGTATGTTTTTTTTTCTTTTGCTATACCGCTTTAATTTTAATCACATTAATGGCTCTTTGGATACATTGGACACATTCTATAAGGAAAAAAGCAGAAAAAGATTTAATTTCAGAGAACTGATTATTGCAGGGATGAAGCTTAAAAAACCAGTGTATAATGTAGGTTTTTGTGTAACGTTATTTCAAAACTTGTTTTTTCTGTTTTAGTTAATGGCTCTTTCCTCTAAAGAATCATTCACAATGTTTAATTGTCACTCAAATGTGTTGCATTTAATAGGAAGCAATGAGACGCCTTAATGCAACACTAATTAATTTAGCAGAAATGTTTGAAAGGTTTTAAAATGCCACGGCATCTATGGTATATCATAGGACATTCAGAGCTGGATTTTAATACCTTACTTCTGATTAAAAGTATATTTTAATGCTGTTATGCTAGAGAAATTAACTAATAAGTGCATCGTATAAAAACACTTTATGTGAAACCTGAGGAACCTGCAGTTCTTATGGTTAATTCACAAAACACTTCGGATTCAATTAAATTATGCAATGTGTACATGTTTTATATATATATATATATATATATATATATAAAAAACTCTCCCGTTGCGGAGCACAGGCTCCGGACGCGCAGGCTCAGCGGCCATGGCTCACGGGCCCAGCTGCTCCGCGACATGCGGGATCCTCCCGGACCGGGGCATGAACCCACGTCCCCCGCACTGGCAGGTGGACTCTCAACCACTGCACCACCAGGGAAGCCGCGTACATGTTATATTAAGTTTATTTTTTCAGTGGAAGATTCTTCTGGTTAGCACTACTGTGTAAATATCTTTTAAGTCAAAAACAGTTTCTGTTTTTTAATGGACTGTACATTTCATCCCAGGATGCAGTTGCATTTTTTGACCCTTAAGATAGTTTTACAAATAACTTTGCAAGCAGTTTTATTAACCATGGCCTGTGATTTATTCATTGGCAGAATTGATGGTTCAGTGACTTGGAGCTAAAGTAAATGAAGATGAACCTTTGCCCTGAAGCCCCCTGAACATCAGTGGGAGAATGAGTTTTGTTGCTACTGATTTTAGCTGCAAGGGTCGAGTGCCACATGGTTCATTTAATTGCTCCAGGTCTCGGAATTTTAAAAGATACCTCATTTATTGTTTTTACCATGTGAGTTATAGGATAGAGGAAGGCCCTGACTCCAATGAAAATTTGTGCTATGACAATAAGCAGTTTCTTCTTTGTGTCTGCAAAATAAGGAAATAATTTTTGCATACTATGTTATTAGAAACCTAATTCCATTCATTTTTTATTAGCGTTACCAAAACCTGGAAAGAGAAGAAGAAACTTTCAGAGAGCAGTTTCTGACATATGTAGCGTCAAAAACAATGTCTGATTGATTGGCTTTGGTTGTGTGATTTGAGCAGTGCACACTTGCTTAGCTCATTGCTTAGCATGTACAGCTGGCATGTTGCACTAATGGTTTATATAGTGATTCCCAAGTAAAGAATTATAAGTACGTATAGCTATGTTGAGTTTTATATGGCTGTCAGAGAAGTCTACGTATGTGTGTGTATACATAGAAAAATCAATCTAGATTCTCAAATTGTATCACTTAAAATTACAATAGTCGCTGAATTTTATTTGAACAAGAAATAATAGTTCTCTTAATTTTTTATGTGAAATTTGATTTAAAAGTCACATAACAGTTACTTGTACAGGGTAGATATTTTTACAGTGAAGCTAAAAGTTCTGAAGAATTTCAGTAAACTGCAGAATGCCTATCGACCTATGTAGTTGACACAGAACAATAATGAGTTAAATACCCTTTAATGCTAAAGAAAAAGTATCATAGGTTGTTCTGTATTCCATGTGTTTCAAAGGGATAGAGCAGAATGTAGGTTAAAAATTAAAGTAAAAAACGTTAAAAAAAAAAAAAGAGAGAATTGGCTATCAGATTAGTGGCAGTAGAGAGCACTGGTACATTAACATCACTGACAATGTCAATTCATTATCATTGATGGCTAAATAATCTTAGAAATGCTCAGTGGACCTATTAGTTCCTGAACATAAGCAGCTTATGCTGCATTTCTTCATTAGCTTTAATTGCTATAAATTTTACCTTTTAAAAAATCATGCTTTAAAAGGTGAAGTGATCTTTCAGGAACATTAACTCTATAATTTTGTCACAAACAGAAGGTCTTGCACTATGTTTTGTTTTCTTCAGTAGTTAGTATCTTAGTGTCTGTTTTAGAATTTTACTAATAACCCCTTCACTGTTTGAGTTGTAAGAAATAAACGGTTTTTCAAACAGTTCTGTTAGAGTAATAATATATGAAAACAGTGGGGCAGGCACATTTTTGAAGTGAAATTATTACTCACAGTGTTGTACTATTTTTCCTTAGTTACCTCTTGAAAAAAATCTTATATTCTACGGTGAAATTGATGAAAACAACAAACAGTACATTTTGTTGAAAAGACATCAGTATTAATGTTTCAGTTTATTTGTAATTGTATGACTTCTTTTTCATATCTTTAAGATTTTAGATGCTCATCAAATATGTATCATATATTATTTACTAAGGCTTAATTTAAGGGTTGTGCATTAGCTACTCCTTTAATAAAAACTGCCTTTTAAACTTTTATTTCAGTTGTTTGAACCTACACTGATCTTCTTTGAATTTTTAAGCTCAATTTTAAGATCTCTCTGTCCCCCTCATCGGCAAATCTAGCCACAGTATATCATGGATTTGAGTTATTTGACCAAAGAGGCTGAATGTATTGTATTCGATGTCTAATTCCTAATGCTAGCTGGGATTCAGAATTCAAGATTTAAGTTTTGTTTACCCATGGTTTACATGCTTTATGTCAGGGTATAGGTTTCAGAAATGTATTGCTCTGCACTCCCTGTTTTAAGAACATGTTATAGATAACTTCATTTAAAAGCCTTTCATTTTACTTTCACTTTTAGGAGGAGCACTTTTTGAATTACAGTTTCTTAATGTTTTTCTTACTTCTGAGCATGACCCCAAGAGGAATTTTATAGAATATAGGTGAATTTATATTTAGCACTTGTTGGATAGTTAACATGAAAATGTGCTATGGGTCGGACATAGGGCTTAGTGGGGGAGAAAATAAAAAATAATAGAAAACACCTTATATAGAAGTTAATAATTTTGTTGGGAACATATGTTTAAAAATAGGTAAACACATTTTTACTAAGTCCGTGATCTTTACCTTTGCTATTTTTCGTAGTCAAGAACTTAAAAATCTCAGTGGCTGAAGAACATCATTGTGGAAACCATGTTTTGTTAAATTCATTTACATTTATTTTAGTAATCTCTTCCTCCGTGTGTGTACACACATACACACACACATTAGTGTATATATAATACTCTCAGTAATAAATAGTATTTAAGCAGTGCTGTGTTTTAGTGTACAGCTTAATTAGCAGTCGTTTCATTTGTTGATCTCAGTTTCATGAGATTGTTTATCTCATGTTCATTATCCCATTGTACAGATGGTAAACCTGAGAGTAAAAGTATTTTTAGTGATGGAGTTAAATTATGGGCTAGTAATGGTAGACCACTGTTTCCTTCCTTTAACTGTACCTTTTCTTTATTTCTCTGCTTTTGTAATATCTGTTGTTTTAGTTACTGATTTTAATTTGTACTTATTTTTTTTCTCTCTAGGTTGTTTTCTCTAGCATGTGATAGCTGTAACTTCCAGCCCCCAGCCACTTTTGTTTTTTGCTTTTGCTCAGACTTACATTATTCTAAAAAATTGCTTGCACTGTATTTTATTTTAATATTCTGGTATTCAGTCTCTTTCTCTCTCTCTCTCTTTTTGGTCTCTCTCTGTTTCACTTTTCTCATATTAAAGTGTTGTTTTAAATAATTTTATTATTTTTCCTCATTGTTCTTTATGTGTTGATAATTTATTGCACTTGAGTTGTTACAGATTGAACATGTTAGTATCAGAGAAATAAGTGCCTAAAAAAGTGAAGATTTTTTTTTTTTTTTTTTTTTTTTTTTTTTTTGCCGTACGTGGTCCTCTCACTGTTGTGACCTCTCCCGTTGCGGAGCACAGGCTCCGGATGCGCAGGCTCAGCGGCCATGGCTCACGGGCCCGGCCGCTCCGCGGCATGTGGGATCTTCCCGGACCGGGGCACGAACCCCTGTCCCCTGCATCGGCAGGTGGACTCTCAACCACTGCGCCACCAGGGAAGCCCCCAAAAGTGAAGATTTTATTGTCTTTCCATTAGGGTGAGAGGGGTAAAATTGATCTTCTTGGGTTATGGTTTTTGTTTTTCATTACTAGTTACTACAAAAAAAGACTAAGTAGAAAATTAGTAAGTAGCCTGTGAGTTCAGTAAACCCGGGAAATGATACTTAACTTTTGTATGCCATTATTCACAAAAACCCCAGTATGCATGATTTAGGGGTTATATTATTTTCTGACCGCTTTCCCTGTGTCTAGTCTTGAATCTTGTATATAAACAGTTGAGTAGTACTTACCTAATCAGGAGAGAATAGGGCATTTACTAAATCTGTCACCTCTGGGTTCATGAAAAGATTCTAGACATTTTCTATTGTGTATTAATGTGCTTATGAACTGTTTATTCTTAGTTGGTTTAAGAAACCTTAAATAGAAAGTTACTAATGCAGCAAAACTCTTTTTGTGTGTGTGTGTGGCATTACCTAGTTTTTGTGCATTAGAAGGGATCTCTATGTAGATGATTATAATGTCACTTTCTGACCTTTGCAGCTTGAATAATTGTAAATCATTGCTTCATAACGTGTCAGAGAATGTCTGTACTAGGCAATTAAATGGCAGAATATAATAGACCAAATTATTGCCTGTCATGTTTTCAACAACACAGTTAGTATTTGAGTTACACTTAATCATTACGTGCATTAGCAACTTCATTGGAATCCAGCTTCAGGCTGAGCATGAAATACATTACATTATTTAAACCTCTAATGGTACAAGTCATTTATTTGTGTTGAAGTGTACAACATGCAGAGTTTCATAAAGCAAGGAACACTTGAGAGCTTAATTTATCCAAATCAAAGTCTAAATGCAGATAAACACAAGTGGCAAAAATTAGTAATTTTTATAGGCTGGAAATATTTAAAAATACATGGTTGTGTGTAATTTTAGGCAGCAGGAATAAATTAAAATCACTATTTTTAGTCTGCTCTGAGAATTAAAGCTGTGTATACCTAAATCATTAAGAGCACCATGGGATTGCATTTTTAGCTCAACAATTAATTACAGCCATCATATCTACAGATATATCCAAATAAAATAAGTTTTTGGTTTGACTGGTTGTTTTGGTTAAAGAGACATAGAAAAAAAGACATAGAAAAAGTTTGTTTTATATCATGTCATAAATTATGCATGTAACAATATAAAGGGCAGCATCTCTCAATTTTATAAAACACATCAAAACTAACATTAAAATACTCTTGTTATAAAGGATGTGTTACATATTTTATCTCTATAATATTTTAATGCTTTTTGTTTAATGGTATATTTTTGTCTTTAGTTTGAAAATTTAAAAATCCCACATAATGCTGACTGTCTCTCTTCCTGTCAGTGAGGAGTACCAAATGTACATTGTTAGTTTATTCTTCTGATGTTGAAGTCCTTGAAATACCATTTAAATACTGAATGGATGTTATTTTATATTTTTTATAAACAAATCACTTTTTATTTTGAAAATCTAGGAGATATCTTGGTTATTATATTAAAATAAAATACACTTTTTCTCAGATACGATTGTAGGATATTTTTTAGTGAACTGCTTTGTAAATCCAGGAGAGAGTCGGGGGTATGGTTAGGATAACGGGGAAGAAACAGAAGAAACTGTTTTCCGCCTCTCCTCACAGGGAGAGGAGGGCATCTTCGTCACCACCATATCCTGTGCTCCTTTTTTGTGATAGTGTTTTCTTGAATTTTTGCCTTGGAAGAGTAGGGTCATAGATTTATTCCAAGGCAGTAAGTGTGATCAGCTCATAAGAAAATAGAAATAAAATACACATTGTCATTTGTTGCTGTTGTAGTTGAAAACACTGGCCTCTGTCTCTAAGGTCTTTTCTAGTGAAAAGGTCTTATCTCAGTGACTTAAGTAATTTTTGCTTTATTTTTATTTTAAAATGTTCCATGGTGACTTTAAAATACTATTGTGGAATCACAGGATTCTTTAGCCCTCCTGATCCCAGGAGTGAAATACAGAAGGGCAGCTACTCCTCTGGTTTCCTTGGCCTGTCCTGTGATTTTTTTATTTTATTTTTATTGTTAACCTGTTTTCTCCCTCCCTCTTCCTGTTCATGTGTTTCTGAAAGTCCTTTAGTTTCTACAGGGTTTTGCTCTTTGATTTGTCTGAGACTGAATAAGAGGAGGTGTTGGAAATGTAGATACGAGGGAAGTACAACCATTGATTCAGGTATTCATTCATTTCCCATTGGGCAGATTCTTGACAGTTTCCTCTTCAAGTAGGCCCAGGTGGTGCAACGGCCCTGCGGTCACGTGCTCCAAGTAGGAGAGACAGACTCAGAGGCAGACTACAGGGGAAAGAGCGGGGGATGGTGGTCCACAGAGGAGGGGTGCCCAGCTCTGCTTGGGAGCAGCAGGAAAGACTTCTTTCAGAGGATGGGTTTGAGTTGGTTCTCGAAGGATGAGGAGGTATTTATACACAAGGCAAAAAAGGACACTTTTTTATTAGAGGGAACAAAAGAGCAAAAGTAGTGAAGTATGGAATAGCATGGCATATTAAGAACACTGCGAGAAATTCCTGGAGTTTAAGTGCTTAGAAGGGGTGAAGCGGGGGATTTTTTTAATATTAAATATTTATGGAGCATCAGTATGTGCTGTTAGTCTTTAGGGTTAAAAGATCAAAATGATATCTGCTGCAAATGGATGGAGAAAGCTCAGGTAAAGAAATGCCCAGGTCTTTTCTGACTCTTGCTGCCGATTCAAAAAATATTTCATCAGCTAGGTAGCGTGATGTGAAGGTGAGTGGGGGTTAGGCAGGCAGCCAGGGGCAGCCCATTCCAGGCAGGGCTTTGGGGAGGTTCAGCCAGGAGCATGGCGAGTTCAGGAGCCACAGGGACTTCAGCTCTGCCTGAGGTGGGACTGTAAAGGAAGGGGCAGGTGGTAGGGCCGGATCACAAAACTGTGCCATGCTACGGTGCTGAATGCTGGCCTTTTCCTCTGCTTTCCATCACTTCTTTTTTTTTTTTTTTTTACATCTTTATTGAAGTATAATTGCTTTACAATGGTGTGTTAGTTTCTGCTGTATAACAAAGTGAATCAGTTATACATATACATATGTTCCTATATCTCTTCCCTCTGTGTCTCCCTCCCTCCCACCCTCCCTATCCCACCCCTCTAGGTGGTCACAAAGCACCGAGCTGATCTCCCTGTGCTATGCGGCTGCTTCCCACTAGCTATTTTACGTTTGGTAGTGTATATATGTCCATGCCACTCTCTCACTTTGTCACAGCTTACCCTTCCCCCGACTTTCTTCCTAGTTTTCTAGACTGTGAATAAGCAGTGAAGGGAGGAAATAGCCTGGCAGGAAGTGAATTACTACTTCAGAATGAAGGGGCATGGGGATTGGCCGTGGGGAATTATTTTTAAGAGAATTTCATTGTTCACAATTTTAATTAGGAATGCTGTTGATTGTGGATAACTGTAATGGATACAGGTTAATACCGGTTCCATATAACCTAATGTAGCATAGTTCCAAATGATAATTACAAGGACACACAGTTACGTGGCCATACCGCAGATGTCCACATGCAACCGATACATTGAAAACGGACGTTAGAGTTGTTTCCATACACAGTTCATCTGGCAGGGCAATGTAAATTGGGACAGGAAACCATCAATTAAAGATATATATATATATATATATATATATATATATATATATATATATATATATATATACTGTTTCGTAATGGGTATTATTCTCCTACTTCTTAGTCCTTGGGTATGTAAATGGTTTCTGTTTCTATGGGTTCTGTCTCCATACCCATTGTTCACTTTCACTCATCCCTGCAGCTCCTTTATTCCCCTCCCTGCCACTTGCTTTAGCATTTTACCAAGAATGAGTATAAGGTCTTTGTTATCTACATATTTAGAGCGGCAAGTAAGAACAGTTCCAAACACTGTTTAATGCTACTCTGTAGGTATATGAATTTTTAGAAAATTATTTTGGGTT